>NC_134353.1:456024974-456624974 GCF_048569485.1 Anomaloglossus baeobatrachus | reverse complement strand
TTCCTTAAACCTGTCTTTAAGCTAACCACAAGTTTCCGGTAAGTGGAACTGTAAATGTTACTTCCTCTTTATCTAAAAACTGCTTCAAAACCTGGTTGACATGTATTTCTTGGTCATCATTAGTGAAATATTATCCAAAGGACATCTCTTTGACACTGAATTATTGATAGGTCAAATAATATCTGGGATCACTCCTATCTTTTGATTATGATTCCTATCTAATCACACATTCTTTCAGTCATATCACATTGGTATCACAAGATCTTACCTCTGGTGCACGGAAACACCCTGACCTGGGTGAGAACACATGAAGAAAAGGAGAAAATTCCAGCAACTCCAGGAGAAAGTAGATTTTCTTTAAAAGCAGATTCTTTATTGATGATAAAAATATTCCATCCAAGCAAGACAAAAATAAAAAGGCAAGACAGAGGAGCTATTTCCTACGCGTTTCAACCTAAATAGGTCTTAATCATGGAATGCCATTCCATGATTAAGACCTATTTAGGTTGAAACGCGTAGGAAATAGCTCCTCTGTCTTGCCTTTTTATTTTTGTCTTGCTTGGATGGAATACTTTTATCATCAATAAAGAATCTGCTTTTAAAGACAATCTACTTTCTCCTGGAGTTGCTGGAATTTTCTCCTTTTCTTCATTCTTTATTCATGGCTGTGTTTTTAGGCAAGACTGTGAGTGAGCCGATTCCCTTGGCTGAGAAGCAACCCCACACATGAATCATTTCAGGATGCTTAACAGTTGTCATGAGACAAGACTGGTGGTAGCGCTCACCTCTTCTTCTCCTAATAAGCTGTTTTCCAGATTTCCCAAACAATGGAAAAGGGGATTCATCTGAGAAAATGACTTTACCCCAGTCCTCAGCAGTCCACTCCCTGTACCTTTTGCAGAATATCAGTCGGTCCCGGATGTTTTTCTGGGGGAAAATTGTGGCTTCTTTGCTGCCCTCCTTGAAACCAGGCCTTGCTCAAAGAGGCTCTGCCTCACAGTGCGTGCAGAAGCACTCACACCAGCCTGCTGCCATTGCTGAGCTAGCTCGGCACTGCTGGTAGTCCGATCCCGCAGCTGAAACAGTTTTAAGATACGGTCCTGGTGTTTGCTGGTCCTTCTTGGGCGCCCTGGAGCCTTTTTGGCAACAATGGAAGCTCTCTCCTTGAAGTTCTTGATGATGCGATAGATTGTTGACTGAGGTGCAATCTTTGTAGCTGCGATACTCTTCCCTGTTAGGCCATTTTTGTGCAGAGCAAACCCTCTTTAGAGATAACCATGGTTAACTGAAGAGAAACAATGATACCAAGCACCAGCCTCCTTTTAAAGTGTCCAGTGGTGTCATTCTTACTTAATCATGACTGATTGATCACCAGCCCTGTCCTCATCAACACCCACACCTGTGTTAATGGAACAATCACTAAAGCAATGTTAGCTGCTCCTTTTAAGGCAGGAATGCAATGCTGTTGAAATGTGTTTTGGGGGTTAAAGTTCATTTTCTTAGCCAATATTGACTTTGCAAGTAATTGCTGTTAAGCTGATCACTCTTTATGACATTCTGGAGTATATGCAAATTGCCATTAGAAAAACTTAAGAAGTAGACTTTGTAAAATTAATATTTGTAGCATTCTCAAAACTTTTCGCCATGACTGTACACGTGCAGGGTCTGACTATCGCGACAGTGTCTGCTCTCCTAGCAACCACGCTCTCTGCTACCAGACTGGCTAGCTTCTCCTACTTTCCTGACAGCCGCTGCAACCTAGCTTCCAGCCCCTCCCCTACACCCCTAGATGAGATGTGGAGGCAAGCCCCCTCTTGGGTCTGCCCAAGGGTCCCCTCTAAGGTGTGGGAGACCTGGTTGCAATGTGTTTGTGCGTACACACCCCTTTCTGGCCTTTGGAATTACCTGGAAGCACTGTCCCAGCATGGGTGCAGTACTCAGTGGTGCCTGACCAGGTCAGGGGTGCCACACATGTTCAGTAGCCTAAACAACAGTCTCAGAAATCAGACTATCTGCCTGAGCATGCTCAGTAGGCACAACACAGGACTTAGACACGGTACGATGTCCAAGTACTTGTGCAAAGAGGCTTTTCGCACTAAATGTCGGAGCATGCTCAGTTGCCTGAACGGAGGATTTAGCCTCAGAAATGGCACTATCAGGCTGAGCATGCTCACTAGGCGAAATACTGGACTTAAGCGGCTTTACATGCTAGATATCGTTAATGAATGATCGTCGGGGTCACGTTGTTTGTGACGCACATCCGGCGTCATTAACGAGATCGTAGCGTGTAACACTTAAGAGTGATCTTTAACGATCGCAAAATAGGGCAAAAACGTTTGCCGTGGAGAGGTCATCCTGAAACATCGTTTTCAGGATGTTAGCGATGTTGTTCCTCGTTCCTGCAGCAGCACACATCGCTGTGTGTGACACCGCAGTTGTGAGTAACATCTCCTTACCTGCCTCCACCGGCTATGTGGAAGGAAGGAGGTGGGCCGGATGTTTATGTCCCACTCATCTCCGCCCCTCCGCTTCTATTGGCCGCCTGCCGTGTGACGTCACTATGATGCCGCACGACCCGCCCCCTTAGGAAGGAGGTGGGTCGCCGGCCAGAGCAACGTCACAGGGCAGGTAAGTGTGTGTGACGGGGGTAAGCGAGATTGGGCGACACAGGCAGCGATATGCCCGTGTCGCACAACCGACGGGGGCGGGTACGATCACTTGCGATCTCGCTAGCGAGATCGCAGTGTGTAAAGCCCGCTTCAGGCTCTGGCTGGGGTAAATCAGCACGGCCTGGGTGCAACAGGGGCCGCAGCAGGCTGCTTGTGGCTATGGCGGCACCGATTCGTAACAGTCTGTTAATCCATAATTGTGGGTGAGTAAACAAATCATATCACTTCAAAATACCTGTGGTTATGATTGTTGGGTGTATTGTCCTTATAGACAGGAAGATAATAATGCACAAGGATATATCAGGACCACTATATAAGATAGGAAAAATGGGAGAGGAAACTCCAGCGTCCTCCTCTTGCATTTCTTGGTTGCCAGCTTAGTTTCACACTTGCATTGTGTGAAATCCGCTGGGTCCGTTGCTGCGTCATTTTGACGCATCCGTTTTTTCTGTGGTGTCAACGGAAGCAATGGATCCGTTATTTCACAGGAATCCGTTAGCGGTTTCCTGTGGAAAAACGGACGCGTTGCATCCGTTGTGTCCGTTATGCGTCCGTTAATCGTCCGTTAAACGGAATACGTCTGATCCATTTTTGTTTTTTTTGGGACAGCCCAATGGGAGTGCCACACAATTTGGAGACGTATATATACAGTCATATGAAAAAGTTTGGGCACCCCTATTAATGTTAACCTTTTTTCTTTATAAGAATTTGAGTTTTTGCAACAGCTATTTCAGTTTCATATATCTAATAACTGATGGACTGAGTAATATTTCTGGATTGAAATGAGGTTTATTGTACTAACAGAAAATGTGCAATCTGCATTTAAACTAAATTTGACCAGTGCAAAAGTATGGGCACCTCAACATAAAAGTGACATTAATATTTTGTAGATCCTCCTTTTGCAGAAATCACAGCCTCTAGTGGCTTCCTGTAGCTCTTAATGAGTTCCTGGATCCTGGATGAAGGTAGATTTGACCATTCCTGTTTACAAAACAATTCCAGTTCAGGTAAGTTTGATGGTCGCCGAGCATGGACAGCTGCTTCACATCATCCCACAGATTTTCAATGATATCCAGGTCTGGGGACTGGGATGGCCATTCCAGAACGTTGTAATTGTTCCTCTGCATGAATACCTGAGTAGATTTGGAGCGGTGTTTTGGATCATTGTCTTGCTGAAATATCCATCCCCTGCGTAACTTCAACTTCGTCACTGATTCTTGCACATTATTGTCAAGAATCTGCTGATACTGAGTTGAATCCATGCGACCCTCAACTTTAACAAGATTCTCGGTGTCGGCATTGGCCACACAGCCCCAAAGCATGATGGAACCTCCACCAAATTTTACTGTGGGTAGCAAGTGCTTTTCTTGGAATGCCATGTTTTTTTGCCTCCATGCATAACGCCTTTTTGTATGACCAAACAACTCAATCTTTGTTTCATCAGTCCACAGGACCTTCTTCCAAAATGTAACTGGCTTGTCCAAATGTGCTTTTGCATACCTCAGGCGACTCTGTTTGTGGCGTGCTTGCAGAAACGGCTTATTTCGCATCACTCTCCCACACAGCTTCTCCTTGTGCAACCTGCGCTGTATTGTTGACCGATGCACATTGACACCATCTGCAGCAAGATGATGCTGCAGGTCTTTGGAGGTGGTCTGTGGATTGTCCTTGACTGTTCTCACCATTCTTCTCTGCCTTTCTGATATTTTTCTGCCACTTCTGGGCTTAACAAGAACTGTACCTGTGTTCTTCCATTTCCTTACTATGTTCCTCACAGTGGAAACTGACAGTTTAAATCTCTGAGACAACTTTTTGTATCCTTCCTTTGAACAACTATGTTGAATAATCTTTGTTTTCATATCATTTGAGAGTTGTTTTGAGGAGCCCATGATGCCACTCTTGATAGGAGATTCAAATAGGAGAACAACTTGCAAGTGGCCACCTTAAATACCTTTTCTCATGATTGGATACACCTGCCTATGAAGTTCAAAGCTCAATGAGGTTACAAAACCAATTTAGTGCTTTAGTACATCAGTAAAAAGTAGTTAGGAGTATTCAAATCAAGAAATTGATAAGGGTGCCCATACTTTTGCACTGGTCAAATTTTGTTTAAATGCGGATTGCACATTTTCTGTTAGTACAATAAACCTCATTTCAATCCAGAAATATTACTGAGTCCATCAGTTAATAGATATATGAAACTGAAATAGCTGTTGCAAAAACCCAAATTGTTATAAAGAAAAAAGGTTAACATTAATAGGGGTGCCCAAACTTTTTCATATGACTGTAAGTGTTCAGACCGGCCATCTGTAGAAGCTGCCAGAGAAAGGAGAAAGATGGATGTTATTACCGGGAGGATCGTACAAGCATACATTGACTTTTTGTATCAAGCAAATGTTTTTGCGTTTAACATTGCTGAAAAGGAGCGGCAACGTAGAAGGCGTTGCCTTCGCCGTTTCTGGGTCCACCCCATCAATGATGTACATGTATCCTGTGGCGTTTTTACCACACTCTATGTAGAGTTAAGGAGCCATCCGGACAAGTTTTTCAGATACGTGAGAATGTCTGCGGCGATGTTTGACAACTTGGTAGAGCGGTTGGAGCCTCTCATTCGTCGCAACGACACATTTTGCCGGCTGGCAATAACTTTTGCAGAGCGTCTCATGATCACTCTCAGGTAAGCCAAAAATTGTATTGTGCTACCCATCGTGTGATGTAATGGTTGTTTTTTTGGGACTGTTAATTATGTTTTTATTTTACAGATTTTTGGCCACTGGGGAGCCTTACTCTTCGCTGCATTACCAGTTCCGGGTAGGAATCTCAACTATTTCCGGCATCATAACCAACACTTGCCGTGCATTATGGAATTACCTAAATGGAGAATATGTTCCGCAACCAACGTCACAACTCTGGATGTCCACAACAGCCCAGTTTTATGAAATCTGTGACTTCCCCAATTGCTGCGGTGCGGTGGATAGAAAACATGTTCAGATAGTGAAGCCAGCAAACACCGGATCCGAACACTTCAATTATAAAAAAATATTTTCGGTAGTCCTGATGGCTATTGCCGATGCAAATTATAAATTCCTGGCAGTGGACATAGGAGCCTATGGAAGAAGTAATGACTCCCAGGTTTTTAAAACATCTACCATGGGCCGCAATCTGTATGGTGACCAATTCAGCTTCCCACCGCCAAGACCACTTCCCCAAACTTCTGGTCCACCCCTGCCTTTTGTCTGCCTTGGCGACGAGGCATTCCAATTGGACAAACACTTTCTCAAACCTTATTTAAGTCGTGGGTTGTCATACGAACAGAAAATATTCAATTACCGATTGAGTCATGCAAGGCGCATGGTGGAGTGCGCGTTTGGCCTCCTTACGGCTAAGTGGAGAGTTATGACCACTGCCATAAATGTTAAAGTCGACAACGTGGATGATATCATCAAAGTCTGCGTCGTGTTACATAATTATCTGTTAACCAATGGAGTTACTCCAGTAGAAGAGGAACTGTCCAATAGCCCTGTCCAGCGGTAGGGAAATAATATCAATCCGCGACAAATTTGCTGACTATTTTATCTCTGAAGAAGGGCGGCTGGAGTGGCAGGACAGAATGATCTGATGTTTTATTTTCTTTATCCTTTTTTGTTTTGTACAAGTTTTTCAGGCATTCATATTAGTAAAATTGCAATAATTCCACTTAGAGATTTTATTAAAATTATAATAGTGTATTTTTTAACACTTGATTATTTTTTTTGGCAACCGTTATGTAATGAAAACCACATGTTTAAAATGTTAATAAAGACTAAGTTTCACAAAATGTGTTCTTTCATTAAAAACATGAGACAATATATAAGTTAAATAAAACATAATTTATTAAATAAAAATACACATTCATTTATTTTTTATAAATTAAAGCATCTATGTGGGGTGGAGATATCGCTGGAGTTGCTCGCAGGACTGACCCCTTCAACATGCGGTGTATTCAGAGAGGATGGGGAAGTAGAAGGTTGGACAGTTGAAGAAGGTGAGGGTGTGGAAAAACAAAGGGAAGTTGGATAAAATGGTGTAGCAACAGAAGATGGCTGAGGGCTAGGAAATGGCTGAGGGCTAGGAAATGGCTGAGGGCTGGGAGATGGGTGATGTACGGAAGGTGTATAGGTGGGTATGGCAAAAGATGGTTGGGTTTGGATTAAGAGGGGTGAAGAAGTAGAAAGCTGGTATGGGGAATGGAGTGTAGGTGTAAAAGACTGAGGAAGGACATGGACTTGGGACAGGCATGACATGTGGAGACAGGGAATGAGGGATGTTTGGACAGGGTAAGTATGTTGGGAAGGGATTGTGTGCTGGGTGGGTAGTGAAGAGTGGTAATAATGGTGATTGGGCTGGTAATGGGCAAGGGGCTGAATCGGGGCAGGGGGCTGAATCGGGGTATGGGGTGGAGGAGGTGCTGTGGGATGAGGTGGTGCAGTGGTGGTAGGGGGTAATGGATTCAGTAACATAATAGCATTCTGGAAAGTCCTCATCACATGTATTTGCTGTTCAGACGGTAGGTTTTCCAGCTGACCGATTACTGAATGAAAATAATGCTGGCTAGGTGTTTGTCTTACAGCTGAAAGCATCTGATCCATCTTGCTGGTCAACTCCTGTAAACTATGGTTTATCAGGTTGAAGGCAGCAATAATTTGGTCAGATAATACTTTAATAAAACTATGGATGGATGCATTCAGATGTAAGAATTCGGCGCTGCCCCTATCCTGTCCCCTCTGTCGCTGTCACCCAGAACCTAACACGGTTCTAGTGTCGGGAGCGTCAGAGGGGTTGGATAAGGGAACACCTACTTGCTGATCAGCCTCATGTAATGAGGTCTGCTAGTATGCTGATGGGCAGGGTGGGTAAGATGGGAAAGATGGGAGGGTAGAGTGTGAGGGATCAGAAGTAGAGGTGGAAGGGATGGAGAGAGCAGAAGAGGGATCACTAGACATGTTGGAGGGGTCACCGGTAATGGTCACTTGTGGGATCACTTCAGGAGGATGCTGGCCGGATGCAGGCTCCAAGGTATTCGTGAATGTTCTGTGGTAGAAAAAAAAATAAATTAAAATTGGTTGATGAACTTTGCATTAAAATGCTGTTGGAGACAAATTTTAAACAATTAAATACATTCCAAAATCCACACAAACCAGTTTAATTACCTTCTTGGTATCATGGTGCTTCTCAGGAACGCAAGGGCTCTGGCGTATTTGTACTGGGAGCCCTTGCATCCTGCCGATCCACTGGGAGCCTGCATCTCCTTGTTGTAGTCCCTCCTGAAGCGATCACGTAGTGACCGCCACCGGATTATCAGACGTCGCACTGAAAATAAAATAGAAACACAAGGTTAACCCTTGAATAAGGAATCTGACAACGACTATTTGTGAAATTGTTTACTTACCTATTTTAGATTTTGTCCTGTCATTGAGATCCTCCCATCCATCTATGAGTTCTGAGACAACCTGTTCCCAGTGCCGTCAGGTGATGACAGAATCGGCATGGCGGTGGTCTTGCATGTCCCACAACGGCTGCCGAGCATGGACGAGGTTGATGAGGAGTTCCACGTCGATACCTGATTCCTCCGCATCAGATTCCTCGTCCTGCACGCGTTGTGAAACCTGTGGAATGGAGGAAAAAAGATAAGAACTTGATATTAGTTATAATGCATTTTAGAAATTTTAAGAGCCTCTTTACATAATATTTGTTAAAAACTCACATGCTGGCGACCACCACCGCGCCCTCGACGACCCCGGGAGCCCCTGGAAGGATTTCTACGATGGAAAGGCAGTGCAACCTGAAAATAGAAAAAATACATTAGCGACAGACAAACCTATTGTTGTCAGTAACTTTTCAATATGTGTTGTGCAGGCATGTATACCCTGTGATGCATCATATGGTAATGATAGCAACTTGTGATTGGTTTTGGGATGAGTCGTGTTTGCATGTGTGGTGTAATGGTTATGATGTCATTCTAGTGGATATACTTACATACTGCGCGCCTTCTCCACTAATTTCTCCACACCGTCCTGCTTGTGGCACCCCCGGTTCGGCATCAGCCTCCTCCTATATGCAAATTTAACTATTGTTAAAACTAGTTGCATACAACAGATTAAAAAACAAAATGTACTTGAAAATTTCACCTGCACTCGCTGACGCCTTTCAGGGGGGTTGTCATCAGATGACATAATGTTCACTACTTTCTATATTTTTTAAAAAAACAACACATTAATAATCAAGCTTGGGTACCACTCACCTGAAAATTGGGGTTGAAAACATACATGTCAATATCACTTGAAAGCGTGTGGGATGTCAAAATTGGGTCTTCTAATGTTCAGGAAACTTGGATACTGCGAAAAAAACACCCATTATAAATAAAGGTTCAAAACCACTCAACCTACGGAAAACAAAGAACTCTAATCACATAAACCCACCTCACATTAACAATCAATAGCCACACTCTAACCCACCTCCCATTACCAAACAATAGAACCACCCCTAACCCACCTTCTATTACCAAACAATAGAACCACCCCTAACCCACCTCCCAATACCAAACAATAGCCCCACCCTAACAAACCTCCCATTACCAAACAATAGACCCACCCTAACCCACCTCACCTCCATTAATTCAATTACCACATTTGTATGTTTTTTCCAACACACAAATATACCCACCAACCATTGTTGAAACAAGCACCAAACGGCAAACCCAAATTATAAAAAAAATACATAAACTAAAAAGGCGGTAAATTACTCAACAAAGCAAAAATTGGGTACATTTTTTTTTTTTGGTTTAGAATTTTTTTTGCAATTTATAAATTATAAAAAGAAGCATAGGCTCTTTATTTAACATTAAAAAATAATATAAACGTGAAAAAAAAAACAGGTACACAAAATATGGGGACAATGGGTCGCTGATTTTTCTCACCTAGGCAATGTTCTCCAGTGATTCTTCCAGCTATTTTCTCCAGGTCTCCAGCTTCTGTCTTCAGGACTTGTCTTCAGGGCTTGTCAGCAGGTCAAAAGGCATTGTTTGCTGCTTTAAATTAGGGCTTTTATATACCTTTCCAGATATGGAGCCTTGACGTGATTGGTTTCATTCTGGGCATGCTCAGTAGAAAATAGCGGAATCCAGCAGCGGATTCTGTTGTAAAGCACTTTGCAACGGAATCCGCTACCATAGGGAGTCATTATAAATTTTAACAGAAGTAACGGAATCCGCTGCTCGGGTCATTTTGACGCAAGCAATTAACGTTACATTCAGCGTTGCTTCCGCTCGGCGGAAGGAACGCAGGTACTTTTAGCACAATCAACGGATTCTGCTGTTTTCCAAAAGGGCGGATGGCGCCAAAAGGTAAATAACGCAAGTGTGAAAGTACCCTTACCTGCCACCCTCCCTTCTATTGTGTATTATTATTATTGTTGTGTTTATATGCATGTATAATTATTCAATTTTAAGAGGCATTATGTAAAAAAAAGAGAAGAAAGGAGTGAAGAAAAAGTGTCTTGTATAAAAAAAAAAAGAAGCAAACGAGGAAAAGAAAAGAGAGAATATTTCTTTGTGGATTGTGATGTATATTGTCATTTGGAGATTCTTGTATGTGGGTGAATAAGATGAGTGGTAATGTGGGAGTATATGTATATGATGTATATGTGAATGGTCAGCATAAATAATGGGGATTATGTCCTTTGTCACAGCAGTGGGGGTAGGTCTGGTCCAGAGGAGCTCAATTGTTACTGGTGTTTGGATGGAGAGCCACTGGGGAAGGTACAGTGACTCCGGTAACTGGTGACTTGCATGTACAAGGTTGTCTGCAGGGTGGAGGTATCGCTCCATTGGTGATCAATGCCTCATATATGGGTCAGGGTTGTTGCCAAGGGTCACAGGTGGCTATAGTGGCCCAGGTGACAGGTAATTAACAGCACGGGAGTTTTTTTGGTTTGGGTAAGGGTATTGCTCATTTGGTGACTATTACCTCATTTATATATGGGACCATTGTTACGGTCAGTGATCCATTTTGGCGAAATGGTAATCGTAGGAGTCGTCACTCGTTGGGTTTATGGTTCTGGATCCCAGTGCAGTGCAGGCACGGGGTTTCTGCAAGACATGGGGGTTTTGATCCGTAGGTGATTAATACCTCTTATTTCTGGGCTGGTGGTTGTGACCGGGGATGTTGTTAGATTACGGTTGATAAAGGGCTTTAGGGTTTGAGTTCACAGTTACTGTTACGCACATGGGGGATTGATCCGTAGGTGATCGATGCCCCACATCTCTGGGCTGGAGGTTGCGGCTGGGGATGATATTGGGTTGGAGGTAAAGAGTAAAGGTGGCTTTACACACTGCAACATCTCAAACGACATCGCTGTAACATAAATAATGGGGATTATGCCCTTTGTCACAGCAGTGGGGGTAGGTCTGGTCCAGAGGAGCTCTAATTGTTACTGGTGTTTGGATGGAGAGCCACTGGGGAAGGTACAGTGACTCCGGTAACTGGTGACTTGCATGTACAAGGTTGTCTGCAGGGTGGAGGTATTGCTCCATTGGTGATCAATGCCTCATATATGGGTCAGGGTTGTTGCCAAGGGTCACAGGTGGCTATAGTGGCCCAGGTGACAGGTAATTAACAGCACGGGAGTTTTTTTGGTTTGGGTAAGGGTATTGCTCATTTGGTGACTATTACCTCATTTATATATGGGACCGTTGTTACGGTCAGTGATCCATTTTGGCGAAATGGTAATCGTAGGAGTCGTCACTCGTTGGGTTTATGGTTCTGGATCCCAGTGCAGTGCAGGCACGGGGTTTCTGCAAGACATGGGGGTTTTGATCCGTAGGTGATTAATACCTCTTATTTCTGGGCTGGTGGTTGTGGCCGGGGATGTTGTTAGATTACGGTTGATAAAGGGCTTTAGGGTTTGAGTTCACAGTTACTGTTACGCACATGGGGGATTGATCCGTAGGTGATCGATGCCCCACATGGAGGTTGCGGCTGGGGATGATATTGGGTTGGAGGTAAAGAGTAAAGGTGGCTTTACACACTGAAACATCTCAAACGACATCGCTGTAACGTCACCGGTTTTGTGACGTTACAGCGACCTCCCCAGCGACATTGCAGTGTGTGAAACACATCAGCGACCTGGCCCCTGCTGTGAAGTTGTGATCGCTACAAATCGTTCAGGACCATTCTTAGGTCCTTTGTTTCCCGCTGTGCAGCATGCATCGCTAGAAAGTTTCAGTGTGCAAAGGGGACTTTACAGCAACTTCCCTTTCAAAAAGCTGCTTTACAACGTCCCCAACAACCAGCTAGGTCGCTCTGCAGGTCCGGATCGCTGCTGCGTCGTTGGCCAGGTCTGCCTGTTTGACAGCTCACCAGAGACTTTGTAGCGATCCCGGCCAGGTTGGGATCGCTGGTGGGATCGCTAGAAAGTTTCAGTGTGTAAACCCAGCTTAAGGTGTAGGGTTTGAGGCACATTTGATAATTGATGCCACTTGGGGGGTTTAATACGTAGGTGATTAATGCCTCCTATCTCTGGGTCAGTGTGTTGCGGCCAGGGATCGTGTTCTGGTGGTGGTTTATTTCTTCTTCTGAACCGGATTTACGGCAGGAGTAGGTTTGGTCCAGAGGCGGATTAACGGATAAGGTTGTTCAATTGAAGAGTCACTTGTGGGATATAGTGCCTTCAGTTACAGGGATCTTGCAGGAATGGAGTCCTGCAAGGTTGGGGAATTGATCTGTAGGTGACTAATGCCTTGTATCTCTGGGTCGGTGTGTTGTGGCCAGGGATTGTTTTTTCTGGTGGTGGAGTATGGCTTCTGGACTGGACTTATGGCGGGGGTAGGTCTAGTCCAGAAGCGGTTACACGGATGTTATTTGATTGAAGAGTCACTTGTAGGATATAGTGGCTCCGGTTACAGGGATCTTGCATGCACGAGTCCTGCAAGTTGAGGGGTATTGATCCGCAGGTGATTAATACCTCATCTCCGGCCCGGTGTGTGTTGCGGCCAGGGATCATGTTTTGGTGGTGGAGGGTGGTTTCTGGACCAGGCCTACCCAGGGTTACGTATTGTATTGCGTACTGCATTATTATTATGGTATTACCTATTGTTAAATGTGGGGGTTGCCCGTTGGACGGCGCCCCCCTTGTGTTAGTGTGTAAACAATAGGCAATAAAGGGCTGCTGTGGCCATTTATACCAAGTCGCAAACAGTGTCCGTGTATTATTGATAACGGGTAGGGTAATTGGGAATAATATAGGAATCTACGACTGGAAAATCCCTCCTGGAAATGTCATGTAGTATGAGTATTCTCAATGCTCTTTCAATTGTTCAGTACTAGTGATGAGCGAGTACTAAAAAGCTCGGGTGCTCGAGGCTCGGGCCGAGCATCCCAAGATACTCGTGTACTCGGCCCGAGCACCGAGCCCAATGTTATCCTATGGGAGACCCGAGTATTTTTGTGAAATGACCCCCGGCAGCATGTAGAAACCCTAAAAATGGCACAAAAGTCTCAGAAGAGTGCTCAAATGACATGGCAACAGCATGGGGAAGACCCCTTGAAGCATTTATCACTCAAAAGTCACAGCTGTGAACAATTTTGTCCGCGTTTTACGCCATTTTTACGGACTCACCAGAAAACCTTCAAAAATGACACCAAAATGAATTTTCATGGCGGAAATGTTAAGGGCACATACCCAATAGTGAGATAGAGCTAATGTATGTTACTTTTTGAGATCAATACATGAAAGATTTTACGTAAAACATTGTGTGGCACTCCGATGTCCCTGAGAAGAGACATACATAAAGGCCTCTGAGTCTAATGTGGCCATTTTGAGGAAGTGAGTCTTTGTAGTATTTTCCTTTGCCAGGGCAGTCCAAAATTGTGAGGTTCACCAATGCCCCTGCATACAGACGTGCATGATGGCCTGTAAACCTGAAGTGCCCATTGTAAGGAAGTGGGTCTATTGTAGTATAGCCCTTAGGCAGGGCAGCCAAAAATTGGGAGGCTCCACGTTGTCCCTGCATACAGACGTGCATGAGGGCCTGTAAACCTGAAGTGCCCATTGTAAGGAGGTGGGTCTATTGTAGTATAGCCCTTTGGCAGGGCAGCCAAAAATTGGGAGGCTCCACGTTGTCCCTGCATACAGACGTGCATGAGGGCCTGTAAACCTGAAGTGCCCATTGTAAGGAGGTGGGTCTATTGTAGTATAGCCCTTTGGCAGGGCAGCCAAAAATTGGGAGGCTCCACGTTGTCCCTGGATAGAGACGTGCATGAGGGCCTCAAAACATTAAGTGTCCATTGTCAGGAAGTGGGTGTATTATAGTATAGCCCTTTGGCAGGGCAGCCAAAAATTGGGAGGCTCCACGTTGTCCCTGCATACAGACGTGCATGAGGGCCTGTAAACCTGAAGTGCCCATTGTAAGGAAGTGGGTCTATTGTAGTATAGCCCTTAGGCAGGGCAGCCAAAAATTGGGAGGCTCCACATTGTCCCTGGATAGAGACGTGTATGATGGCCTGTAAACCTGAAGTGCCCATTGTAAGGACGTGGGTCTATTGTAGTATAGCCCTTAGGCAGGGCAGCCAAAAATTGGGAGGCTCCACGTTGTCCCTGGATAGAGACCTGTTAGGTTCTTAGTGCCTCCGTGCTTGCATTTAAAAACCGCACGTGTGTGCCTGTTGGTGGCAGCTTTCCGCTGCACTTGTGTGCGTTTTGCAAAAACTTGGATATAACGCACAAGTCTAGTGAATACACATCAGCACAGCATTGCAAAATGCGCAAGGGCGTTGTCAACGAACAAGGAAGTGGACGTGATGGTGGTGCAGGCAGAGACCGAGGTCGTGTGCAAGCTCTAATTTCGCCACAACAAAGGGCCACATCTAGTCGCTCGCACGTCCTGTCCCAAATTCTTGGGGACCGCAGCAGTACACCGCTCTTGAACCAAGACCAGTGTCAACAGGTTGTTAGTTGGATAGCGGATAATGCTTCCAGTCAGATTGGCACCACCACAAACACTCTGTCTTCCACACGGTCAAGTGTCAGTAGCCGTGATACTGCACCGCACATTTCAGAACCTGATCCTCCTTCCTACCACCAGGCCGAGTACACGTCCACGGACATTACTGATCCCACACTTGGACACTCGGAAGAGCTGTTCGTTCATGTTTCCATTCACACATTCTGGCCTCTCGCCAGCTCCTGTTGAAGTGGGCCATGACGAGATTGTATGTACAGATGCCCAAATATTTGAACAGCCACGTTCTCACGAAGTTGGCAACGTGTCTCAACAAGGGGTGGACGATGATAAGACACAATTGTCAGGAAGTCAGGAGGAGCAGGGTGCGGAAGAGGAAGACGACGTGGTGGATGATCCAGTAACTGACCCAACCTGGCAGGAGGATATGCAGAGCGAGGACAGCAGTGCACAGGGGGAGGGAGGCGTAGCATCCCAACAGGCAGTAAGAAGCAGGGTTGTGGCCCCAGGCAGACGTCAGGCAACTGTTCCCCGGAACAACACGACACAAGGTGGCTGTACAAATGTTAGGTCTTCCCGAGTCTGGCAGTTTTTTAAGTTGGCTCCAGATGATTCTAAAAAGGCCATTTGCAACACCTGCCATGCCAGCATCAGCAGGGGTACCAAAACTAGCAGCCTGACCACCACCAGCATGATCAGGCACATGTCAGCCAAGCACCCGACTTTGTGGGATGTACAACAGAGTCGAGGAGCAGTGCTTGCTGATGTCACTGCTACGTCTTCGCTTGTTGTGCATGCGAGCCAATCCCCTGTCCATGCTGCCCGCGAACAAGCATCCTCCGGCCCTGCACCTGCAGTTGCCCACGCAGAAATAACACCATCATCAAGCACGTCCTTGTCCCAGCGCAGCGTTCAGTTATCCATTCAGCAAACCTTTGAACGCAGGCGCAAATACACTGCCAACACCCCACATGCCACACTTCTAAATGCTAACATTTCGCGACTGCTTGCGCTGGAAATGTTGCCTTTTAGGCTGGTTGAGACAGAAGCATTCCACGACCTGATGATGGCAGCTGTCCCACGTTACTCGTTCCCCAGCCGCCACTATTTCTCCCGGTGTGCCGTCCCCGCATTGCATAACCACGTGTCACAAAACATCACACGTGCCCTGAACAACGCTGTTTCAGCCAAAGTCCACCTAACCACAGACACGTGGACAAGTGCATGTGGGCAAGGCCGCTACATCTCGTTGACGTCACACTGGGTTAATATTGTGGAAGCTGGGACCCAGTCTGAGCGAGGGACGGAACACGTCCTTCACACACCAAGTTTTGCAGGCCCTACCTCAGTCAGGGTTTCACCCACACTCTACAGCTCCGGAATGTCATGCTCCTCAGCCTCCTCCTCCTCCTGCGCATCCTCATCCACTTTACCCTCCACACCAGTCCCAAGCTGGAAGTGTCGCGGGCGGAGGAGGGGACGCTGCGCTCTCCCACTGCTCGGGTCCGGCTGCCGCTGCTCTACGGCTGCTGCTGCTCGGTGGCTCGAGCGATGGCCGGATCCCGGGGACTCGAGCGGCGCTCATCGCCCGTGAGTGAAAAGGGGTCGTTTGGGTTTTGGGGATATTGTCCGTGACGCCACCCACGGTTGTGGTGATTGTGTGGACACCACCGCTGCTCTGGACGGGGATCCCGGGAGCCTGTGACAGGGAGCAGCTTTGTTGTTATTTCTCCCCTCCGTGGGTAGGGGGGTTGGTTGTCACGGGGCCCGGTGATGGGGTAGAGATGGATGACAGGCGGGTTGCGGGGCCTGATGAGGTGCAGGGTCGCAGGGGCAGCGCTGTGCCGCATGGCACGGAGGTACTCACTCAGCCCAATGATGATGACACAGTTCACGGTAAAACAAGTGGCTGGATGGACGGGTCCCTCGGACGGCTGCGGTTGTTCCTCCCTGCAGGTTAGTGATGACTGTCTCTCCCTGCACCTAAGTTCAGTGTTGGTAGTGATGGTTTCCCACCGGTAACCCGCTCCCCGACCTGGATATGGGCCGGAGGAGCCCCTTTTGCCCACAGGCGCTGGCCCTGGGAGACGGTTGCCCTTGGCGGTGGCGGTGTCTCCCCTTCACGGTTGGACGGTTGCCTTCTATCGTGACTTGGCTGTTTGGAAACCCTGAGGTCCCCTTCACTAACGGATTTGGCAAATTCACGGCGACACCAAGCCTTGCTGGGATCCGAAAGGCCCCTGCCAATGGTGCTGGCTTCTCTTTGTATACCGGTCCGGTACGGCCGGGTCACCACCCGTCCACGGTCCTTACGGCAGACTCCAATCGGCCTCCACTGCAGACGGTCACCACATCCTGCCAACCTTGCTGTCCTGTCCGGGCCACACACCCGGACCAACTTCAGGCTCTTTGCTGTCACTTTTCTCCTCTCTACTACTTTCCTCCTTCCACTTCCTTAGCTTAACTCTCACTGCCTGTGTTTTCCCTCCTCCTTGGTGGGTGGAGACCAACCGCCTGGCTCCACCCCCTGGTGTGGACAACAGCCCCTGGGGAAGGCAACAAGGATTTTGTGTTTTGACTATGATATGCCTGCAGGGAGTGTGGGGTGTGTAAGTGTTGTGCTCTGTGGCCCCTGGCTTGTCCAGGGCGACACAGAAGCACTGCAGCACTGCCTCGGCGAAGCGGCAACAGGCTGTGCTGAAGCTAATCTGCATAGGTGACAAACCCCACAATGCAGAAGAGGTGTGGACAGCTCTGAAACAGCAGGCAGATCACTGACTCACACCTCTGAACCTAAAGCCAGGAAAGGTCGTGTGTGACAATGGCCGGAACCTGGTGGCGGCTTTGAGGCGAGGCCAGCTGACAAATGTTCCATGCGTGGCCCATGTGCTCAACCTCGTGGTTCAGCGGTTTCTAAAGTCATAACCAGAGCTGTCTGATCTGCTGGTAAAAGTTCGCCGCCTGTCTGCACATTTTCGAAAGTCACCTACTGCTTCAGCCGGCTTTGCCGGCTTTCAGAGCCGTTTGCATCTTCCGGCTCACAGACTGGTGTGTGATATCCCCACGCGTTGGAATTCAACTCTGCACATGTTGGTCATGATATGTGAGTAGAAGAGGGCAGTTGTTGAGTACCTGCATCACCTAAGCCGTCGGGAAATGGGTCAAACTCCACACATAACACCTGAGGAGTGGAGATGGATGTCCGACCTATGTACCATCCGCCAAAACTTTGAGGACTCCACCAAGATGGTGAGCGGTGATGACGACATTATTAGCGTCACCATACCGCTTCTCTGCCTTCTAAAATGGTCTCTGCTCAAAAAACAACCATGATGCATTGCAGGCGGAGCGCGATGAGTTTGAGCAAGAAACAGTAGTGGGTGTGGGTGATAACACACAGCCCAGCCTCGTCTCATCACAACGTGCAGTGGAGGACTATGACGAGGACGAGGATGAAGACATGGAGCAACTCTCTGGCCAAATTAAGGATATGACATGCAGTCATATCTTCGGTTCAGCGTGGCTGGCCAGAGGACAGGGTAGATGATGAGGAGGAGGAGGAGGAGGAGGAGGACAGCATGTTCAGTCATCGTGTTGGTCAGGATACTGAAGTGATGACTGTTAAGAGTCTGGCACATATGGCTGACTTTATGGTAAGCTGCCTGTCTCGTGACCCTCGCGTTAAGAACATCTTGGCCGACAATCATTACTGGTTGGTAACACTGTTAGACCCACGCTAAAAGGAGAACTTTATGTCTCTTATTCCCGAGGCGGAGAGGTCAGGAAAAATGCAGCAGTTCCAGAAGGCCATAGTCACGGAAGTAGGCAAAGCATTCCCCTCACAAAACGCTAGCGGCATAGGTCAGGAATCAGTGGACAACCAAGGCGTACAGCCGAGAGGGGCACAAGTCCAATCCGCCAGAGGTAGGGGAACAGTCTTTAAGATGTGCGACAGTTTTCTCAGCCCCTCACATACCACAGCCCCTGAGGTGCGGGGTAGTGCCACAAGAAATCCTAAGTTTGCCCAGATGCTCAAGGAGTACCTTGCAGATCAAACAACTGTACTCCGACATTCCTCTGTGCCTTACAATTAATGGGTATCCAAGCTGGACACGTGGCATGAATTGGCTCTCTACGCCTTGGAAGTCCTGGCCTACCCTGCCGCTAGCGTTTTGTCAGAGCGTGTTTTTAGTGCCGCAGGTGGAATCATTACAGATAAATGCACCCGCCTGTCAACTGTAAATGCTGACAGGCTGACTCTGATCAAGATGAACAAGGGTTGGATTGGGCCAGACTTCACCACACCACCAGCAAATGACAGCGGAATTTAAAGTTTGTAACGGGATTTTGCCATGTACCTCCACTCACCCATGTTAACACATTTCTGGACTTTGGCTAATCGCTGGACTGCTCCTCCTTCTCCTCATGCGCCATCATGATGACCGTTACCATAGTTAGGCCGTTGTTTCAGGTATACCCACAGTGGTAAATTTTTTCGCCCATTCTTTCAGAATGGACATTACAACGACAGGAGACCCGCTCCTTTCCAATGGGAACAATGTTTTGAGGCCCTCATGCACATCTCTATCCAGGGACAATATGGAGCCGTACGCTGCCACCGTCAGGCACACACGTGCGGTTTTTAAATGCAAGCACGGACGCAATAAGAACCTAACAGGTTTTTAGGAGCGACAATTAATGAGAAGTCTGACACTATCAGCCACTGCTGACTGACGTGTATTATACACTACACTTGTGCGTTATATAATAGTTTGGTAAAAATGCACACAAGTGCACCTGTACGCTGCCACCGACAGGCACACACGTGCGGTTTTTAAATGCAAGCACGGACGCACTAAGAACCTAACAGGTTTTTAGGAGCGACAATTAATGAGAAGTCTGACACTATCAGCCACTGCTGACTGACGTGTATTATACACTACACTTGTGCGTTATATAATAGTTTGGTAAAAACGCACACAAGTGCACCTGTACGCTGCCACCGACAGGCACACACGTGCGGTTTTTAAATGCAAGCACGGACGCACTAAGAACCTAACAGGTTTTTAGGAGCAAAAATTAATGAAAAGTCTGACACTATCAGCCACTGCTGACTGACGTGTATTATTCACTAGACTTGTGCGTTATATAATAGTTTGGTAAAAACGCACACAAGTGCACCTGTACGCTGCCACCGACAGGCACACATGTGCGGTTTTTAAATGCAAGCACGGACGCAATAAGAACCTAACAGGTTTTTAGGAGCGACAATTACTGAGAAGTCTGACACTATCAGACACTGCTGACTGACGTGTATTATTCACTAGACTTGTGCGTTATATAATAGTTTGGTAAAAACGCACACAAGTGCACCTGTACGCTGCCACCGACAGGCACACACGTGCGGTTTTTAAATGCAAGCACGGACGCACTAAGAACCTAACAGGTTTTTAGGAGCAAAAATTAATGAGAAGTCTGACACTATCAGACACTGCTGACTGACGTGTATTATTCACTAGACTTGTGCGTTATATAATAGTTTGTGAAAAACGCACACAAGTGCACCTGTACGCTGCTACCGACAGGCACACACGTGCGGTTTTTAAATGCAAGCACGGACGCAATAAGAACCTAACAGGTTTTTAGGAGCGACAATTACTGAGAAGTCTGACACTATCAGACACTGCTGACTGACGTGTATTATACACTACACTTGTGCGTTATATAATAGTTTGTGAAAAATGCACACAAGTGCACCTGTACGCTGCCACCGACAGGCACACACGTGCGGTTTTTAAATGCAAGCACGGACGCACTAAGAACCTAACAGGCTTTTAGGAGCGACAATTACTGAGAAGTCTGACACTATCAGACACTGCTGACTGACGTGTATTATACACTAGACTTGTGCGTTATATAATAGTTTGTGCAAAACGCGCACCTGTACGCTGCCACCGACAGACACACACGTGCTGTTTTTAAATGCAAGCACGGAGGCAATAAGAACCTAACAGGTTTTTAGGAGCGACAATTACTGAGAAGTCTGACACTATCAGACACTGCTGACTGACGTGTATTATACACTACACTTGTGCGTTATATAATAGTTTGTGAAAAACGCACACAAGTGCACCTGTACGCTGCCACCGACAGGCACACACGTGCGGTTTTTAAATGCAAGCACGGACGCACTAAGAACCTAACAGGCTTTTAGGAGCGACAATTACTGAGAAGTCTGACACTATCAGACACTGCTGACTGATGTGTATTATTCACTAGACTTGTGCGTTATATAATAGTTTGTGAAAAACGCACACAAGTGCACCTGTACGCTGCCACCGACAGGCACACACGTGCGGTTTTTAAATGCAAGCACGGACGCAATAAGAACCTAACAGGTTTTTAGGAGCGACAATTACTGAGAAGTCTGACACTATCAGACACTGCTGACTGACGTGTATTATTCACTAGACTTGTGCGTTATATAATAGTTTGTGAAAAACGCACACAAGTGCACCTGTACGCTGCCACCGACAGGCACACACGTGCGGTTTTTAAATGCAAGCACGGACGCAATAAGAACCTAACAGGTTTTTAGGAGCGACAATTACTGAGAAGTCTGACACTATCTGGACTGTTTTAGACTGTGTACACCAGCCCCAGATATGATGAAGGCTGGTATACGGTCACCACTAGGAATGGCTATATACCCTGCCTGCCTGCCTGCCTGTATACTGCTACAATAGTCCTGACAAGGACTCTTCTGGTCACTAGCCTGTATTCCGACCTGGCTATACCCTGCCTGTATACAGCAACAATAGTCCTGAGAAGGACTCTGCTACTGTACTCCGACCTGGCTATACCCTGCCTGCCTGTATACAACTAGAATAGTCCTGAGAAGGACTTCTGGTCACACTGTTTGCAGCCCTGCTACGGAAATAGCTATAAAGGGCCGCAAACCTTTCCCTGAAGCAGCGACACTCTCCCTGCACTGACTGTCTGGATGGCTGTGTGCAGAGCACAGCGCGCAGGCCGGTATAAAGGCTCGGTCACGCTGTGCGGGCCGGCCAATCACTGCAATTCCACAACTAACAGGGCTGTGGCATTGCAGTGGTCTGCCAGCCAATCCCTGCATGAGGGCTGGCTCTCAAAAGAGCGCCAACATGCAGAAATGAAGACCACGAGTACAGCACGAGTATCGCGAGATTACTCGGTCCCCGCCGAGTAGCCCGAGTACAGTGATACTCGTGCGAGTACCGAGTAGTAACAAGCATGCTCGCTCATCACTATTCAGTACCATTCTTTTCATCTTCTGAAGTTCTGAGTGATGTCACTGCAATGGAGACTAGCCAGCTCACACTATACTCTATGCGTGAACCGGAAGTCTCTTTTACAATGTAAGCCTATGAAGCCTTGTACTGATGCTCCAAAGGCCTACACAGTAAATGTCACTCACACAGAGTACAAATTGACCCAGAGAGTCTACAGAGCACTGACATCACTCAGAGGTGGGGAAGAAAGACACTGGAAACCATAGAGAGCAGCAGTGTGTGAGTGTAATACACGCACACTACATTACATGCACATATACACACATTCAATAAATATACTGTATATATGGGAGTTCTTTAATTGGTCAGCTCAGACACAAACTTGATAGAGCAGGAGCTCAATCCTCTCCTCTAATTGCCCTAACAAGGTCCTATTATGGGTTTTTGCCTCAGCACAAATCTCAAACAAATTACTCCCTCTGCTACATATACCCTATTTATCTGATGTAGGATAATTTAGTGGAATAAATATGCAACTACAGCAGCTGCACTGCCACTATGTCTGCTGCTTGTTGTACAGTAGACAACCACCAATTTGTAACGTTTTGGGGTAAAAAAATTACTTGCAAAAATCTTTGTTAAAAGCATATTACGATCTGATCCATTTATGGCATAGCAATAAAATAAGCCATGAGTTAGAGATGGTGCAAATCGATTCTCAGGACCCAGTCCTATGGCCATGTCAGTAATCTGTGGCCATTGGAGTTCTGCGAACCCCTTACTTGAAGCAGTTCTTGGCTCCTCTTTTGATTAACTGGCCTGGTATCACACCATCGTCATCACATCAGGCCAACTACTCAAAAGAAAGCTGCAAATGTTGGCAGGTTAGAGGACATTTGCTGGGCTACCATCCAGCAACCACAGATTAATGATGTGGCCACTGGGCTGGGCCACTTAGATTATGAATCATTTTGCTACTGTCGTGGGCAGCGGGGCGCTGCGCTCACCACGTTCGGGTCCGACGCTGCTGCTGCTGTTGCTTGGTGGCTCGAGCAGTGGGCCGGATCCGGGGACTCGAGCAGCGCTCCTCGCCCGTGAGTGAAAGGGGGGTAGTTTAGTTTGGGGATTTGGTCCGTGATGCCACCCACGGTTTGTGGTGAGGTTGGGGCACCACCGCTGCGGTGACGGGGATCCCAGGAGCGATGGCAGGGAGCAGCTGGGATGTTGTTTTCCCCTTCCGTGGGTAGGGGTTGGTTGTCCCGGGGCCCGGTGAGGTGTGACGGGGAGGTACGGTTGGTGAGGTGCAGGGTCGCGGGGGCAGCGCGGTGCCGGATGGCACGGTGGTACTCACTCAGCCAAGAACAGATGCAGAGTCTCCGGTAAAACAAACGGCTGGATGGACGGGTCCCGTAGACGGCTGCTGTGGTTTCTCCTGGACGGTTGGTGGTGGCTGCCTTTCCCTGCACCTTTTGTGTAACTTCGGTCCCGATGGCTTCCCACCGGTAACCCGCTCCCCAGCGTGGATATAAGCCGGAGGAGCCCTTTTGCCCGAAAGCTCTGGCCCTGGGAATTCTAGCTGTGGCGGTAGCTGTATTTCCCTGTTGCTGTTTGGACGGTTGCCTTCAGTCGGGTCTTGGCTGTTTGGGAACCCCTGAGGTTCCGGTCACTAACGGATTTGACCTGTTTAACGACGACTCCAAGCCTGGTCGGGGTCCGCAGGCCCCCGCCCGTCCCCGGTCCTACGGTTCCGCGGTTCCGCGTTGATCTGTCTCTCCTGCAGACGGCCACCACCGTCTGCCAACCTTGCTCTCGGTGCCCGGGCCACGTACCCGGACACGGTCAGTCTGCTCCTCAACTACTACTTCACTCCCCTCCTGACTCCTACTCAGATCTCTACTGCTTCCTTTCCCGCCTCCAGGACTTTGAACTCCTCTGTGGGTGGGGCCAACCACCTGGCTCCACCCCATCTGGTGTGGACATCAGCCCCTGGAGGGAGGCAACAAGGATTTGTGTCTGGCTGATGTGCCTATTTCGGGGTGTGGGGTGTGTTGTTGCAGTACCTGTGATGACCTGGCTAGTCCAGGGCGCCACATTCCCCCTTGGTTAAATGCAGACCGTCCGCGGGCTGCCCGTCCATCACCGGTTTTATTTTCACAACTGAAAAAGGTAAAACATATAAAAACATTCAACAAGCATTTTTTTTATGAATCTTCCCTTAACGGGAGGCACGGTACTTTAACATTACTAACGGTAGTCAATTTTTTTATTAAACAGACGGCTTCCGCTCTCCCACCCAAACAACCTGGCCCTGATGCCACCCCTAGGAAGTGGGCAGCACCCCTTGACCCCAGTCCAGATCCAGGCTGCCCAAGCAGGAATGGGTATGGTGTTTCGCACCCTACGGTCACTTCAGGGGACCCCACGTCCTGACGGTAGTGGCGGGCCTGGGCCATCTCTTTCCTCCAGGCCCATCCTCCAAATCAGCCTCTCCGGAGGCGGTAACGGAATCATGCCAACATATTTACACTTCTACTAGTTTGTGGTTGCCCTGCTAGTTCTCAGACATGTCCATAAGCAGTTTCTTATGCACTTTACAAAGGGTCCCTATGGGGACAACTTGCCGGCAACGGCCGGTTCAATCACTGTGTCAATCAGGTAACATCTTCGGTTGATTACTTTCATTTAACAGGTAACGGTACTGGTGGTCCCAACGAGGACAACAGTGCAACGGAGGGACCGCTGCCTTACTTTAGATCCACAACACAGGCCGGATGAGGGGGCTGGGCTGGTGCTTGGGCCTCCTGGCCTCCTCTCAATTTGGTGTCCAGGGCAAACCAGCCCCTCTCTCCACAGTGCCGCGTGTAGGTAACTAAGTCGCCCGGGAGCAGGTTGCGGCCCGGGTGGTCCTCTGGCAGATGGGCATTAACGTCCCGACGGGCCACAAACACCTCGGCCTCCAGGCCTGGCTCGAAGATAAATCCGTATCCCCGATGGACATCGAACCTTCTCACTTGCCCCTCGTGGATCGGGCCCCGTACCCGGAAGGTGGCTCTGCGGAGGCTCTATTTTTCTTGGATGGTGTGGGCTATCAGTTCAGCCTTCTGCTTCTCCCTCTCTGCAATTTCTCGGCCCAGCGGGGTCGGTTCTCTGTCCCAGTAAGGGGCTGCTACTTGCCCCTGCGTGCGGGTCGGGCCCCGCAGGATTTCCACTACACTGCCCAATACTGGCATCCTCGGTGGAAGATCCCGCGGTGACATGGCCTGGGGCGCTGCCCTACAGCAACAACCCGGCGCAGCCTCAGCCGAGGCATGGGGGATGGGTACAGGAGTCCTCTCCCGCTTGACCTCTGCCTCCTCCTGCACGGGACGGATCACCGGAGCCGGAACGGGACTAGGCACGGTCACTTCTGGTGCCGCCGGCACGCATTCGCCGACGGGCGATGCCTTCAGAAGCTTCCAGGCGATGCCTTCAGAAGCTTCCAGGGAAGAGGCTCGGGGCGGCTACGGGCTTCGGCTGCAGGCGGGTCCGCTTGGGCGGACAGGCGGCGTTCCGCTACCGGTTGCGGTGGTAGCGGGCCTAGTGGCGGGGCAGCGGCAGCCAACACGGGTAGCAGGGGAGGCAGCAGGGCGAGCGGGCGCAGACCGGGCCCCTCAGCCGCAATGACCGATCCCGTAGGAACACAGGGGCGTGGGTCGCTTACCCGCTCCTCCAATTCTTCCTCCACCTCGCGTCTCCGTATGGCCGCCACCACGTCCGCCACGTCAGCCTCTCACTCCTCCAGGTGGAGCTGCATTCAGACCTGCAGGCGGCTGCTTAGCTGGACGATCCGGACCTCCACCCATGCTGCGGTTCCAGGCGCGGGTGCGGGGACTGCGGTGTTACCGGACGGACGGTGCATACTGGCAGCGGTATCTTCCAGGAACCAAATATGGCCGCAGAGTCCTGGCGTCCCTGCTTTTATAGCCGCGGCTCACATGCGGCCGGACGCCATCTGTCCCCCCTTGGTTCTTTCTCAGCACCTCCTTTTCAGGGGCGGGGCTTTGGCTTTCGCACCTCCACTGCTCGAGAAGACGCTCGAGCGGGAAAATCTTCGCGCCCAAGATGGCGGCTTCTAAAATTTTTAGGCCGGACGCCGCCGGCGGGACACAAGGCGCACTTCTACCAGCCGGTAGAATGGTAAGATCCTGTTCTTGACGCCAAGTTTGTCGCGGGCGGCAGGGCGCTGCGCTCACCACGCTCGGGTCCGGCGCTGCTGCTGCTCGGTGGCTCGAGCGGTGGGCCTGATCCGGGGACTCGAGCGGCGCTCCTCGCCCGTGAGTGAAAGGGGGGTAGTTTGGTTTGGGGATTTGGTCCGTGATGCCACCCACGGTTTGTGGTGAGGTTGGGGCACCACCGCTGCTGGTGACTGGGATCCCGGGAGCGATGGCAGGGAGCAGCTGGGATGTTGTTTTCCCCTTCCGTGGGTAGGGGTTAGTTGTCCCGGGGCCCGGCGAGGTGTGACGGGGAGGTACGGTTGGTGAGGTGCAGGGTCGCGGGGGCAGCTCGGTGCCGGATGGCACGGTGGTACTCACTCAGCCAAGAACAGATGCAGAGTCTCCGGTAAAACAAACGGCTGGATGGACGGGTCCCGCAGCCGGCTGCTGTGGTTTCTCCCGGACGGTTGGTGGTGGCTGCCTTTCCCTGCACCTTTTGTGTAACTTCGGTTCCGATGGCTTCCCACCGGTAACCCGCTCCTCAGCGTGGATATAAGCCGGAGGAGCCCTTTTGCCCGCAGGCTCTGGCCCTGGGAATTCTAGCTGTGGCGGTAGCTGTATTTCCCTGTTGCTGTTTGGACAGTTGCCTTCAGTCGGGTCTTGGCTGTTTGGGAATCCCTGGGGTTCCGGTCACTGATGGATTTGACCTGTTTAGCGGCGACTCCAAGCCTAGTCGGGGTCCACAGGCCCTGCCGGTTTGTGCTGGCTTCTCTTCGCTCCCCGGTTTGGTACCGGCGGGCCACCACCCATCCCTGGTCCTACGGTTCCGCGTTGATCTGCCTCTCCTGCAGATGGCCACCACCGTCTGCCAACCTTGCTCTCGGTGCCCGGGCCACGTACCCGGACACGGTCAGTCTGCTCCTCAACTACTACTTCACTCCTCTCCTCACTCCTACTCAGATCTCTACTGCTTCCTTTCCCACCTCCAGAACTGTGAACTCCTCTGTGGGTGGGGCCAAACGCCTGGCTCCACCCCACCTGGTGTGGACATCAGCCCCTGGAGGGAGGCAACAAGGATTTGTGTCTGGCTGATGTGCCTATCTCGGCGTGTGGGGTGTCTTGTTGCAGTACCTGTGACGTCCTGGCTAGTCCAGGGCGCCACACTACCATAAATGTGTGATAGATGCAGATCTCATCAAAGGGAATGGCATATACTGTATCGCAATAACAGGGCCCAAAGCAGCACTGCTGTTGTGAAGCCCACCTGCAGTAGTCGCTTCAGGGACGCCACAGGGTCTTCATTTTGGTATTTCTGGCAACAGGTATGTCGGTTTTGTATGAATATGAGTCGTGACGCCACTCACGGTTTGTGGTCAGGGATATGGGTGACCGCCACTGCAGTTTTAACGAGTGTCTTTGGCTGATGGAGTCTGCAGTCGGATGGTGTGGTCTCCCGTGAGTGAGGCTGGCCCCAGGGGCTCGGGTGTGTAGAACAACAGGTCCCAGAATAACTCAGGCTCAGTCCGGAAAGTCTTTCAACTTGCTTTTACTCACTTTTGGATGGTTTTGTGAGGTACCCGGGCGATGGTGAGATTAACCAGGTGAAACCAGATATCCTTTAGGCCGGTCTAAGGGTAAACCTTAACTCGCCTTCCTAGCACTTCTTGTTTCGGATAACCCCTGACTTGAAGTACCGTGGGAGTCATCCAGGGAAGTCGCTACTGCCTTGTCTCCCCTTTTTGGCCTGTTTGCTGGCAGCGTGGACCAAGTGAGATGGCTCCAGGCTATATCCTCTTTATGGGCCCCCTCGTTGCTGCTGAGGCTCAGACTCTAGATGGTTGGTGAGGGACTTGTAGTTCCCCTCACCGGCAGGTTTAGCAGATCAATAAATGGATGTCTACTCTATGGACCTGTTCCCCGTGCGTGCGTAGTCACCAGGAGTCCCTGTACTTAACCGACTGACTCCCTCAGTGTCTTTCTGACTGACTGACTGGTAACCATTCTCCCCCGCTAACGGCTACTTCACGTGCAGGGTCTGACTAGCGTGTGCGCGCGCCTGCGTCTCCTAGTAACTGCTGTGCTCCACTAACAGACTGGCTCACTCTCCTTCGTTCCTGACAGTCTCTGCAACCTTAGCTCCCAGCCCCTCCACTACACCCCTTTATGAGATGTGGAGGCAAGCCCCCTCTTGGGTCTGCCCAAGGGTCCCCTCTCAAGGTGTGGGAGACCTGGTCGCTATGTGTCTGTGCGTACACACCCTATTCCAGCCTTTAGGGTTACCTGAAAGTACTGCCCCAGTATGGGTGCAGTACTCAGTGGTGCCTGACCAGGTCAGGGGCGCCACACTGTCAATGCAGAGGTTGTCTGAATTTCTATTTATTTGCATGGAAATTCCGATAGATGCATATCTTATCGGTGAGACCTGCATCGACTAGATATTTACGACATATCTCCTGAATGTGCCATAATATTGCCAGATGGGAATAACTCTTTGAGGAAAATACATCTTATGCAATTTAACCAATCGCTGTTATATAAGAAGTTTGATTATACTTCCGTACCAGCAACTCCCAATTCCCATTAGCATATTCAGGCATATCTGTCTCGGTGAATCAGACAATTTATGGGTACAATGAAGGATTTTCCATTGTTTGCATGACAAATAACTCATTAAAATGAATGTCCCTAAAACATTCTTTGGCTGTGAGGACAAACTTGACTAAATATGTAGCAAAGCCTTAGGGCCACAGAAACATCAGTCTATCCGGGCTACCTTCTAATTGTTACCACTGAAGCATGGAGTTCAAAGAAATGAATGTCACACTGTAGCAAGGTCTGCAATGCAAAAGAAAGTGTCAGTGGTTGATGTGTTTGTTACCATGCACAATTTCATCGGTATCTTGTGCCTGAGAAAATCATAAATGAGCCAATTATTTCCAATGGAGGGGGTTAAATGTTATTCACCTCAAACAGCTATCTCTCTAAAGCTGGTGGGCGCCTTCTATGTTCCAGAGTTATCAGCTACCAGTAAATAAGTGAGTTGCAGACAGGGGGCCAGAGCTCAAATGACTTTTATGCTAAATGGCGTAGGATGCTCTCAGGTAGATATCTGTAAGAGGAGCCCACGGTGCTGCTGCAGGCAGTCAGCAGCTCAATCCATCTCTGTGCCGGGGAGGAAATCCACATCAAATGACCTTCAGAGCGGTTTAGACACCGCTAGATTGCTTCGTGTTAACTCTCGCTAGACTCTTACTCTGCTCCAAAATACACGACATGGAAAAATATTTTAATAATAAAAACTATATTATTAGTAATTGATCCCAGCAAGCTATCAAAACAGGTAAAGCCACTTAAAAAAATACTATACATATGTCCCCGACATTCGAACCTTCATTTCATTTACTCAAGGTCAGCAATCTCATTTTATGAATGGCATTGGGACTGCTTAATATTACAAGAATGTCATGTGGTTCTGTTTAATTTATTTACATTTCTCTGAAAATCTGCATTTAGTACACAGTAACTGAATGATTTGTCAAATATTCTAAAGACATACCAAGTAACTGAAAGGAAGAGGAGGGTTAAGAGTGAGCCCAGTGCTTCTAGCATACTATGCACTGACAATAGTGCCATTGACACTGTACAGACCGAATGTCTGCCTGTCATCAGAGATTCCTGTATGGGACACTGCCATCAGCGCACAAATCACAAGTCTTCATCTCTGAACTTTAGAACCATCCATGGGTCACCAGTTACAAGCTACACTACAGGGAAATACCAGATGTTTCCATTTACAAGAAATCGTTTCATGGAGGAGCTTTCTTTTCTTCACACAATATAGTTTCCTAACAAACTACAGTCTTTTTTTTTTTTTTTGCATGGGATGAAGTATGAATAACTTAAATCTGCTAAATATAGCTTAAAGGCTCTCTCCACAGGATGTAGTCACGCAATTAAAAACACTGACAAGTAGGAGTCTAACTATAGGGTTGAAAATGAGTCCGCCATCTTCTGAACTTCTGCCACAATGCCACAAGAACCCCACTGTCATAAGAACCCATTGACATTGTTTCAGAGGACACAACACAAGTTGCCATATTTCTGCTGATTTCTATTGAGCACCTCTGTGCTCTATATCCATAGTTGGGCACTAATGGTGTTTAGTTCTGTGCCTGATACAGTTCTTATGTATTGCTTGAAGTGGTCAGCCTCCTGCAGGTATGTCAGATTAAAAATACCCATACCCTTTAGATAGCATTTTTTTTTTACATGACAGCTTCCCTTTAACTACTATTAACATAGATATGAGGTTAATATGCTGGTTAATAGCATGTGACATGCCCACCGGGGCCGTGGGGCGACTCATTACCGTGCTGCGGTTCTGGCTCTGGGACGTCGCCGCTCCATGACCCCGGCGGTGTCATTTAAATAAAGATAAAGGGGATGATGATTAATTAGTGCGCCACCTGTGTTATGCGGCAAGTTTGTTGCCGCTGCTGTTGGATAGGGACCTCTGGGGCAGATGGTGACACAGCTGGGATGGTAAAGCTCTCCACAGGTAGAGCTGGGCCCCAGGGCGGATGGGGATGGTAGTAGTAGTCTATGATAGCGGGAGTCGCAGGGCAGGAAGCGCGGGTGAATAATGGAGCAACACTGGGATACAGTCTAAAGATCTTTACTCACTGTAGCTGGTTCCAAGGTGACATACACGCCAGCGACCACCTCTGGAGTTCCAGGATTTGTCGTCATGAGCTCCAACCGATCCCGGGAAGTTTGGAGGTCGGGTCCGGTGCACCTTTCTAAAGTGTACCATTTCCTGGCCGACTCCTGCAATTGCTTCTCCCTTTTGCATTGCGCCTTCGCTCACTGAACCCTGTATCAGTGCCTGTGAACCCTGTGGGGTGGCGTGAAGCTCTATCCCTTTGGTCCTTGAGGGTCACCTTCCAGTGAATTTGTGTGCGATGGTAGCTTCGGTGCATGCAGTCACCTCAGCCGCTAGTTTTGCTAGTTGAGCCCATAGGTTATATTCCCCTAGGCTAGGGACCAGTCACCATGTTGCAGCCAAGTCCTTCCACCCATAGATTATATCTGAAACAAGGCCACGGGATGATGTTGCAGTTCCTGTGATCTCTAGGACCCCTTCTGTCTGTGCCTGGGCCGAGCAGTACCTACTCCAGGTCATGGGTCTTAGCTCCTCTACTGCTCCTCTGTCTCTCATCCACACTTCACACTGTGGTCCCACTTGTGCTACTGTGTTTTCACTCCTCAGACTCCACCCCCCCCCCCCCCAGCCTGGCTTCGGGTCTAATCATGCCCTTGCCATGTCTGATGAGGTGTTTCTGAGCCTGGGTGTCATGTTTTGCGTGAACCGGTGTTGACCTCCTCCTTACCCAAGATGGAATACCACACCTCTGACTGATGTGCAGAGTACCTCTGTGGTGATTGAAGCCTCAGGGGCACCACACATGCAGCCGCTGCTTGAGTGCCCCGCTGATGGGAGGAAATTATCTTTATTCCTCCCAGCAGCCTCAGGCTTTCATTCATAGTGCTGCAGCCAGCAATTTCAGTCAACGCTCTGTGCATAGAGACCCGTGGCTGTAACCACAATCCCAGCACTGACTAACAACCAGCTCAGCATTGCATCTTTGCAATGCATCTATCCCACAAATGGGACTATTGTACCTGCCACAGTTACAGGGCAAATAAGATTGAAATAAAAATATTGAAATCCTCCTCCTCTTAAGGGAGGCACAATGTGTAAAACAGATGAAAACATATATAAATGAATGAATAAATAAGAGCAGGTAAAACATTTATTAAATAATTAAAAATGCCACTAATTCTCAGGCCACGTTCACAATTTAAGTATTTTACATTAGTATTTGTAGGCCAAAACCAGGAATAGGTAAGAAATGAAGACGTGGTACATGTGTTTCTATTATACTTATTTTTTTATTGTTCCACTCTTTTGGGCTTACAAATACTGATGTAAAATGCTGACCAAATACTAAACATGTGAATGTAGCCTTTATATTACTAGCCCAGTCTCCCTTAAAAAAAACAAGACTGATATAGAAATAATTGCTACAGAATTGGGATCAAATTTTTAATGTATTTAATGGTCCTTTGTCATCATAAAAAAATTGAAAAAATCTGAAAAATCTATACTTGTAATTCCATTATTTTCTCATCGACATTTGTAAAACAAAAAAAATGACAGTGACAGAAAAATGTATTTCATATCATGAAAGAGAACATCAAAAACTAATATCCAAAGGAAAAAAAATTACAGTTCATTAACCCCTTCACCACCTGGCAGTTTTCCATTTTTCAATTTTGTTCTTTCCTCCATTTCTTCCAAAAGCTATAACTTTTTTACTTTTCATCAATATACTGTAGCCATATGAGGGCTTGTATTTTGTGGGACAAGTTGCACTGTTAATTCAGCCCTATATTGTACTGGAAAATTGGAAAAAAAATTACAAGTGCGGTGAGATTGCAAAAACAAAAAGAGCAATTGCGCAATTGTTTTTGGTCTGTTTATTTACCATGTTCACTCTATGGTAAAACTGACCTGGCATTATAATTATCCAGGTCAGTATGAGTTTGTAGATACTAAACATGTATAGTTTTACTTTTATCTAAGTGGTGAAAACAATTCAGAAGTTTGTAAAAAAAAAAAGAAATGGCAAATAAAAATACAAGCGCAATTCTGAGACCTGTAGCGTTCTCATCTATCAGGATTTGGGGTTGTGTGCTAAATTTTTATTGGCCCCTTGAGCTGATATTTTTAATTATTGCATTTTTGGGTGGATATGATATTTTAATTGCCTGATATTGCATTTTAATGTAATGTTTCGGTGACCAAAAAAACCGTACTTCTGGCATTTTGATTTTATTTCTCGCTACACCCTTTACCAATTGGATTAATTGATTTTATATTTTGATAGATTTGTGAAAGTGGTGATACCAAATATGTGTATTTATTATTATTGTTATTATTATTGTTTTATTTTCAACGGGGCAAAAGGATGACACTCGGCTCATGCTCGCAGCAGAGTTTGGGCCGAATGTCATTGGCTCTTGCATCGGATGCTATACACTAGTGTAACCCCAACCTTACATTTTGCTTGTACATCGAGTGATTGACAGCCTATTGTGGGCTGTCTAGACTGGATGTCACTCAAGCAAAATGTTCACTTAAGTGAAATTATTTTGAAGCTTGCTTAAATATTGTTCTCTGTAGCAGATTGTCCTGTGTAAAGATGACATGCTGCAGAGGACTATGCTAAAACCTAAGATGGAAACAAAATGTTTGTTTCTAACTTAGGTGTTGTCTGTTAAATAGCCATAGTGTGAACATGCTCCTATACGTTGCATGTATACTTCTCTGTTGGCTACAGTAGGGACTGACTACACCTCAATGGGGAGGGTGCAGCTGTGCCTGGGGGAAAAAATGGTCAGACAGATGGAGCTTTTAGACCAGGATCTGGGGTGAGGGAGGGTAAGGAAGCAAATAATGGGATAGATAGAGCAGATCAAGACAGTGAGACAGTTTGGGTCAAGACAAATTCAACAGGGGCAGGGACATGTAAGGAATGTAGGGAGATGAGAATTAAGAAATGTGCTAATACCATTAAATATCTACTGGCAAAGGCAAGAAGTAAATAAAATGAATGAATTAAAGACTCTTATTTCAACCATGGCTTAAGATGTGGTGGGCATTATGGAAACCTGGCTGGATGAGAGCCATGACTGGGTGACAAACTTAGAGGGTTATACTACATTCAGGAAGAACAGGAAAAACAAAAAAGGTGGAGGGGTGTGTATATTTATCAAATCTTACCTAAAACTTGTGCTTAATGACGACATTGGGGGGAACTGCAACAATGTAGAGTCAGTATGGGTAAATGTACATGAGGAGGGGAAGAACGAAAAGCCGCTAATTGGAGTTTGCTATAAGTCTCTGTCGCGGGCAGGGGGGGGGGGGTGACTGACCACGTCAGGGAAGGCTACCCGAGGCGCTCGGATCCGGGATCGTGGCTGGGGCTCGAGTGGCAGCCGGATCCGGGGCTTGAGCAGTGGCCCGTCGTCCACAACAACGAAAATGGGGGTATTTACAGGGGAAGAGTTTGTCAGTGACGCCACTTGTGGGTTGCAGTAATAATTGGTGACACCGCCGCTGCCTTGGTATGGGACGCCCGGGGTTGATGGAGCGAGGCAGCAAGGTGGAATCCCCTCCACGGTTAGGGGAGGTGTAGTCCCGGGGCCCGGAGGATTGTGCGGGGTTGCAGGGAGCAGTCTTTAGGAATGGAACGGATGGTACCGGTGTACTCACTGTGAGAATAAATCACACAAGATCCATGTGGTAAACCAAGGCCGGATGCCGGGAGCCTCTGGAGGGGTGTGCTTGGTGCCGCACATGGGCTGACAGGGCAGGGCCCTTCCTCCTGCACTTGTAGTTTCTTGTCTGGTGACTTAACCCGCATAAAATGGGAGAACTCAGCTCCCTGTGTTTTGTGTACTGTGGGAGTCGTTGCCCGCAAAATCTGACCCGTGGGATCTCTGTGGGTTCTGGCAGACACCCTATCCCCCTCGTTGGGCTTTCGTTTCGCTCTCTGGGCTACTCATGGGTAGTAAAGTCTGGAACCTTGTCCCCTGCTGGCTAATCGGTAAGGTGCTTGAAGCGGTCCTTGCCCTGGGGTCCAGGTACCCCGATTGTGCACGGCCTCTGGACCGGATTTCCGCTGTCGGCACCACCGGGCTACAACCCTGCCCTGTTCCACTTAAGGTCTCTCGCAACCGGATCTCCTCCGCCTGTGGCCCTGCTCTGCTGTCTGCCACCCAGGCAGCTCAGGTAGTCCGGTAGTCCAGGGGCTCCAACCCCTGACTACCACTCCACTCCTCTCACTTCCTCTCTCCAGACTCAACTGCCGTGTTCCCTGCTCTCACTTACATGTTTCCTCCCCTGACACCTCAGGACCCCAAGGTGGTCATTCCCATCCGCCTGGTCCCGCCAACTGGTGTGTCCCTATTGTCCTGGGGGGGTGACTAGGCTTTTGTGGCTGGTGTTACCTGTGTATGGTGATGTTTTGGTATGCCAAGGAAGATGGAGTCCTGCACCAGAAGGATTTGTGCAGTCTCTGTGACAACCTGGTTTTGCCGGGGCATCACACCTCCTAACATAGCTGAACAGGTAGAGAGTGAAATGCTGTAACAAATTGAAAAGGCAGCTAATAATAATAATAATAATCGGGTCCTAATTTTGGGGGATTTCAATAATACAAACATATAGTAAGACATAAGGGTGCTTTACACACTACGACATCATTAGCTATAGCTAGTGATGTCGTGCGCGATAGCACCCGCCCCTGTCACTTGTGCGATATGTGGTGATCGCTGCCCTAGCAAACATCGCTACGGCACCATCACATGCACATACCTTGTCAGCGACGTCGCTGTGACCGCCGAACAATCCTTCCCTCAAGGGGGAGGTGCATTCGGCGTCATAGCGACGTCACTGCCATGTCACTAAGCGACCGGCCAATAGAAGCGGAGGGGCGGAGATGAACGGGAAGTAACATCCCGCCCACCTCCTTCCTTCCTCATTGCCGGTGGAGGCAGGTAAAGAGATGTTTGTCGTTCCTGCGGTGTCACACATAGCGATGTGTGCGGCCGCAGGAACGACAAATAACATCGTACCTGCAGCAGCAATGATATTAAGGAAATGAATGATGTGTCGACGAGCAACGATTTTTCACTTTTTTGTGCTCGTTGATCATCGCTCATTTGTGTCACACGCTTTGATGTCGCTGTAACAACGTGTCCTTCCCCGCCTGTGCTCATGGTGTAATAGTATGTCCCTCCTTTGTACTGCTTCTACTGGGAGATTGTTTGTTCTTCTCAGCATGGGACTTCTCCAACCACAACTTGGTAAACAGAACAGAGCCAGGAGTCTAAAGTCCATTCATGTGTCAGATGTCTAGGGGGGAGGTGTGCCCACCTAAGGGGCTGATCCCAAGAGAGAAGAACAATGAGACCCATGTTAGGTTAGTTGGATCTCAGCTGGAGAAGCACTAGGATCTATAGCTGAGGCTGGATCCTAGGGCCTGTGTATGGACTGTTACAGACTGGAGATCAGTGGCCACTTGGGATTGTGTTTTATTGTTCCCCCTGTTGGACTCAAGGAACTCATATAAGGACCATTGCCCTATTTTCCCTGGCATTGGAATACCAGGCGGTGCCCCTGGATCTTTTGTTTTGTTGTGGACTCCTTGCAGACTTTAAGGATTTATATTTGTTTGGTGCTTTATCTTTGTGGTTCCAATAAAGCCCTTTGGATTGTTCCTTGGCCTGGCGTCCCTCACTGCTCTGTCGCATGCAGCAGCGGGATCAGAGCAGAAAGAATGGAGGACTACGCCCCATTAACATCTGGAATCAGAACCTCAGCGTACAAGAACTGGACTGTGGTGAGCCTACAAGCAAAGGCCCGTGAATTAGGAGTCGGTTACAAAGGACTCTCTAAGGAGCAACTAATTGAGGCATTGGAAAAGGCTTGCCTTCAAGATGGCACCGAGGAACAATTTCCACAGCAAGGGGAGGAAAGACGGGAGCTGGAGGTAAATACCCAAAAAAGTCAATGGGTTGTGTGGTAGGAGGAGATAGCACTGCTTGGAGATGAGGCCACCATAGAAGATAAGAGGGAGGCTATTCGCAGAGCTCAAGAGAGGGCAGCATTGCTGGAGAGGAGGTTTGCAGTGGAAGCAGCTAGAGGCTCCATACAGACTGTAACCACAGCACCAACTATGAGGGAATTCTCCATAGTGTCCCGCAAGGACTTTAAGCCATTTAATGAAACTGCAAGCGACATTGTGGGCTTCTTCCAGGACTTTGAGCATCAGTGCCGATTAATGGAAGTCCCAGAAAGAGAGCGAGTCAGACACCTGGTGGGCCTCTTGGAGGGTGGAGCTGCCGACGCCTACAGAGCTATGGACCCTCAGTGGAATTGTGAGTATGGAGAGATAAAACATACCATTCTGGAACATTATGCCGTGACCCCAGATACTTATAGGACTCAGTTCCGTACGTTAGCCTGTGATGGAGAAGTGTCTTTCAAGATGTTTGCCCACAGACTGAAACAAGTATGTCATCGCTGGCTGGAGGGAGAGGGGGCCTTAACTTGGGAGACCTTCCTCCAGGTCATCCTGAAAGAGCAATTCTATGCCAGGTGCCCTGCAGAAATCAGGGAATGGGTGCGCGAGAGGAGACCAGAGATAGTGGAACAAGCTGCTGCTCTAGCTGATGAGCTTCTCACCATCAAGCCTCAATGGAAAAGGCTACTAGTCAGTGAAAAAAAACTACCAGCTCCCCAACACCAGTGGTCCCTTGTCCTTTGGCCTCCAATGTTCACCGTCCCACTAGACTACCAACATATGGCGGACCCCGTGTGAATGTGCCTCCTACTACTCCTGCCTCCTCTTTGGGAGTACGACATGGAGAAAGACTCATAGAACGTAAATGTTATGGATGTGGGCAGCCTGTTCATCTGCAAGTTCACTGTCCAGGGGTTCAGAGGCAAAACAGTTACAGACCTCCTTTGCCTGTCCATTATCTACAGACACCCTCAACAGGAGAAGAGCTGGATTCACTCCCTGATGATTCGACAAAAGACTCTGATAAGTTGACTTCCCTACCAGGAGTCTATGGGGTGCGAGCCACAGCCGCCCCTTCTGATCTTCAGCATAAACATCTACAGGAGGTCATGCTAGATTGCCAAAGAGTTGTTGGTATTCGTGACAATGGGGCTTTTCTCACCATTGCAGATCCCCGAGTAATTCAACCAGAAGCAATGCAAAAGGGACCAGGAATTGCCATTTAATTGGCTGGAGGTACTCAAAGATATATTCCAAGAGCGAGTGTGACCCTGGATTATGGCTTTGGAGCAAAACAATGCATGATTGGTGTGATGAGCGGCCTGCCTGCAGACATTCTTCTAGGGAATGATGTGTCACACAAGAAAAAGGAAGGCGATCATATGGTTCAAAAATTGCTTTTATTAATTAGTGCAGAGAGGTAGGAAGGGTAAGGCAAAACGGATTACATCACCGCAGTCAAAGGGTAAGAAACATATTGGATATACATACAAAGTAACAGACAAAGTCCAGAAGAACAGTGCAAAAATGGCCCTAAGATTGGTTCACTGTATATGTTAAGGATGTCCTAGCAATTGTACAGTAGCACATTTACTATCAACGTAAAAATACCCATACATTGCATATCATGGATAGACCATTCCCCTCTGATCATCAAGAATATTTCATCAATACCATTCGATATGATATAGACTATGCCCATATAAATAATGGTACCTGACACGCCTTCAAAGAAGCATATCTTTCATAAATATACATATACATAACAGTAGAGGCAGAAACCGTCAAAGACATATCAGATCCTCACTGAAAAAATACCAATAAAGCCAATATATGCCTCAACAAAGTAGTGATTGCACAGAGGGATGGGATATCCAAGACACAATATAGGGCTACCAAAATACCCAAAGTAGGGGAGCCACTGAAGCAATCAAACAGTGCAAAAATGTCCCAAAATACAGTCAAAATATGTAAAATAAATGACACCCAGAGACAGCTATTTGGTGGCACATATGGTACCTCTATAAATCTACTCATAAATTGCACATTATGGATAGACCACTGCCCTCTTGGCAAGGGAATCTCTAATAAGTATCGTACAATGTACTATGACATGTGTTCATGTCAGTAATAAAAATCAGCAAAGCCGCACACGAGCATACTTAGTGAATACACAAATACTTAACAGTGGAGGCTGAAACCGTCATAAGAAGGATCAAACCTCCACTGAAAAAGTAGAATGAAATAAATGAGTGCTCCGGCGGAATTAGTGCGAACAAAGTACCGACCAAGGCACATGCCATATACTAAGCCTGAAGGGGTAGGACATCGAGAGTGCAATGTATAAGGTACCAATGTACCATGAATAAAGAAAACACTACCACAGAAATAGCACAAATATAACAACACTGTTAGTCAGGATTAGGTCAGTAAAAAAATAGACATTACCTAGATAGATATCGCTGCGGAGGTAATGCGCCCGATGCGCATTTCGGAGTGTACCTTCGTCAGGGGGCGTGATGTTTATGCCGTTATTTACTCTTTCTAGGGAATGATGTGGGGAATCTTCAATGCCACTTTGTCGGTGCGATAACCAGAAGTCAAGCCAAGAGAGCAGCAGACGTGGACGTGTTCAACCCATCAATGGAAATGAGGCCACCCGAACACAGCCAGTGAGTGATTTTCTTGTGGGTCTCATATGAATGTCACTTGGGATAAAGGTCAGTTTAGACAAGAGGTAGAGACTGACCCCACCCTGGCTAGCTTTAGAGCTCGAGCTGAAGTAGGGCAGTTAGGAGAAAATGGGGAAAAAATTATCAGAGAAAATGGACTTCTATATCGGGTTACAAACGCTGACTCCTTAGATAACCCCTGGACTTATAGCAAACAGCTGATTGTTCCTCAGAAATACACAATTTCCCTATTGCACCTTGCTCATGACATTCCTACTGCTGGCCATCAAGGGAAAACCCGCACCGAGAGACGATTGACTCAAATTTTCTATTGGCCTGGACTTTCTCAAGCAGTGGCGCATTTCTGCTGAACTTGCAACATATGTCAGCGTAGAGGGCGACCCGGAGATAACCCAAAGGCACCCTTGCAACCACTCCCTATCATAGAAGAACCCTTTCAAAGAGTAGCTGTCGATATCATTGGACCACTGGCTAAACCAAGTAAATCTGGAAAGCAGTATATTCTCACTGTTGTGGACTATGCCACCCGATATCCAGAAGCCGTGGCCTTGTCAAGTATTTCCGCAGCCAAGGTGGCCGAGGCCCTTGTCACCATTTTCACCCGAGTAGGATTCCCAAGTGAGATCTTATCGGACCAAGTCTACCAGTTCATGTCAGAGTTGGTGCAGTGTCTGTGGCGCACCTGTGGAGTACGAGCAATTCGAACTACAGCATACCATCCTCAAACCAATGGACTTTGTGAACGGTTTAATCAAACACTGAAAAATATGCTAAGGGCCTTCACTGACAAGGATTCAGACTGGGAGATGTACCTACCCCATATCCTGTTCGCCTATCGGGAAGTTCCCCAGGAGTCCACTGGGTTTTCCCCCTTTGAACTACTCTATGGAAGAAAGGTCAGAGGACCCTTAACTCTGCTAAAGGAATATTGGGAGGGGCAAGTTGAAGATACAGGAACCCCTGTTGTTCCATATGTCCTCAAGCTTCGGGAATCCCTGGCTCAACTTGCTAGTTTTGTTCAGGATCATGTGCGGATGGCTCAAACCAGACAGAAGACATGGTATGACCGCAAAGCACGCTATCAAGAATTTGTAGAGGAACAACAAGTCTTAAGGATTGTTCCCCATTGGCAAAATAAACTCCAGACAACATGGGTGGGTCCCTTCCGGGTTCTCAGAAGACTAAACAACACCAATTACCTTCTTGCTCTAGATGATCAGGGTCTAAGACAAAAGACTGTCCATGTGAATATGATTAAGGAGTACCATGACCGGACATTACCTATGATAGCAAGCTGTCGGCTGGCTTCAGAAGATGGTCAGGAGGATGAGGACCCATTACCTGATCTTGTTGAAGCAGCCAGAGCCCCATCCACCGTTGAACAGGTTCCTCTGAGAGATCACTTAGATTCCTTACAGAAAAAACAAATGCTGGGAGTGCTCCATCAGAGACAGGCTGCTTTCTCATCCCGACCAGGTCGAACCACAGTAACCCAACATCATGTGGACACTCAGGGCATCCGTCCCATACAACAGGCTCCCTACCGGGTACCAGAATCAGTTATAAACACCATGCAGCATGAGCTGGAGGAGATGTTACAGCTTGGGGTGATTAAGGCCTCCCATAGTCCTTAGGCCTCTCCTGTTGTGTTAGTACCCAAGAAAGATGGGAGTACTCAATTTTGTGTGGACTACAGACGACTAAATGACCATACCATCAGTGATGCTTGCCCAATGCCCCGCATTGATGAACTTCTAGACCGGCTAGCTGGGGCACGATACGTCACAATCTTGGATCTCAGTAAGGGATACTGGCAAATTTCCCAGACGGAGGAAGGTAGAGAAAGGTCGACTTTTATAACCCCCTTTGGTCTGTATGAATTTTTAAACATGCCTTTCGGAATGAAAAATGCCCCTGCAACCTTTCAGAGAATGGTGGACCAGATCCTCCGGGGATGTCGCGACTTCGCTTGTGCCTACCTGGATGATATCGCCGTCTTCAGCCACACATGGGAGGAACATCTGAATCAAGTAGCTGTTGTTCTTGACCGAAATCTCACAGCAGGCCTAACCATTCGACCTGATAAATACCAATTGGTGATGGGTGAAGTCCAATACCTAGGGCATCGAGTAGGAGGGGGGAAGTTACATCCTGAACCTGCCAAAATCCAAGCTATTAGAGACTGGCCTGTACCCCAAACCAAGAAACAAGTTATGGCTTTCTTGGGCACTGCCAGTTATTACCAAAAATTTGTTTCTCATTTCAGCAGTGTGGCCAAGCCCCTTACAGACCTCACGAAGAAGACGATGCCCCGGCTGGTGATCTGGACTCCAGCCTGTGATGAGGCTTTTAACCGGCTGAAGGACGCCTTGGTCTGCGACCCTGTTCTGGCTGCTCCAGACTACAAGAGGAGATTCATTGTGCAGACGGATGCCTCTTCTTATGGACTGGGAGCTGTACTGAGCCAGGTGAATGCAGCCGGGGAGGAGCACCCCATTGCCTACCTTAGCAGGAAGCTGCTGGACCGAAAAGTGCCTATGCAACTGTTGAGAAGGAATGCCTGGCTGTAGTATGGGCCCTTAGGAAACTAAGGCCGTATCTGTATGGACGAGAATTCACTGTGGTTTCTGATCACAATCCCCTCACCTGGCTGAACAGAGTCTCTGGGGACAATGGATGCTTACTACGATGTAGCCTGGCTCTTCAACCCTATAACTTTACAATACAATATAGAAGGGGCAGCCAACACCAAAATGCAGATGGATTGTCCAGGCAAGAAGAGCCCTGAGTCAGGTGCGCCTTGTTTACGTGTACTTGACAAGCGACCTGTTGAGGTCACTAGTCCGTACAAAAATTGAGAGGGGAAGGGATTGTAACAGCGTGTCCCTCCCCCGCCTGTGCTATAGTCTGTCCCTCCTTTGTACTGCTTCTGGTGGGAGATTGTTTGTTCTTCTCAGCATGGGACTTCTCCAACCACAACTTGGTAAACAGAACAGAGCCAGAAGTCTAAAGTCCATTCATGTATCAGATGTCTAGGGGGAGGTGTGCCCACCTAAGGGGCTGATCCCAAGAGAGAAGAACAATGAGACCCATGTTAGGTTAGTTGGATCTCGGCTGGAGAAGCACTAGGATCTATAGCTGATGCTGGGTCCTAGGGCCTGTGTATGGACTGTTACAGACTGGAGATCAGTGGCCACTTGGGATTGTGTTTTATTGTTCCCCCTGTTGAACTCAAGGAACTCATATCAGGACCATTGCCCTATTTTCCCTGGCATCGGAATACCAGGCGGTGCCCCTGGATCTTTTGTTGTGGACGCCTTGCAGACTTTAAGGATTTACAGTGCCTACAAGTAGTATTCAACCCCCTGCAGATTTAGCAGGTTTACACATTCGGAATTAACTTGGCATTGTGACATTTGGACTGTAGATCAGCCTGGAAGTGTGAAATGCACTGCAGCAAAAAAGAATGTTATTTCTTTTATTTTTTTTTTTTTTAAATTGTGAAAAGTTTATTCAGAGGGTCATTTATTATTCAACCCCTTAAACCACCAGAATTCTGTTTGGTTCCCCTAAAGTATTAAGAAGTATTTCAGGCACAAAGAACAATGAGCTTCACATGTTTGGATTAATTATCTCTTTTTCCAGCCTTTTCTGACTAATTAAGACCCTCCCCAAACTTGTGAACAGCACTCATACTTGGTCAACATGGGAAAGACAAAGGAGCATTCCAAGGCCATCAGAGACAAGATCGTGGAGGGTCACAAGGCTGGCAAGGGGTACAAAACCCTTTCCAAGGAGTTGGGCCTACCTGTCTCTACTGTTGGGAGCATCATCCGGAAGTGGAAGGCTTAAGGAACTACTGTTAGCCTTGCACGGCCTGGACAGCCTTTGAAAGTTTCCACCCGTGCCGAGGCCAGGCTTGTCCGAAGAGTCAAGGCTAACCCAAGGACAACAAGGAAGGAGCTCCGGGAAGATCTCATGGCAGTGGGGACATTGGTTTCAGTCAATACCATAAGTAACGTACTCCACCGCAATGGTCTCCGTTTCAGACGAGCCCGTAAGGTACCTTTACTTTCAAAGCGTCATGTCAAGGCTCGTCTACAGTTTGCTCATGATCACTTGGAGGACTCTGAGACAGACTGGTTCGAGGTTCTCTGGTCTGATGAGACCAAGATCGAGATCTTTGATGCCAACCACACACGTGACGTTTGGAGACTGGATGGCACTGCATACGACCCCAAGAATACCATCCCTACAGTCAAGCATGGTGGTGGCAGCATCATGTTGTGGGGCTGTTTCTCAGCCAAGGGGCCTGGCCATCTGGTCCGCATCCATGGGAAGATGAATAGCACGGCCTACCTGGAGATTTTGGCCAAGAACCTCCGCTCCTCCATCAAGGATCTAACATGGGTCGTCATTTCATCTTCCAACAAGACAACGACCCAAAGCACACAGTCAAGAAAACCAAGGCCTGGTTCAAGAGGGAAAAAATCAAGGTGTTGCAGTGGCTTAGTCAGTCTCCTGACCTTAACCCAATTGAAAACTTGTGGAAGGAGCTCAAGATTAAAGTCCACATGAGACACCCAAAGAACCTAGATAACTTGGAGAAGATCTGCATGGAGGAGTGGGCCAAGATAACTCCAGAGACCTGTGCCGGCCTGATCAGGTCTTATAAAAGACAATTATTAGCTGTAATTGCAAACAAGGGTTATTCCACAAAATATTAAACCTAGGGGTTGAATAATAATTGACCCACACTTTTATGTTGAAAATTTATTAAAATTTAACTGAGCAACATAACTTGTTGGTTTGTAAGATTTATGCATCTGTTAATAAATCCTGCTCTTGTTTGAAGTTTGCAGGCTCTAACTTATTTGCATCTTATCAAACCTGCTAAATCTGCAGGGGGTTGAATACTACTTGCAGGCACTGTATATTTGTTTGGTGCTTGATCTTTGTGGTTCCAATAAAGCCCTTTGGATTGTTCCTTGGCCTGGCGTCCCTCACTGCTCTGTTGCATACCCCATCACAAACTGGTGGCAGCAGCGGGATCAGAGCAGAAAGAATGGAGGACTACGCCCCATTAACATCTGGAATCAGAACCTCAGCGTACAAGAACTGGACTGTGGTGAGCCTACAACCAAAGGCCCGTGAATTAGGAGTCGGTTACAAAGGACAGTCGCTACCGGCGCCGGATGTCCGTCACAAACGACGTGACCCCGACGATATATCGGTAGCGATGTCGCAACGTGTAAAGCACCCTATAGAATCTTCTCATTGTGCTAAAAGCTGTAAGTTCTCATCTGCAATTCAAGACAATTACATCTCTCAGATGGTAGATGAACCGATGAGGGGAGATAATTTTCTGGATTTAGTCCTGTCAAATAGACTAGATACAATTTCAGATCTACAGGTCCAGGAACACTTGGGCACCAGTGATCATAATATGGTAAGCTTCAAAGTAATATTTAGTAGAACATTTGAAAAAGGAAAACCTGGAATTTTAGGAAAGCTGATTTCAACAAATTAAGGGAAAATCTTAATTGTGTAGATTAGAAAAAAATCCAAATCTCGAGTAGCTAAAGTCCAAGACTCCACCCACTCATGACCCCCACCTGTGCGGCGACTGTCCAGACCCTTACAGGAAATGGTATCTGTGCCACCCCCGTGCCAGCAGCCTGCCGCTGCTCGGAACCGAACCTTCCGGTGGGTGGCTCGAGGGTCTCTGGACTCGGGGGTCTCGCGGACACTCCGAATGAAAAGGGATGGGGGCTGGTGGATGTAGGACGTATATGTACGGGCTGAGCCGCATTAAGTTTGTGACGCCACCCACGGTGTGTGGTGAGGTTTGACACCACCGCTGCAGTTATGGGGCACCCGGGGGAGATGTTATGCAGCAAGTTGTTAACCCCTCCGTGGGCAGGGATGGTGGCCCCGGGACCCATTGGGGTTTGATGCAGGGAGATGGGCGACCGCAGGGTGCTGGTGTACTCACTATTAAGGAAACACACGAGTTTCTGGTAAACCAAGGTGATGGTGGTCGGTGCCCGCAGCCGGCTGCGTTCTGGTTCCCCCACCCGGCTGGTGGTCTCTGTCTTTCTCCTGCACCTTTTTAGAACAGTGGACTGCCTGTGCTTGCAACTTCAGGAGTCCGCTCCCAACTGGATGTTGCCTAAGGAGCCCTTGCCCGCAGACGCTGGCCCGTGGGATCTCTGAGCCTTGGCGGTGGCCTTTTATCCCCCTCGGTGGACTGTTGTCTTCTAATAGGGACTTTGGGTGGGACAGGACCTCTAGTCCTGGCCTCAATCGGTTAATTAATCAGTCCCAGTCGCTTCTGGTCCCGCCTTCAGGGTCCAAGTACCCCCTGTGTGCTCCGGTTTCCGAGTCGGTTCCCCGGGTCGGTACCGGCGGGCTACAACCCTGTCCTGGTCCACAACCCTGTCCCGGTCCACCTCGGTTCCACCGAGCTGTCTTCTCAGCTCCTGCAGATGGAGACCACCGTCTGCCTCCTAGCCAGTGGCACCAGGGCTCCTGCCCTGGCGCCGTTCAATTTGGGAGTATTCGCCTCTGCTGGAGCTGGGCACAGCTCCAGCCCACACTCCTCTCCAACTTGAACTTTAACACTGTTCTATTTACTTTCCCGCCCCGGGCTGTCTAGACTCCTTGGTGGGTGTCTTCAAACCGCCTGGTTCCGCCCCCCTGGTGTGTCTATCTAGTCCTGAGGGGGGTGACTGGGGTTTTGAAGGTCGGCTGCTGTTACCTGTGAGGGAAAGTGTTGTGCAGGGGCCTTTTTATGACTACCTGGCCTGGCCAGGGCATCACATATCCCTTCCTTATCCTTTTCTGCTTCCTCCTTTTCCTGTGGGACAACAACCTCCTCCTGCTGACTATTCAAAATCTGCTCCAACATGTAGATGACCAGAATAGTGATGCTGATGATGGCATTGTCAGTGCTAACCATATTCGTAGCCATTTTATAACTGTGCAGGACAGATCAGAGGTTCTTCATCCGTCCCCACTTCGCAATCATGATTTGCCATACATCTGTGATGCCCTGGCCTATCAGGTCATCTCAGGGTATTGTGCAATCTGCCCTTCTGTGCAGTGTCCACCTCCTTCTTGGTTAAGGGTCCCTAACCATTGGTGTCGCCAAGAACAATCTAATCAAAATCTTAGGAACACTCTGCACCACACCCACCAGACACACCAGTGGACGGCCTGAGTAGAATAGGGTCGCCCACTGCGGGGGTTGGTTAAGGGGGGTCAGGAGTGTCAGGAGACAGTCAGTTGAGGAGTGACTCTCAAGAGGAGAGGTCAGGAGCTGGGCTCCTTGGAACTACTAGGTGGCAGACGTTGGTCTGGGCCTTGTAGGAGCTGGATCCCGGTTGCAGGGGATCGGGACAAGGGGCACGGACTGTCGTGGAGGACAGCTGGTGGTCTTGAGCCATTACCGGGCAGTGGCTAGGGCACGACGGAATACGTGGACCCTACGTCAGGGAGTAGCTTCAGGCGTCCTTACAATTTACCCGACGAGGACGGAGCCTTCAATATCCGTTCTCCACCAGCTCCAAAATCAGGGTACTAGCGCAACCAGGGGGATAGGACTTTCCACTACATGGTCATGAAAATCCCAAGCGTGAACCCTGAGAGCAAGCTCACCCAGTTAGCCACACTGGGGAGCGGGACCCGATTAGTTTCAGACTAAAGGGACCAACTAGAAGACAAGGTTCCATGGGAAAAGGTCACAGTCCAACAGGCAACACCAACGGGCACGGGACCCAGGCATGCTCCCTCTCAACAGCAGCGGTGTCCAGAAATTTGTTTTACTACAGTTGTTAGTGTCAGCGTTATTGGACTAAATGAGTACGCAAGTGACCCTTACCGTCCCAATGGCACAGTCCCCCGTCACCTTCACCGAGTCCCGGGGCATCCCCCTACCCGTGGAGGGGTTAAACACCTTGCTGCCCACACCATCGCTACCGGGTACTCCCAATTGCAGCGGTGGTACTCCACCTTACCACGCACCATGGGTGGCATCACAAACTTTCCACACCATCCCCTGTACATAACCCCTCTTGGTTTGAGGAGCCATACGACACCCGGGTCCGGAGCCCTCTCGAGCCACCGCGGATCTGGATCCGAGCAGCCCGGCTGCTGACACGGGGGCGACACATATCCAGACTGCAGTGTCCTAGGCTGTGCATCATGACATAGTGCACCAGCGCTCGCTGCTGCTGCTGCCGCTGCCACAATCGATGCAACATGTGCAGAGCACAAGTTCACCATGTCGGCACATCGCATATCAAGCGGTAAGCCGGTAGGCTGAAAACCTTTGTAGTGATGCAATTTGATTAGCCATGCGGTGTGAACAGCGGAAGTAAGCGCACAGCGTTTGTGCCTTCTACAGCAGCGCATCTAGGCCAAGATAGTGGCCTAGAAATTGCTGTACAACCAGGTTGAGGATGTGAGCCAAGCAGGGCACATGTGTGATGTCGATCAGGTGTGGGACCGCCACCAGGTTTGAAGCGTTATCGCACATAGCATTCCCTGGCTCCAGGTTCAGTGGAGACAAACATTTATCAAACTCAGTATGGATAGCAGTCCACAACTCTGCAGCTGTGTGACTGTGTGGCACCCCTAAGGCTTCTGCACCTAAATTAGGGTGTAGTACTGATCTTGGGTCCAGGGAAGGTTGGTACCGGTTTCCACTTACACACACATACAGTAACACTGGATTGCCCTCCCCAATGGGGACCGGGCCAGGGTCACATCACAGTAGGGGGTCAATACAGCGGTGGTTTTACAGGATGCTACCGCACCAGAGGCTCCCTGATCCACTGGAACCGGGGACTCAGGGTCAGGTAGAAACAACTGCCAGGGAGAGTCAGGAGCACAGTGGGAAAGCAGGTTGACCTAGTGAGAGTAATGTACCAGCCGGTGGCAACAGCTCAGAACAGACAACACAACTACAACACAACAGGGGGAGAACAGCTACAGACACAGAGCAGAGCAGGCGTGCCACGAGCAGCTCTGTGGGCAAAGGCATTCAACACGGTCACTGGGGAGAAGCAGGCGGGGTACGGAACCCTAGGGCAGATACACTTTACGTTGTCTACCAACTCTGCAAGGGTCGCGGGGATCGGGTAGAACAGTCACTGGACCCGTCCCACTGAGTCTTAAGTAAATAGCATATAGGATCTGGGATTGAGGATTGGCCCACAATGGAACCGTACTATCAGCATACAGAACGGGATACTTTCCTGACACCGGGATTCCCAAGTTCTTCACGCCACGAGGGTCCGATAGTAAGCGCATCAAAGGAGTAAAGAGCTCACAGACTGACACATACACCGGACTTGACCTTTCACGCATCTGACATCGGCTGGAGCTCATCGTGGCGGAGACCGCGTCTGAACTTCTTGTTAGTAAAAGACCTGGAACCGCAGCCCCTGTCTCTTCCTCTCCTTTTCTGGCGCTGTCGCCCAGTGCTGCGGTGCCAACAGGGACTACCCCCACCCCCGTCCATCCTCCATCATCTTCTACGGGATAATTCCACTCCTCCTGTGGGGAGCGACACCATCCTGGCTGCGACCCTCACCATCAGCCCCGGAGAGCAGCACCCGCAGCGGCGGCTCATCCCTGGGTGCATACCACAGGTGGCATCACGATCATAAAAGACTTTCCTAAAACGTCACTACCACCCCCATCCTCCAACCTACCTCCCTACCACCCTCCAAGCCTCCTTCCTGTATGCCTCGGGGAAACGGAACCGGGCCAGGCCACCCCGTGATGACACAAAGGATCTTTATGCCCGACCTAGCAACGAGTAGGTTAAAACACCTGCCCCGTGGGGCACTACAACTGCTTTCTCCAAAGCAAATTAATTTCAGCACTGCCTGATTGCATTGAGCCCTGGCTGAGCTGTACGGAGATGAGGGGATTCTCTCTGCACTCTTGGAATTAGATTGTGTTACATTAAGGGAGAGGATAATAGTGCAGATGGAGGCCCTAGAGGAGGTGGAGGAAATAGAATTAGTAGAGGAAGCGGTAGATTCAGAGGTTTTTCACACAAGCCTTGGGGATTTCAAGACTTGGGAAGCAGCCTATTCCCCACCTGCTCCTGCAGCCAACAGAGTAACCCAGTGCCCAGTCAGCAAGATGTAACGCCTCTGACATTGCCTGCTTGTCCACGTGTCAGTGAAGAATTGTAACCTCAGAGAGTTTTTCAAGGAAAAGGTGATGTTGTCTGTGAAATGCTGGTGTTGCACAGGCACAGCTCTATTAGTGAAGTAATAGCAACAGGGCAACTGGTACTGGGGAACTGCAACAGCCATCAGGTTTTGTAAACCATCTGTATCCACCACGTGGAAAGGAAGCATTTTCTTAGCGAACAGTTTAGATACGGTGAAGTTTAAGCTCTTTGCTTTGGCATGTGTGGGAGGAAATTATCTATTACATGACCAAAACTGTGGGACGGAGGGCTGGCTGCTGTGCTGAGAGAGGGTGGAGTAAGGTGTACTCGACTGACCGGTGGACTGTGAGGGAGGTGTAATGCTGGATTTAAAAACGTGCTGTGCTCAGAATCTCACATGGGTTAAAACACCAGGCATGGTCACATCCATAACAGATGACAGGCTCTCACAAATCCTGACTGTAGCTGGTAAAGAAGTGGAAGTTCTTCGGTCAGAGACCTGTGTGAGAATAGTTTTGCTGGTAACACAGGAGGAGGAACAAGCAGCATACATGGTTGATTTGGTGGCCGGTGGTTCCGTAGGCCTCGTAGTCCGCATTTTGGTGCAGTAAGATCCCCACAGTAATGCATGTTGCTTGCGCATGTGCAGGTTCATGCATGTAGTAGTCAAATTATTAGAAGTTTTGCCTCTACTGAGTAATTGTTTATAATGTTGACAGATAATAAAAGTTTGATCCTCCTTTACAGTCTCAAAAAAGGCTCAGGCTTGGCAACCCTTTCTGCATACTGCAGCCCAGCGACAACTGCTGGCCACAGCCAGAGTTGTGACTGATGATGTATTGCTTCTCATGGTTGCATCATTTTGAGTTTGTGCTGAAATTGCCAATGTAACATCCTCATCTTCCTCCTCCTCATCTGCTGAGTTTCTCAGCTGCGTGCCTCTGGGTTCATACCAAGTGGGATATACAATTGATCGTCAAGCTCTATGTTGTCCCACTCCTCCTCTTTCTGACCTGACATCACAGGACAGTACATGTGCTCCAAAAGGTATCTGAGTCTCATCATCATCACCTCCAGTCCTTGGGGTTAACGTCAGTTCATGAGGGTTGGGATCCTGCTCGGAACCTGCTTCGTCTGAGCCAAGATACAACTGACAAAGATTTTGGACAGCGATGCAGATGCTTTCCTCCTCTTGAGTCTGGGAATCTTTGGAGCAGACCTCTGATTCCCATGGGATAGAATATGTGAACAGCTCTGCAGACTCGCCCATGTGTGGTTCCCCACAGCTAGTTTGCCAGTTGGAGATTTGTAAAGCAGGGAGAAACAAGTGTAATGGGGTGGCACCTGTGAGAAATTACTGTGTGTGATGTTGAGGTGCAGGAAAAGGTGGAGAGGCCACTTGATCTACTCTAACATGTGCTTTTTATCACCCTCATTTCAAAGTTGAATCGATGTGCAGCTGCCAAGGAAATCTAGTGGAGTAGGCTGTCCAGTAACGGAAGTTGTTCTCATTTCTCTTGGGATATGATGAGTTGGTGTTTGCTCAGTAAACCTTTGACTAACATTAGAACGGCCCATGTGTGCACCTCGAACACCCCATCTACTCACCCATCCACCACAACCCTGTTGTGACTTACAACTCATGGTTGATGTACTTTTCCCCTTTCAAACAGATGATTTGCAACCCTATGACCACACCTGTCAGACATCGGAAAAAAAAGATAAATTATTTATTTCTTGCCTGAGATGGCAATTTTGTGAAGGCACTAAAAAGTGCCAATATCTAGAAATGTGTTTCACTGCGTAATTTGGAGCAGACACTGACATGAGCCAAGACCTACTTAGCTAGTTCAATAGCAAATTTAATGCAGGCACTACTATGTAACAATACCTAGAAGTGTGGTTCACTGGGTTACTTGGCGCAGGCAGTAATAAGCTTCAAAACCTAGAAATATGTTTGACTGTGTAATTTGGAGCAGGCACTGAAAAGTACCAAAACCTATTTAGCTAGTTCAATAACAAATTTACTCCAGAGAGTAGTACCTACCAATACCTAGAAATTTGGTTCACTGCGTAATTTGGTGAAGGCACTGAAAAGTGTGAAGACATATTTAGTTAGCTCACTAGCAAATTTACAGCAGGCACTACTACCAATACCTAGAAATGTGGTTAAATGCATAATTTGGAGCAGGCAATGAAAAGTGCCAAGACCTATTTAACTAGTTCACTAGCACATTTAGAACAGGCACTGCTAAGTAACAATACCTAAAAATGTGGTTCACTGGGTAATTAGGAGCAGACAGTAATCAGTAGCAATACCTTGAAATTTGGTTCACTGTGTAATTTGGAACAGGCACTGAAGAGTTTAAAGACCTATTCAGCTGGTTCACTAGTAAATTTAGAACAGGCACTACTAACTAACAGTACCTAGAAATGTAGTTCACTGGATAGTTTTGAGCAGGCAGTAATAAGTTGCAATACCTATTTAGATTGCTCATTGGCAACTCTTTAGCAAGCACTAACATGTTGCAATCCCTATTTTATCATGAAATGCCAATTTGTGGCAAACAGCTTTCCCTACACTGAACATCCCTATTGTACCCTATCACTCTCTTATCTATTTCAACTACCTATCATTAAACCCCTAGCTAAGCTGTCTAGCAGCACCGACAGGCGCAGCAGCGGCAGCACCTTCCACAATGGTTAACATTCAAAAATAGCGCCAATGCTACATGTCCTCATTTTATATGCAGAGACATGTGACTTAGGCAGCCAATGACATAAGCCCTTGTGTCAGAACCTTGTAGATATTTGCTGCCTCCGTAGTTAAGAAAAAGGCTTCTTCTGAGTCCCCACCTCCTCCACTCTTTAAATACATTTCCACCCATTCATCATACAGCACCACAATCCTATCCAAAAACATAACATGTTATTAGAAAAGCATTTTTGGAGAATGCCATCAGTTAGCGAACAAAACCGAACATTACCGAGCACGAGCCGAACAGGCTAATAATCATACCGAATTTGAAATTGGCGAACATTTATTGAACAGGTTCGCTCATCTCTATTGGAGTAGCCCATCCAGTAAGGGAAGTTGTGCTCAGTTCTCTTGGAATAGGACGAGCCACAGTTTGCTCAATAGGGCTTTGACTAATGTTAGGACGTCCCCGACGTACACTTCGAACACCCCGCCTATTCCCCCTTCTGCCACGACCTTGTGATTTATTACTCATGTTTGATGTACACTTCCCCTTCGAAACAGATGTTTTGCAACTCTAGGCCCACACCTGTCAGACACCTGACACAAAAGTAATTTGTGTATTTCTTGGCTGGGACGGTAATATTGAGATGGTTCACTAAAAAGTAGTAATACCTATTGAGATGGTTCACTGGCAAATTTTTAGCAGCCACTAAAAAATAGCAATACCAATAGATGGTTCACTGTTGATTGAATCATCAAGCAGGTCCTGTCACTCACTAATACTCTCATTTTAGCATCAGCAGCTGTCCCTGCACTCGCTCCAGATTAAAAGCACTTACGATGGCATCAGCGGGTCCTATATAGGCCTGATGACGCAATCATGCCAGCCAATCACAGTAATGGGAGTAGTAAAAATAGCTACGTCATTACTGTTATTGGCAAGCAATCCCAGCATGTTTAGAGGCTGAAAATCAGGCTTCAAACATGCTGGGAGGAGACTTGAATCTTGAGAAGTGAAAACCAATCTGTTAGGAGTGTTTTTCCTAGAGAGATAAAAAAAATTGTTTAAAAGAACAGAGAGTCCTCAGTGGTTGATACCTTTTAATGGCTAACTGAAAAGATGGTAATAATTGCAAGCTTTCGAGACTACTCAGGTCTCTTCATCAGGCATGGTATAACACAAAATCTGAAGAGTCACGTATTTATACACAACAGGACTTAGAATAGTGCAGTAAAAAGAAAAAAAAAAAAAAAAAAAAAAAAGAACAAGTTATACAGAAACAGTGTATAAATACGTGACTCTTCAGATTTTGTGTTATACCATGCCTGATGAAGAGACCTGAGTAGTCTCGAAAGCTTGCAATTATTACCATCTTTTCAGTTAGCCATTAAAAGGTATCAACCACTGAGGACTCTCTGTTCTTTTAAACAATTTTTTTTATCTCTACTGGCTAACACGGTACAAAGATATATTTTCCTAGAGAGAAGAATTTGAAACAGATATTAAGTCAGGTGACTACTACGGTCCAGTTGCCCAATATTAAAGGCTGTTACCAGAGGAACCAAAAGACTGAATACTGTCATTAGAGCAACCAGAAGACCAATCACTGTCATCAGAGAATGATCGATCTTCGTGGTCAAGCACTGAATATTGGAGAAGGAGAGGCAGAGACTGAGAAAAGGACATTTTTTCCGAGGTAGCATCCAAGTGCACTGGGCCATTACCTCCTGCCTTACGTACGGTACTGAGAGAGCATAGCTTTTTAATAGAGTTAACTGTGTATTGCATTGCCACGCAACTGTTCCATTAAGGTGGTATGGTACAGTTGTATACGCTTCACTGGGCATGGCATTGTCATGGAGAATTACCATCAGCAGGTGCTGCAACACATATGGTACATAGGGGCCACAATTCAACTGATGGTCCTGGTGCTAGGGGAAGGTGAGCGGGGTCACCACCTGCACTCACTTGCGGCTGTACCCTGCAATCCCTGATGTCCTTACATGGGTTCTTTCATCCTGGTACATGGCTAAGCCTATGCTTGCCCTAAACTCACCATAGCTAGTTAGCAAGCCAGTGAGATCACTAGCCTCACCTCTGCAATAAAGAAACACGAGGGTAGGATAACAGACAAAGTTAATGGACACAAAAAGAAAAAACACTTCAAGCGGCTGCAGTGCAGCTAACATGATAGCTGCAAATGACATAACACAAAAAGCTTCTTCTAGAGCTGGGCTCCTTTCAAAGTGGACCGCATAGAAGTAAAGAGCATTCAGATTCTATTACCGGCATCAAATGATAGAACATGTGACTTTATATAGCAAAAGGGAGTGGTAGCAAAAGAGCTGTACCTGGAATTAAAGCTACAGACAGCAGCCAAACAGGAAAGAGTGCTTAACCCTTACAGCACTACAAGCAAGTAGATGTTATTTAAATACCAGTGGTGGATCTGTGAGCACTAAGGCATTGTGATCTTCTAATTACAGATTTCCCTGAGATCTCCCCCGGGCAGGACACGCATGACAGTTATACAACAGAAATGGTGCACAAATTTTGGTTTGATACAAATAATTACTGGTTATGGGCAGATCTACGCAATTTCAAAGACACCCATGTGCCAGGCCCAGGTCCAGAATTCTCAAGGAATTCCGGGTATTTATCTAGCAACTCGGGGGAAAAAAAATAAAAGAAAAATAAAGAACATAAGAATTAAGCAAGCACTATATACTTAGTGAAGCTCCGGCAAGGCTGTAACTGCTCCCGTGGCTGCTCATTCACTTCCAGGGCCATTCATTATCCTTCATTACTTATGCACTGCTTTCTCCACCCACCGGTATCTGTGATTGGTTGCAGTCAGGCACACCTCCACGCTGAGTAACAACGTATCTGACTGCTTTCAATCACAGACCTTGTCTGTGGGTCTATCGTACAGTAAAAATAAATATATAAATAAATTTGGCATAGGGTCCCCCACATTATGATATCCAGCACAGATAAAGTATATGGCTACAAGCAGCAGCCCACAGCCATGCTCTTATCTTGGCTATGCATCAAAATAAGAGGAATCACATGCGGCTTTTTTTTTTCATTATTTAAATAATTTTAAAAAAGATATGTGGTCCCCTTCAAGTTTGATACCCATCCATGATAAAGCTTGATAGCTGGGGGCTGGTATTCTCAGGCTGGGGAAAGCCATGCTTAATGGGTAATAAAATAGCAGCCTGCATCCACCCGGAATTGCAGCATCCATTAGATGTGACAGTCCTGGCAGTTTACTAAGCTCTTCCCGATTGGTGTGGTGGCAGTTGGGGTAATAAGGGGTTAATGTCAGCTCACATCTGCTTTTAAGCCCTAGATTAGTGAAGGGGAGGGTCTATGAGGCCCCCCATTACTAATCTGTAACTGAAAATTAATAAAAACAAATACCAAAAAAAATCATTTATTTGAAATAAATTTCTAAAAACACCCTCTTTTACCACTTTATTAACCTCAAAACACCCCTCCAGGTCTGATGTAATCCACACAAGGTCTCACGATGATTCCAGCTTTGCTACATCTGAAGCTCGCAGCAAGTGCCATAGAGCATGACTGCCCCCTGTGAGCTCCAGACAGAGACTGCGTGAGCCGTGTGATCAGTGCTGACATCACTTGGGTCATTTGCAGTCACAGCTGGAGATTCCCACAGACTTCCACCTGTGATGACAGGTAATGTGACCTCAGTAAAGTTATTGACCTCACCTGTGGTGCTAAGAGTGCTATACGCGCTTAAAATGCATAGACTGTGCTATACATGGGATTTCACTGCTTGATTCAATGTAATTGGTTTGGAATAAAAATACTTCACATGTACTGAGCTGGATCCTCAAGCTTTATTTGAACTCTGGACTCTCGACTCCAAAGAGAAACTGATAGGAAATTTAGATTTTCCCCAATGGACACAATGATGACAATGTCTGTACAATTTGAAAGCTCTATATAAAATTATTAAAATAAATTATATATATATATTAATTTTATTAAATTGTAATATTAATTTGGTAGAGAAATTATTTCATTCTAATATACAGTTAAAACCAGAAGTTCACATACACTCAATCAAAAAAGACACATGCATGTCTTTCTCACCATTTGACATTAAATCAGAAAAAAACTTTCCCGTTTTAGGTCAGTTAGGAACCAAAATTATTTATATTTGCCAAATGCCAGAATAATGAGAGAGAGAATGTTTGAAGGCATTTTTATTATTTTCTGCAAAGTCAAACGTTTACATCCATTTCATTAGTATTTGGTAGCACTACCCTTAAACTGTATGACTTGGGTAAAACGTTTTAGATATCCTTTCATAAGCTTCTCACAATAGTTGGTAGGAATTTGGGCCCATTCCTCCTGACAGAACTGGTATAACTGAGCCATGTTTGTAGGTTACCTTTATCCCTACTTCCATCAGGACCTCTCCTTCTCACTGATTTCTTAGGTAATTATCTTAGGTCATGGCAACACTATTGACTGAGGGGACTGCCCCAGACCTAAAAGATGTGTTGGTGATGGGGAGGTCATACCTATTAAGGATATTTTCTTTATCCAGTACATATTGTTACATAATCTATAAATAAATGGGTTTATAACATATAAAAAAATATATAAATCTGCTGTAGACCGAAGTTGTTTTTTACTAGACCGAAAAGGATTTTTTTATTTCTTCTTTCTCTCAAGTGTTTAAAGAGTAATATTTTGATACACAATATTTCAAAACAATAATTTAAAACAATAGCAATACACAGTATGCTGTATGACTTGTACTATATAACTTATATTAACAGAAATATCCGATTTAAAATATGAGTGGAGCCCCGGCCGGTGGCTGATACCTATAGTCCAATTTTTAAAAAAATATATTGTCCTCCAGGAATTTCCACAAGGTTTTAAAATTGGTGATTCAGAGTAGGGGTGATCCCATTCAATAAATATATATGATGGTACATGGGCGGACACAGACAGAAAAGGGACCCTGTGTAATAAAAATATATGGGTTCTTTACAGCCCAAGAGCTCATAAAAGTGCAAAATTGTACCTGCTTTGGCAATAAAAATGGGCCACTTTAACAGTTGGACCCCTGTGCGGCTGCACGGGTTACACCAATGGTATGTGCGCCCCTGTGATGGTATACATGAAATAGTCATTGGTAGAGAGCTGTGCCCCATGTATTATAGTTGTTTCCATCCTTTATTGTACAGTATGTCTCCACTGTATGCCTGCTCCGCATATTCATATAGTTGCGATATGCAGAGACCGTGCCCTTATTGGTGTGTCTGACCTCCCTGCACTCACGGTGTTTTGGCCAGCCGAGGCCATATCGTAGTGTAGCGGGGATGTACTGGTGCACCAAGGACCCGACCAAGGTGCCTGGTGTGAGTTACCTGGTTGTTGATCACCGCCCAGAGAGCTTGCTGCAGAGTTTCACTCTGTTCCCTGCTCTATGTTGGAATCACAGCGCATGAGAGCAGTTCACAGAGGTCATCTGCAGGCTGTGGCTCTATTCCACATGAATGAAAAGACAGGTAGGCTCCATTATCAAAAATTTTCCAGGGGCACAGTTCACAGGCTCTCCTGGGCATATGCTGGCTGGCTGCTGTGCTGAGAGATTGTGAAGTAGGGTGTACACGATAAACTGGTGGACTGGGAGGGGTACAGGCAAGGGTGGCTTCATAAAGATGTGGTGAGCTCGGTGTCTGAGATTGATCAAAAACAGCAGGCATGTCCACATCTGTAAGAGCTGACGTGCTCTCACTCATCCTGACTGTAGCGGGTAAACAAGTGGAGGTTCTGTGGCTGAGACCTATGTGAGAACATTTGCCACGGTGACAGAATCGAAAGAAGAAACAAATGTTGTTGATGGGGTGGGCCGTGGTTAGCTATATTACAATGGTTTTCCTTCATTCAAGCAATCTTTGTGTTTTGGTATGTAGTTTAGATTCGCTAAACACTCAGTATGAGATGTTTCAATTTACACTGCATATTTAATTATTATTTCAATTCATTTTTTGGATGGTTTATATGTTTGTTTAATTTTGTTTATTTATTTATTGCAATAGCAATGAAAACTACGTATCCAGTGGACTATTTACAATAACCCTAGGGCTTATATTTCATGAATTTATACATTCATATTTATTTACCTTGTTTGTTTGCTCTATGAGCTTTGACGTATCTGGATGAACTTTGCCTGCTGATCTATCCTATGTGATGGTATTGAAGAAACCTTGTTTCAATGTTCATGAGCTTTCCTGGACTAACTCTGCCTCCTGATCCTTTCAATCCTTTTACTTGGAGTTTTGAAGATACCATATCTTTAATGTCTGCGTTTTCCTGCACAAATTTTGCCTGCTGACTTACCTACCTAATTATACTGAAGACACTTTGAATGCCTATGTGCTTTCCTGGACTAAATTTGGTCTCTGATTTATTATCTGATGTTATTGAAGATTGTTGCCAGTGTTTTGTCCTTGGCTTTGAATGGATACCGGGTGGGTTTATCCACTATTATAAACCGTTCGGGGTCTTTTTGTTATTATTTATTTGAGCTTTGTGGATTTTTTATTTATTGAATTAGATACGCTTTTTATATTTGCACGTTTGTACTGCATTTATAGTTTTCTGTGTGTGTTTATTATTGTTATGGATATATAATGCGGACATGTGTTGTGGAAATACACAGATAAATGCATTCATGTCTACATATACTTTTTTGAAAAGAGGTTTTGTTTTATATGCAAATAAATTATTATTATTTTTTTTAGTTTCCATTAGCAATGAATCCAACTACAGTTTGTTCATGTCAACTATGTTCCCTGGCGATGTCATGGTTAATGTTGGTTGTGAGCGTTATCTCTCCTTTTGTGTATTTGTCTAATAAAGCATTTAATATTTAATGCCCTCTAACATGTAGAGAGTTGTCAGCATTTATAGCGTTTTTCCGCTCAAAACGTGTATACCTCTGTCTACACTGCTACACTGCTGTTTTAACATTTTTCTTTTTTATGGATTTGGAATAAAGTTTAGCTTTTTATGCAGATCCTGCTAAGACTTTCTTCATTTCATGAGTAACTAACAAAACATACAAATGTGATTGACTGCATAATTTTGAGTAGGCTATGAAAACTGACAAGACCTTTTTACCTAGTTCATGTCACGCTGTACAAAGGTTAGTAGGACATAGTACAGCGTATTTCCCACTAGGTGGCAGCAGAGTTGTGAAGATAAGACAAAGAAACACTGTAACAGAAAGGCAGCTGAACTACAGCAGAGTAACTTCAGCGGGCATTTAACAGGCAAGCCACCAAGGGGCAATAGAGTAGTCAAACAGTCAGGGTCTAGCCAGAAAAGTCATGTCACTTCAAAGGGAGGATCAATATCAAGTCAGAAAACAACCGAGTCAGAAGCCGGGAGATCAGGTACGCAGAGGGAAATACAAATGTAATGCCCTGGCTAGCCAGGTAGTCACAGATAGGGCCCCGCATTACACCGTTCCCTAACAAGGTGACAGCAGCCAAACGTATAAAACCCTAGTCACCCCCCCTCAGTGCTTGATGGACACACCAGGGGGCAGAATCAGGCGGTTGGAAGACGCCCACCAAGGAGTCTCAGACAGCCTGGGGCAGGAAAGTTTAGTCTAGTCGTGAAATTCAAGTCTAGAGGTCAAGAGGAGAGGTGTGTGGGCTGGAGCTGTGTGCAGCTCCAGCAAAGGAAAGACCTAAACTGAACCGGTGCCAGGGTAGGAGCCCTGGTACTGCTGGCTAGGAGGCATACGGAGGCCTCTGTCTGCAGGAGCTGGGAAGACAGCTCAGTGAAACCGTGGTGGACCGGGACAGGGTAGTGGCCCGCCTGTACGGACCCGGAAACCGGAGCATAAAGGGGGGTACTCAGACCCTGAAGCTAGGTCCAGAAACTACTGGGGGCTAACTAATTAACTGATTGCGGCCAGGACTAGAGGTCCTGTCCAACCCAAAGTCCTGACTGAAGGCAACAGCCCAACAAGGGGGATAGAAAGCCACCACCACAGCACAGAGATCCCACATGCCAGCGTCTGCTGGCAAAGGGCTCCTCAGGCAACCAAAAGCCGGGAGTGGACTCCTGAAGTTGCAAGCGCAGGTAGTCCACCATCACAAACAGCTGCAGGAGAAAGGCACAGACCACCAACCAGGTAGGGGACAAGACTGCGGCCGGCTGCGGGCACCGACCACCATCACCTTGGTTTACCAGACACTCGTGTGTTTAATAGTGAATACATCAGTGCCCTCCGGCCGCCCATCTCCCTGCACCGCCAAACACCCCCAATGGGTCCCGGGGCCATTATCCCTGCCCACGGAGGGGTTAACAGCTTGCTGCCAAACATCTCCCCCGGGTTCCCTGTAACTGCAGCAGTGGTGTTTACCTTCACCACATCCTGTGGGTGGCGTCACGAACTTAAACACAGCTACGGCTGTACACATACGTCCCCAAACCTCTTTTTGATCGACGTGACCGCAGGACCCCCAGGTCCGGAGACCCTCGAGCCACCCACTGAAGGTCCGGATCTGAGCGGCTCGGCTGCCGAGCACGGGGCGGTACACAAACAACAGACAGGAGTGGGAAGTCAGGACTGGGACAGGCAGATGCACGGGGGAAGGTACAAGTCATGACACAGTAGCAGGGAGACAGGACAGATCGGGAACACTCACCAGAGCCAGTATACATGCTGCAAGGCAGAGATATCACTGGCACTGAGCCATAGGTCGAGAGGCAATATAAGGCGTCCTGGGATCCAGAACGAGGGAAGGGAAGTTAAACCCTTACATGACCAGGCCAGAACAGGGAAAAGCCGACCTGGATCATGACAGTTCACTACCAAAGTGACAGCAGGCAGTACAAACAATACCTAGAAATGTGATTGATTGGCTAATTAGAAACAGGCTGTAATAAATGGCAATAGCTATTTAGATCATTCACTGCCAACTCTTTTTAGCAGGCACTGACAGCTAGCTATCCCTGTTTCTATCAGTAAATGCCAATTTGTGGTACTCACCTTTCCCTACACTGCATGTCGCTATTCTACATTATTGCACTCCTATCTTGACTACATATCAGCTAAGCTAAGTGTCTAGCAGCCCAGTAGTACTGGCGGTAGCACCTTCCGTAACATTTCATACTCACAAAATAACACTGACGCCACATGTCCACAATTTATATGCAGACAGATGTCTTAGGCAGCCAATTATACATTCCCTTTTGTGTGAATATTGTGTATGTTTGCTGTGCCGTAATTGGCTGCAGGAAAATCCACCTATACAGTTAAGAAAAATAAAAATGGCGCTGCGCACATCTGACTTTTCACGAGTCCCCACCCCATTGACTTATTAATCCCATGACCCCATTCATCATACAGCACCACAATCCTATACAAATGCAAAACATGTTATTAATTATTTTTTTTTTTAAATGCGATCAGGGATCGAACAAAACCAAACATTACCAACTTTTGGGGAAAGAGCTTGGGGTTACCGAGCCGAACGAACAAGCTAAGGCTCGTATCGAATTTGAAGTTGGCGAACCTTTATTGAACATGTTCGCTCATCTCTCGTCTAAGTCTGAATCTTTGGAGGAGACCTCTGATGCCCATGGTATAGAAAGTGTAAACAGCTCTGCAGGCTCGTGCATCTCTGTGGACCGTACTGTGTGTAATTTTGAGATGGAGGAAAAGGAAGAGAGGCCACTTGATGCAGCCCTTGCCATACACTGTAGTACAAGCTCTTTCTGGGCTTCATCTACAAGTCGTGCTGCTGTGCGGCTGCTAAAGAAAGCGAGTGAAATAGCCCATCCATTAACAGAAGTTATCAAATGTCTTTAGATATGATGAGCCTATGTTTGTTCAGAGGATCTTTCAGTAACATTAGCACCCACCCCACTTACATACCTCCCAACCGTCCCGGATACAGCGGGACTGTACCGGATTTCAGCGGGTGTCCCGGTGTCACGATCGTGAGGCTTTTTGTCCCGCCCGTGGCTCCTCCCATCCGCTCTCTCCCCGTCTGACTTTCTCCCCCTCCTAATGCACATGAGCAGAGCCGAGCGCTGCTTCACTGCTCTGGCTCTGTGCTGCCACTGTTATGGGTGGGCGGCAGCAGCACTCTGGCTGCCGGCACTTTAAATCTGCAGCTCAGCGTGCACTCACTGCACACTGCTGGGCTGTTTGTGTATGGAAGTGCATCTGTGGGCGGAGCTACCGAGCAACATGCTGAGCTCTGTCCACAGATAAAGAGACTGCAGGAAGAGGAGCTGCAACACCAAGGAATGCTGTATGTAAACCCCCCCACCTACCCAGAGCTGTATGCCCCAACCCCCTCCTCACCAGAGCTATATGTCTCCAGTCACCCCCCTCACCACATCTGTATGGCCCCCTCACCAAATTTGTATGCCCCCCCACCAGATCTATATGCCCCCCAGCACACCCCAGCTCTGTATGCCTCCAGCCCCCTCCCACCAGATATGTATGCCCCAGCAGCCCTCTCCTTACCAGAGCTATATGTCTCCAGCCACCCCCCTCACCAGATTTGTATGTCCCCCAGCCCCCACACCAGATTTGTATAACCCCCAGCCACCCCACCAGATCTATATGCCCCCCAGCTCTGTATGCCTCCAGCCCCCTCCCACCAGATATGTATCCCAGCCCCCACCTCACCAGATATGTATACCCCAGCAGCCCTCTCCTCACCAGAGCTATATGCCTCCAGCCAACCCCCCTCACCAGATCTGTGTGCCCCCCAGCCCCAACACCAGATTTGTATGCCCCCAGCCCCCCCATCGGAGCTGTATGTGCCCCCAGAGCTGTATAAACCCCAACACCACAGCTATATGCCCCTTAGTAATATCTATGCTACCAGTAATTTGTATGCCCCACAGTAAAGTGTATTTCCCCCAGTAATGTGTATACCCCTTAGTAACGTGTATGCCCCTCAGTGAAAAACACAGACGTTCTTCACTGATGTGTTAAACACGCATATGTTCCTTCATACTCCGTGATTCACGGAACACAGTGGTTTTCCATGTGCAATCCATGATACGTGATCCGTACTCCATGATTGCACATGGACATATACTCACCTGCCCCCGCTCCTGCTCTCCGTGGTGCTGAAGAGTCCCGCGATTCAGCATCCAGCCACCGCTCTCTCACCTCTGCAGCTGCTTCCGGGTCGGCTCTGGCTGCATAAATGAATATGCATGCCATAATGAACCAGCCAGGAAGAAGCAGAGAGCAGCTGCCGAACTCAGCATCGCTGGAGAAGGTGAGTTGAAAAAGATTTTTATTTTAAATGTCCGTGTTTTTCTGGTACGTGTTTCACGGATCACACCATAGTGTGGTCTGTGGGACATCAGTGATGCCAGAAAAAAAACAGACATGTTTCTGTGCGGCAATCACGGATACGCATGTTCGCCGCACGGAGACACGGTCAGTGAAAAATCACGATGTGTGTGCAGACCCATTGATTATAATGGGTCTGCATAGGTCAGTGATTCGGGTACGTATAAAAAGTAGCACATACATACCAGAATCACTGACATCTGAAACAGGCCTAATATGTATGCCCCTCAAGTACTGTCTATGCCCCAAGACCCTCCTGTGCTGTAAATACCGTAGCCCCCAGCCCCTCCTGTGCTGTATATACTGTAGCCCCCAGCCCCTCCTGTGCTGTATATACTGTAGCCCCAGCCCCTCCTGTGCTGTATATACTGTAGCCCCCAGCCCCTCCTGTGCTGTATATACTGTAACCCCCAGCCCCTCCTGTGCTGTATATACTGTAGCCCCCAGCCCCTCCTGTGTTGTATATACTGTAGCCCCCAGCCCCTCCTGTGCTGCTTATACTGTAGCCCCCAGCCCCTCCTGTGCTGTATATACTGTATATATACAGTGTGTGTGTATATATATATATATATATATGTATATTATAGTATATAAAACCCCCATCCTCCCTTGTGATACATACACAGCGGTGTCAGTGTGCACTGTGCGTGGCTAGGTCTGTTACAGTGTTGCCAAGTGATCACATGCCGAGGAGGAGCTGGATAGAGACAAGCGGGGTAGGTGAGTGCGGCTGCTGCCGGCTTCCCCATATTATTACCTCCAATGTGTGTATATGTATGACGTATATATCTATGTATGTCAGTGCAGATGACTGTGTATAGATTTGCTTGTTTATATGTATTTTAGGGAATTTGTCTTCAAATATGTACCGTATATGTGCGTATGCCTGTGCCCACGATCAGGACTCGCTGTGTCCTGGAGGCAGCGCGTCCTGATCTGCGGGGCTGCACGTCTCCTCCGCAGGAGACCACAGCTGCCTGTGCCCACGATCAGGACTTGGACTTGATGTATCCTGGAGGCAGCGCGTCCTGATCTGCGGGGCTGCACGTCTCCTCCGCAGGAGACCACAGCTGCCTGTGTCCACGATCAGGACTCGCTGTGTCCTGGAGGCAGCGGGTCCTGACCTGCAGGGCTGCACGTCTCCTCCGCAGGAGAACGCAGCTGCCTGTGCCCACGATTAGGACTCGCTGTATCCTGGAGGCAGCGGGTCCTGGCCTGTGGGGCTGCACGTCTCCTCCGCAGGAGAACACAGGAGATCGCAGCTGCCTGTGCCCACGATCAGGACTCGCTGTGTCCTGGAGGCAGCGGGTCCTGGCCTGTGGGGCTGCACGTCTCCTCCGCAGGAGATCGCAGCTGCCTGTGCCCACGATTAGGACTCGCTGTATCCTGGAGGCAGCGGGTCCTGACCTGCGAGGCTGCAAGTCTCCTCTGCAGGAGAACGCAGCTGCCTGTGCCCACGATCAGGGTTCAGTGCGCTGCGGTCTCCTGCTGTGTTCTCCCTACGGAGGACGCATGCAACTGCAGCAAACAATTGATATGCTGCAGTCTGGAAAGACACTCCGCAGGTCAGTGTTTGCTGCAGAAAAAACAAGCACAGTGGGCACGAGATTTCTAGAAATCCCTCCACTGCTTGTACTGTACAATGCAGCGTTTTAGACACAGCAAAAACACGCTACATCCAAAATGCTGCAAACACTGATCGTGGGCACGCAGCCTTAAACAATGTGATCAGCAGTGCTGAAAAGGATTGGATGTGGGCGTGACAGATTGCAAAATGGGTGTGGCTAGGGGGCATGGCTTAAAATTGCCATGGCGCGCGTAGCGCGCCGCATACTTTGTCCCTCTTTCTCATCTTTAAATGTTGGGAGGTATGCACTTATACCTCAAACACCCCACCTATTCCCCCTTCCAACATGACCTAGGTATTTCCCACTCATGTTTGATGTATGCTTCTCTTCTTTTAACCAGTGGTTTCACAACCTTAGGCCCACACCTGTAAGTCACCTGTCACTAAATTAACAATCAGTATTTATTTGCTGAGATAGTGTGGCTGGAACACAGAATTATCAATCAGTATTTATCTGCTGAAATACTTATTTATAGCAGGACCACATAATTATCAATCAGTATTTATAGTCTGAAATGTCTATTTGTATCAGGACCACAGAATTATGAACCAGAATTTATATGCTGAAATATCTATGATTTGAAATCTGCAGACTCCAAGTTGTGTCTCTGTATTGTGTTTTCCTTGTAGTGGCAGTGGTGTCAGAGCACCAGGCCTACACCTGTCACATACTGGATACTTGTGACTGATCAATATTTCAGGTGGAAATGCTGGGCCAAGCCATGTCCCATGAATCAATCCTCCATCAAGACACTATTGGTACTCTGGGGCAATTGTTGCCACTTTCCTGTTGTCTGCCCATAATTTTGGAAAATGGGAATGGGGACTCCTAGTTGAGTCTTCTTGTGTGTTGCCTATAGCAGTAGGGTTCCCAGACTGGCAGGTATGCAGCTATCTTTCACTCATCTATCTCTCTTACTATGCTTAACTCCTTTACCCCACAGCCTATTTTCACCTTCCGAATCAGGCCATTTTTTGCAATTTTAACCAGTGTCACTTTGAGAGGTTAAAACTCTAAAATGCTTTAACATATCCCAGTGCTTCTGCTAATATTTTTTCATGACATATTGTACTTCATGAAAGTGGTAAATTTAGGTTGATAATTTTGGCATTTATTTTTTAAAAAATCAAATTTGGCAAAAATTTTGAAAATTTTGCAATGTTCATACTTTGAATTTTTATGCCCTTAAATCCGAGAGTTATGTCACACAAAATAGTTAATAAAGAACATTTCTACTTTACATCAGGGCAATTTTTGAAACATTACTTTTTTTGTTAGATAGAAGGGTTCAAAGTTTATCAGCAATTTCTCATTTTTCCAACAAAATTATATATACACATAGTATCAATGTGTGATTGTCAGTGGCATAGCACTGCTGTCAAGAAAGTGAAGTGACTTTGAGAGGCCTATGTGACAGAAAATACCCAAAAGTGACATTTTTGTAAAATCTGCACTTCTCACACTGATCAAAGCCACATCCAAGAAGGTTATTAACTTATTATATAAGAGGTTTATTTAGGTACGTCAAAAGAACTAAAGCAATATGGAAGGAAAAAATGAAAATTTTACTTTTTCCTCAAAAATGTGGCTTTAGCCATAAAATTTTGCATTTTCATAAGGGTAACAAGAGAAAATTCAAAATAAAATTTGTTGTGCAATTTCTCCTGAGAACGCTGATACCTCACATGGGTTGGAAATGTACTCTCTGGGTGCACAGCAAGGCTTGGTAGGGAAGGAATGCCATTTGGAGTTTTGAAGACAAAATTAGCTGGAATCATTAGCAGATGTAATGTTACATTTGGAGAGCCTTTGATGTGCCTAAACAGTGGATATTCCCCACAAGTGACCCCATTTTGGAAACTAGACTTCTCAAGAAATTTATCTAGATGTTTGTTGTACATCTTGAATCCCCAGGTACTTCACAGAAATCTATAATGTTGAGACGGGAAAATAAAAAATACATTTTTACCACAAAATTGTTACTTCAACTAGATAGCTTTTTTCACAAGGGTAATAGGAAAAAATGCCCTAAACAATGTATTGTGAAATATCTATTTTCTCCTGAGTACCGCTGATACATCATATGTGGCTGAAATCTACTGTTTGAGCACACGGCGGTTCTTGGGAGGGAAGGGGCGCCATTTGAATTTTTGAGCGCAAAATTAGCTGGAATAATTATCGGACGCCATGTCGAGTTTGAAGAGTCCCTGAGGAGCCTAAACAACGAAGCTCCTCCCACAAGTGGCCCCATTTTGGAAAATAAACCCCTGAAGGAAAATATGTAGACAGTTGGTGAGCACTTTGAACCCCTAGGTGGTTCACAGAATTTTTTTAAGGTTGAACCATGAAAATGAAGAAAGATATTTTTTACCACAAAAATCTTGTTTTAACTCCAAAGCTTTCATTTTCACAGGGGTCACATGACATAATGGACCATACATCTTATTGTGCAATTTCTCTTGAGTACGCCAGTACCCCATATGTGATCAAAAACTACTTTTCAGGCACAGTGCTAAGTGAAGAAGGGAAGAAGCACCATATTTGAGATCAGATTTAGTTGTAATGGTTTGTGGGTGCCATGTCAAATTGGCAGAGCCCCTGAGGTGTCTAAACAATGGAGCTCTCCCACAAGTGACCCCATTTTGGAAACTGGACCCCACAATAAATTTATCTAGATGTTTGGTGAGCACCTTGAAAATAAAAAAAATACATGTTTAACCTCAAAAATGTTGTTTTAATCCCAACTTTTTAATTTTCACAAGGAGAATAGGTACAACAAAGCCCAATAATGTGTTTCACAGTTTCTATTGAATGTGGCAATACCCCACATATGACTGTACAGTAGTATTTGGCTGCACCACAAGGCTTGGGAGGGAAGGATTGCCATTTAATTTTTGGAGCACAGATTTTCCTAGAATAGTTTGCGGATTCCATTTGCAGAGCCCCTAAGTATCAGAATAGAAGAAATCTCAAGTGACCAAATTTGGGAAATTACATTCCTCTGGGAATTCGTCTATGGGTGTAGTCACAATTTAGCCTCTAGAAAAAACCCATGGTGTCAAATGCAGTGAATGTTGCAGAATAAAAAATTGTAAATAAGTCCTTGTTGTGCTCAGTACATTCTATTGCCCGTTCATTGTGCCCAGCTCTTGCTTCTGGATACCTGGACCCTGTAAATTTAGCTGTGCTCTCCTCACTACAATAATGCCAAACATGTGGATGCCAAGGGTTTAGGCACCTTATGGGGCTCAGAAGAGAGTGGGCATTTGGATTTGGGAGTGTAGCTATTTCTGGATTTCATTTTTGAGGGGGGGAACCATCATGTTTTTCCAGAGCCTTTGTGCTACTAGTAATGTGGAATATACCTATATTTCCATTACAGATGACAGACCTTTTTTGTTCTTTTATTTTGTATTTATTTTTTCAATATTTTTCTTTTTATTTGATATTTTTTTTTTTTTTTTTTTTTACTTTTTCACTTAGTCCCTTTATGGGACATTACCATACAGTACTCTGATTGCATCTGCGATGTTCTGCACAGCTCAATCACTGAAGAACATTGCAGTTGTCATAGCTGCACTGAGAGAGCCTGAGTGATCATGCTGCAGGCATAATCACTCAGGCTTTCCGTAGACAGGTGAACCAAATGTCCTCATGCTGACCTCGGGTCACCATGACAACAATCGGGCCTTCGTGCCTACATTGCGGGGGCATCGGTCAGAGAGGAAAGGCAAAGTGATCCTTCTCATAATCCCCTAAGTACCGCAATCAATATCAATTGCAGCATTTAGGGGGTGAAACAGCTCTATCCATGCCTTTGGCTTTGCCTTCCATTGAATTTAGTGGGGTTCAGATATGTTTGGTGAACTATTCAGTGAACACTAGGAAAGTCGGTGAACTGAGCAGAACCAAAAGGTTCACCTTTGCTCACCTTTAGTCATAAGGCCTATGGGCCGTTAACTCCTTACAGCTTTCTTGGATAACACGTCACAAAAATCAGAGGGGGGGTCCAGGAAGACTTGTGGTGGTAACTGCTGAAATACATATTGCTAAACAATGGATTTTTCAATATGTACTCAATTTCATTATCCTTTGAGTTGTAAGGCTAATCACGAAAACTCCAATACTATTTGTGCAGGAAGGCCCTTGAGAATATAATATGATAGCTGCCCTGAAAGAAGCACCCCTGTATGGAGTCCCAGCCCCTATACAGAATAAAATAAAGCCCCCTTGAATAAACACTAGAGATGAGCGGTGTTCGAATGGACCCGTTCGCCAATTTCAAATTCGAGTTGTTTTGGGCTATGTTCGAGTCGTTAGACGAACTCGAACGATTTGCTTCACGTTCGAGTTACCGTTCGATAACGGTTCGATCACCAAAAGCGTAGCTAGTTACCAGTTGGCTTTTCACTGTAATACTGTCAGTCACTGTTAATAATGATATTATCAAAATTCAGCATATAGTGTATGGGGGGGACGGGGTTTAGATCAGTGCTGCTGAGTGCAGAAAGAATGACGATCGTCATTTTTTTTCCCTAACCGCGTGTATAGTGGGGTGGGCCAGGCTGTGAGCCAATCACAGACACACACAGCAAAGTGGATTTTTGCCAGACAAGCTAGGGCATGTGTCATTGGCTGTGCATGTCACATGTCCTTGCCCTATAAGACCCGGCCATTTTTCCCATCGCCGCCATTATCTCTCTGCTGTTGGTGTGTGACAGTCACTGCGCCAGCTGCTGCTGATGTGTGTGCTATAGACTTATACAGTGCAATCTACACACCGGTTTAGGGATTAGGGACTACTTGTAATTTCAGCCCTTTTCAGGGCTAGATTAGAGCAGTTCATAGCCATTTTTGCTAGACAGGTCTGTGCCAGCGCTATGCAAGGGTTTTTCACAGCATCTGTCTAAATCAGCTCAGGCAATTCTTTGGGGCATAGTATCAGTGTGTGTGATAGTCAGTGACCACCACTGCTGTCAAGAAAGCTACCCCACCTCTCCATTTCTACTAGCCAATTTTTAACTGCATTTAGTCCAGACAATTCTTTGGGGCATAGTATCAGTGTATGTGATAGTCAGTGACCTACCACTGCTGTCAAGAAAGCTAACCCACCTCTCCATTTCTACTAGCCAATTTTTAACTACAGGTAGTCCAGTTAATTCTTTGGGGCATAGTATCAGCGTGTGTGATAGTCAGTGACGTACCACTGCTTTTCACAAATATAGCCCAGTTCTTAATTTCTGCTAGACAATTTGTAACTGCAAAAAGGGCAGGCTATTCCTTGGGGCATAGTATCAGCGTGTGTGATAGTCAGTGACATACCACTGCTTTCCACAAACATAGCCCAGTTCTCCATTTCTGCTAGACAATTTTTAACTGCAGCTAGTCCAGGCAATCCCTTGGGCATAGTATCAATGTGTGATAGTCAGTGGCATAGCACTGCTGTCAAGAAAGCTACCCCACCTCTCTATCTGTAGTAGCCAGATTTTAACTGCAACAAACAGATGCCAATTTGTTCACATACAAAATGAGTGGCAAAAGGCCAGATGCTGGTGGAAAGGGGAACAGGCGTGTTGGAAAGGGAAAAAAGTTGTGTCCGTGAGGTAGGTGGAAAAGCAACAGTAACATCTGCTGAAGAAAGACCATCTTCAAGCCAAAATAAGATGTCTACTTCTTTCCGTGCACAATCTGATATGATCCCTTTCTTACGGACACGACCATCGCTACGAAATGTAGATGAAGCACAAAAAGAGCAGGTGCTTGAATGGATCTCAAGTGAAGTCAACATCCCAAATACTCCAGTCCTCTGAGGTGCCACCCCAATCGCTCTTGCTTCCTACCAGCTCTCAAGTCTCTACCCGCCCTGCTGAGTATGGGGTAACAGAGATGGTGGAGTCTGCAGAGATGTTCAGTCACACTATAGCCTGGGAATCAGAGGTCTGCTCCAAAGCTGCAGTGAGCCCAGACAAGAAAATGATCTGTACTGATGCCCAGAAGCATTGTGAGTCAGATCCAGGCCCAGATGAAGAAGGTTCTGAGCATAATGTAGACCCTCATTACCAAACTGTAACTCTTCTTGGTGGAGACACTGAGGAACATGCTGATGATGACGATGAAACTCAGATACCTGATTGGAATGACAACTTGACTATTCGGTCAGGGCAGAAAGAGGTTGGCTCTGAGGGCGAGGGGAGTGAGAACACACAGGGTGATGATGAGGTTGGAGATCCCACTTACTGTCAACCCACAGTCAGCCAGTCGATGAGGTCAGTAGAGGAGGTGGAGGAGGATGCTACGGACGATGAGGTTAGGTTGCGCCTTCCTGGACAGAGATGGAGTACTGGAAGCACGTCAACAACTGCATCCTTAGCCACAACTCTGCCTCTGAGCACAAGTCATGGTGGCTCTGCAGGTCGCACTGGCTCTAAGCCTTGCCTAGCCTGGTCCTTTTTTGACATCGCAAAGGATCACCCAACTCATGTCATCTGTAAGATTTGTCGCCAGAGGCCAAAACTCACTAGTTTGAGTACTTCGTCCATGAACCGTCACATGAATATGAAGCATAAGTCACAGTGGGAAGCTCACTGTGCTACAATACAGCCTAGCGGAGCGGGCAAACCACCGTCTGCCCCTTCAAGTGCATCCGTGTTCTCTTCATCCTCTGTAACTGTGGGGACAGCAGTCACACATGCTTTTTGATGCAGACTTTCCACCTCTTTACCCGCAACAGGCAGTGTGATTGGCAGGTCATCAGTTGTTTTGGAAGTGGAATCAGCTGCTGGTGTTGAGCTCTCTCAGACATCGAGAGCACCACCTTTGGATGAAGGCAACATTATGTCTCCGCCTGCACCTTCCTCACAGACCAGCAGTTTTCCAGGGACACCCTACTCAACGCCGTCTCAGCACAGCAGCCAGCCCTCAGTCCCTCAGGTGTGGACAAGTAAAAGACCATTTCCTCCTAGCCATGACAAAGCTAAAAGGTTAACTTTTACCCTCTGCAAGCTGTTGGCTACAGAAATCCTGCCTTTCCGCCTGGTGGACACACAGGATTTTTGAGACCTTATGTCCGTCGCAGTGCCCCAGTACCAGATGCCCAGTCGCCACTACTTCTCCAAGAAAGGTGTGCCTGCGCTACACCAGCATGTCGCACACAACATCACCGCTTCCTTGAGAAACTCTGTGTGTGACAGTGTGCATTTCACCACAGATACTTGGAGCAGTAAGCATGGACAGGGGCGTTACATGTCGCTGACTGGGCACTGGGTAACTATGGTGAGAGATGGAGAAGGGTCTGCTGTACAAGTCTTGCCGTCCCCACGAGTTGTGCGTCAATCCTCTGTATGTAGAAGTTCCTCAACTGCTTCTGTCTCTTACACCTCATCTGGGTCCTCCACCTCTGCCCAAAGCCTTTCTGGTCAGGCCACCCCCGTTGTAACTGCGCAAAAGGAATCCTGCACACCTCCTTACTATGCTGGCAGCAGAGCTCAATGGCATCAGGCGGTCTTTACGTTGAAATGTCTAGGAAATGTGAGTCACACAGCTGATGAGTTTTGGTCAGCTCTGGAGACCGAGTTTCATCAATGGTTGTCTCCACTCAACCTGCAGCCTGGGAAGGCCGTGTGCGACATTGCTGCAAACCTGGGTACGGCGCTTCGCCGAGGCAATGTGACACACGTGCCTTGTATGGCTCACTTGTTGAACTTTGTTGTCCAGCAATTTTTAACCCACTATCCCGGCCTACATGAGCTTCTGCAGAGGGCACAGTCACTATGTGCTCACTTCTGCCGTTCACACCCCGCAGCTGAATGACTTGCATTGCTCCAGAAGTCTTTCGGCCTGCCGGTTCACCGGCTGAAATGCGATGTGCCGACACGCTGGAATTCGACTCTCCACATTTTGCAGCGACTGTGGTAGCACCGACGAGCCCTGCTGAAATACGTTATGACGTATAGCCTAGGCCAACGAGATCCAGAGGTGGGGCAGATCACGATGCTGGAGTGGTCTCAAATCAAGGACCTATGCACCCTTCTGCACAGTTTCGACATGGCGAAGATGTTTAGCGCTGATGATGCCATTATCAGCATGACAATTCCAGTCATTTACATACTGGAGCACAATCTAAACAGTATTCGGAGCCAGGTGGTGGGACAAGATGAAGGGGAAGAAGTTCAAGAGGATTCATATGCGGAAGGGATACCAAGATCTACAAGGTCGAGACGGTCATCATAGTATCATAGTTTTTAAGGTTGAAGGGAGACTCTAAGTCCATCTAGTTCAACCCGTAGCCTAACATGTTGATCCAGAGGAAGGCAAAAAAAAAACACAATGTGGCAAACAAGTTCCAATGGGGAAACAAATTCCTTCCTGACTCCACATACAGCAATCAGACTAGTTCCCTGGATCAACACCCTGTCATAAAATCTAATATACATAACTGGTAATATTAAATTTTTCAAGAAAGGCATCCAGGCTCGGCTTAAATGTTAGTAGTGAATCACTCATTACAACATCATGCGGCAGAGAGTTCCATAGTCTCACTGCTCGTACAGTAAAGAATCCTCGTCTGTGATTATGATTAAACCTTCTTTCCTCAAGATGTAGCGGATGCCCCCGTGTTCCAGTCGCAGGCCTAGGAGTAAAAAGATCTTTGGAAAGGTCTCTGTACTGTCCCCTCATATATTTATACATTGTGATTAGATCCCCCCTAAGCCTTTGTTTTTCCAAACTAAATAACCCCAAGTTTAATAACCTGTCTTGGAATTGCAGCCCACCCATTCCTCTAATAATCTTGGTCGCTCTTCTCTGCACCCTCTCCAGTTCAGCTCTGTCCTTATATATCGGTGACCAGAATTGTACACAGTATTCTAAGTGAGGTCGCACTAGTGACTTGTACAGAGGTAGAACTATATTTTTTTCATGAACACTTATACCTCTTTTAATACATCCCATTATTTTATTAGCCCTGGCAGCAGTTGCCTGACACTGTCCACTAAAGTTAAGTTTACCATCCACCCATACACCCAAGTCTTTTTCTGTGTCTATTTTACCCAGTGTTCTACAATTAAGTACATAATTATAAATTTTACTTCCTCTACCCAAGTGCATGACCTTACATTTATCTACATTAAACTTCAATTGCCACTTCTCAGCACAATTTTTCAATTTACATAAATCTCCCTGTAATATAAAATTATCCTCCTCTGTATTGATTACCCTGCAGAGTTTAGTATCATCTGCAAATATTGAAATTCTACTCCGCATGCCCCCAACAAGGTCATTAATAAATATGTTGATAAGTCAGCTGCACCAAGGCGGCAGGCATGGGACGGTGGGGGAGAGGAATTAACAAGGGCGCATGATAGAAGCCAAACTGTTCAGGAATGTGCAGAAGCCCACGAAGAAACGGAGGATGAACTGGCGATGGGCATGGAAGACTCAGCAGATGAGGGAGACCTTGATCATATTTCTGTTGTGCGAGGTTGCGGGGAGATGTCAGAGGAAGGCAGCATGATCCTCACCTCGCCGCCACCAACACAGCAAGGACTTGGTCCTCCTGGATGCGCAAGACACATGAGTGCCTTCTTGCTGCACTATCTGCAACATGACCCTCGGATTCTCAGAATTCGAAGTAATGCTGACTACTGGGTTGCCACACTCTTAGATCCCCGGTACAAGTCAAAATTTGGTGAAATAATTCCTGCCATAGAAAGGGACACACGTATGCAGGAGTATCAGCAGAAGCTGTTACACAATATGAGATTGACTTTTCCACTAAACACCAGTGGTGCACAGAGTGAATCTCACAGTTCTAACTTGCCAACCATGGGACTGTCGAGTCATCATCATTCAAACTGTAACATCAACACCGTATCTGGTGGTAACAGCAATTTTATGGAATTGTTTCATGAATTTTTTACACCATCCTTTGGAAGGCCACAAGACACAAGAAGTCTGACACATAGTCAACGCCTGGAGAGGATCATATGGGAGTATCTCCAAGTGAATATCAATGCCATGACTGTGCAACTGGAGCCTTGCTCATTTTGGGCTTCCAATCTGGAAAAATGGCCTGAGCTCACCACTTATGCCTTGGAGATCTTGTCGTGTCCTGCAGCCAGCATTCTCTCGGAACATGTATTCAGTGCTGCTGGGGGTGTGCTGAAAGATAAGCGCACGCGTCTGTCCAGTGACAATGTGGACAGACTAACGTTCATCAAGATAAACAAATCATGGATCCGAAAGACTTTTCTACCCCTGTGTCATCCTGGGGAGAGTAAAGGCTTGCGTATTTTTGATTGTGCTTCATGCAAATCAACATTTTAAGTTTGCAACTGTGGGACAATTGATGCCACTTAAGTGGTGTCTGTGGCCAAATTTTTTTAAAAAATGGAGACTCTTGTTGGAGTCCACTTGCTGTGTTTTCCATGATTTTAGAAGGTTATATTAGAAAAATATTCCATATAACCATACTAGAAAAATTCCCGTGGGTCCAGTAACTACAAAGACCCCTCGGGTAGCATAAACTCATAAACATAATTCATAGAAACAAAGGAATCTGAGTTTTTTAAAGTGCAAGTATACATTATTTATTTAGACAAAAGTGACAAATTTCAGTAAAAAACTTTTTTAAAAAACATGGACGCCAGGACTAATCCGGAATGTATTGGGTTACAGTATAAGGGTAGGAATAATCTCCCAACAAAGTTAGCAAGGCACATGAGATGTACCATTATGCATAACCACCAAGCCAAGTGGCAGATTACCAGTACTATACATCAAAATATATAAAGCAGGTCATACATAAGCATAGATGGTTTACAAAGTAATGCAATAACCATGTATCAGGGTAAAGGACAAAATGTCCAATGAGCTTATCATTCCATATTGTAAAATCCAGATCCTTAGTGGGCGAACAACACTTAAAAAGTGCCCGCAGGAAGACCCAGGGAGAATTGTTAGGAAGTAGAAAGTGTACCGGACAGTCCAGACGTTAGGGAGGCCCCCAGAACGCCCTACGTACGTTTCAATTCATGAAGGGTGTAGAATCTTCCCCAGGGGATGAGGTGCCGTGGTGAAGAATCCTCAGAACGCAGGGTTTAAATACCACCGCTCCTAAGTGACGAACCCGGAAGTCACGTAAGCGGCGCATGCGCGTGTCTCTCCGGGTAGTCTCGCGTGAATTACCGCCGTCACGCCATCTCGCACATGCGCGGGAGCGGGGACGCGTCGCCAAGGCTCCCGCGCATGCGTGCGGCACATAGACGGCGGCGATAAACACACAGACCAGCCAGGACCCGCGCACGTGCACATGAGGACCGGGCTGTCCACAATAGGTATTATATACAAAAATAATTTCTTATCACAGTTTCTCAGACAGTTTTCATGTGTGATCCCAGCGGTAATCCAAATCTCCAGTTAGTATTGTGGAAATGCAAAATTGCCTAATAAAAGGAGACAATTAGAAAAATATACCCGTCATTAGACATGGGGCCAGAAAAAAGTATTTAAACCCTGCGTTCTGAGGATTCTTCACCACGGCACCTCATCCCCTGAGGAAGATTCTACACCCTTCATGAATTGAAACGTACGTAGGGCGTTCTGGGGGCCTCCCTAACGTCTGGACTGTCCGGTACACTTTCTACTTCCTAACAATTCTCCCTGGGTCTTCCTGCGGGCACTTTTTAAGTGTTGTTCGCCCACTAGGGATCTGGATTTTACAATATGGAATGATAAGCTCATTGGACATTTTGTCCTTTACCCTGATACATGGTTATTGCATTACTTTGTAAACCATCTATGCCTATGTATGACCTGCTTTACATATTTTGATGTATAGTACTGGTAATCTGCCACTTGGCTTGGTGGTTATGCATAATTGTACATCTCATGTGCCTTGCTAACTTTTTTGGGAGATTATTCCTACCCTTATACTGTAACCCAATACATTCCGGATTAGTCCTGGCAACCATGTTTTTTAAAAAAGTTTTTTACTGAAATTTGTCACTTTTGTCTAAATAAATAATGTACACTTGCACTTTAAAAAACTCAGATTCCTTTGTTTCTATGAATTATGATTTTAGAAGGGCATGACATGCCTATATCTGTGTCTCCTCCTCCTTTTACTCATCCAGCTCTTTTCTTTCAGCATGAGTATATGTACTTGTCACTTTTCCATGTGTTGCTGGTGTCTTCTGAGTTGTTTGTCACCTTTTGGACACCTTAGAAGGTGTTTTCCATGTGTTTGTATGTGTTTGTGTTTGCCTGCCATTGTTTTCAATGGGGTTCGATGGTGTTCGTCGAACGTTCGACAAACACACCCGCCGTTCGACAAACCGAACCGAACTCGAACACTAGGGGGGTGGATCATCTCTAATAAACACTGAAAAATTAACAGAAAAAATCTGAATATGATTTGAAAACACCTTCAAATCCAACTCCGTGGTACGAGTAAACTGTTCATCGATCATGTTTGCCCCATCTAGAAAAACCATAATAGAAATTTTTCAGCCTCCAACCTTAACTCTTGTGGGTATTAAACATCGAGAGACCATTGTGGAGGATATAAGTAGACCCAAGTTGGGATTCCCCAAAAACCTGGGACTAGAAGTTTTACGGCTGCCTTCTCTCCCTGGGCACCGAGAGACAGGCACTGATAAAGTGTCCCTTTTAGCCACAGAAAAAAACAGACTTTGCCCCTTTTTAATATAGTGGAGGTTGTCCCCCACACAGGATAACCCTCCAAGCTACATGGGCTCGCGTGAGGCCTCTGATGGTAATCCAGGTACAGAAACACCCTCTCAAGATGATTTAGATTCATGGGACCACTGTCAAAAGCAGTAATCAATGGATATTACCAAATACACTCTAAATAAGGAGGAGTCTCATACATAACCAAAGCCTCATTTACCCTCTCGGACAATTCCTGTAAAAACTAGGATTTCAGAGCAATGTAATTCCACTGTGTATCCGTGAACCAGCGCCGGAATTCAGCACTATTCCTCCAGAGGACTATTCCCCTGTTGCATCGAACAGCTCCTAAGCTCGGCTAATGATGTTCTCTCCACATCATCATAGATGAGTCCGATTTCCAATTAAACCCATCCACTATCAAAAACGCAGGTGAATTAGAGGGCAAGGAAAAGGCCCACACTTGTGGGTCCCCACTTAAGAGAGAGACCATAATTCCAACCCTCTGTTCCTCACCACCAGAGGAGTGGGGATGTAAACAGAAATATAACTACCATGCCTTTCTGAAAATAGCTAAGCGGCTGTGCTCTCCTGGAAATCTTTCTGGGAGAGGCAGTTTGGGCTCTAATGATCCAGAGATCAGGCTAGATTTCAACACTGTGGCAGATGAGCTTGCTGTTGTACTGCCCCTTTTAATTCAGCCACCTGAAGATCAATAATTGTCTCACTAGTGCAGCAATCTGGATCCATGCTGGAAAGTAGGGTGTAATGTTACAATGTTACTGCAATATAGTGAGAGACATGGGGCTTCTATAATGTCCCATATGCTAGGGGACCCTAGGCCACCCCTTTCCTCAGGGTTACCTTTGATGTTGGAGATGCCTGAGTCTCGTTCCTGGCTATACTCCTGACCACAGCTAATCTGTCATCCTCCCAGTGAAGGAAGGGGCAGGTGTGTGATGGAAACACACATTTAGAAAGTCAGAAACTCAAACACTGCAATCTCACTGAAACAAACAGTAAAAAATTAAGGAAAAAAGCAAGACAAGTTAGGCAGCAAAAAAATGACAACAAGGGTTAACAACACAACCACTTTAAGCAATAATGCACAACAACCACCAGTAAGTCTGGCTCAAACTACCTCTCCAGATGGCAATAGCTTCTACTAATGGAAGTGTCCAATCAGCATATATAAAAGGATAGTGAAAATGACTAGCTCTCCCATAGCATGTGACTAAAGGAGATTAACAAACAGCCCAGCAGAGATTACATCTTGCTAGCCTGCCTATTAACTGCAAGTATGTGGGTCGACACCTGAGTCTCCCTGTGCTGACCACAGACATCAGAGGAGTTAAAAGTCAAAGTGCAATGTTCTAGAGTTTCCACAGATTCTGAAGCCACCATGACAGTTAGAGATGCTTGCAAAAGCCTCATGTGACAACCAACTGATTGTTTCCCCAATATGCCACAAATGCATGGCCAAATCTTTCAGTGTGAAAACATTTTCCATAGATTAAAAGTGTATTGCATCCTTTGTCATGTGGGAAATCTTCAGTGAAGATCCGCAAGATAAATTAACATGTTCTGTACAGATTTCCTTCAATATCGGATGAGGAAGAGAAGTGACTGAGCAGTGGTCAATTGAATATGGCCATACCAGTTGGTCTAAGATTAAGAAAAGTATTTTACACTGAGATTTTCTGGGTTCCTCAGATTATCACTATTTGCAAAGCTAAGAATTTGAAGCGTGTATGTGATAAAAACTAATGTTAGTCATAAGACTCATAATACATCTGGTAAGCACAGTAAAACATCTGCGTGCTTTTTAAAAGCTAGCCTTTACAATTATTGATCCTTCACAGAACTTAAAAAACTGACTCATAGTAGTAATGAATGCACCATGATGACTGAACGCTAAACAGGTTGGCCTAGATTTATCAAAGCATGCTTGAAGTTTAGCTCTTCTTATCTAACATTTGCATGAACGTGAGATTAGGAAAACATTTGTTGCCCTTTGAGAAATGTAGGCCAGTGTGCAATACTTTAGTACTTTCTCTCATTCAAGTGGAGTGGGTCTGTGGCACATATACTATAAACACAGAGCATACTAGATGTAGAAAGAAAAGCACAATGCTGTTTATAAATGTCAAATGCTATATATCCCATGAGTCACTGCCTGAAGGTAACTGTTAACTTATTTTATGCTAATAATTAATCTTCCAAAAATTTGACCCGTTGAGGCTTCATGTCGTAAAATCTCACAGGGCCTTTTTTCCTTTCAAATTTCAAACAGGTGTTTTAAAACAAAAGCTTTCTAGGGAAAATCCTACTCCAATTTACCGTGTCATAAAAAAGCAGAAATTATGTTATTTCTGTGGCGGTGCTGGGTCTTAGTAGGCCCATGAAATTAGGTTTTAGCCAATGTACCTAAGGCACACAAGGAAAAAAAGGAGAAGATAAGTATAGAAATCAAGGAAGCATTTAAATAAAGATTTTTAAACCATACAACACCATAAATTAATAGTACCTGTAAAACTGAGTCACTACTTACATGCATCCTGGGAGGCAGCATTTGACACTGAGTCACTATTCACACAAACCATGAGGCAGGGGAGTCTGGAGGTCTAGGATCAGATACCAAGAGAGCTTGTGACAAACAGAGGGATAAAGGCCCAGTCACACTAAACAACGATACAACCTGATAGGGATCGCTGGTAAGTTGCTAGGAGGTCGCTGGTGAGATGTCACACTAAGCGACGCTCCAGCGATCCCACCAGCAACCTGACCTGGCAGGGATCGCTGGAGCGTCGCTACACGGCTTGCTGGTGAGCTTGTCACACAGGCAGATCTCACCAGCAACCTGTGACCAGCCCCCAGCGGCGCGTGGAAGCGATGCTGCGCTTGGTAACTAAGGTAAATATCGGGTAACTAACCCGATATTTACCTTGGTTACCAGCGCACACCGCTTAGCGCTGGCTCCCTGGACACCTAGCCACAGTACACATCAGGTTAATTACCCGATGTGTACTCTGCTACGTGTGCAGGCAGCAGGAGCCGGCTTCTGCGGATGCTGGTAACAACAGTAAACATCGGGTAACCAAGAAGCCCTTACCTTGGTTACCCGATATTTACCTTCGTTACAAGCGTCCGCCGCTCTCAGCTGTCAGTGCCGGCTCCTGTTCTCTGCACTCCTAGCCACAGTACACATCTGGTTAATTACCCTGCCCTACGAAAAAGCGCGTCTGCGAAACGATCGTTGGGAGGACCCCCCTCCCAGGCAGTACAACCCACCACCACCACAGGTAACCTCGAGGAATTTCTAACCGCAGTGGATTGCCCCCCTGTTAACTTTTACTGTAAATTCCGGCTGTCACCTCTGACTTCCAGGCCCTGCGTCTACTCCTTTCCATACTCGGTACGACTGCATGTGTGCTTTTACATTTGGACTGGACATGCTGATATATTTTTGCTACATAACTTAACCCTGTAATAACTTGCTACCTGCATGTCCACTCCACTTCCTATAGCACACTTGTCAGTACCCTATACCACTTAATTTAACATCTGTGCATCACCCACTATTTGGCCCTTGATGCAGCCCCATTATAGTCGACACTATCCACATTTCTTACCTCCACCTTCCCCTCGGTTGCCCATATCCATCTACTTATAGGTGTTCATGCTGTCTGGGAGGGGGGCCCCTTTTAATACCTCCCTCCCCCCTTCCTTGTTTTCGGAGTCTGTGCAGTCTATCATGTAATTTTGCTTCCACTGTTTTGGTATCTGATTCTTGTATTTTATAGTATCATCACTAATAAATAAAATATTCTCAAATAAAATATTTACCTTTTTTCACCTATTCTCTTGGTTTTGTTCTTCTTTTTCTCCTCTTTTGAATATGTTTTTGAAGAATATACCCACTTAGGGAGCACTATTTAGTGTCGCCCTAGTGCAGGGGTCAGGAACCTTTTTGGCTAAGAGAGCCGTAAACGCCACATATTTTGAAATATAATTCCGCGAGAGCCGTACAATATGTTTAAAGGGCCATTGACAGATCAATCGCTCCAATGTTCACTTAGTACAGCAAGGAATGCTCCTCCCTGCTGTATAAAGCCACAACTGGACTCAAACAATGGTAATTAGCAGTAAAAAAATCAAATAAATAACTTACATTGTGAACTTGCGATGCATGACATCAGTCCAGCAGTCTGGCTTCTTCTTTTTCCTGCGCATGACTGGAAGCTGGCATTCTTCCCACCTGATGTGTTGAGAGAATGCCAGCTTTGAGGCATTCGCAGAAGAAAGAAGCTGGAATATTGGACATGTCACACAACGCATTGTCAGATATGTCAATTATCCATTTTATTATTTTACAGCGAATTATTGTTTAGGTCCAGCGGTGGCTTAGTGCAGCAGAGAGGAACACTCCTTTGTGTACTAAGTGACCGCTGGAGCAATTGTATCTGTCAGTGGCCCAGACACCCTGCTTCCCATACAGCCTGCACCCCCCATATCACACACACACACTGCTCCCCATACAGCCTGCACCCCCCATATCACACACACACACTGCTCCCCATACAGCCTGCACCCCCATATCACACACACACACTGCTCCCCATACAGCCTGCACCCCCCATATCACACACACACACACACTGCTCCCCATACAGCCTGCACCCCCCATATCACACACACACACTGCTCCCCATACAGCCTGCACCCCCCATATCACACACACACACTGCTCCCCATACAGCCTGCACCCCCCATATCACACACACACACTGCTCCCCATACAGCCTGCACCCCCATATCACACACACTACACCCCCATATCTCACACACCCTGCTTCCCATACAGCCTACACCCCCCATATCACACACACACACACTGCTCCCCATACGGCCTGCACCCCCCATATCCCACACACACACTGCTTCCCATACAGCCTGCACCCCCCAGATCTCACACACTACACCCCCATATGTCACATACCCTGCTCCCCATACAGCCTGCACCCCCCATATCACACACAATACACCCCCATATCTCACACACCCTGCTCACATATCTCACCCTGCCTGTACCCCAACTTACCCCTCTCAAACACTCTGCACCCCTTCACATCCTTCTGTCAGTCTGCAGCCCTCATATGCCCCTCACCCTGCAGCCCCCCTCACCCTCATGTCCCCTCTTTTCTTATTACCAGTCATCATGTGTCCAAATCTCCTTCAGGATTCAGTTCTCTTGCTTTCTGCCCGGCATCCTGTGTCTCCTCCCACACAGTCACAAGGGCGTGACATCATCGCAGGTCCTGCAGGATGGAGATTCCGTCTGCTGTGCAGGTCAGGACTAGCACTCCTGCAGCTCAGACACGGCTGGTGGCCTCTCCAGGTCAGGGGCCCCTCTACTGACACTGGGCTCCCCTGACTCACAGTTCGGCCACTACACAGCAGCACTACACATAGACGCAGAGCGGCGGCCGGGCCCCTATGTGTACTAGTGCCGCTGTGTAGTGGCCGAACTGTGAGTCAGGGGAGCCCAGTGTCAGTAGAGTGGCGGCTCACTCGTTCCCCCGCTGATCCGGTCTCCTCGGCGCATCGTCCATTGCTGTCGCTCGCTGACCTCTCAGCAGGCGCGCAGTGATGACGTCACCGCGCTCGCTGCAGAGCTGTCAGAAGAACGCCGACAGTCACAGCGGGGAGAATGATAAGAGAGGGAGCGCGCCGCTCACTCTCTCATCATTGCTCTCAATTGTGCTGGCGCCGGCCCTGATCCTTCCCATAGACAGGTAGGAGCCCTGTCTGCGAGCCAGATACGGCCATCAAAAGAGCCATATCTGGCTCGCGAGCCATAGGTTCCCGACCCCTGCCCTAGTGTATGAAATGCAACTGATATGGCCGTTTTTGCATTGTTTCTAAGGCCTGCACATTCAGTTGTTGCTCTGTCGCTGTCACACACAGCGATGTGTGCTTCACAGCGGGAGAGCAACAACTAAAAAATGGTCCAGGACATTCAGCAACAACCAGCGACCTCACAGCAGGGGCCAGGTTGTTGCTGGATGTCACGCACAGCAACATCGCTAGCAACATCGCTCGCTGCTACGTCACAAAAGTTGTTCCTTAGCAGCGATGTTGCTAGCGATGTTGCTTAGTGTGATGTGGCCTTAAGACAAAGGAGTAATCACATCACAATCCAAGGTCAAAATTCAGGAAGGTTGTGGATCAAGACAAATGGGCTAGGCAAAATGGACGGTCAAAGGAAGAATCCAAGGTCAGATAGCAAAAGATCAGAAAACCAGAGCACTATAAACAAGGCACACGCACCCTCGAGCTAAGGCTATGACTGACAATAGTCAGACCATAGTCAGCCAGCTAAACAGGCAGGTAATCGCTCAGAACGGGAGACACCTGGAAGAAACTCAGCATACCCCTGCCCTGATTTGATGATTGGAATGTCAATCACAAAACTGACAGCGCTGCATGCCCCGGAATCTATAGGACAGCTGACCTGTCACTTACTGTGTTGAGGACACAGTGAGTGGAAGAATCGTGACAGTACCATTGTTAAGTGAGACACACAAACAGTACCGGGGTAAGTAGTGGCTGATAATAGTGGTGCTTGGGGAGAGTAAAAGGGTATGCATCGCCAATAATGGGAAAATTTGTAAAAAAAAACAGGTGCTTACCCGTGCAGTAAAGGAGACATATGAATTGTAGAAAAAGAACTGCACATGAACGGGAAGAACAACCGACCAATTATATAACATAAGAACATGACCTTTATAGATATAACAATTAAAAACAATAAAACCAAAACACACCTTTTCCTTGTTGGGCTTGTTGTCCTATATTCAGTCAGCCTTGTAGTGAAGCACCACTATTATCAATTGAACAATTGAATTGTAGTCAGACCCTGCGCACGTGTAGTAGCCGTTGGCGGGGGAGAATGGTCACCAGTAGTTGGACAGAAAGACGCTGAGGAAGTCAGCTGGTCGTGTACGGAGACTTCTGGTGACTAGGCACGCACGGGGAACAGGTCCCTAGAGTAGATATCCATTTATTTGGTCTGCTAAACCTGCCGGTGGGGAGGACTACAAGTCCCACACCTACCGACTAGAGTCCGAGCATCAGTAGCAACGAGGGGGCCCATAAGGAGGATCGAGCCTGGAGCTGTGGCGCCCTGGACAAGCCAGGACGTCACAGGTACTGCAACAACACACCCCACACCCCGGTTAGGCACATCAAAGTCAGACAAAAATCCTTGTTGCCTCCCTCCAGGGGCTGATGTCCACACTAGGGGGTGGAGCGAGGCGGTTGGCCCCACCCACCGAGGAGTTCACAGTCCTGGAGGCGGAAAAAGGAAGTCGGAAGAGTAGTAGAGAGTAGTTTAGAGAGTTGAAGAGTGAAATGGTAGTGGAGCAGACTGACCGTGTCCGGGTGCGTGGCCCAGGCACATACAGCAAGGTTGGCAGACGGTGGTGACCGTCTGCAGGAGGGGCTGATTGACGTGAACCGTAAGGACCGGTGCCAGGCGGTGGCCCGCCGGTACCGGATCGGGGAGTGAAGAGAAGCCAGCACCATTCGGCAGGGCCTACGGACCCTGACCAGGCTTGGATTCGCCGTAAAACCGGTCAAATCCATCAGCGAAGGGAACCTCCGGGGTTTCCCAGCAGTCAAGACCCGATTGAAGGCAACCGCTCAAACTGTCAAGGGAAATACAGTCACCGCCAAGGCTACAGTTCCCAGGGCCAGAGCCTGCGGGCAAAAGGGGCCCCCTCAGCATCCATTCAAGCTGGGGAGCAGGTTACCGGTGGGAAGCCATCAGAACCGAGAACATAACACAGGTGCAGGGAAAGGCAGTCACCGCCAACCTACCGGGAGAAGAACCATCGCAGCCGTCTGTGGGACCCGTCCATCCAGCCGTTTGTTTTACCGGAGGCTTTGCATTCATCATTGGCTGAGTGAGTACCACCGTGCCGTGCGGCACCGTGCTGCCACCGCGACCCTGCACCTCGCCAGGCCCAGTAACCCACCTGCCATTCCTCCCTCACCGGGCCCCGGGACAACCAACCCCCCTACCCACGGAGGGGAATAAACAGCATCTAAGCTGCTCCCTGTCATCGCTTCCGGGATCCCCGTCCAGAGCAGCGGTGGTGTCACAACCTCACCACAACCGTGGGTGGCGTCACGGACAATAAATCCCCAAAACCATTCCCCTTTTCACTCACGGGCGAGGAGCACCGCTCGAGTCCCCGGATCCAGCCCACCGCTCGAGCCACCGAGCAGCAGCAGTGCCGGACCCGAGCGTGGTGAGCGCAGCGTCCCCTCCCCGCCCGCGACAGAGCCATCTTCCTTGGTCCACGCTGCAAGCAAACGGGCCAAAAAGGGGAGAAAAGGCAGCAGCGACTTTCCTGGATGAATCCTAAGGTACTTCAAGTCAGGGGTTATCCGAAACAAGAAGTGCTAGGAAGGCGAGTTAACGGTTACCCTTAGACCAGCCTAAAGGATACCTGGTTTCACCTGGTTTATCTCAGCATCGCTCAGGTTACCTCACAAAAACATCAGAAAGTGAGTTAACAAGTTGAAAGACACTTTGGACTGTGACTGAGTTATTCTGGAACCTGTTGTTCTACATACCCGAGCTCCTGGGGCCAGCCTCACTCACGGGAGGCCACACCACCAGACTGCCATCTCCAGACTCCATCAGCCGCCGACGCTCGTTAAACCTGCAATGGCGGTCACCCATAACCCTGACCGCAAACCGTGAGTGGCGTCATGACTTCCATGTAAATAAACCTACATACCTGTGGCCAAAAGTACCAACAAGTGCAGTCCCCGCGGCATCCCGATAGATGTCCATGGGAATGGTGGGCAACACATATGCTTTGAATGGAGCAGCAGAACACATTGGTGACTTATTCCTCCTTTTGGCCTAGATAATTGCTGTTACAACTAAAAATTAAAGACAATTTATTTTATTAAAAGAAAACAAAAAACGAAATGTATGTTTACTATTTGTCATTATTCTTATTATTATTTATTATTATAGCGCCATTTATTCCATGGCGCTTTACAAGTGAAAGAGGGTATACGTACAACAATCATTAACAGTACAAAATAGACTGGTATAGGAGGAGAGAGGACCCTGACCGCGAGGGCTCACAGTCTACAGGGAATGGGTGGTGATGGTACAATAGGTGAAGACACAGCTGGTTGCGCAGTGGTCTACTGGACTGAGGGCTATTGTAGGTTATAGGCTTGTTGAAAGAGGTGGGTCTTGAGGTTCCTCTTGAAGCTTTCCACGGTAGGTGAGAGTCTGATGTGCTGAGGTAGAGCATTCCAGAGTATGGGGGATGCACGGGAGATATCTTGTACGCGATTGTGGGAAGAGGAGATAAGAGAGGAGCAGAGAAGGAGATCTTGTGAGGATCTGAGGTTGCGTGCAGGTAGGTACCAGGAGACTAGTTCACAGATGTAGGGAGGAGACAGGTTGTGCATGGCTTTGTTTGTCATGGTTAATGTTTTGAACTGGAGTCGTTGGGTGATGAAAGGCCAGTGAAGGGATTGGCAGAGTGGCGAGGCTGGGGAGTAGCGAGGGGAGAGATGTATTAGGCGGGCCACAGAGTTTAGGATAGATTGGAGGGGTGCAAGAGTGTTGGAAGGGAGGCCAGAGAGCAGGAGGTTGCAGTAGTCAAAGTGGGAGATGATGAGGGCATGCACTAATGTTTTTGCTGATTCTTGGTTAAGAAAAGCACGGATCCAGGAGATATTTTTGAGTTGTAATCGGCATGAGTTGAAGAGGGCTTGGCTGTGTGGCTTGAAGGATAGAGCAGAGTCGAGGGTTACTCCAAGGCAACGAGCTTGTGAGACTGGGGAGAGTGAGCAACCATCAAGTTTGATGGAAAGGCTTGTTGGAGGAGATGAGTGAGGAGGGGGAAAGACAATGAATTCTGTTTTGTCCATGTTAAGTTTTAGGAATCGCGCAGAGAAGAAGGATGAAATAACAGACAGACATTGTGGGATTTTGGTTAGTAGAGAGGTAGATCTGTGTGTCATCGGCATAGAGATGATACTTGAATCCGTGGGACTCTATGAGCTGTCCCAGGCCGAAGGTGTAGATGGAGAACAGCAGGGGTCCAAGAACTGAGCCTTGGGGGACACCGACAGATAGGGGGCGAGATGAGGAAGTGGTGTGAGAATGGAAGACGCTGAAAGTTCGGTCGGTTAGGTATGAAGAAATCCAAGATAGGGCCAAGTCTGTGATGCCCAGAGATGAGAGAATCTGTAGTAGGAGGGAATGGTCTACTGTGTCGAAGGCAGAGGACAGGTCCAGTAGGAGGAGGATAGAGTAGTGTCGCTTGGCTTTGGCGGTTAGTAGGTCATTAGTGACTTTAGTTAGGGTAGTTTCAGTGAAATGATGCGGTCGGAAGCCAGATTGTAGATGGTCAAAGAGGGAGCAGGATGAGAGGTATGAGGACAGTTCAAGATGGACATGCTGTTCTAGTAGTTTTGAGGCATAGGGGAGAAGGGATATTGGGCGATAGTTTGACACAGAGGATGGGTCAAGGGAAAGCTTTTTGAGGATGGGTGTAATAGAGGCATGTTTAAAGCATGAAGGAATTACACCAGTTGTTAGTGATAAGTTGAAGAGATGGGTTAGGGCTGGGATGAGGACTGCGGTGATGTTGGGGATGAGGTGGGATGGGAGCGGGTCCAGTGCACAGGTTGTTAGATGTGATCTTGAGAGTAGAGTGGAAACATTGTTTTCTGTCATGGCGGAGAAGCTGGATTTGGAGGAAGAAGGCTGAGTAGTTGTGAGAAGTGGCTGTGGTGATTGTGGGCCAAAGCTTGCTCTGATGTTGTCAATCTTCTGCTTGAAGAAAGAGGCAAAGTCTTCAGCTGAGAGGAGAGGAGAGGGAGGTGGTGGTGGAGGACGGAGGAGAGAATTGAAAGTGTTGAATAGCTGTTTAGGGTTGTGAGAGAGAGAGGATATGAGGGATGGGAAGTAGGTTTGTTTTGCAGCAGTGAGTGTGGACTTGAAAGTGGTCAGGGACTCTTTATATTCAATGAACTGCTCAGTGGAATGAGACCTTTTCCGTCTGAGCTCAGCAATTCTGGAAGTCCGTCTTAGTTCTTTAGTCTGCCTCGTGTGCCAGGGTTGCCTGTTGATTGTGTGGGTTTTGGTGTGTGTGAGGGAGGCAGCTGATTCGAGAGCTGCAGAGATTGTAGTGTAGTATAAAGTTGCAGCAGCATCTGCATCATGTAGAAATGCAATATCTGTGAGAGAAAAAGGGACTGAGAAAGGGCGTGTAAATCAATGTGTTTGATATTTCTGCGAGGATGTGAAAGTTTATGGAGGGGGAGTTGCGTACTTGGAGAAGAGAGGGAAGAGAATGTGAGTAGGTTGTGGTCAGACAGGGGGAGAGGCGAGCTAGAGAGGTTAGATAGGGAACAGAGGCAAGTGAAGATGAGGTCCAGCGTGTGGCCATCTTTGTGAGTAGCTGCACAAGACCATTGGGTGAGGCCAAAGGAGGAAGCGAGTGTTAGAAGTTTGGAGACAGATGAGTGGGAAGTGTCAATGGGGATATGGAAATCACCCATAATGATGGTGGGGATGTCGGTTGAAAGGAAGTGTAGTAGCCAGGTGGTGAAATGATCAAAAAAGGCAGTGGCTGGCCCTGGAGGGCGGCAAATGACAGCCAGTTGAAGGTTGGAAGGGGCGTAGATGCGTACGGAGTGCACCTCAAAAGATGGGAGAGTAACAGAGGGTGGTAGTGGAATTGGTGTAAAGGAGGATTGGTCGGACAGGAGCAAACCAACTCCTCCACCATGCTTGTTGCTGGGGTTGGGGGTGTGAGAGAGTTGGAGACCGCCATAAGAAAGTGCGGCAGGGGAAGCAGTGTCAGAGGGGGTGAGCCAGGTTTCTGTGATGGCGAGGAAGGAAAGTTTATTAGTGATGAAAAGATCATGAATGTAGGATAGTTTGTTGCAGACGGAGCGAGCATTCCATAGAGCTCCTGTTAGTGGGAATGGGGGAGCGGGGGCTGAATTTTTTTTTTTTTTTTTTTTACTTTTTTTTGACTTTCTTCCAATAATGTATATTGTCTGTTCTAACATGGGACTCTATATATTTATCCTTGTGGTGTATGATCTCCATATAGGCTCTTTTCTCTGTGTGTCAACTCGAGTGATTTTTAGGATTGAGTGATTCATTGATGAGAGATTGTTGTGAGTTGTCACAGTTTTCTTTGATCTAATGATGGGCAACTCTTGTTGATTCATGACATGTCACCTTTGTTGATATTCCCTGATATAGGGTCCTTCATATTTGCGGCATCAAAAAATCTATAAATCCGCACCAAGATGTGTGGTCCCTGGTCACCTTGGCATATAATTAGGAACCCTTCTCTCTTTCTTTGAACTTTTACCAATTGCTCCATTTGAGACTCATGGGTGGCATTATAAAGATCTTTTTGATGGAAATATGTGCGTTCTTTTCTGATATGCTATACATGGGGGATACATCTTTGTTATTATATAGGTGCACGGTAGGTCAATTATTTATGGTGCCTTTCTGTTTGCCTTTTTTCTACAACTTGTGTATGTAATTAGTGGTCTCTAGTAGAGATGAGCGAACCGGTCGCGGTTCGGCTCGAGGTTGGTTCGCCGAACGGACCTCCCGTTCGAGTTCGGTTCGTCGAACGTTCGACGAACCGAACTCGAACTGCATAGGAAACAATGGCAGGCAATCACAAACACAGAAAAACACCTAGAAAACACCCTCAAAGGTGTCCAAAAGGTCACAAACAACTCACAACACATGGGAAAGTGACAAGGACATATACTCATGCGAAAACAAAAGAGCTGGACAAGGAAAAAGAGGAGGACACACAGATATATGAGTATATGCAAGGAAACATGCCATTATTGTGCAACTTGAGCCCTGCTCATTCTTGGCTTCCAATCTTGATAAATTGCCTGAGCTCGCCACGTACGTCTTGGGGATCTTGTCGTGTCCTGCAGCCAGCGTTCTCTCGGAACCTGTCTTCAGTGCTGCTGTGGGTCTGCTGGCAGATAAGCACACGTGTCTGTCCACTGACAATGTGGACATGGCTCTCAGAGGACTTTTCTTCCCCGGGGTCAGCCAGGGGACGGGAAAGGCACGCGTATTTTTGAGAGTGCTTCATGCAAAGCATCTTTTTCTTTTTCAAAAGGGGGCTCAACCGATGCCAGTCAAGTGGGGTGTGTGTGGCCCAGTGAGTGGCAACGAGGGAGACTGTGGTTGGAGTCCCCTCGCTGTGTTTCTAAAAGAACCAAGATGAACAAGTCATGGCTCTCAGAGGACTTTTCTTCCCCGGGGTCAGCCAGGGGACGGGAAAGGCACGCGTATTTTTGAGAGTGCTTCATGCAAAGCATCTTTTTCTTTTTCAAAAGGGAGCTCAACCGATGCCAGTCAAGTGGGGTGTGTGTGGCCCAGTGAGTGGCAACGAGGGAGACTGTGGTTGGAGTCCCCTCGCTGTGTTTCTAAAAGAACCAAGATGAACAAGTCATGGCTCTCAGAGGACTTTTCTTCCCCGGGGTCAGCCAGGGGACGGGAAAGGCACGCGTATTTTTGAGAGTGCTTCATGCAAAGCATCTTTTTCTTTTTCAAAAGGGGGCTCAACCGATGCCAGTCAAGTGGGGTGTGTGTGGCCCAGTGAGTGGCAACGAGGGAGACTGTGGTTGGAGTCCCCTCGCTGTGTTTCTAAAAGAACCAAGATGAACAAGTCATGGCTCTCAGAGGACTTTTCTTCCCCGGGGTCAGCCAGGGGACGGGAAAGGCACGCGTATTTTTGAGAGTGCTTCATGCAAAGCATCTTTTTCTTTTTCAAAAGGGGGCTCAACCGATGCCAGTCAAGTGGGGTGTGTGTGGCCCAGTGAGTGGCAACGAGGGAGACTGTGGTTGGAGTCCCCTCGCTGTGTTTCTAAAAGAACCAAGATGAACAAGTCATGGCTCTCAGAGGACTTTTCTTCCCCGGGGTCAGCCAGGGGACGGGAAAGGCACGCGTATTTTTGAGAGTGCTTCATGCAAAGCATCTTTTTCTTTTTCAAAAGGGGGCTCAACCGATGCCAGTCAAGTGGGGTGTGTGTGGCCCAGTGAGTGGCAATGAGGGAGACTGTGGTTGGAGTCCCCTCGCTGTGTTTCTAAAAGAACCAAGATGAACAAGTCATGGCTCTCAGAGGACTTTTCTTCCCCGGGGTCAGCCAGGGGACGGGAAAGGCACGCGTATTTTTGAGAGTGCTTCATGCAAAGCATCTTTTTCTTTTTCAAAAGGGGGCTCAACCGATGCCAGTCAAGTGGGGTGTGTGTGGCCCAGTGAGTGGCAACGAGGGAGACTGTGGTTGGAGTCCCCTCGCTGTGTTTCTAAAAGAACCAAGATGAACAAGTCATGGCTCTCAGAGGACTTTTCTTCCCCGGAATCAGCCAGGGGACGGGAAAGGCACGCGTATTTTTGAGAGTGCTTCATGCAAAGCATCTTTTTCTTTTTCAAAAGGGGGCTCAACCGATGCCAGTCAAGTGGGGTGTGTGTGGCCCAGTGAGTGGCAACGAGGGAGACTGTGGTTGGAGTCCCCTCGCTGTGTTTCTAAAAGAACCAAGATGAACAAGTCATGGCTCTCAGAGGACTTTTCTTCCCCTGGGTCAGCCAGGGGACGGGAAAGGCACGCGTATTTTTGAGAGTGCTTCATGCAAAGCATCTTTTTCTTTTTCAAAAGGGGGCTCAACCGATGCCAGTCAAGTGGGGTGTGTGTGGCCCAGTGAGTGGCAATGAGGGAGACTGTGGTTGGAGTCCCCTCGCTGTGTTTCTAAAAGAACCAAGATGAACAAGTCATGGCTCTCAGAGGACTTTTCTTCCCCGGGGTCAGCCAGGGGACGGGAAAGGCACGCGTATTTTTGAGAGTGCTTCATGCAAAGCATCTTTTTCTTTTTCAAAAGGGGGCTCAACCGATGCCAGTCAAGTGGGGTGTGTGTGGCCCAGTGAGTGGCAACGAGGGAGACTGTGGTTGGAGTCCCCTCGCTGTGTTTCTAAAAGAACCAAGATGAACAAGTCATGGCTCTCAGAGGACTTTTCTTCCCCGGGGTCAGCCAGGGGACGGGAAAGGCACGCGTATTTTTGAGAGTGCTTCATGCAAAGCATCTTTTTCTTTTTCAAAAGGGGGCTCAACCGATGCCAGTCAAGTGGGGTGTGTGTGGCCCAGTGAGTGGCAACGAGGGAGACTGTGGTTGGAGTCCCCTCGCTGTGTTTCTAAAAGAACCAAGATGAACAAGTCATGGCTCTCAGAGGACTTTTCTTCCCCGGGGTCAGCCAGGGGACGGGAAAGGCACGCGTATTTTTGAGAGTGCTTCATGCAAAGCATCTTTTTCTTTTTCAAAAGGGGGCTCAACCGATGCCAGTCAAGTGGGGTGTGTGTGGCCCAGTGAGTGGCAACGAGGGAGACTGTGGTTGGAGTCCCCTCGCTGTGTTTCTAAAAGAACCAAGATGAACAAGTCATGGCTCTCAGAGGACTTTTCTTCCCCGGGGTCAGCCAGGGGACGGGAAATGCACGCGTATTTTTGAGAGTGCTTCATGCAAAGCATCTTTTTCTTTTTCAAAAGGGGGCTCAACCGATGCCAGTCAAGTGGGGTGTGTGTGGCCCAGTGAGTGGCAACGAGGGAGACTGTGGTTGAAGTCCCCTCGCTGTGTTTCTAAAAGAACCAAGATGAACAAGTCATGGCTCTCAGAGGACTTTTCTTCCCCGGGGTCAGCCAGGGGACGGGAAAGGCACGCGTATTTTTGAGAGTGCTTCATGCAAAGCATCTTTTTCTTTTTCAAAAGGGGGCTCAACCGATGCCAGTCAAGTGGGGTGTGTGTGGCCCAGTGAGTGGCAACGAGGGAGACTGTGGTTGGAGTCCCCTCGCTGTGTTTCTAAAAGAACCAAGATGAACAAGTCATGGCTCTCAGAGGACTTTTCTTCCCCGGGGTCAGCCAGGGGACGGGAAAGGCACGCGTATTTTTGAGAGTGCTTCATGCAAAGCATCTTTTTCTTTTTCAAAAGGGGGCTCAACCGATGCCAGTCAAGTGGGGTGTGTGTGGCCCAGTGAGTGGCAACGAGGGAGACTGTGGTTGGAGTCCCCTCGCTGTGTTTCTAAAAGAACCAAGATGAACAAGTCATGGCTCTCAGAGGACTTTTCTTCCCCGGGGTCAGCCAGGGGACGGGAAAGGCACGCGTATTTTTGAGAGTGCTTCATGCAAAGCATCTTTTTCTTTTTCAAAAGGGGGCTCAACCGATGCCAGTCAAGTGGGGTGTGTGTGGCCCAGTGAGTGGCAACGAGGGAGACTGTGGTTGGAGTCCCCTCGCTGTGTTATACATGCTTTTAGAAGGGCATGACATGGCTTGGAGGTTGACTTTCATAAAATGCAAACTGTTGGCTACCAAAATGCTGCCTTTCCAACAACTGTGGTTATAGGCAATGAGGAACATACTGATGAAGATGAGACGCAGATACCCGATTGGGATGACAACTTAAATATTCGGTCAGGGCAAGAAGAAACTCGGTCTGAGGGGGAGGGGAGTGCAAACACAACAATTGATGATGAAGTTCTAGATCCCACCTACTGTCAACCCACAGTCAGACACTCGAGGAGGTCAATAGAGGCGGTGGAGGAGGATGCAACCGACGTCGAAGTAACCTGGCGCCTTCCTGGACACAGTCGGAGCACTGGTAGCACGTCTACAACTGCATCCTCAGCCACCACTCTGCCTCTGAGCATTATTCGGGGTGGATCAACAGGTCGCATGGCCTCTAAGCCTTGCCTAGCCTGGTCCTTTTTTGACATAAAAAAAGATCGGCCAAATTATGTGATCTGTAACATTTGCCATGGTTATCTTAGTAGAGGTCAAAACCTCAGCAGTTTGACAACTTCTTCCATGAATCGTCACATGAATAAATATCATATGGCCTGGTGGGAAGCTCACCGTGCTGCAATGCGGCCTAGTGGAGCCAACCATCCACCGCCTGCCCCTTCCAGGGCATCCGCGCGCTCGTCATCTTCTAGGACTGTGGGGACAGCTGTCACACCTGTTTTTCCACCCACAACTTCCACCACTGTAACCGCAACAGGCAGTTTGCTTGGTAGGTCGTCAGTTGGTTTGGAAGGGGAAACAAGTGAGTGTGTACAGCTCTCTCAGACATCGATAGCACCAACTTTGGATGAAGGCAACATCATGTCTCCGCCTGCACTTTCCTCCCAAAGCTGCATTTTTCCAGGGACACCCTACTCAACACCGTCTACACACAGCAGCCAGATCTCTGTCCCTCAGATGTGGTCAAATAAAAGGCCACTTCCTTCGACCCATGACAAAGCGAAGAGGTTGACTCTATCCCTCTGTAAGCTGTTGGTAACAGAAATGCTGCCTTTCCGCCTAGTGGACACACAGGATTTTAGAGACCTTATATCTGTCGCTGTGCCCCAGTACCAGATGCCTAGTCGCCACTACTTCTCTAAGAAAGGTGTGCCCGCGCTACACCAGCATGTCGCACACAATATCACCGCTTCCTTGAGAAACTCTGTGTGTGAACGGGTGAATTTCAGCACCGATACTTGGACCAGTAAGCATGGACAGGGACGTTACATGTCGCTGACTGGGCACTGGGTAACTATGGTGATAGATGGTGAAGGGTCTGCTGCACAAGTCTTGCCGTCCCCACGACTTGTGTGTCAATCCTCTGTCTGTCCAAGTTCCGCCACTGCTTCTGCATCCTCCACCTCATCTGGGTCCTCCACCTCCGCCCCAAGCCTGCCTGGTCAGGCCACCAGCGTTCTCACTGCGCAGAAGGAATCACGCACCCCTCATTACTATGCTGGCAGCAGAGCGCAACGGCATCAGGCGGTCTTTAGCTTGACATGTCTTGGGAATAAGAGTCACACAGCTGAGGAGTTGTGGTCAGCTCTGCGGTCCGAGTTTAATAAATGGTTGTCTCCACTCAACCTGCAGCCTGGTAAGGCCGTGTGCGACAATGCTGCAAACCTGGGTGCGGCCCTTCGCCTGGGCAAGGTGACACACGTGCCTTGTATGGCTCACGTGTTGAACCTTGTTGTCCAGCAATTTTTAACACACTATCCCGGCCTAGATGGCCTTCTGACCAGGGCACGGAAACTGTCTGCAGTGCTCACTTCCGCCGTTCAAGCGCCGCAGCTGAGCGACTTGCATCGCTCCAGAAGTCTTTCGGCCTGCCGGTTCATCGCCTGAAATGCGATGTGGCGACACGCTGGAATTCAACTCTCCACATGTTACAGCGACTGTGGGAGCACCGCAGAGCCCTGGTGCAATACGTCATGACGTATAGCCTGGGCCAACGAGATGCAGAGGTGGGGCAGATCACCCTGATGGAGTGATCTCAGATCACGGACCTATGCACCCTTCTGCACAGTTTCGACATGGCGACGAATATGTTTAGCGCTGACAATGCCATTATCAGCATGACGATTACAGTCATTTACATGCTGGAGCACACGCTAAACACTATTCGGAGTCAGGGGGTGGGACAACAGGAAGGGGAGGAACTACAGGAGGATTCATATGCGCAAGACACAGCAACATCACCAAGGTCCAGACGTTCATCATCACCAACGTGGCAGGCATGGGACCATGGGGGACAGGGATCAACAAGGGCGCATGGTAGCAGGCGAGATGTTGAGGAAGGTGCAGGAGGACATGAAGATATGGAGGACGAACTGTCCATGGACATGGAAGACTCAGCTGATGAGGGGGACCTTGGTCAAATTTAAGTTGAAAGAGGTTGGGGGGAGATGACAGAGGAAGAAAGAACGGTTAGCATCTCTATGCCACAAACACAGCGTGGACTTGGTCCGCATGGCTGCGCAAGACACATGAGTGCCTTCTTGTTGCACTACCTCCAACATGACCCTCGTATTGTCAAAATTAGAAGTGATGATGACTACTGGCTTGCCACACTATTAGATCCCCGGGACAAGTCCAAATTTTGTGACATAATTCCACCCATAGAAAGGGACGCACGTATGCAGGAGTATCAGCAGAAGCTGTTACTCGATCTTAGCTCGGCTTTTCCACCAAACAACCGTGCAGGTGAAGGGAGTGATTCTCCCAGTTGTAACTTGACAAACATGGGACGGCCTCGTCATCTTCAACAGTCTACCCGTACCAGTAGGACCGTATCTGGTGCTGGTAACAGCAATTTTATGGAATCTTTTCATAATTTTTTTAGACCCTCCTTTGCAAGGCCACCAGAGACATCAAGTGTGTCACATAGTCAACGGATGGAGAGGATGATACAGGAGTATCTCCAAATGAACATCGATGCAATGACTTTGCAAATGGAGCCTTGCTCCTTTTGTGCTTCAAATCTAGAAAAATGTCAAGAGCTCTCCAGTTACGCCTTGAAGATTTTGTCGTGTCCAGCTGCCAGCGTTGTCTCTGAACGTGTCTTCAGTGCTGCTGGGTGTGTGCTGACAGATAAGCGCACGCGTCTGTCCAGTGACAATGTGGACAGACTGACGTTCATCAAAATGAACAAGTCATGGATCCAGAAGGAATTTACTACCCCTGTGTCATCCTGGGGAGAGTAAATGCTTGTGGATTTGGAATGTGCTTGATGCAAATCAAAACATCCTGTTTGCAACTAGGGCACAAGTCCTGCCACTGATGGGGTGTCTGTGTGCCCAATTTGGGGAAAAAAGGTAGACTCCGCTTGGAGTAACCCTTGCTTGCTGTGTTTTTTAAAAATGATACAAGATGAACAGATCTGAAGGCAAGATGAAGGCAACATCATGTCTCCGCCTGCACTTTTCTCACAAACCTGCATTTTTCCAGGGACACCCTACTCAACACCGTCTACAGACAGCAGCCAGATCTCTGTCCCTCAGATGTGGTCAAATAAAAGGCCACTTACTGCGACCCATGACAAAGCTAAGTGGTTGACTCTATCCCTCTGTAAGCTGTTGGCTACCGAAATGCTGCCTTTACGCGTAGTGGACACACAGGATTTTACAGACCTTATGTCTGTCGCTGTGCCCCAGTACCAGATGCCCAATCACCACTGCTTCTCCAAGAAAAGCATGCCCGCGCTACACCAGCATGTCGCACACAACATCACCACTTCCTTGAGAAAATCTGTGTGCGACAGGGTGCATTTCAACACAGATACTTGGACCAGTAAGCATAGACAGGGTCATTACATGTCACTGACTGGGCACTGGAAAACTATGGTGAGAGATGGAGAAGGGTCTGCTGTACAAGTCTTGCCGTCCCCACGAGTTGTTTCAATCCTTGTTCTGTATGTAGAAGTTAATACACTGCTTCTGCCTCTTCAACCTCGTGTGGGTCCTCTACCTTGGCGCAAACCCTGTGTGGTCAGGCCACCCTTCCTTGCAACTGCGCACAAGGACTACCACACACCTCCTTACTATGCTGGCAGCAGAGCTCAATGCCATCAGGCGGTCAAAGTTTTACTTTGAAATGTATGGGAAATGTGAGTCACACCGCTATTACAGAGAATAGTAGTCAGGCAGGGTCAAAACATTAATTGAGGAACAGGAACAGAATGGGACGGCCAGGAAAGAATCAGAAAACAAGCAGAGGTGAAATGCGTATCGGCCAACAAGGTACATAAACAGCAAGCAGGAAAAGTAGTCAGGTAACAAGCACACAAAATCATAAAACTGAACTGGGGGTAAAATTAATCAGAGGTTCATAGCTATGTCTGGCAGTGGTCTGCAGACAGGATGGGCATAAAAAAGGGTGTGGTGTCTTCCCATTGGTTGTAGCTGAATGATGGTATTTCATCTGTGAGATACCCACCAGCTACATTCAGCCAGAGATTCTGCATCTGTCAAGGTAATGCAGCCCAGTGGGTGAGCATAACCTGCGTCCACCTGCGCCGCTGGCATCGACTACTCTCCCATCATCAGCACTATTCATGAAAGGAACACGTTGTCACCTGGCGACCGGAGTACAAATTGACGGAGCGGACTCCGTTGGTGACTTAACAGCCGTGTGCGGCAATGATGCAAACCTGGCTGCGGGCCATCCTCAGGGCAATGTGACACACGTGCCTTTTAGGGCTCACGTGTTGAACCGAATTCGCCAGCAATTTTTAAAACACCATCACGGCCTACATGGCCTTGTGCAGTGGGCACGCTCGCTATGTGCTCACTTCCATCGTGCGCACACAGCAGCTCAACAACTTTCATCACTCCGGAAGTCTTAGGGTCTGGCAGTTAAACGCCGTAAATGCGATGTTTCGACACGCAGGAATTGGAATCTGCACATGTTGCAGCGTGTGTGGCAGCACCGCAGAGCCCTGCTGAAATACGGTAAGACATATAGCCTGGGATAACTTGATCCAGAGGTGGTGCAGATCACGCTGCTGGAGTGGTGTCAGATCAAGGACCTATGCACCCTGCTACACAGTTTTGAAATGTCGACGAAGATGTTTAGCACTGGCAATGTCATTCTCAGCGTGACAATTCAGGTCATCTACATGATGGAGCACACTGTAATTATTATTCGGAGTCAGGTGTTGGGACAAGTGGAAGGGGAGGAAGTACAGGAGGAGTCATATGCGGAAGGGATAACAAGATCTACGAGGTCCAGATGGTCAGCGGCACCTATGCGGCAGTCATGGTGAGGGAGAGGGATTAACAAGGGCGCATAGTATCAGCAAAAAGTGTTGATGAAAGTGCAGGAGCCCATGAAGAAATGGAGGACGAACTGGCGATGGGCATGGAAGACTAAGCAGATGAGTGAGAGCTTGCTCACATTTCGGTTGTGCGAGGTTGGGGGGAGAGGGCAGAGGAAGGATGCACGATTCTCACCTCTCTGCCACCAACACACCAAGGACTTGGTCCTCCTGGATGCACAAGACACATGAGCGCCTTCTTGCTGCACTACCTACATGACCCTCGGATTGTATGAATTTGAACTAATCCTGAATACTGGGTTGCCACACTGTTAGATCCCCGGTACAAGACAAAATTTGGCGAACTAATTCCTGCCATAGAAATAGACGCACGTATACAGGAAACAACAAAGAGCCAGCACCAATGTGCACTAAGGCATCAAATATTCCAAACTGCATTATAAAAATTTTTTTTGAGATTTTTGGCAAAAAATTGCAATTTCTTGAGCTGCTTCGCCACGTCACGGCAAATCTCATTTGAAGCAGTCCTACACTAAAATATTTTTATAAAATGTGCCATGCGGCCTCACATATAAATAGCAGAACTGCTCTCAGCAGCACTCACCTGGTCTATTGCAGTCCCGTACCCATGACTGAGTCATGGCTGTGGGCGGGACAGGTCCAAGCAAATGCTGCATGAAGTATATATATAGCCTGTGGACAAAGCCTGATGACCCAATGTGAACAGTCACCAAACGCCAAAATCTATACAGATGGAATACATCCCAAATTGGGGTGCATAGCAAGGTGGAGGTCAACCACCGACCAATTCAACAAAGAAACAACAAAGAGCCAGCACCAATGTGCACTAAGGCATCAAATATTCCAAACTGCATTATAAAAATTTTTTTTGAGATTTTTGGCAAAAAATTGCAATTTCTTGAGCTGCTTCGCCACGTCACGGCAAATCTCATTTGAAGCAGTCCTACACTAAAATATTTTTATAAAATGTGCCATGCGGCCTCACATATAAATAGCAGAACTGCTCTCAGCAGCACTCACCTGGTCTATTGCAGTCCCGTACCCATGACTGAGTCATGGCTGTGGGCGGGACAGGTCCAAGCAAATGCTGCATGAAGTATATATATAGCCTGTGGACAAAGCCTGATGACCCAATGTGAACAGTCACCAAACGCCAAAATCTATACAGATGGAATACATCCCAAATTGGGGTGCATAGCAAGGTGGAGGTGAGTGCTGCTGAGAGCAGTTCTACTATTCATATGTGGGGCCGTATGGCACATTTTATAAAAATATTTTAGTGTAGGACTGCCTCTAATGAGATTTGCCGTGACGTGGCGAGGCAGCTCAAGAAATTGCAATTTTTTGCCAAAAATCTCAAAATTTTTATAATAAGTACAGTTTGGAATGTTTAGTGCCCTTCATGCAGCATTTGCTTGGACCTGTCCCGCCCACAGCCATGACTCAGTCATGGGTACGGGATTGAAATAGACCAGGTGAGTGCTGCTGAGAGCAGTTCTACTATTCATATGTGAGGCCGTATGGCACATTTTATAAAAATATTTTAGTGTAGGACTGCCTCTAATGAGATTTGCCGTGACGTGGCGAGGCAGCTCAAGAAATTGCAATTTTTGCCAAAAATCTCAAAATTTTTATAATAAGTACAGTTTGGAATGTTTAGTGCTGAAGTGCACATTTGGTGCTGGCTTTTTGTTTTTTCTTCATTGAATTGGTCGGTGGTTGACCTCCACCTTGCTATGCACCCCAATTGGGATGTATTCCATCTGTCTAGATTTTGGCGGTTGGTGACTGTTCACATTGAGTCATCAGGCTTTGTCCACAGGCTATTTACTTCATGCAGCATTTGCTTGGACCTGTCCCGCCCACAGCCATGACTCAGTCATGGGTACGGGATTGAAATAGACCAGGTGAGTGCTGCTGAGAGCAGTTCTACTATTCATATGTGAGGCCGTATGGCACATTTTATAAAAATATTTTAGTGTAGGACTGCCTCTAATGAGATTTGCCGTGACGTGGCGAGGCAGCTCAAGAAATTGCAATTTTTTGCCAAAAATCTCAAAATTTTTATAATAAGTACAGTTTGGAATGTTTAGTGCTGAAGTGCACATTTGGTGCTGGCTTTTTGTTTTTTCTTCATTGAATTGGTCGGTGGTTGACCTCCACCTTGCTATGCACCCCAATTGGGATGTATTCCATCTGTCTAGATTTTGGCGGTTGGTGACTGTTCACATTGAGTCATCAGGCTTTGTCCACAGGCTATTTACTTCATGCAGCATTTGCTTGGACCTGTCCCGCCCACAGCCATGACTCAGTCATGGGTACGGGATTGAAATAGACCAGGTGAGTGCTGCTGAGAGCAGTTCTACTATTCATATGTGAGGCCGTATGGCACATTTTATAAAAATATTTTAGTGTAGGACTGCCTCTAATGAGATTTGCCGTGACGTGGCGAGGCAGCTCAAGAAATTGCAATTTTTTGCCAAAAATCTCAAAATTTTTATAATAAGTACAGTTTGGAATGTTTAGTGCTGAAGTGCACATTTGGTGCTGGCTTTTTGTTTTTTCTTCATTGAATTGGTCGGTGGTTGACCTCCACCTTGCTATGCACCCCAATTGGGATGTATTCCATCTGTCTAGATTTTGGCGGTTGGTGACTGTTCACATTGAGTCATCAGGCTTTGTCCACAGGCTATTTACTTCATGCAGCATTTGCTTGGACCTGTCCCGCCCACAGCCATGACTCAGTCATGGGTACGGGATTGAAATAGACCAGGTGAGTGCTGCTGAGAGCAGTTCTACTATTCATATGTGAGGCCGTATGGCACATTTTATAAAAATATTTTAGTGTAGGACTGCCTCTAATGAGATTTGCCGTGACGTGGCGAGGCAGCTCAAGAAATTGCAATTTTTTGCCAAAAATCTCAAAATTTTTATAATAAGTACAGTTTGGAATGTTTAGTGCTGAAGTGCACATTTGGTGCTGGCTTTTTGTTTTTTCTTCATTGAATTGGTCGGTGGTTGACCTCCACCTTGCTATGCACCCCAATTGGGATGTATTCCATCTGTCTAGATTTTGGCGGTTGGTGACTGTTCACATTGAGTCATCAGGCTTTGTCCACAGGCTATTTACTTCATGCAGCATTTGCTTGGACCTGTCCCGCCCACAGCCATGACTCAGTCATGGGTACGGGATTGAAATAGACCAGGTGAGTGCTGCTGAGAGCAGTTCTACTATTCATATGTGAGGCCGTATGGCACATTTTATAAAAATATTTTAGTGTAGGACTGCCTCTAATGAGATTTGCCGTGACGTGGCGAGGCAGCTCAAGAAATTGCAATTTTTTGCCAAAAATCTCAAAATTTTTATAATAAGTACAGTTTGGAATGTTTAGTGCTGAAGTGCACATTTGGTGCTGGCTTTTTGTTTTTTCTTCATTGAATTGGTCGGTGGTTGACCTCCACCTTGCTATGCACCCCAATTGGGATGTATTCCATCTGTCTAGATTTTGGCGGTTGGTGACTGTTCACATTGAGTCATCAGGCTTTGTCCACAGGCTATTTACTTCATGCAGCATTTGCTTGGACCTGTCCCGCCCACAGCCATGACTCAGTCATGGGTACGGGATTGAAATAGACCAGGTGAGTGCTGCTGAGAGCAGTTCTACTATTCATATGTGAGGCCGTATGGCACATTTTATAAAAATATTTTAGTGTAGGACTGCCTCTAATGAGATTTGCCGTGACGTGGCGAGGCAGCTCAAGAAATTGCAATTTTTTGCCAAAAATCTCAAAATTTTTATAATAAGTACAGTTTGGAATGTTTAGTGCTGAAGTGCACATTTGGTGCTGGCTTTTTGTTTTTTCTTCATTGAATTGGTCGGTGGTTGACCTCCACCTTGCTATGCACCCCAATTGGGATGTATTCCATCTGTCTAGATTTTGGCGGTTGGTGACTGTTCACATTGAGTCATCAGGCTTTGTCCACAGGCTATTTACTTCATGCAGCATTTGCTTGGACCTGTCCCGCCCACAGCCATGACTCAGTCATGGGTACGGGATTGAAATAGACCAGGTGAGTGCTGCTGAGAGCAGTTCTACTATTCATATGTGAGGCCGTATGGCACATTTTATAAAAATATTTTAGTGTAGGACTGCCTCTAATGAGATTTGCCGTGACGTGGCGAGGCAGCTCAAGAAATTGCAATTTTTTGCCAAAAATCTCAAAATTTTTATAATAAGTACAGTTTGGAATGTTTAGTGCTGAAGTGCACATTTGGTGCTGGCTTTTTGTTTTTTCTTCATTGAATTGGTCGGTGGTTGACCTCCACCTTGCTATGCACCCCAATTGGGATGTATTCCATCTGTCTAGATTTTGGCGGTTGGTGACTGTTCACATTGAGTCATCAGGCTTTGTCCACAGGCTATTTACTTCATGCAGCATTTGCTTGGACCTGTCCCGCCCACAGCCATGACTCAGTCATGGGTACGGGATTGAAATAGACCAGGTGAGTGCTGCTGAGAGCAGTTCTACTATTCATATGTGAGGCCGTATGGCACATTTTATAAAAATATTTTAGTGTAGGACTGCCTCTAATGAGATTTGCCGTGACGTGGCGAGGCAGCTCAAGAAATTGCAATTTTTTGCCAAAAATCTCAAAATTTTTATAATAAGTACAGTTTGGAATGTTTAGTGCTGAAGTGCACATTTGGTGCTGGCTTTTTGTTTTTTCTTCATTGAATTGGTCGGTGGTTGACCTCCACCTTGCTATGCACCCCAATTGGGATGTATTCCATCTGTCTAGATTTTGGCGGTTGGTGACTGTTCACATTGAGTCATCAGGCTTTGTCCACAGGCTATTTACTTCATGCAGCATTTGCTTGGACCTGTCCCGCCCACAGCCATGACTCAGTCATGGGTACGGGATTGAAATAGACCAGGTGAGTGCTGCTGAGAGCAGTTCTACTATTCATATGTGAGGCCGTATGGCACATTTTATAAAAATATTTTAGTGTAGGACTGCCTCTAATGAGATTTGCCGTGACGTGGCGAGGCAGCTCAAGAAATTGCAATTTTTTGCCAAAAATCTCAAAATTTTTATAATAAGTACAGTTTGGAATGTTTAGTGCTGAAGTGCACATTTGGTGCTGGCTTTTTGTTTTTTCTTCATTGAATTGGTCGGTGGTTGACCTCCACCTTGCTATGCACCCCAATTGGGATGTATTCCATCTGTCTAGATTTTGGCGGTTGGTGACTGTTCACATTGAGTCATCAGGCTTTGTCCACAGGCTATTTACTTCATGCAGCATTTGCTTGGACCTGTCCCGCCCACAGCCATGACTCAGTCATGGGTACGGGATTGAAATAGACCAGGTGAGTGCTGCTGAGAGCAGTTCTACTATTCATATGTGAGGCCGTATGGCACATTTTATAAAAATATTTTAGTGTAGGACTGCCTCTAATGAGATTTGCCGTGACGTGGCGAGGCAGCTCAAGAAATTGCAATTTTTTGCCAAAAATCTCAAAATTTTTATAATAAGTACAGTTTGGAATGTTTAGTGCTGAAGTGCACATTTGGTGCTGGCTTTTTGTTTTTTCTTCATTGAATTGGTCGGTGGTTGACCTCCACCTTGCTATGCACCCCAATTGGGATGTATTCCATCTGTCTAGATTTTGGCGGTTGGTGACTGTTCACATTGAGTCATCAGGCTTTGTCCACAGGCTATTTACTTCATGCAGCATTTGCTTGGACCTGTCCCGCCCACAGCCATGACTCAGTCATGGGTACGGGATTGAAATAGACCAGGTGAGTGCTGCTGAGAGCAGTTCTACTATTCATATGTGAGGCCGTATGGCACATTTTATAAAAATATTTTAGTGTAGGACTGCCTCTATTGAGATTTGCCGTGACGTGGCGAGGCAGCTCAAGAAATTGCAATTTTTTGCCAAAAATCTCAAAATTTTTATAATAAGTACAGTTTGGAATGTTTAGTGCTGAAGTGCACATTTGGTGCTGGCTTTTTGTTTTTTCTTCATTGAATTGGTCGGTGGTTGACCTCCACCTTGCTATGCACCCCAATTGGGATGTATTCCATCTGTCTAGATTTTGGCGGTTGGTGACTGTTCACATTGAGTCATCAGGCTTTGTCCACAGGCTATTTACTTCATGCAGCATTTGCTTGGACCTGTCCCGCCCACAGCCATGACTCAGTCATGGGTACGGGATTGAAATAGACCAGGTGAGTGCTGCTGAGAGCAGTTCTACTATTCATATGTGAGGCCGTATGGCACATTTTATAAAAATATTTTAGTGTAGGACTGCCTCTAATGAGATTTGCCGTGACGTGGCGAGGCAGCTCAAGAAATTGCAATTTTTTGCCAAAAATCTCAAAATTTTTATAATAAGTACAGTTTGGAATGTTTAGTGCTGAAGTGCACATTTGGTGCTGGCTTTTTGTTTTTTCTTCATTGAATTGGTCGGTGGTTGACCTCCACCTTGCTATGCACCCCAATTGGGATGTATTCCATCTGTCTAGATTTTGGCGGTTGGTGACTGTTCACATTGAGTCATCAGGCTTTGTCCACAGGCTATTTACTTCATGCAGCATTTGCTTGGACCTGTCCCGCCCACAGCCATGACTCAGTCATGGGTACGGGATTGAAATAGACCAGGTGAGTGCTGCTGAGAGCAGTTCTACTATTCATATGTGAGGCCGTATGGCACATTTTATAAAAATATTTTAGTATAGGACTGCCTCTAATGAGATTTGCCGTGACGTGGCGAGGCAGCTCAAGAAATTGCAATTTTTTGCCAAAAATCTCAAAATTTTTATAATAAGTACAGTTTGGAATGTTTAGTGCTGAAGTGCACATTTGGTGCTGGCTTTTTGTTTTTTCTTCATTGAATTGGTCGGTGGTTGACCTCCACCTTGCTATGCACCCCAATTGGGATGTATTCCATCTGTCTAGATTTTGGCGGTTGGTGACTGTTCACATTGAGTCATCAGGCTTTGTCCACAGGCTATTTACTTCATGCAGCATTTGCTTGGACCTGTCCCGCCCACAGCCATGACTCAGTCATGGGTACGGGATTGAAATAGACCAGGTGAGTGCTGCTGAGAGCAGTTCTACTATTCATATGTGAGGCCGTATGGCACATTTTATAAAAATATTTTAGTGTAGGACTGCCTCTAATGAGATTTGCCGTGACGTGGCGAGGCAGCTCAAGAAATTGCAATTTTTTGCCAAAAATCTCAAAATTTTTATAATAAGTACAGTTTGGAATGTTTAGTGCTGAAGTGCACATTTGGTGCTGGCTTTTTGTTTTTTCTTCATTGAATTGGTCGGTGGTTGACCTCCACCTTGCTATGCACCCCAATTGGGATGTATTCCATCTGTCTAGATTTTGGCGGTTGGTGACTGTTCACATTGAGTCATCAGGCTTTGTCCACAGGCTATTTACTTCATGCAGCATTTGCTTGGACCTGTCCCGCCCACAGCCATGACTCAGTCATGGGTACGGGATTGAAATAGACCAGGTGAGTGCTGCTGAGAGCAGTTCTACTATTCATATGTGAGGCCGTATGGCACATTTTATAAAAATATTTTAGTGTAGGACTGCCTCTAATGAGATTTGCCGTGACGTGGCGAGGCAGCTCAAGAAATTGCAATTTTTTGCCAAAAATCTCAAAATTTTTATAATAAGTACAGTTTGGAATGTTTAGTGCTGAAGTGCACATTTGGTGCTGGCTTTTTGTTTTTTCTTCATTGAATTGGTCGGTGGTTGACCTCCACCTTGCTATGCACCCCAATTGGGATGTATTCCATCTGTCTAGATTTTGGCGGTTGGTGACTGTTCACATTGAGTCATCAGGCTTTGTCCACAGGCTATTTACTTCATGCAGCATTTGCTTGGACCTGTCCCGCCCACAGCCATGACTCAGTCATGGGTACGGGATTGAAATAGACCAGGTGAGTGCTGCTGAGAGCAGTTCTACTATTCATATGTGAGGCCGTATGGCACATTTTATAAAAATATTTTAGTGTAGGACTGCCTCTAATGAGATTTGCCGTGACGTGGCGAGGCAGCTCAAGAAATTGCAATTTTTTGCCAAAAATCTCAAAATTTTTATAATAAGTACAGTTTGGAATGTTTAGTGCTGAAGTGCACATTTGGTGCTGGCTTTTTGTTTTTTCTTCATTGAATTGGTCGGTGGTTGACCTCCACCTTGCTATGCACCCCAATTGGGATGTATTCCATCTGTCTAGATTTTGGCGGTTGGTGACTGTTCACATTGAGTCATCAGGCTTTGTCCACAGGCTATTTACTTCATGCAGCATTTGCTTGGACCTGTCCCGCCCACAGCCATGACTCAGTCATGGGTACGGGATTGAAATAGACCAGGTGAGTGCTGCTGAGAGCAGTTCTACTATTCATATGTGAGGCCGTATGGCACATTTTATAAAAATATTTTAGTGTAGGACTGCCTCTAATGAGATTTGCCGTGACGTGGCGAGGCAGCTCAAGAAATTGCAATTTTTTGCCAAAAATCTCAAAATTTTTATAATAAGTACAGTTTGGAATGTTTAGTGCTGAAGTGCACATTTGGTGCTGGCTTTTTGTTTTTTCTTCATTGAATTGGTCGGTGGTTGACCTCCACCTTGCTATGCACCCCAATTGGGATGTATTCCATCTGTCTAGATTTTGGCGGTTGGTGACTGTTCACATTGAGTCATCAGGCTTTGTCCACAGGCTATTTACTTCATGCAGCATTTGCTTGGACCTGTCCCGCCCACAGCCATGACTCAGTCATGGGTACGGGATTGAAATAGACCAGGTGAGTGCTGCTGAGAGCAGTTCTACTATTCATATGTGAGGCCGTATGGCACATTTTATAAAAATATTTTAGTGTAGGACTGCCTCTAATGAGATTTGCCGTGACGTGGCGAGGCAGCTCAAGAAATTGCAATTTTTTGCCAAAAATCTCAAAATTTTTATAATAAGTACAGTTTGGAATGTTTAGTGCTGAAGTGCACATTTGGTGCTGGCTTTTTGTTTTTTCTTCATTGAATTGGTCGGTGGTTGACCTCCACCTTGCTATGCACCCCAATTGGGATGTATTCCATCTGTCTAGATTTTGGCGGTTGGTGACTGTTCACATTGAGTCATCAGGCTTTGTCCACAGGCTATTTACTTCATGCAGCATTTGCTTGGACCTGTCCCGCCCACAGCCATGACTCAGTCATGGGTACGGGATTGAAATAGACCAGGTGAGTGCTGCTGAGAGCAGTTCTACTATTCATATGTGAGGCCGTATGGCACATTTTATAAAAATATTTTAGTGTAGGACTGCCTCTAATGAGATTTGCCGTGACGTGGCGAGGCAGCTCAAGAAATTGCAATTTTTTGCCAAAAATCTCAAAATTTTTATAATAAGTACAGTTTGGAATGTTTAGTGCTGAAGTGCACATTTGGTGCTGGCTTTTTGTTTTTTCTGCACGTATACAGGAGTATCTGCAGAATGTGGTACGCAATCTTAGATCTACTTGTCCACTAAACACCAGTGCTGCACAGAGTGAATCTCAACGCTTTGTCATGGATAGGAGGAAATGGTCTTTTACTTGTCCACATCGGAGGGACCGAGGGATGGCTGCTGTGCTGAGATGGCGTTGAGTACGGTGTCCCTGCACAGTTGCACTTTTGGTCATATCCCAAAATGAGTTGAAAAAGGACAGATGCTGTTGGAAAGGGGAACAGGTGTGTTGGAAAGGGGAAAAAAGTTTTGGTCCGTGGATTTGGTGGTTAAGCAACTGTAACATTTGCTGAAGAAACAACATCTGTTACAGTGGGACTGGCAGATTTGGATAAAGTGGTATATAATCTGTGACCGCTATATAACGAAAATTAATAAGAAAAGAAAGAGAAAGGTATATATCCCCATCAGCAGTCAGTGTCCACCGTGCTCCCAGTTGGAAAAGGAGAGGTTGGCAACTTGAAGGTTTGGTGGAGGATACAGAGCTGTGTGGCTATGAAACTAATAGTAGCCTGAACCGAGTTAGACGCCATTCGGATCTGGAGACTGTGAGCCCTGTTAGCGTCACAGGGTCCACATGCCCACCCAGCCCAGGAACTCCCTGTTAACAACACAGGGGCCATTGAGTACGCTGACCGTGTGCGTAGGGGCCACACCTGTGGACAGCAGGCGCATCAGCAGCAGCAGGCCTGTTAATGCCACTGGGCTGCACAAGCAGGACTGTTAGGACAGGAGCTGGTCTTAACCGTTCTGCGTTACCAACTGTGGTGGTGGCCTGCATCCACCACCCGATCCCTGCCTACCTCTGGCCTAAAGCCGCAATGGGTTCAACACATGGAGGTGTGCTCTTTCGGAGCATAATAGAAGACTGCGCACCTCCTTGTTGGCTCCAGCCCCTTTTATAACCTGGGTTTGCCCCAAACCAGGGTGAACCACAATGCACCTCCTGGAGACAAAAGTAGAGTGACACGTCATGAGTGGCATAACTAGCGTCCTATTTGGAAACGCAACTTCAATGATGACCTCATGGCTGCCATGACCCAAACACCTCACCAGTCATCGTCTGAGCATCAATAATGCGGTGACAAGTCATAGGTGTGGGCCTCTGCAAGCCATTTGGGAGGACACCTGATGCCCTGTGGTCTATATGGGACCCCCACATCAGGGCCAGGGCCAAAGAGTTCATTACCGGACCTAGTCTCTGATGCAGGAAGTGCCTGAGCATGCTCAGTAGCATGAAATACAGTCTCTGAAAAAAGACTATCAGCTTTAGCATAGTGTCTATGCCCAAAACAGGACTTATACCCGGCACGGAATGCAAGCACCTGTGCAAAGAGGCTTTTCACACTTAGTGTGGGAGCATGCGCTGTATCCCGAAATGAAAACTTAGCGTCAGGAATGGCACAGTCAGGCTGAGCATACTCACTAGGCGAAACACTGTAATTATGCTGCAGCTGGGGTACATCGGCACACGCATGCGCACTAGCTGCCTCTCCACACTTAGACGTGGAGGGGAAATTTGTCTTGGAGATGCTGTCTATGAACAGAAGGAAAAGCTAAAGGAAGCCTGACTTTCTATCCCTCCGAATTATGAAATGCAGCAATGAATTCCATGAGTTTGCTATAACATTAGCGTAGCAAAATGTGCATGAGGGTGTGATGTAGAGGTGCTAGAAATAGCTTGTCACCAGTGGGGCACTAATGGAATACAACAGCCAGTTCTATGATGCCACAAAATGGCAGTATTTTGTGCTATCATTATAGCTTATTAAAAACAGAGCACGAGGTTGTCATGCAGAGGTGCTGCACATAGATTTGCAGTAGTGTGAATTGACAAAAGTACAATAGCCACGTTTAGGATACAACTAGGTACAGTGAGTGTTTGCTAGTATAATGGCTGAGTTTAAAAAAGTTTGAGTGTGCAATGCAGGCAGACGTGCTGCAAATAACGTTCCAATACTGTGAATTGACAAAAGTACAATAGCCACGTTTAGGATACAACTAGGTACAGTGAGTGTTTGCTAGTATAATGGCTGAGTTTAAAAAAGTTTGAGTGTGCAATGCAGGCAGACGTGCTGCAAATAACGTTCCAATACTGTGAATTGACAAAAGTACAATAGCCACGTTTAGGATACAACTAGGTACAGTGAGTGTTTGCTAGTATAATGGCTGAGTTTAAAAAAGTTTGAGTGTGCAAGGCAGGCAGATGTCCTGCAAATAACGTTCCAATACTGTGAATTGACAAAAGTACAATAGCCACGTTTAGGATACAACTAGGTACAGTGAGTGTTTGCTAGTATAATGGCTGAGTTTAAAAAAGTTTGAGTGTGCAATGCAGGCAGACGTCCTGCAAATAACGTTCCAATACTGTGAATTGACAAAAGTACAATAGCCACGTTTAGGATACAACTAGGTACAGTGAGTGTTTGCTAGTATAATGGCTGAGTTTAAAAAAGTTTGAGTGTGCAAGGCAGGCAGATGTCCTGCAAATAACGTTCCAATACTGTGAATTGACAAAAGTACAATAGCCACGTTTAGGATACAACTAGGTACAGTGAGTGTTTGCTAGTATAATGGCTGAGTATAAAAAAGTTAGAGTGTGCAATGCAGGCAGACGTGCTGCAAATAACGTTCCAATACTGTGAATTGACAAAAGTACAATAGCCACGTTTAGGATACAACTAGGTACAGTGAGTGTTTGCTAGTATAATGGCTGAGTTTAAAAAAGTTTGAGTGTGCAATGCAGGCAGACGTCCTGCAAATAACGTTCCAATACTGTGAATTGACAAAAGTACAATAGCCACGTTTAGGATACAACTAGGTACAGTGAGTGTTTGCTAGTATAATGGCTGAGTTTAAAAAAGTTTGAGTGTGCAAGGCAGGCAGACGTGCTGCAAATAACGTTCCAATACTGTGAATTGACAAAAGTCCAATAGCCACGTTTAGGATACAACTAGGTACAGTGAGTGTTTGCTAGTATAATGGCTGAGTTTAAAAAAGTTTGAGTGTGCAAGGCAGGCAGATGTCCTGCAAATAACGTTCCAATACTGTGAATTGACAAAAGTACAATAGCCACGTTTAGGATACAACTAGGTACAGTGAGTGTTTGCTAGTATAATGGCTGAGTTTAAAAAAGTTTGAGTGTGCAATGCAGGCAGACGTGCTGCAAATAACGTTCCAATACTGTGAATTGACAAAAGTCCAATAGCCACGTATAGGATGCCACTAGGTACACTGAGTGTTTGCTAGTATAATGGCTTCGTTATAATTAGTTGGAGTGTGCAACGCAGGCAGATGCGCTCTGCAAATGTCTTGGCACTAGTGGGACTATAGCAAAGTCCAATAGCCACGTATAGGATGCCACTAGGTACACTGAGTGTTTGCTAGTAAAATTGCTTAGTTTAAAAAAGTTGTAGTGTGCAATGCAGGCAGACGTGCTCTGCAAATGTCTTTGCACTAGTGGGACTATAGCAAAGTCCAATAGCCACGTATAGGATGCCACTAGGTACACTGAGTGTTTGCTAGTAAAATTGCTTAGTTTAAAAAACTTGGAGTGTGCAATGCAGGCAGATGTGCTCTGCTAATGTCTTTGCACTAGTGGGACTATAGCAAAGTCCAATAGCCACGTATAGGATGCCACTAGGTACACTGAGTGTTTGCTAGTATAATGGCTTCGTTATAATTAGTTGGAGTGTGCAACGCAGGCAGATGCGCTCTGCAAATGTCTTGGCACTAGTGGGACTATAGCAAAGTCCAATAGCCACGTATAGGATGCCACTAGGTACACTGAGTGTTTGCTAGTAAAATTGCTTAGTTTAAAAAAGTTGTAGTGTGCAATGCAGGCAGACGTGCTCTGCAAATGTCTTTGCACTAGTGGGACTATAGCAAAGTCCAATAGCCACGTATAGGATGCCACTAGGTACACTGAGTGTTTGCTAGTAAAATTGCTTAGTTTAAAAAAGTTGTAGTGTGCAATGCAGGCAGACGTGCTCTGCTAATGTCTTTGCACTAGTGGGACTATAGCAAAGTCCAATAGCCACGTTTAGGATGCCACTAGGTACACTGAGTGTTTGCTAGTATAATGGCTTAGTTATAATGAGTTGGAGTGTGCAGAGGACAAGAGGGTACAGTGGCAGGATTGTGGTGCTCTGGGTAGAGGAATGGAAGCCTGCCTTTCTATTCCCTCCTAATGGTGAAATGCAGGGAGGAAATCCCTGACCTGGGCTACACAGACGCTGTTGCTGTTTGCAGGACCTGTCACTTATGGCTCTCTGACCCTGCCGCTTTGAGCCCTTAAAAGGACTGCTAGAATGTGCTCTCCCTAAGCTGTCTAACGCTGTGTATGCAGCGCATACAGCTGTATCGGCTATAGGACTCAGGAGGACGGAGCTGCGACACTGATGTCTGACACCAAAGACGCAGAAGGCAGATAATGGCGTTCGTGAAGAAAATGTCCGGTTTTATAATGCAGGGACATGTGACATGCAGATCCTATCACACATGCCGTTGCTTCTCTGGCTCAAAGTCCACTTAGGTGTGTGTGTGTCTGTGATTGGCTGACATGCTGGCCCGCCCCACAAGACGCGCGCGCTTAGGGAAGGAAGACAAGAAAAAAAAAAAAAAAATGGCGATCGCCATTATAGAAACAGCAGTGATCTGAAGGCGCTGTTCACGCACACTATACACTGAAATGTGATAATAGTTTGATTCACAGAGTGACTTACACTATTACAGCAGAAACCAAGCTAGGATTTAGCTGTTTTTTGGCTGCTAGAACCGTTCTCGAACGTTTCTAGAACTATCGAGCTTTTGCAAAAAGCTCGAGTTCTAGTTCGATCTAGAACATGCCCCAAAATCACTCGAGCCGCGAACTGGAGAACCACGAACCACGAACCGCGCTCAACTCTAGTCTCTAGGTTTCAAAAATTAACTAAACAATTGTATTCCTTATTATTGTGTTGTGACGCCCTGGGCAAGCCAGGGGTCACAGGTCATGACACCACCACACACCCCACATTCCCTGCAGGAACACCAAGGTCAGAACACAAAACCTTTGTTGCCTTCCTCCAGGGGCTGATGTCCACACCAGGGGGTGGGCCAGGCGGTTGGCTCCGCCCACTGAGGAGTTCACAGCCCTGGAGGTGGGAAAACCAGGCAGTTAAGCTAGGGAAGTGAAGGAGTGAAGAGATCAGATTAGTTGGAGCTGAAGTTGAGGTTAGAGTGAAGTGGTAGAGGAGCAAGAGAGAGGAGTAAAAGTGGAAGAGAAAGTGACAGCAACAGAGCCTGAAGTTGGTCCGGGTGTGTGCCCCGGGCTGAGACAGCAAGGTTGGCAGACGGTGGTGACCGTCTGCAGGAGAGGCTGATCGGAGGTTGCCGAAAGGACCGTGGACGGGTGGTGGCCCGGCGGTACCGGAGCGGTATACGAAGAGAAGCCAGCACCATTGGCAGGGGCCTTTCGGATCCCGGCAAGGCTAGGAGTCGCCGTGAATTTGCTAAATCCGTCAGTGAAGGAGACCTCCTGGGTCTCCCAACAGCCAAAATCCTGATTGAAGGCAACCGTCCAACCATATTGGAGAGACACCGCCACCGCCAAGGCACCAGTTTCTCAGGGCCAGCGCCTGCGGGCAAAAGAGGGGCTCCTCCGGCTCATATCCAAGCTGGGGAGCGGGTTACCGGTGGGAATCCATCGCTACCAACAACCGTATTTAGGTGCAGGAAAGAGACAGTCACCACTAACTTGCAGGGAACATCAACACCGCAGCCGTCCGAGGGAGCCGTCCAACCAGCCGCTTGTTTACCGTGAACTGTGTCATCATCCTTGGGCTGAGTGAGTACCTCCGTGCCGTGCGGCACAGCGCTGCCCCCTGCGCCCCTGCACCTCAACAGGCCCCATAACCCGCCTGTCAACCATCCTAACTCTCCATCATCGGGCCCCGGGACCACCAACCCCCTACCCACGGAGGGGAGGGCCAACATCTAGCTGCTCCATACCATCACTCCCGGGATCCCCATACAGAGCAGCGGTGGTGTCCACACAATCACCACAACTGTGGGTGGCGTCACGGACAATAAATCCCCCAAAACCAATCCCCTTTTCACTCACGGGCGAGGAGCGCCGCTCGAGTCCCCGGGATCCGGCCCATCGCTCGAGCCACCGAGCAGCAGAGGCCGCAGCCGCAGCGGCAGCCGGACCCGAGCAGTGGGAGAGCGCGGCGTCCCCTCCTCCGCCCGCGACAACTTGGCGTCACGAACAGGATCTTACCGCTCTGCCGTCTGGTAGAGGTGCGCCTTGTTACCGCCGGAGGTGTCCGGCCGCAAAATTGCAGAAGCCGCCATCTTTGGCGCGAAAAGTCCCCGCTCGAGCGTCTTCTCGAGTAGTGGAGGCGCGAAGGCCAAAACCCCACCCAGATAGAGGAGGAGCCGGAAAAAGGCTAAGGGGGACGAAATGGCGACTGGACGCATGTAGCCGCGGCTATAAAAGCAGGGACGCCAGGACTCTGCAGCGATATTGGGTTCCTGGAAGAGCTCGTCACCAAGATGCATAACCCAACTCCCAACGAGGAAGCCCCCGCGCCCGGCACGGCGACGTGGTTGAGGGACCGGACCGTCCCGCTGAGTAACCGTCTGCAAGCCCACATGCAACTCCTCCTGGAGGAGTGGGAGACCGACATGGCGGACGTGGTGGCTGCTATGCGAAGACGCGAGGTGGAAGAGGATTTGGAGGAGCGGGTAAGAGACCCACGCCCCTGTATTCCCGAGGGATCGGCCATTGAAGCTGAGGAGCCCGGCTTGCCTCCGCTCACCCTGCCTCTCACCCCGCTACCCGTGTTAGCTGCTGCCGCTCCGCCACTAGGCCCGCTGCCTGCCCAACCGGTAGCGATACCCTGCCAACCCGCCCCGGCGGACCAACTGGCTGCAGACGCTCAGGGCGTCCCCGAACCGCTCCCGAGGGAACCGCTAGGACCGCGGCCCCTTAATAGAAATGTGCCAGAAGTCCCGGCGGTGATTGCGCCAGACCCCGAACCTGGGACCGTAGCATGGATGAAGGCCCGGGTGATTGCGTTCCACCAACGCCAACAGGATCAGCTCTTCTGGATGATGGAGCAGTGGACCAACAAGGTGGAGATGCTGATTGCAACTGCCCCGATGTACGGGAGGGGAACAGATGTAACCGAGTCGACTGGTGACCCACGTCCCTATGTCCTCCCTGGACTGGCCGCTGCGGCTGAGGGGCCCGGCCTAGTCTCGACCTGTGCATCACCCTTGCCGTTCCTTATGGGACGCCTCAGTGTAAACTCGCCTGACCTGCTGCCCCGTGCTACTGCAGAGGGATCCGATGTGCTGGATGCTGGAGGCCAGGAGGCTGCGGCAGCTGGCGGCAACCCGCCTGACGCAGGACCAATTGTTGATGACTCCGGCCCCGGCGCCGAGCCCGCTGCTGAGTTTGAGGGGGCAAGTGAGCGTCCCCGCTATGAAGGAGACCCAGTGGTTTTCTACACCCCGCGCACCAGTGGGAATGGGTACCGGGCACCCCTGTCACAGCAGGCATGTCAGTGCATGTTTGATATGCTGGTGGCGGAGGATGGATCCGCCTCAGCTGAAGAATCAGAGTGATGGCAGCGGAGCACCGTTGCACAGTCCCCGTTGGGACCACCTGTGTGTTGAAATTTTTAAGTTTGCAAGTTGAAAATGAAAGTAAATGATTACCGAACAGTAACCTGATTGTCAGCACCGTGATTGAACCGGTCGTAGCCGGCAACTGGTCCCCGTTGGGACCCCTTTTACAAGTTTTGCATAGGGACTCTCTATGAACAGGTCCGAGAACTTGCAGGGCAACCACAAACGTTAGTGGCATGTAAATAAAAAAAATGTTTGTTGCAGCTACCGTTACCGCCTCCGGAGAGGAAGGTTGGAGGGAGGGCCCGCAGTGGAGCAGGCTGGGGCCCAGCCAACACCGGAACCGGTGGCTACCCTCTGGAGGGGAAGGACAGATCCCGCTCGGGTAATTTGGTTCAGGACTGGGGTCAAGGAGAGCTGTCCGTTTCTTAGAGGCAGCATCAGGGCCAGGTTACTTGGGTGGGAGAGAGCGGCAGCAGCAACCGTTTGAAATGTTACCATAACATTTAAGCAAAGTGCCTCCCGCTGTGGGATGATGTTACTATACTTGTATGTCTTGTTTTTCTTATCTTTTTTCAGAAAAATAAAACCAGCGTTGGACTGGCAGCCCGAGGACGGTCTGCATTTTGCTAAGGGGGAATGTAACGCCCTGGGCAAGCCAGGGGTCACAGGTCATGACACCACCACACACCCTTCATTTCCTGCAGGAACACCAAGGTCAGAACACAAAACCTTTGTTGCCTTCCCCCAGGGGCTGATGTCCACACCAGGGGGTGGGCCAGGCGGTTGGCTCCGCCCACTGAGGAGTTCACAGCCCTGGAGGCGGGAAAACCAGGCAGTTAAGCTAGGGAAGTGAAGGAGTGAAGAGATCAGATTAGTTGGAGCTGAAGTTGAGGTTAGAGTGAAGTGGTAGAGGAGCAAGAGAGAGGAGTAAAAGTGGAAGAGAAAGTGACAGCAACAGAGCCTGAAGTTGGTCCGGGTGTGTGTCCCGGGCTGAGACAGCAAGGTTGGCAGAAGGTGGTGACCGTCTGCAGGAGAGGCTGATCGGAGGTTGCCGAAAGGACCGTGGACGGGTGGTGGCCCGGCGGTACCGGAGCGGTATACGAAGAGAAGCCAGCACCATTGGCAGGGGCCTTTCGGATCCCGGCAAGGCTAGGAGTCGCCGTGAATTTGCTAAATCCGTCAGTAAAGGGGACCTCCTGGGTCTCCCAACAGCCAAAGTCCCGATTGAAGGCAACCGTCCAACCATATTGGAGAGACACCGCCACCGCCAAGGCACCAGTTTCTCAGGGCCAGCGCCTGCGGGCAAAAGAGGGGCTCCTCCGGCTCATATCCAAGCTGGGGAGCGGGTTACCGGTGGGAATCCATCGCTACCAACAACCGTATTTAGGTGCAGGAAAGAGACAGTCACCGCTAACTTGCAGGGAACATCAACACCGCAGCCATCCAAGGGAGCCATCCAACCAGCCGCTTGTTTACCGTGAACTGTGTCATCATCCTTGGGCTGAGTGAGTACCTCCGTGCCGTGCGGCACAGCGCTGCCCCCTGCGCCCTTCTACCTCAACAGGCCCCATAACCCGCCTGTCAACCATCCTAACTCTCCACCATCGGGCCCCGGGACCACCAACCCCCTACCCACGGAGGGGAGGGCCAACATCTAGCTGCTCCATACCATCACTCCTGGGATCCCCATACAGAGCAGCGGTGGTGTCCACACAATCACCACAACCGTGGGTGGCGTCATGGACAATAAATCCCCCAAAACCAATCCACTTTTCACTCACGGGCGAGGAGCGCCGCTCGAGTCCCCGGGATCCGGCCCATCGCTCGAGCCACCGAGCAGCAGAGGCCGCAGCGGCAGCCGGACCCAAGCAGTGGGAGAGCGCGGCGTCCCCTCCTCCGCCCGCGACAGTGTCATGTTCCTTTTTTTAAAAAAAGACCTTGATGATCATCAGTACTTGCATATATGGTTACCCCCCCAGCAGCTATTAGTCTGCTTGTGGGTTATACTGTCCTTGCAATCTTTGGTTTTACAAAGGTGTCTTGATTAATGTCTATACTATCTAATGTTAGCCTTTATCTGTAAACTACTGTATAAAGCCATTTTTGCCTAGCAGTAATCACCTCTCATTGCTCTCAATGCTGGATGCTTTTCCACTCTCCTATTCTCCAAAGTATTCCAAGTACGAACACTGCGTAATTTAGCGCATGCGCAGCATGGTTATCTAGCGCTATGTACGTGAATTTACTTACTTTATCACTCGTTACTAGTTCATTCTTATTACTGGACTTTTTTTTTTTTACTTCCTTATTCTCCAAAGCATTGTAAGTACGATTATTGCGTAATCCAGCGCATGCGCAGTATGGCTTTTCAGCGTTATATACGCGAACTTGCTTATCCTGCTATTCCTCACTTGTTTTAGTCAGGTAATCTGCGTAAATCAGCGCAGGTGCTATAGCAATGTCTGGAGGTAACCTCCCCTCCACTGTGAACAACTTCCTGATTACAAACGCCATGGAGGATCATGCACCACACGGGTAGGACATGTGTTTTTAATGAAGTCTTTGTGCACTTGTATAAATACCCATTCATGTTCACTGCTGTCTATGACACTCCTTGCCCCTGATGAAGCTGCTCTAAGCGACACGCGTTGGGCCAGGTCTTCCTTATTATAAGCTAAGTATTTATCATTACAGGGATTGTGTATATTTAGATCAGTGGATCTGGATCTTTTGACTACTGGGTCAGGATTTTTTTTTTTTTTCTGCTGCCTCAAACTGGGGTCCAGTCAAGGACTTATAGGTACTAGTATCAGTGTACTATATTATCCTCTGATGATTAGGTTATTAAGTCTGTACTGTATTGTTTGAATTCCAGTGCTTTTTGATATGAAGTAAACGGCTTGATATTCAAATTTTTATATAGATCCAATCCCTGTGAACCTTATGGAAAATTCATTATAAATAATTTTATAGGAAGACCAACTGGGTATTGCTTGTTGTCTTTGGTGCTTTATCACACTTTGTGCACTTTATCATGTTTGTTATTGTTGGTTTTAATATTTTGTACACAAAATTGTTTTTTAACCCTTTATATACCTTGTGGAGTGAGTGCCTTTATGGTGAAGCTTCTTGTTTCTCCTGTCCAAAATGTGTTTTGCTTGACGTGTGCACCCCCCATTTCATGGTCATTATCTGAATTCCTTGGCTGTGCATTCTAAAGCTGTTGTTTTGTAGTATAAAAATGCCTACACACCTTAAATAAAAGCATCAGGAATTCAATATGCCGATCATTCTCTCCCCCAACAGACGATGGGTAGGGAGACCCCAGGCATTTTAGATGAAGGGTTATGCCATCAAAATTGGCAAACTTGGCCCACTTAAATCTGTTGTACAGTGGCATGCAAAAGTTTGGGCACCAAGTACTATTATTGTGAACGGTTAAGCAAATTGAAGATGAAACTATCTGTAAAAGGCATGACATTAAAGATGACACATTTCCTTTGTATTTTTGAAAAAATATATATTTTCATCTTTTATGTTTTTAAATTAACAATAAAGGAAAATGCATACAGAAATTGATCAGAGAAATATGCGATCATGCACAACACTAAAAGGTATATGGTGTATAATAATAAATATATGTTCCAAAAAAATAGTGTGTGGGTCCTATGGATGTAGCTGACCTACGGTAGCAGAGACTAGGCACCGAAATATAGAACAAAAAATTCTAAGGAGAACCGATTTGGTCAAAAAATTATAACACATTTTATTACTAAAATGAATGCCAACTGGCAAAGTGCTAAAAACAGGGGCATCACATGTGTAAATATTGAACAGGTAGGGACAGGTATCAATGTACAGGTATAAGGATATTAGACCTGATTGTTTATAAAGGAAAAAAAAGAAGGGAAAAAAATTCAGGTATACAAAGCCATATCAAGTTAGCATAGTTATTCACAGTAATGTCAATGGTAAATATACAGTAATAAACCATCAGGAATCTGTTTAATAAAAGAGGGGGTAATGATGAACACATATATAACCAGCCAATGAGGGTGTTAAAAGCAAAACCAAATGTATAGTTGTCAACTTTAACATTAGTATATGCAGTAATGAGAGCTGTGGTATGCTGTGTAAATGGATGTTAAGGAGGTATGCATATACAGCTCAAAGAAATTATTAATATGACCTATTGTGCAAAAATAGAGACATATGTGTCCACATAAATAGGGGAGTAGTGATGATAAGAAAAGGTTGTTTTACCTGGATACAAGAAGACCTGTGTTCACATGTGATGCCAGCCCCGACGCGCACGTTTCGGCGTCACCTTCGTCAGGGGTGACCCCCCAACTCTCCTGTGACACAATCCTGATGGAGCCGAGGGTTTTCATGATGACCTCCGGGTTTGCCATGTACGGTGGCCTGTCAGACTCAGTCTACAGAAGGGTGCGATAGGCGATCTGCAGCCTGACGCTGTCTGTCAGTGATCAGACTAAGAAACGTGGGATTATGTATATGACTGCTGCGCTAATAAAGGAAACACAGTGTGAAAGGAATTGGATAAAATATGTATGAATATATAAAAATATTAAAAACTATTTTGGATACCTGCAGTTTTGGAGGTTGATTGAGTGATCTTTAAGGAGTTAATGTAGATCCAAAGTAGAATGCCAAGTTTCACTAGTATGGCAAAAACAAAAAGGTTTAAAATGAGTACGAAACAAAAAATAGGGGGGGGAGGGGGTAATGTATTACAGTGGGGTCATAGGTATAAACTTGCCTTTTTGGATTCCCGGATGGAGATAGGGTTTGTAATCCCCTAGATAGTGGATTCTGAAAGGGCAACAAGGGTGTATGGGTGACTGAATGTTGCCTAAGGGATCGACAGCCCCCATATGCCAAGTATTAGCATCACTGTAATATCCTATCTTGTAACAGTATTACCTAATCTTAACCTCCCCCATTCACTGATTTTATTCCCTTAGGCAACATTCAGTCACCCATATGTCGCGGGCGCAGTCACAGACCACGGCAGGGGGCTACTCGAGACGCTTGGATCCGGGATCGTGGCTGTGACTCGAGTGGCAGCCGGTACCGGGGCTCGTGCAGCAGTTCGTCGCCCACAACTCAATAAAGGGGTTATTTACAGGGGAGAGATTGTCCGTGATGCCACCCGTGAGTTGCGGTGATAGTTGGTGACACCACCGCTGCCTTGGTAAGGGGCACCCGGGACTGATGGAGCGGAGCAGCAAGATAGTATCCCCTCCACAGGTAGGGGAGATGTTGTCCCGGCGCCCAGGTGATGAGGAGTAGAATGCTGTGACACAGTCTGCAGGCTGAACCGGGTGATACCTGTGTACTCACTGTTTTTGAATAAATCACACAGAGTCCAGATAGTAAACCAAGTGCCGGATACCGGTAGCCTCCAGTGGGGTGTGCTTGGGTTCCGCACACCGGTGAATAGAACAGGGGCCCTTCCTCCTGCACTCTACACCCGGTGTCTTTGCTGTGGGAGCTGTCGCCCGCGAGATCTGACCCTTGGGATTTTTGCAGGCACTTGCAGATGCCCTATCCCCCGCGTTGGGCTTCCATCTCGCTCTATCTGGGCTGCTAGTGGAACAAGACTTGGAATCTTGTCCCCTGCTGGTTAATTGGAAAGGTGCTTGCAGCTGTCCTCGCCCTAGGGTCCAGGTACCCCGACTGTGCATGGCCTTTGGACCGGATTCCCGCTGTCGGCACCGGCGGGCTATAACCCTTAAGGTCTCCCACAACCGGATCTCCGTTGCCTGTGACCCTTCTCTGCCGTCTGCCACCTAGTCAGCTCAGGTAGTCCGGTAGTCCAGAAGCTACAACCCCGACTACCACTTCACTCCTCTCACTTCCACTCTCAAGGCTTAACTGTCTTCTTCCCTCCCGAACACCTCAGATGGTGGGCGTCACCATCTGCCTGGCCCCGCCCACTGGTGTATCCCTATTGTTCTGGGGGTGGTGACTAGGCTTTTGTGGCTGGTGTTTGTACCTGTGTGTGGTTGTGTTGGTAGGACAAGGAGGAGAGAGTCCTTCATCTGGAAGATGGGTGCAGTCTCCTGTGACAACCTGATTTTGTCAGGGCGTCACACATACATACACCCTTGTTCCCCTTTCAGAGTCCACTATCTAGGGAACTAAAAAACCCTATCTCCATCCGGGAACCCAAAAAGGCAAGTTTATACCTTTGACTTCACTGTAATCCCTTCCCCCCACTTTTTGTTTCGTACTTATTTTAAACCTTTTTATATTTGCCCTACTAGTGAATCTGTGCATACTACTTTGGATCTATATTACCTCCTTAAAGATCACTCAATCAAGCTCCAAACCTGCCGGTATCCAAAATATTTTTAATATTTTTATATATTCATACATACAGTTAGGTCCAGAAATATTTGGACAGTGACACAATTTTCGCGAGTTGGGCTCTGCATGCCACCACATTGGATTTGAAATGAAACCTCTACAACAGAATTCAAGTGCAGATTGTAACGTTTAATTTGAAGGTTTGAACAAAAATATCTGATAGAAATTGTAGGAATTGTACACATTTCTTTACAAACACTCCACATTTTAGAGGTCAAAAGTAATTGGACAAATAAACCAAACCCAAGCAAAATATTTTTATTTTCAATATTTTGTTGCGAATCCTTTGGAGGAAATCACTGCCTTAAGTCTGGAACCCATGGACATCACCAAACGCTGGGTTTCCTCCTCCTTAATGCTTTGCCAGGCCTTTACAGCCGCAGCCTTCAGGTCTTGCTTGTTTGTGGGTCTTTCCGTCTTAAGTCTGGATTTGAGCAAGTGAAATGCATGCTCAATTGGGTTAAGATCTGGTGATTGACTTGGCCATTGCAGAATGTTCCACTTTTTTGCACTCATGAACTCCTGGGTAGCTTTGGCTGTATGCTTGGGGTCATTGTCCATCTGTACTATGAAGCGCCGTCCGATCAACTTTGCGGCATTTGGCTGAATCTGGGCTGAAAGTATATCCCTGTACACTTCAGAATTCATCCGGCTACTCTTGTCTGCTGTTATGTCATCAATAAACACAAGTGACCCAGTGCCATTGAAAGCCATGCATGCCCATGCCATCACGTTGCCTCCACCATGTTTTACAGAGGATGTGGTGTGCCTTGGATCATGTGCCGTTCCCTTTCTTCTCCAAACTTTTTTCTTCCCATCATTCTAGTACAGGTTGATCTTTGTCTCATCTGTCCATAGAATACTTTTCCAGAACTGAGCTGGCTTCATGAGGTGTTTTTCAGCAAATTTAACTCTGGCCTGTCTATTTTTTGAATTGATGAATGGTTTGCATCTAGATGTGAACCCTTTGTATTTACTTTCATGGAGTCTTCTCTTTACTGTTGACTTAGAGACAGATAAACCTACTTCACTGAGAGTGTTCTGGACTTCAGTTGATGTTGTGAACGGGTTCTTCTTCACCAAAGAAAGTATGCGGCGATCATCCACCACTGTTGTCATCCGTGGACGTCCAGGCCTTTTTGAGTTCCCAAGCTCACCAGTCAATTCCTTTTTTCTCAGAATGTACCCGACCGATGATATTGCTACTCCAAGCATGTCTGCTATCTCTCTGATGGATTTTTTTCTTTTTTTTCAGCCTCAGGATGTCCTGCTTCACCTCAATTGAGAGTTCCTTAGACCGCATGTTGTCTGGTCACAGCAACAGCTTCCAAATGCAAAACCACACACCTGTAATCAACCCCAGACCTTTTAACTACTTCATTGATTACAGGTTAACGAGGGAGACACCTTCAGAGTTAATTGCAGCCCTTAGAGTCCCTTGTCCAATTACTTTTGGTCCCTTGAAAAAGAGGAGGCTATGCATTACAGAGCTATGATTCCTAAACCCTTTCTCCGATTTGGATGTGAAAACTCTCATATTGCAGCTGGGAGTGTGCACTTTCAGCCCATATTATATATATAATTGTATTTCTGAACATGTTTTTGTAAACAGCTAAAATAACAAAACTTGTGTCACTGTCCAAATATTTCTGGACCTAACTGTATTTATCCAATTCCCTTCTCACTGTGTTTCCTTTATTAGCACAGCAGTCATATACATTGTGTGCAGAATTATTAGGCAAGTTGTATTTTACAGGATTTTTTTTATTATTGATCAACAACTATGTTCTTAATCAACCCAAAAGACTCATAAATATCAAAGCTTAATATTTTTTAAAGTTGGAGTGGGTTTTTTTTAGATTTAGCTATGTTGGGAGGATATCTGTTTGTGCAGGCAACTACTCTGCAAAATTATTAGGCAACTTGAAAAAAACAAATATATTCCCGTCTTACTTGTTTATTTTCACCAGGTAAACCAATATAACTGCACAAAATTTAGAAATAAACATTTCTGACATGCAAAAACAAAACCCAAAAAAATTAGTGACCAATATAGCCACCTTTCTTTATGATGACACTCAACAGCCTACCATCCATAGATTGTCAGTTGTTTGATTTGTTTACGATCAACATTGCGTGCAGCAGCCACCACAGCCTCCCAAACACTGTTCCGAGAGGTGTACTGTTTTCCCTCCCTGTAGATCTCACATTTTTGAGGGACAACAGGTTCTCGATGGGGTTAAGATCAGGTGAACAAGGGGGCCATGTCATTATTTTTTCATCTTTTAGACCTTTACTGGCCAGCTACGCTGTGGAGTAGTTGGATGCATGTGATGGAGAATTGTCCTGCATAAAAATCATGTTTCTCTTGAAAGATACTGACTTCTTCCAGTACTACTGTTTGAAGAAGTTGTCTTCCAGAAACTGGCAGTAGGTCTGGGAGTTGAGCTTCACTCCATCCTCAACCCGAAAAGGTCCCACAAGTTCATCTTTGATGATACCAGCCCATACCAGTACCCCACCTCCATCTTGCTGGCGTCTGAGTCAGAGTGGAGCTCTCTGCCCTTTACTGATCCAGCCTCAGACCCATCCATCTGGCCCATCAAGAGTAATCTCATTTCGTCAGTCCATAAAACCTTTGAAAAATCAGTCTTAAGATATTTCTTGACCAGTCTTGACATTTTATCTTATGTTTCTTGTTCAAAGGTGGTCGTTTTTCAGCCATCCTTACCTTGCCATGTCCCTGAGTATGGCACACCTTGTGCTTTTTGATACTCCAGTAATGTTGCAGCTTTGAAATATGGCCAAACTGGTGGCAAATGGCATCTTGGCAGCTTCACGCTTGATTGTCCTCAATTCATGGGCAGTTATTTTGCATCTTTTTTGCCCAACATGCGTCTTGCGACCCTGTTGGCTATTTGCCATGAAACGCTTGATTGTTCGGTGATCATGCTTCAAAAGTTTGGCAATTTCAAGACTGCTGCATCCCTCTGCAAGATATCTCACAATTTTGGACTTTTCAGAGCCCATAAAATCTCTCTTCTGACCCATTTTGCTAAAGGAATGGAAGTTGCCTAATAATTAAGCACACCTTATATAGGGTGTTGATGTAATTACACCACACCTCTCCTCATTACAGAGATGCACATCACCTTATTTACTTAATTGGTAGTTGGCTCTCAAGCCTATACAGCTTGGAGTAGGACAACATGTATAAAAATTATCATGTGATCAAAATACTCATTTGCCTAATAATTCTGCACACAGTGTACATAATCCCGTTTTTTTTACCGTGACAGATTCACGCGGACCCTGTCCACTGCTTGCAGCTTTCAAAGTTGTGAGACTAAGTATCGTTTCAATAAACTCGATTTGTTTTAGAGTTGATACTGTCCCCTTTCATCTTTTTTCTGTGAGCGCTACTGTTTTGTTTTAAATTGAGACTAAGAAAAGTGAAGGTACTAGGTAAAAAAAAGATGCTAAAAGTAAAAAATAAAGCTTGCAAAATGTAAAAAAAAAAAATCACAAAAAATTATACACAAAAATACATATATTTATATAAAAAGAAAAAAAAACAAAAAAATGCACATATTTGATATTGCCGCATCTGGACCAACCTGATCTATAAAACCGTCACACTATTTAACCCCTTCAGTGAACAGTTTAAACAAAATGCGTCAAAAAATGCTTTTTCATCATACTGTAGAAAAAAATAAAATAAAACACAATCAAAAAGTTGACCATAAATATAAATGGTAGTACTAAAAACTACAGCTTGTTACTAGAGATGAGCGAACCGGTCCCGGTTCGGCTCGAGGTCGGTTTGCCGAACGGAGGTCCTGTTCGAGTTCGGTTCGTCGAACGTTCGACGAACCTAACTCGAACCGCATAGGAAACAATTGCAGGCATTCACAAATACATAAAAACACCTAGAAAACACCCTCAAAGGTGTCCAAAAGGTGACAAACAACTCACAACACAACACAAACACATGGGAAAGTGACAAGGACATATACTCATGCGAAAACAAAAGAGCAGGACAAGGAAAAAGAGGAGGACACACAGATATAGGCATGGCACGTCCTTCTAAAATCATGTAAAACACCGCAAGGTGAGTCCAAGCGTAGTCTCCCTTTTTTTCCAAAAATTGGGCCCCACACACACCCACCCATTCAGTGGCAGCAGTTGTGCCCCAGTTGTACACTTCACAGCTAGATTTGCATCAAGCACATTCAAAAATCCGCGATAATTAACCGTACCCAGCATGACACCGGGGTAGGTAGATAAAGTCTTAGCTGAACCATGACTTGTTCATCTTGGCTCCTTTTAAAAACAATGTAAGCAAGGGTTACTCCAAGCGGAGTCTCCCTTTTTTCAAAAAATTGGGCCACACAGACACCCCATCAGTGGCAGCACTTGTGCCCTAGTTGCAAACAGGATGTTTTGATTTGCATCAAGCACATTCCAAATCCACAAGCATTTACTCTCCCCAGGATGACACAGGGGTAGTAAATTCCTTGTGGATCCATGACTTGTTCATTTTGATGAACGTTAGTCTGTCCACATTGTCACTGGACAGACGCGTGCGCTTATCTGTCAGCACACACCCAGCAGCACTGAAGACACGTTCAGAGACAACGCTGGCAGCTGGACACGACAAAATCTCAAAGGCGTAAGTTGAGAGCTCTGGCCATTTTTCAAGATTTGAAGTCCAAAATGAGCAAGGCTTCATTTGCAAAGTCATGGCATCGATGTTCATTTGGAGATACTCCTGTATCATCCTCTCCAGCCGTTGACTATGTGTCAGACTTGTTGTCTCTGGTGTCCTTGCAAAGGACGGTCTAAAAAAATTATGAAAAGATTCCATAAAATTGCTGTTACCAGCACCAGATACGGTGCTACTGGTATGGGTAGACTGTTGACGATGGCGAGACCGTCCCATGTTTGTCAAGTTACAACTGGGAGATTCATTCCCTGCACCTGCACGGTTTGGTGGAAAAGCCGAGCTAAGATCGAGTAACAGCTTCTGCTGATACTCCTGCATACGTGCGTCCCTTTCTATGGCTGGAATTATGTCACAAAATTTGGACTTGTACCGGGGATCTAATAGTGTGGCAAGCCAGTAGTCATCATCACTTCTAATTTTGACAATACGAGGGTCATGTTGGAGGTAGTGCAGCAAGAAGGCGCTCATGTGTCTTGCGCGGCCATGCGGACCAAGTCCACGCTGTGTTTGTGGCATAGAGGTGCTAACCGTTCTTTCTTCCTCTGACATCTCCCCCCAACCTCTTTCAACTGAAATTTGACCAAGGTCTCCCTCATCCGCTGAGTCTTCCATGTCCATGGACAGTTCGTCCTCCATTTCTTCATGTTCTCCTGCACCTTCCTCAACATCTCGCCTGCTACCATGCGCCCTTGTTGATCCCTGTCCCCCATGGTCCCATGCCTGCCGCCTTGGTGATGATGAACGTCTGGACCTTGGTGATGTTGTTGTGTCTTGCGCATATGAATCCTCCTGTAGTTCATCCCCTTCCTGTTGTCCCACCCCCTGATTCCGAATAGTGTTTAGCGTGTGCTCCAGCATGTAAATGACTGGAATTGTCATGCTGATAATGGCATTGTCAGCGCTAAACATATTCGTCGCCATGTCGAAACTCTGCAGAAGGGTGCATAGGTCCTTGATCTGAGACCGCTCCATCAGGGTGATCTGCCCCACCTCTGCATCTCGTTGGCCCAGGCTATACGTCATGACGTATTGCACCAGGGCTCGACGGTGCTGCCACAGTCGCTGTAATATGTGGAGAATCGAATTCCAGCGTGTCGGCACATCGCATTTCAGGCGATGAACTGGCAGGCCGAAAGACTTCTGGAGCGATGCAAGTCGCTCAGCTGTGGCGGTTGAACGGCGGAAGAGAGCAGACAGTTTTCGTGCCCTGGTCAGAAGGCCATCTAGGCCGGGATAGTGTGTTAAGAATTGCTGGACAACAAGGTTCAACACGTGAGCCATACAAAGCACGTGTGTCACCTTGCCCAGGCGAAGGGCCGCACCCAGGTTTGCAGCATTGTCGCACACGGCCTTACCAGGCTGCAGGTTGAGTGGAGACAACCATTTATTAAACTCGGACCGCAGAGCTGACCGCAACTCCTCAGCTGTGACTCTTATTCCCAAGATATGTCAAGCTAAAGACCGCCTGATGCCAGCATAGTAATGAGGGGTGCATGATTCCTTCTGCGCAGTGAGAACGCTGGTGGCCTGACCAGGCAGGCTTGGGGCGGAGGTGGAGGACCCAGATGAGGTGGAGGAGGCAGAAGCAGTGGTGGAACTTGGACAGACAGAGGATTGACACACAAGTCGTGGGGACGGCAAGACTTGTGCAGCAGACCCTTCACCATCTATCACCATAGTTACCCAGTGCCCAGTCAGCGACATGTAACGTCCCTGTCCATGCTTACTGGTCCAAGTATTGGTGGTGAAATGCACCCGTTGACACACAGAGTTTCTCAAGGAAGCGGTGATGTTGTGTGCGACATGCTGGTGTAGCGCGGGCACACCTTTCTTAGAGAAGTAGTGGCGACTGGGCATCTGGTACTGGGGCACAGCGACAGACATAAGGTCTCTAAAATCCTGTGTGTCCACCAGGCGGAAAGGCAGCATTTCGGTAGCCAAGAGCTTACAGAGGGATAAAGTCAACCTCTTAGCTTTGTCATGGGTCGCAGGAAATGGCCTTTTATTTGTCCACATCTGAGGGACAGAGATCTGGCTGCTGTGTGTAGACGGTGTTGAGTAGGGTGTCCCTGGAAAAATGCAGCTTTGTGAGGAAAGTGCAGGCGTAGACATGATGTTGCCTTCATCCAACGTTGGTGCTATCGATGTCTGAGAGAGCTGTACACACGCACTTGTTTCCCCTTCCAAACCAACTGACGACCTACCAAGCAAACTGCCTGTTGCGGTTACAGTGGTGGAAGTTGTGCGTGGAAAACCAGGTGTGACAGCTGTCCCCACAGTCCTAGAAGATGAAGAGCGCGCGGATGCACTGAAAGGGGCAGGCGGTGGATGGTTCGCTCCGCTAGGCCGCATTGCAGCACGGTGAGCTTCCCACCAGGACATATGATATTTATTCATGTGACGATTCATGGAAGAAGTTGTCAAACTGCTGAGGTTTTGACCTCTACTAAGAGAACCATGACAAATTTTACAGATCACATAATTTGGGCGATCTTTTGCTATGTCAAAAAAGGACCAGGCTAAGCAAGGCTTAGAGGGCATGCGACCTGTTGATCCACCCCGACTAATGCTCATAGGCAGAGTGGTGGCTGAGGATGCAGTTGTAGACGTGCTACCAGTACTCAGACTCTGTCCAGGAAGGCACAAGGTAACTTCGTCATCAGTTGCATCCTCCTCCACCACCTCTGTTGACCTCCTCGAGTGCCTGACTGTGGGTTGACAGTAGGTGGGATCTAGAACTTCCTCATCAATTGTTGTGTTTGCACTCCCCTCACCCTCAGACCGAGCCTCTTCTTGCCCTGACCGAAAATTTAAGTTGTCATCCCAATCTGGTATCTGCGTCTCATCGTCATCAGTATGTTCCTCATTGTCTATAACAACAGGTGTTACAGTTTGTGACAAAGAGTCAACATTATGCTCAGAAACTTGGTCCTCACGGCCTGAATCAGAGTCAAAAAGGTTCTGGGCATCACTGCAGACCATTTTCTGTTCTGTACTCACTGTAGCTTGGGAGCACTGTAGCTTGGGAGATTCCCAGGCTATAGTGTGACTGAACAGCTCTGCAGACTCAGCCATCTCAGTTCCACCATACTGTGCAGGGCGGATGGAGACTTCAGAGCTGGGAGAAAGCAAGTTTGATTGGGATGACAACTCAGAGGACTGGTGTTTTTTGGATGCGGTAGTTGAGGTGGCGGAGAGGGCACTTGTTGGACCACTTGAGATCCATTCAAGCATTTTCCTTTTTTGGCCATCATCTACCTTTTGTTCAGTTGTCCGTGTCCGTAAAAGAGGGAGCACATCGGATTGTCCACGGTAAGTAGTAGACATCTTACTTTTGCTGGTAGATGGTCTATCTTCAGCAGATGTTAATGGAGCTTTGCCACCTTCCCCACGGACAAACCCTTTTTTTCCTTTTCCAACACGCCTCTTACCCTTTCCACCAGCATCTGTCATTTTGCCACTCATTTTGATTGCGACAAGATTGTGCACTTAAAATGTGGTAGTAAAAATTGAGAGGTGGTGTAGATTAGAGCGGTGGTCTAGCTTTATTAACAGCAGAATAAACAACAATAATTATCACTGACAATGCAACTATGGCCCTTAAACTGGCAGCAGTGTCTGCTAGTATAATGGCTTAGTAACAATGAGTTTGAGTGTGCAATGCAGGCAGACGTGCTGCAAATATCTTTGCACTAGTGGGACTATACAAAAGTCCAATAGCCACGTTTAGGATGCCACTAGGTTCACTCAGTGTTTGCTAGTATAATGGCTTAGTAACAATGAGTTTGAGTGTGCAATGCAGGCAGACGTGCTGCAAATATCTTTGCACTAGTGGGACTATACAAAAGTCCAATAACCACGTTTAGGATGCCACTAGGTTCACTCAGTGTTTGCTAGTATAATGGCTTAGTAACACTGAGTTTGAGTGTGCAATGCAGGCAGACGTGCTGCAAATATCTTTGCACTAGTGGGACTATACACAAGTCCAATAGCCACGTTTAGGATGCCACTAGGTTCACTCAGTGTTTGCTAGTATAATGGCTTAGTAACAATGAGTTTGAGTGTGCAATGCAGGCAGACGTGCTGCAAATATCTTTGCACTAGTGGGACTATACAAAAGTCCAATAGCCACGTTTAGGATGCCACTAGGTTCACTCAGTGTTTGCTAGTATAATGGCTTAGTAAGAATGAGTTTGAGTGTGCAATGCAGGCAGACGTGCTGCAAATATCTTTGCACTAGTGGGACTATACAAAAGTCCAATAGCCACGTTTAGGATGCCACTAGGTTCACTCAGTGTTTGCTAGTATAATGGCTTAGTAACAATGAGTTGGAGTGTGCAGAGGACAGGAGGGTACAGTACCAGGGTTGTGGGTCTCTGGGTAGAGGAATGGAAGCCTGCCTTTCTATCCCTCCTAATGGGGAAATGCAGTGAGGAAATCCCTGACCTTAGCTACACAGACGCTGTCTCTGTTTTCAGGACCTGTCACCTATGGCTCTGACCCTGCCCGTACGAGCCCTTAAAAGGACTGATAGAAAGTGCTATCCCTAAGCTGTCCAGCACTGTGTATGTAGCGCATACAGCAGTATCGGCGATAGGACTCAGGACGGAGCTGCGCCAGTGATGTCTGACACCAAGGACGCAGAAGAGATAATGGCGTCCGGACGGGAAGATACTCGTTTTTATAATGCAGGGACATGTGACATGGACATCCTATCACACATGCCGTTGCTTCTCTGGCTAAAAGTACACTTAGCTGTGTGTGTGTCTGGGATTGGCTGACATAATGGCCCTCCCCACTACACGCGCGCGCTTAGGGAAGGAAGACAAGGAGAAAAAAAAAAAAAATGGCGATCGCCATTATCCATACAGCAGTGATCTGAATGCGCTGTTCCCGCACACTATACACTGAAATGTCATAATAGCGTGAGTCACAGAGTGACTTACACTATTACAGCGGAAAGCCAGCTATGAATTAGCTGTTTTTTTTGCTGCTAGAACCGTTCTCGAACGTATCTAGAACTATCGAGCTTTTGCAAAAAGCTCGAGTTCTAGTTCGATCTAGAACAGCCCCCAAAATCACTCGAGCCTAGAACTGGAGAACCTCGAACCTCGAACCGCGCTCAACTCTACTTGTTACACAAAAAACAAGCCATCACACAGCTCCCTCAGTGGAAAAACAATAATGTTATAGCTCTGAGAATACAGCAATGCCCCCCAATTTTTCTAAAAAGTTGTTTTTTTGTGGAAATGAATCTATAAATTTTACGGTGCATTTTTTACTGATACCTTTGTGGAAAAAAAGCTACCTGGTTGAAGTAACAATTTTGTTTTGAAAATGTATTTTTTCCTTTTCACAGCTCAATGTTATAAAATTCTGTGAAGTCCCCGGGGGTTCAAGGTGCTCACTAAGCATCCAGACATATTCCTTGAGGGGTCTAGTTACCAAAATGTGTTCATTTGTGGTTGAGCTCTATGGTTTAGGCACCTCAGTGGGGTCTCCAAACACGACATGGCCTCTGCTAATGATTCCGTCTAATTTTGCTTTAAAAAATTCATATGGCACTCCTTCACTTTCAAGTCCTGTTGTGCGCACCCAAACAGTAGCTTTACACCACTTATTAGGTATTGATGTACTCAGGAGAAATTGCACAGCAAAATGCATGCAGCATTTTGTTTCTGATACCCTTGTTAAAAATGCAAAATTTGAGGCTAAAATAACATTTTTGTGGAAAAAGTAAAATTTTCATTTTTTCCTTCCACATTGCTTTAGCTCCTGTGAAGAACCTAAAGTGTTAATAAATAGGGATGATGGAATACCTCTAATATTCACCTTCACGAATATGTTCTGAATAGGTCGCCGCTATTCGACTATTCGCGAATATTCGATGCTCAATGTAGATCTATGAGAAACCCGAATAACAAATAATTCGAAACTATTCGGGCTTCCCATAGACTTACATTGCGCATCGAATATTTGTATAGCGGCGACCTATTCGGAAAATATTTGCGAAGTCGAATATTTGAGGTATTCGATCATCCCTACTAATAAACTTCTTGGATGTGGTTTTGTGCAGTGTGAGGGGTGCAGTTTTCATAATGGTGTCATTTTTGGGTATTTTCTGTCACCTAGGCATTAGTCACTTCAAGTGTTGTGTGGTCCCTAAAAAAATGATTTTGTAAATTTTGTTGGAAAAATTAGATATTGCTGATGAACTTTGACCCTTCTAAAGGCTGCTTTACACGGTACGACCGATTGTGCAATTTCACAATCGATCGTACCCGCCCCCGTCCTTTTTGCGTCATGGGCAAATCGCTGCCCGTGGCGCACAAAGTCGGTAACCCCCGTCACACATACTTACCTTTCGTGCGACCTCGCTGTGGGCGGCGAACGTCCACTTCCTGGAGTGGGAGGGATGTTTGGCGTCACAGCGACATCACACGGCCGCCGGCCAATGGAAGCGGAGGGGCGGAGATGAGCGGGACGTAAACATCCCGCCCACCTCCTTCCTTCACATAGCCGGCGGCGGCCGCGTGACGCAGGTGAGCTGCTGTTCATCGTTCCCGGGGTGTCACACGGAGCGGCGTGTGCTACCCCGGAAACGATGAGCACCTAAATTAAACGATATTATGGAACCTAGCAAGCAGTACACGACTCACAATTTGTGAGCGATACTGCATCGCTAGGAGGTGTCACACAGGCCGGCATCGCCAACGATGCCGGATGTGCGTCACAAAAACCGTGACTCCGACGATCTATCGCACGATAGATTGTCTGGTGTAAAGCAGCCTTAACTTCTTAACAAAAAATAAAATGTTTAAAAAATTGCACAGATGTAAAGTAGACATGTGGGAAATGTTAATTAGTAACTATTTTGTGTGAAATATCACTGTGGATTAAGAGCATAAAAATTAAAAGTTTGAAAATTGCAAAATTTTCAACATTTTTGCCAACTTTCTGATATTTTCACAAATAAATGAATAAGATATTGTCTTAATTTTACCTCTATCCTGAAGTACAAAAAGTGAAAAAACATTCTCAGAATCATTGGGATCCAGTAAATCGTTCCAGAGTTATAACATGTCAAAATGACACTAATCAGAAATGAAAAAAAATTGGCTTAGTCACGAAGGCAAAAACAGGCTCTGGCGCAAAAAGGTTAAACATGGTTTTATGGTTGCATCAAGAATTTGTTGAAATTTCATTTAATCCATCCTTCCTTCTATGCATGAAATGTTCTATGTGCCATTGGCTAAACAAAACCCCAGAGCAACCCTAAGTTTAATGGTTTATGATATGTTATTTTCCTGAAATTCTATGACCTTTTTTCTCCACACATACCTTTGATCATTGTGGCCAAAGAGTTATATTTTGACCTCATCAGTCCACAGGACTTGTTTAAAAAAAAAAGCATCAGGCTTGTTTAGATGTTTTTTTTGCATACTTCTAACCCTTAATTTTATGGTGTGGATACAGGAAAGGTTTTCTTCTGATGACTCTTCCATATTTGTGCAAGTGTCTCTGAATAGTAGAACAATATACCAAAACTCCAGAGTCTGTTAAATCTTCCTGAAGGTCTTTTGCAGTCAAGTGAAAGTTCTGATTTGCCTCTCTAGAAATCCTACGACCAGCTTTCAGAGAAATTTAGCTTTGTCTTCCAGACCTTATCTTGACCTCCACTTTAATTGTTAGGCTACTTTCACACATCAGGTTTTTCCCATCAGGCACAATCTGGAAAAAAATGGTTAAAACGGATCCGGTACCGCATCCGTTTTATCTCCATTGATTTGTATTGTCGCCGGATTGTGCCTGATGACCTTGCGTTGCATCCGGCTTTTTCCGGATGCGGCTTAATTAATGGATGGATGCGGCTTAATTAATGGATGGATGGATGGTGGCTGCATGGAACGTTTCATGCAACGTTTTTTGTCTCATAAAAAAACATGGTGCATAATGAAAGTCTATGCACGCCGAATCTGGTGGCATGCATCAAACGCCGGAAGCATGTACCGGATTCGGTTTTTACTTCTGAGCATGCCCAGAAGTGATTCTCTGGCCTAAGAAAATCGGTGCGAGTGGAGTGCGCTAAAACAACGCATTCCACTCGGACCAATTCTAGCCTGTGTGTCAGCACACATGAGCGATTATTTTCTCAGCCCTAATCGGACCGAGAAAACAATCGCAGCATGCTGCAACTGTAATGCGAGACTCTTTTCTCTCGCACCCATTCAAGTGAATGGGGCGAGAGAAAAATCGCACTGCACTTGCGGTACACCGGTGCACCATGCATGCAGAGCAAGAGTCGCATTAGCCGGCTACGGAGGAGAGAGGGAGATAAATCCCACCTTCCCCTTCTCAGTGCCAGCCCGCCCCTCCTGAGAGCCTGCCCGCCCCCCGCAGCTGTGGTCCGCTCACACAGTCGGACTGCAGACGCAGGGACACTAGCATGACACTCGGCTCCTGCTGTGCTGCCAGCACGAGTCGAGTGTCATGCGAGCATCGCAGTAGTGCCCTGTGTGGCCCCTGCTTCTCTCTCTCTCTCACACTCACTGACTCACTCACTGACTCATTCACTCACTCTCACCCACTCACCGATCATGGGCATGGTGCTGCACGGCTGTCACACTGCTGGCGGCTTCTCCTGACTTGAAAATGCCGGCCGCCCATTATTCAATCTCGTATTCACTGCTTACCCGCCCACCGGCGCCTATGATTGGTTGCAGTCAGACACGCCTCCACGCTGAGTGACAGCTGTTTCACTGCAACCAATCACAGCCGCCAGTGTGTGGGTCTATATCTTGCAGTAAAATAAATAAATAATTAAAAAAAAAGGTGTGCGGTCCCCCCCAATTTTGATACCAGCCAGGGTAAAGCCACACGGCTGAAGGCTGGTATTCTCAGGATGGGGAGCTCCACGTTATGGGGAGCCCCCCAGCCTAACAATATCAGCCAGCAGCCACCCGGAATTGCCACATGCATTAGATGCGACAGTCCCGGGACTCTACCCGGCTCATCCCGAATTGCCCTGGTGCAGTGGCAATCGGGGTAATAAGGGGTTAATCATGGGAGGCATCTCTGAGACACCCCCAATCAGTGCTTTTTTTGTAAAAAAATATTTGCTGGTACGCATCTCTGAGGCGAGGAGCAGTGGGGGAGAGGGCTTTGGGGGTGCTGTCAGGCGTGCTGCCGGCCGACATTGAGTAGCGGGGCTGCGGCGGGGTGTGCCGGTGCCAGTGGAGAGAGTGGACAATCATGTGAGCACAAGTATTAGATTTGTAGACTTCTGGCCACACTCTGGTGTGATGTGTCCAGCCTCAGTCAATTCATTTTCATTGAGCATGTCTGTTCAGCACGTGACCACATCTATGTAAATCGCATACTTGCAGCTTCATAACCTCCCACTCTCATCGCCGGCACCAGAGAATCCTGACAGCGTGCAGATTGCACACTGTGAGAATTCAGAAGTCTGCAGTCACATAGATTGACACAAGGAGTGACTGCAGACGAATCACAAATTTGGACAACCCCTTTAATGCTCCTAACAACATAAATAAAATCATAGTAACCCTTAACTTGTCAGATGGCACAAGACTTTATTAAAGAGATTGTCCACTACTTAAACATTGATGACCTTTCCTTAGGATAGGTCACCAATGTCTGACTGGTCAGGGTCCGGCACCTGGCAACCCCGCCAATTCCCTACACTAGGTGCCAGTGGTGGCCGGTGGCCGGAAGTGCTCAGTTCTGGATCTGCTCCGTCTTCTGATAGTGGCAACAGGTTCCTATTAAAATCAATGAGGTGGATGTGCAGTACCCGGCCGCGGACACTATCAGAAGACGGAGCAGATCCAGAAATAAGCATTTCCGGACACCTGCACCATAATCAGCTGATCAGTGGGGGTCCCATTACACTCACATCAGAAGCAATGCGCAAGTGGGACCAAGGCCTAATGATAAGACATAGTCAGTATCACAAATAAACATTTACATTCAGGTACCTTATAGATGATGTTGTCTCTAGTCATTTCTTTCTATTCTTCATCTTGTCCTGACGCCATGATGACTTTTCACATTCACATCTCGTCTCTGCAGATTTCCATCTTCTCTGGTCTTCTGTAACACATCCCGACACAATGCCCCTAAAATAGCAGAATGTTTATAATACTTCTACTTAAAAATATCTGCCCTACGCAGTGCCCCAGAATAAATAATGGCCCCTCACAGTATTCTCTGCACAAAATATGACCCACACTGTCCCTCTTATGGTACATGCCCTCCATATTCCCTCTTTCCAAACTGAGCCTACTGTTTACAGTGTCCTTTCCACTGTGTCCCCTTATACTGCACCGTCTTTATACTGTGCCCTCATCACACTCCTCCTCCTTGCTATAGCCTCACACTGTCCTCTCATTCTGCCCCCTCTCCTACCACCCCCTCCACTACCCAGTCTTTATTCTGTGCCCCTCACATTCTTCTCATCCCTTCCTGTCTCCTCACTACATCCTGTGTCCATATACTTTTCCACCTCACTCCCCATCCTGCCCACTTGCTCCTCATACCATGTCACTCTTTATTCTGTGTCCTCCAAATTTCTTTCCAGTTCGCTCCACATCCTCTCTGTCCCCATGCATGAAACCTCATCCTCTCTGTCCCCATGCATCACCCCTCATCCTCTCTGTCCCCATGCTTGAAACCTCATCCTCTCTCTCCCCATACATCACACCTCATCCTCTCTCCCCATGAATGAAACCTCATCCTCTGTCCCCATACATCACCCCTCATCATTTCTCTCCCCATGCATGAAACCTCATCCTCTCTCTCCCCATACTCTGTCCACAGATAGTTCCCTCCCCATCCATACTGTGTATATACATATTGCCCCCCCACCCTCTGTCCCCCCCATAGTGTGTGCACAGATGGTTCCCTCCACCACCCACTGTCCCCCCCATAGTGTGTCCACAAATAGTCCCCCCCCTCTCTCCCCCATACTGTTTCATAAATACTCCCTTCTTACGCCATAATGTTCCTCCGTCCGTGTCTTCTTCAGCTCCACAGTGGATCACTTCTCAGCATTTCTCTGCCGCCTCTGCGCTGCGGCGCTGGCTTCCGGGTCAGCAGTCTGATCAGCTGACCTGATCACATGACAGCCGTCGCGCTGACCCGGAAATCAGCGCCGGCATCACCGCTTCAATTGTCCTCGCGTCTGACAGATACTAGGACAATTGCAGTGGGAGCCGCGCCCTGCACTTTCTATGAGTGCGGCTGTCAGCGTGACAGCTGCGCTCAGAGAATAGCGGCTCCCACCTGGCAGACTTCCATACCGCCGCATCAGGCAGCCCGATAGCGCCCCCTGGAGACGCCTCTGGCTTGTGCCTTCGCTCCACATGGCTAATTTGTATAGTTACAAATTAGCCATGTGGACAGAGCCAGAGGCGCTCTTCAGATTTTCCGGTACACCGTTCCGGCACGTACCACCGCAAAAAAGCACTGCAATGATTAACCTGTAAGTGAACGTAAATAAATACATACACCCAAAAAAATACTTTATTTGGAATAAAGGACAAAAAACACCCTCTTTCACCATTTTATTAAAATCCCCAAATACCTCTCCTGGTCCGACGTAATCCACAGAGGTCCCGCGACGCTTTCAGCTCTGCTACATGAAGCTGACAGGAGCGGCCGTGGAACACCGGCGTTCTCTATCAGCTCCAATCAGCAACTGAGGCAGTCACGCTGTCAGCGGTGACATCACTGAGGTAGTGTCGGGGTGTGCGGTGATGATGATGCGTGCGGGAGTGCCGGGGTGTGTGCGGGGATGATACATGTGGGAGTGCAGGGGTGTGTGCAGGGATAATAATAATAATGTTTTATTTCTAAAGCGCCAACATATTCCGCAATGCTTTACAATTAAGAGGAGACATGTACAGACAATATGAGACAATACAAAATAACAAACTTAAGATACCAGGAGGAGTGAGGGCCCTGCTCGTAAGCTTACAGTCTATGAGGAAATAGTGGAGACACAAAAGGTGAATGGGGGGAGAAAAGCTTGTCATATATGGTCCAGCCATCGATTCAAAAGCAGCTGCATGAACCCGTCGGTGAGAATTTATACAGGTACAGGGGACGAGAACTGGAAGTAAATTTTTTGAATGGCAGAAAGGGACTAGATTAAATCAAGGCAGTGAGTTGATAGGCTAGTCTAAAGAAATTTGTTTTTAGGGCCCGCTTAAAGGTGTGGATGTTGGGAATTAATCGGATTTCTCTTGGTAGTGTGTTCCAGAGCATAGGCGCAGCTCGTGAGAAATCTTGAAGACGGGAGTGGGAGGTGTGGGAGTGCCGGGGTGTGTGCGGGGATGATGCGTGCGGGAGTGTCGGGTTGTGTGCGGGGATGATGCATGTGGGAGTGCCGGGGTGTATGTGGTGATGATGCGTGCGGGAGTGCCGGGGTGTGTGCAAGGATGATGCGTGCGGGAGTGCCTGCGTGTGCGGTGATGACGGGGTCTCTCCCTCTCTCTCAGCTTTTAAAAAAAAAAAACACGGATCCGTTTTTTACCGGATCCGTCACATCAGTTTTTACACACTCTGACACAGATCCGTTGCATCAGGTACAAACCGGATTGTGCCTGATTGCAAAAAACTGATGTGTGAAAGTAGCCTTAACTGCTATTTTTTAATTACATGTCGAACTCAGGAAATTGAAACTTGAAGACGCTCTGCTATGTTATTATAGCCTTCTCCTGCTTTGTGGGCCTCTACCTTTTTCATTTTCAGAGTGCTAGACAGCTTCTTAGAAGAACCCATGTCTTCTGTTTTTTGGCATAAGGTTAGAGGGATTTTTACAAAGCTGTGAAATTTGCATTACTTGTCCTTTGATACTTTGAACTATGATAGTAAACAAACCATAACCCTAACAGGTTAATTAAGGTCTGAAACCTTGGTCAAAATTATCTGAGCACACAAATCTCAAAAGGTGTCTAAACTTTCGCATCAGCCAGTTTTATTTTTTGCAATTTTTAAAAAGTAAAAGTTGAAAATATTATTTTTTTTTGCTGAAAATGCAAAGGAAATGTCATCTTTAACTGTTGCCTTTAGAGAACATTTCATCTTCAACTTGTTTAATTGTTCACAATAACAGTAATTTTGACTAGGGGTGCCCAAACTTTTGCATGCCACTGTGTATATGGGGCCTTTAAGGCTATATTCACATGGTAATATATGTCATCTGTGTTCTGTCTGTTTTAAAACCTCTATGTCATAACAAGGTTTACCTTTAAAGTATAAGAAGAGGATGAATTGAGCTCTATTTCCAAATAACTTTTATGCTCCTGGGCAATCACTTTAAGTTGCTAAAAAAAAGAAATATACAGTATATATTTTCTCAACCTCAATTGTGCCAAACAAAAAAGCCAATAGGGGTTTATGAAGAGGAAAGAAAAACAGAAGGTAGGCTGAGGATGCTGACAAGTCTTGAAACGGTTCTGGTAGATTGAATTACACTTAGCCAATCAAAAAGCAGTTTACATAGACTCTAGTTTGAAAGGGAATCTGTCACTAGGATTCACCCTCCAAAACCATCTATATGGACACCAGTGTAATCTGTGTTTGAGTATAACTGATACATCTGCAGGTTCCTCTCTGCTTCAGCCTCTATCTCACAAGCAGTCAGTGCTGCAATACTATTGCAATACAGCAGAGCTGTGAGAGCTGCAACTGCTAATGTATTTTAGACTATTGGCCGATAACAGATTTACATGAGATTCTGCCTACAGAGCTCATTTTAAATAAAAGGGGAGTTACCAGTTGGAGACGTGTAACTAACAAAACAGTAGAACTTTGTCTGAAAGGACAAAGTTCTACTGTTTTGTTAGTTACGCGTCTCCAACTGGTAACTCCCCTTTTATTTAAAATGAGCTCTGTAGGCAGAATCTCATGCAAATCTGTTATCTGTCAATAGTCTGGAACAGCACATTAACATATCAGAAAAATGTGGATTTCACTGGAATTGGATTGCCAATATCAAGGTATCATTTTCATCAGCTTCCTTTGACCAAAATGTCCATATAGATGGCTTACGAGGGTTGATACTAGTGATAGATTCCCTTTAAATCATTGGTATGCCATGGTACACTTATGTTGCAATCACTGCATTTATGCTGATACCATTTACTCTTCATGGCAATCTGCTTGGCTACAATGTGACTGTCAGAATTCAGATTTGTCTTGCAAGCTTCTGGTGATGAATTTTCAAAACTGTAATTTTTATATTTTTAGATTCATTTTCATTCCATTTTTCTAGCAATATTTCGTTTTCTGTCTTTTTAAATAACAGACCCTGACAAAGAAACAGATATAAATTATGGCTAGCTTTATAGTAGCATCACAGTTATGTCTTTATAGGAAAACAAAGCTATGTAAAGACTAAATTAAAAATACAGCAATTGATTCCTAGCAAAATAAAAAAATATAAAGTAGACATAACTAATCAGATAAAAAAGATGCTGTTTTTGTGGAATACTTTTGCAAGGCCTCACAAAACTACAGTTCAATATAACAGATCACTACTGATATACCCTTTCCTATCCCTTCGTCTTTCCCAAGCTTACTTAATAGTAAAAGTAGGAAAATTTGTCTTTGAAGCAGCTAATGAAGTTTTTCGTTTGCAATGTATCAACACCTCTTATTGTTCTCACAGAAATTATTATGTAGAACATGTACCAAACATTAAGCAAACAGATTTCAGGATGAAACAGCAGGCAAAAAGGCTGTCTTCTGCGCTATTCAGATCAGTCGGCACTATCTGGCTGCCCTCTTCTTTGTGCTCCTTGTTCTAGGGGGCTTTTCATTTGCTTTAATGCACCACCTCTATTTATTCTGCTCCTGTAACTGTAAAATTGATTTTCTTGCAACAAGACGCTCGTTTTTCACTACTGAACACATCCAAATGCTCCAATGTGAGACACTTCCAATTTTTAATTAGTTTCTTCTCTACCGTCTGCCTTCCTGAGCAGGCATGTGGAACTAGAACAGGGAAGTCAGGGGAAACATAAAACACAACAATGACAAAAGTGATGCTTCTTGTTGATTTTAGTCATAAAATGCTACCTGGGCGAAATAATGATAAAATAAAGAATAAGTTCCAGATGAAAAGATTGTATCATTAAGAGGTGAAATCACACCAGCATGTTGTATAGATGGAATATTTGTATTTACTTATTGGTTGAATTTATTCACTGCCAAGATATGCTGTCTAGTGGATATATTCATTCACATTAGGTCTCCAGAAACAAATGACTACAGCGCATTATCAGAAGACTCTTCACTTGCCTATATAGGAGTGAAACAGTCCTAACTTTAGGGTGGCCACATGAAAGTGTATCGCTTCCTAACCCAACAGCCATTTGACAAACAATATAGAATGCTTGTTTAAGGTACAAAGCAACTGTAGGTTTTGAAGATTTATCGTAACAGAATCGTTTTGAAGGGGTATTGTAACAAATATGTTTTGTAGCATGTAATTGCATTAATTTAGGGTTTAATTAAGTACTATAATTTTAAGCAAAATAATTCTTAAGATTAGAGATGTGCGAACTCAAGGCTTGGTGTTCGTACCAAACACAGAGTTTTTAAAAAAAACAGGGTTCAGATTTGGAGTTTGGATGCTCTATGTATTCAAACCGCTCATATGAGCAGTGCTGTGCTCGACACACGGATGCTCAGTGCTCAGCCACTTGCAGTGTTTGAATGGCTCACACTGGGGATAACAACAGCGGGATCGGATGTGGTGTGCACCAAACAAAAAATGGAAAACAATATTCACCACTGGAAGTGTTCTGTTTACAGCTGGCTGCATATGGGTGGAGACCTGAAGTGCCCAATCAATTACTTCCATTGGGGTTCAGGTCAAGACTGGGTCCTAAACCGAACTTTATCTAAAGTCCAGCTAAACCTGCCGAACCGAACTTCCACGGGTCCGCTCATCTCTACTTAGGATTCCTAAAAATGTAATGTCAGGCTAATTTGTGATTAGGTCATTTTCATGTTTGATATGCCTGGGTGGGTAAAGATTTGCTTGGAAATAAAGCAGCCATGTTCTCTACGTAGGAGATAACTGTGAAAATATATGACCAACATGAAAATTATCTCAGGGAATATTTTAATCTGGCAAAAAATAGCCAACTTACTCTCACCTAACAAGGAGGAATGTTCAGGAATTTGGTTGAGATCCTTTAAAGAACATCTGTAAGCAGGATCCATCCTCCTAAACCATCTATAAGGACATGTAGGTCATAGGAAGCTAAATAAAATGATACCTTGATATCTGCAATTTGACGTCTTGTTCTAGAGAAATCCACATTCTTCTTAACATGTAAATTAGCTAAAATCTATGGGCCGGACACAGATCTCACTGAGAATCTGCCTCAAGAGCACATTATAAATGAAAGATGAATTATTCATTTGCTGAAATTATCTTTTGTGCAGCACAAAAAATTATCGTTCTTGGCAGCGCATCGACCTGTGTAAAGAAGACTTGCACTGCTGAGAACATTCACAGCCTCTGAAAACTGAACTATCTATTACAGATTGTTCGGTATGTCATGAATACTACAGTCTGCCCATATAATCAGGCTATTAAAACAACTACTGATCAGTAAAAATGTACTGATCGGTGGTTATTTAGTTCCACTGGTTGCCCCTTTTTTATTAGACACATACTCTCTAAACGACACCCTTCTATAAGATGACTCATTTGTTGCTAGAGAGAGTGTGCTTGTGTGTATTGGTATGTTATGCAGTGCAGGGGTCTCTGTAGCTGGTGGAAGCAAGTTGGGTGGATGTGTGAACTTTTTGTGGGGTTCACTTAACTCATTTTTAGCCTAATGAGATAGTTGAGTGAACAATATAGTGTATGCCTGCTGAAGAGACCTTAGTCTCTTCTTTATAAATGAGTGGACCAGTGAAGGTTCAGTTTGGCAGGTGCAGCCGGTTTGGGACCTGGACTACACCTGGACCCCAATGGAAGCTACTAATTGGGCAGTTCGGATCTCTGAATGCACGCAGCCAGCAATAAACAGAACACTTCTGGGGGTAGGTGGGGTGGGTTTCTTTTTTTTCTGTACATACTACATCTGATCATGCTGTTACTTCCAGTGCAAGCCAATCAAACACTTCAGGAGACTCGCACTGGGCCGAGCACCGAGTGTACCCGAGCACAGCGCTGCTCATACTAGTGGTTTGCATACGTAAAGCACCTGATCTCCGAACTCAAACTATTTTTTTTGTAAAGTCTGTGTCTCAATGTCTTCTTCGAGTGAGTGTATAAAGTTGAGTAACAATTTACAGTTGCATCCACTTCATAAGGGTTATGAGAGGTATTCATGACAAGGAGGAAATCAGCATCTACATTCCTTTTAGCCCTTATAACATTTTTTGGTAAAATAAATGGGAATGGATACCCAGTGAATTTTTCACCCTAGTCATATGGTCAAAAAATTGCCAAAATATTAATGTACCAGCCATGATGGAATGCTTTGAAATATCATTCATACTCAACAGAGAGATTACTTTTTACTGCAGATCTGAAATCCATAGCATGTCAATTTTTGCTGCAGATAGTCACTGTGTTGGGTTTATAAGATTTAGTTACATTGTATCCACAATGCTGTAATACACTGTAGTACGTGCTCCATTAGGCACCAGATGGCATCACAAGGAGTTGAGGCTCTACCATATTGTGTTCTAATGCTCTCCTGTAAAAAAATACACATTATGCCTAGCTCTTACAACCAAAAAAATAAAAAAGAACCAACTATACATTTTTACTTGTTTACCATATTGAGAATTCATAGAGGAAATCTGTAATTTATGTTCTCGTTAGGCTAATATACACACAGATAAAGAATACAGCATGACTGATTCAATTATTCAAATATTTCAACTAATTATTATTAGCTTGCTCCCTGACATCAGCTGTGAGCTGATTATTAGCTGGGGGACGCAGCACACTTTGTAAGGAAAATGGAGGAGATAAAATGAGAACTCATCTCAAAAGACAAATTAAATAATTAGGCTAAAGATGACTGACCCGCAGTTGTTCCCAGCGCTAGTGGGCAGAGCTATGCAGTGTGGAATACGTGTAATTCCTCTCTCATCTTATCCATTGCAGCAGATATACTACTTCCACCATAATGTAAACAGAAAATTCTTTGAATTGCTCTTAATTTAAGTCACCATATGGCTGGCATCATGATTTTCTTGCTAACCAGAGGAGGAAATGTGAATAACTCTACAGCTTCTAAACAGTGTAGAAGCCACACTTAGCTTATATGATAATGCGAACAGCGTCAAGAAACAACTCAGCAAAATATAAAAAGATAGAGTGCCTGAAGCAGCTTTTAGTTTTAGTTGGGCATGTCAAGTCCTTCACTTAGTAAGGTCAAACACGATGTATTTTTATAAATGTTTAGCAATGGTATGTACCTGAAAACAGCAATGTCCCATATTTGTAGTAGTGGTAAAAGGCAAAAGCACATCACTATTGCATTTTATTTTTCAAAGGAAACAGTAACCAATATTAAAGGTAACATGGTTGCAAATATAAAAGATGGATTTGCAGTTTTTACATGCATTCATTTGTTTTTTTAAATTTGAATTTTTACATTTTTAAAAAATTCAAGATAAATCAATGGCCAATTAGAGGCCAAATCAGAAAGCACATCCAAACCCAACCTATCAGGTTTACTCTGGTTGTATAAAAACACCTACATTTCATCACAGATTATTCTAATCCTCAGTACTGCATTGTGATGAACTGGGTGAGCTCCACAAACTAGAAGAGGCCATTGATCAATTTACAGTACACATTTTTAAAAATAATTACTGAAAAGAGAATAGAAAGCTTTCATACTAGTAACAAAAACTCTTAAGATAAGTAACAGAGGATGGATAGATAGATAAATAGATAGATATGAAAAAAATAGTCACACTCTGCAATATCACAGTAATACACTACCTAATAAATAAATTGGAGTTATTTAGAACATTAAAATGCATTGTAATAGTAGCCCAGCGCCACTTCACGGCACCCTCCTTTGCTGGGTCCTACTCTACCACTGCATCAAAACCTACACAAGATCAGCAAGTGACCACAAGAGGCTAATAAACATGGCGGGGGTTCATTAGGAGGGTGCCGTGAAGTGGCGCTGGGCTACTATTACAATGCATTTTAATGTTCTAAATAACTCCAATTTATTTATTAGGTAGTGTATTACTGTGATATTGCAGAGTGCGACTATTTTTTAATTTATTGTATCATGAACAGATACGCACCTATTCACATTGGGAGGTGCTGCCAGTCCAGTTTGAAGTCAGGCAAGTATCGGCATGGGAGACCGACTGGGAATCCCAGATTTCATTCTTTTTCCTTATAGATAGATAGATAGATAGATAGATAGATTGGTGCTGTTCTATCCTATGTAAGCTATTTTTTTTCTTTTTGGTCATCGCTGATTTCAGAAGCAAACACACCAAACATTGATGAAAATCTGATCCAGAACTCTCAGGAAAATCATCTTTGAGAAGAAAAAAAACCACAACTCTACATGAAGTCTGATATGTTCTATAAATTATAATATATGTAATATATATTTCAGTTTTCAGATATTATAAAGTTTGCCTCTCAGTTTATGCCTCTGGAGAGCTGAGTAACCTGTGTCATGGTAATAATACTGTGGGATTTGCACACTTGGGGGCACAAAGAACATATGTTGGCATACGTCTTTTCCTGAAGACCCCACTTGCACCAGTTTTTGTTAGTCAGGAAAGTAACTAATCAATGGAACATTGTAATGACTGTGGAAAAAAACTTCATGTATTCAGTCATGTGGAGCACTTGTGTTTAGACAAGAAAGACCAAACAATGAGGCCCATGACAACACTCCACTTGGAATAATAATATAAATGAAGGCAAGTGGTAACCAAATGTTCTGTTTATAGAGATGATGAAAGGCAAGTGTTCCAAGTTTGGAATAGATCCCGACTTAAAAGTATGGGATTTCTTACTTAATGAGCCATTGTCACAGGGTGACAAAATATTATTGGAAAATTCAGATAAATGAAGATGTTTATTTGGCTTTAGGCTATTATTTCTAAGGTTCAGCACTACATAATGCTAAATGGTGCAAAAAGACAATCCTTTAAGGAATCATGAGGTCTCTCCATTCATTTCCATGGATGTTGTAACCGATCATTACTACATTGCAGTGATTTCTTTACATTGCATATTTCTAAAATTCAAAGTGGATTTAATAGAATTTTCGGCTTAAGACCTTATAGTTTGGCAAGGTCTCACTGGTGATTTAAAAGCTTTAGAAGAGCTAGAAATTTGTTTAAGCTTGTTGGGGTATAATTGGAATATGCGTTTTAAACACACACTTGTGATAAATGAGATTTTATTTCACAAAGAAGAATCTCACAATGTTTCCAATCTCCTTTCCTAAAATACATGAATGTGACTAGCTTTTAAACCATAATCCATGCCTTGAAGAAAGATTCTGTAGAAATGCAGCAATTAAAGCCAGATGCTGTCTGGACCAATCTGGAACATGCAGCCTCAGCAGGCATTTCCGAAGACTTGCATGATAACACAGAAATTCTGCAGACTGATTCTTTTTATTCTTACACTGCTTTATGTGTATTATTCCGCCTTCGATGTGTTATGTACTGTCAGTTTTCATCTGACCATATTGTGCCTATGAATGCCTGCAAATCAGAAATTGTTTTATTAAAAAACAAAACATTTTTTTGTGAAATAGAGAATGATCTGCATTTCTGAATGTCACCAGTCAGTGTAGGGAGAAGATGTGGGAAATTATTTTTCTAGGATAGATGACAGAATATATAGTGTGATCTTTGATACATATACCCAGCAACCAAGGTTAACGAAATGTGCCATCTTCAGCATCACAAGCACCCTCCTGCTCCGGAGTTGTGGTGTCGCACAGATCTGACATCATTTTACAGCACAGCAGGACTGCCTGAAAAGTTTGCCAGAAAGAACTGGCTTCTTGGAAAATGTCCCCGCACAGCATAGATGTAAAGCTGTACTGTTTCCTTCATTTAGTGACAGAGATCATTAATTTTTGTAACTATTTCCAATATCCCTCAGTAAGTTTATATTGTTCATCAGAGTGAGAAAACGTAGTGTTTCTGCCTTGTCAATCGCCTGCCTCCTGTCACTCAGACCAAAATTCTCCGTCAAGTTGTCATAGAGAGACTGGGGGGATTATGCCCAGGCTCTGTCCAGAAATGATTCATGTGGAACGCATGCTTGACTAGCGGAACCGCTGCTGTGAGAGAGCGCTTCGGAGACCCTCTTTTCCCACCTTCTTTAGACAATCCTGTATTGTTTGGTTGCAGTCTTAGTGATCCCTGTCCCGGCACACTGACTGACATTGCTTTGAGGTTCGGAGACCTGCTTTGAATTTCTAAAACCTTTCAGGAAGTCCCCATGGGTGCCTTGTGCCATTGAGCTGTTCCTCCCTGGGTTTTTCATAATTCCGGGCTTAAAGGTCCTAGCAAAATTCCCCTCCCCACCTAACTCTCTTGTTCTTTGCGGTTACTGAACCATTTTGCAAGCACGATTTCAAAGAGGAGTTAGTGGGATAAGATGAAAGTTAGCTAAACTTTCATGGCTTTGAGGTCATCATGCCCTTCTCTTAAATTGACTAAAACAAAATAGGATGTTAGTCCAAGTTAGAATCTGTATGTACAAAATAAAGAATTCCAAAGAAAATATATCAGCTACACTCCATAGCTGCTACATGCTTTCTTTTCCACTTTCAGCATGATTTAGGATGGCGAGGAGATGTCAAACTGATGTCACGTAGTTATAAGACATGAATTTCATTAGTCAAATAGAAAATGAATCAATATACTGGAAGAACATAGTTCTGGGGATAAAAAGTCAGCACAGAAAGATTTTTTTTTCAGTTAATTTCTACATAGAGTCCAGCTGCCCTTTGTACCCTGGTGTTTATTAAAATAAAGTGTGAAATTTTTTCTTTTAGTTTGGCTAAAAAATTATAACCCGTTTGTAAGGACATAGCTATAAAAAGTCTACAACTTAGCATTGTTATCTGATATGTAAAGCTGAGTGTATGTATGTGTGTGTGTGTGTGTGTATGTATGTGTGACGCCCTGGCCTATAAGGTCGTCACAGGGTATTGTGCAACCTGCCCTTCTGCACAGTATCCACTCCTCCTTGGTTACGGACCCTGGTCCTTTGGTGTTGCTATCAGCTTAGCCAATTAAAATCCTAGAAGCACTTTACACCGAACCCACCAGACACACCATTAGGGGGCCTGAAGGGAATAGGTCCGCCCATATGGTGGGTTAGTAGGGGAAAGTGAAAGAAGTGAAACAGGAGTGGAAGGAGAAGGAGGTGAAAGAAGTGACTCTTTGAGAGAGACAGGTCACTGTTCCGGAGCAGGACTCCTGGAGACTACTAGGTGGCAGACGTTGGTCTGGGCCTGGTAGGAGCTGGAAACCTGGTCACAGGGGATTGCGTCAAGGGGCACGGTCTGCCGAGGAGGGCAGCCGGCAGCCTTGAGCCATCACCGGGCAGGTGCCAGGGCACGACGGGGTACGTGGACCCTAGGCCGGAAGTAGCTTCACTCGTTCTGGTAATTTACCCGACGGGGGTGAAGACTTCAAGATTCATCCCCAACCCGCTCCAAATCGGGGTACTATCGCACCGATGGGATAGGACTTTCCCAAATACAGTCCAAAGAAATCCTACGCGTGAACCCTGAGAGCAAGCTCACTCCGTTAGCCATACGGATTAATGGGACTCAAAAAGTTTCAAGCTTGAGGGTCCAACTAGTGAGAAGGTGCCACGGAAAAAGCCACAGGCTAACAGCAACACCAAGGGCACGGATCTCAGCGTGCTCCCTCTAAGCTGCAGTGGTGCTCAGAATTCTGGATTACAAGCTGTCGGTGTTATTATTCTGGGACTGAGTGAGTACACTGAAAAGCCCCTTTTTCTCTACTCAACGGCACCCTCATCACCAACATCCCAACGGACCCCGGGGCATAAACCCTCTACCCACGGAGGGGTTAAACACCTTGCTGCTATACCACCGCCACCGGGCTCCCCCACCAACAGCAGCGGTGGTACATCATCTTACCACGCATCGTGGGTGGCGTCACGAACTTTCCAAATCCCCTGTATATACTCCCCCTCTTCTTTTAATTTGAGTATTCGCGCAGAACCCCAGACCCGGAGACCCCTCGAGCCACCGCGGCTCCGGATCCGAGCGGTTCGGCCGCTGGCACAGGGGTAGTACATAAGTCCGCTAAAGGAATCCGCACCGTCGCATTTACAATCACAAAATTTTGCATAGCCACCTCATTTGACTCAGGGAACATCATAGACTATGTTTTGAAGGGAAAAAATTAACCCTGCACTTTACAGTTATTCGCCAAAAACCTGATTACATTAATGTCAAAGGAGCTGGGAGCTACTGGTCATTAATAGGAGCTCTGATTGGTTGCTATAGGCAACGAAGGACATTTTTAGTATAAGACAGCTTATGTGGAGGTAATATGATATCGGTAAAGACAGACACACAGACAGAGACACACAGAGACAGACAAACAGGGACAGACACACAAAGACACACAGACAGAGACACAGAGACATAAACACACAGACACACACAGACTGATGCAGAGACAGAGACGCACAGAGACAGACACATATGGACACCCACGCACAGAGACACACAGACAGAGACACACACAGACAAGGACACATAGAGACTGACTGATACAGAGACAGAGACACAGAGACACACAGACAAACACATAGAGACTGATACAGATACAGAGACACACAGAGACTGATACACACAGGCCACAGAGTCAATAACACACAGAGTCAGAGACACACACAGACACACAGAGACACAGACCGAGAGACACACTGAGATAGAGACACACAGAGAAACACACACACAGAGACACACAGAGACAGAACACACAAACATACACACACAAAGACACAGACACACAAAAACACAGACACAAAGAGACACAAAGAGACAGAAACATAGACACAGAAACAGACACATAGAGACACAGACACACAGAGACATAGACACAGAGACACACAAACACACAAAAACACAGACACGAGAGACAGAGACACAGTCACACATAGAGACAGACACACAGACAGAGACACAGAGACATAGACGCACAGAGACTGATGCAGAGACACACACAGAGACAGACACACAGAGACAAAGACCCACAGAGACACACAGAGACACACACAGACACTCACAGACACAGATACACACACAGAGACACACAAACAGAGACATACAGACACACATAGATACACACAGAGACACACAGAGACACACACAGAGACAAACACAGAGACATACAGACACACACAGAGACAGACACACATAGACACACAGACACACACAGAGACACACACAGAGACACACACAGACACACAGACAGAGACACAGAGACAAAGACCCACAGAGACACAAAGAGACAGACACACACAGACACTCACAGACACACAGATACACACACAGAGACACACAAACAGAGACATACAGACACACATAGATACACACAGAGACACAAACAGAGACAAACACATAGACATACAGACACACACAGACACACACAGAGACACACACAGACAGAGATGCACACACAGACAGAGACACACAGAGAAAGAGACACAGAGAGAGAGAGACAGAGAGGGAGACAGAGAAAGGTAGGGAGACAGACAGAGACAGAGAGGGAGATAGTCAGAGAGATAGAGAGGGAGGGAGAGAGGGAGACTGAGAGAGACAGTTACTATCCTGGGCAATGCCAGGTACTACAGCTAGTTACTTATAAAGAGCACTACACAAAATGTGACAAATGTGGGAAATTGCTTATTGACTCTTAGAGATGTAATCAATGCAAATATTAATAATTAAAATCCCAAGCCAAATACAAGAATCTCTTGTTTTGTAATGTAAAACAATACATTGAATGTAAACATATATACATTGCATGGCGATAAACAAAAGAAGATTTCCATTCCAAGAACTAATCCCCACAAACACCTCGCTCTGCTCTCACTTCCAACACAACACACCATGCTGGCCTGGAGCTTATTGATTATTAACCAGACTTATCTGCTCTGCCGCTGGCACTTGTCAGAAACATGTCTTTTGTCCGTCAGAGCAGCTCCTCTCAATGGAGGTTAAGCATGAATTAATTACCAGTTCATCACATTTAACCTTATCTCTATCTCTCAAATGCATTCCACCAAAAATCCAACTCTTGTGGCTTCAGGGATCTCTGAGGTGTGAATTAAGGGTTTATTTCACATTGACTGACAGAACAGTTGTGCCTTTCATGATGTTAACAGTCTTTCCCTTGAAAATAAAATATTTTGTCTTACAGCTGTATTCAACCAGAATTATACCACACAGTTCAGTGTGTTACACTGATAATTGGTCTCTCTTTCATAAATCACAGGCAATGAGACCAATAAAGATAGCCATAATCCAAATATAAAATCAATAATCACGGTTGGATTCCATCGTCCTTCCATCATTTTTGTAGCAATAAAAGAGAGGGTGATACCTTTATTATCTACTGAACGAACTAGAACTGTTTGCCAAAATTATGATGGAAATCTCTGGATGCAAAGAATTATTTTAAAGTCATACTCATAAAGAAATGACTTCACATCCAATCTATGGTACACATTGGATTTTACATATTGAGGCATATTTTATAAAAAATGTTTTATATAAATGCTAAGCTTAGATTAGACTGTCTGAAATGCTACAAACACATCTGTCAGTCATGCTGGATGGTAACTTTGGCTAAAATGAACCTTTGCATCCACGATATGTAAATGATTACTTTTCGTAACATTTGATTAATTTGCATTTTTTGTGCTGCAGCACAGGGTCATGCACAAACATATTAAAATAAATAGCCAACACTTGATAAGGCCATTGTCAAAAGTCAGGCACCTGCATACCATTTAAGAAAAGTCTGAAAGTTAGGCCTCTTTCACTTATCCGTGCAAATTGCGAACGTTTTGCACTGTCCATGGTGAAAGTACGTGTGTGTGTTATGTGTGCTGTCCCTGTGCTATCTGTGCAACATCCAGGCAGCACATAGACAGCATGAGCTGGTATACTTACCTGTGTCCAGTGTTCTTGTTACTTCTGGGTCTGTGGTGAATGCAGTGAATATGCAATGAGCATAATGAGTGGCCCCGGAAGTAACAGCAAAGGCAGAGACAGCAGCGCCGGAGACTGATAAGTATAAAAATTCTTTGTTATGTGACATGTTTTATCCGATACGTGTCACACTAATGTCACATGGGTCAGAACAGTACGAAGTCTGCGTGACACCCGTGCTGCAGGCAGAAAACGGACATGTCGCCATGTAAAGCACACGGATATGTATCTGCTCCACACGGACACAAGGTCCTTGTCAAATCATGGACTTGTGCACAAACCCATCAAAAAATCATTTTGGTCCCGTACCTCTGGTCTATGTTGCATCATTGTTTAAGGCAGCAATTTAATGAGGGACAGCCGCCGAGGAATGGGGGCATTGTGTAAATTAGAATGTACTCCATTGATAAGAAGGGTACAGATCTAGGGACAGTTAAGAAATAAATTGTAATTAATCCTGACTATACGATTATTCTGGGGTATAAGTGATTACACCCAAGATGTTTATTTAGTGGACTGTCATCACCCAGAAACAGGAGGAAGAGGACTAACCTTCACTCAAAATTTTTTTGATTTATTGTATACCCACAAAGGGACAGAAAAGGGAAAGCCGTCAAGCAATGGGGGCACCGTAAAAATAAGGGTGTACTCCATTGACAGGCAGACAAACAGCCCTAGGGATAAGGAACAGAACCATACTAATATATCCCTTTAGTCATCTGGGGATATTCTGGTTACTCTCTAAAGCCACCCGAAGGTCTCCTCTCCTCTCTGTGGTATATATATATATATATATATATATATAATTTTTTTCTAATAATTTTTTCTGATTTTTTTCTGATATTTTTGATTTTTTTGACAATATTTTCTGGGAATATTGACACTTGACAGCCACTACATGGTGTTTAGGTATTTATATGTAGTTTTTGTTGAGTTTGTGATTTTAAAGAAATTATTCTAAGTATCAGTCTTACTAAATATATACAGAAAAGTAAATAATTATTTGATCCCTTGCTGACTTTGTAAGATTGCCCACTGATAAAGACATGAACAGTCTATAATTTTAAGGGTAGGTTAATTTTAACAGTGAGAGATAGAACATCCAAAATAAAATCCAGAAAACCACATTGTATAAATTAATTTGCATTTTGCAGAGAGAAATAAGTATTTGATCCCTCTGGCAAACAAGACTTAATAGTTGGTGGCAAAACCCTTGTTAGCAAGCACAGCAGTCATACGTTTTTTGTAGTTGATGATCAGGTCCATGGTGAAGGTACGTATGTGTGTGCGTGAGTGTGTTGAGGTTTGTGGTGATTTATTTGGAAGATTTCTTGATCTACTCACCTGACATGGAGACACATCAGATACATGTAAAACAGGAACTATACACTTTGTGCCTCTTGGACAGCGAAAACACATTTCTCCAGTTTGACATACAGTTTGTTATCTCACAATTTGTGGGGTACATGTTATCGTCTTCAGGGTTTCGCAGGGATGCAGAGAAGGTCCGTGCGGTACTTGACTGGGATCGTTCTGACAATCTGAAAGCATTGCAGTGCTTTCTGGGGTTTACCACCTTTTCCTGAAATGTATTCAGAACTATTCCATAAATGTGAAACCTCTTACTGACATAACAAAAAAAGGGTCAGATTTCTCTAGTCAGACTCTGCCCAGCTGGATTTTTTCTCTTTAAAGAAATGTTTTGCTACAGCACCTACAGTTGAAAGCAGACACCTGCATGTTTTTCTTACTATTTCACATAAAATCAGAATAAACCTTGCCTGTTTTAGGTCAATTAGGAACCAAAATTATTTATATTTACCAATGCCAGAATAATGAGAAAGGGAGAGAGAGAATTTTTTAAGGCATTTTTATTACTTTCTGTAAAGTCCAAAGTTTACATATATTTAATTAGTATTTGGTACCATTGCCGTTAAACTATATGACTTGGGTCTACCCTTTATGATATCCTTCCACAAGCTTCTCACAGTAGTTGATAGAAATTTTGGCCTATTCTCCTGACAGAACTGGTGTAACTGAACCATGTTTGTAGGTTGCCTTGCTCGCACCTTTTCAACTTTGCGCATAATTTTTTAATAGGATTGAGATCAGAGTTTTCTGATGGACGCTCCAAAAGATTGACTTTGTTATTCTTAAGCCACTTTGCAACCAGTTTGGCAGTAAGTTTCGGGTCATTGTCACTTTGAAAGACCCATTTCTGCCCAAGCTTTAAGTTCCTGGCTGATGTCTTGAGATGTTGCTTCAGTATTACCACATAATCTTCGAAGTGCACCAGTCCCTCCTGCAGCAAAGCAACCCTACAACATGATGCTGCCACCCCAGTGTTTCACAGTTGAGATGGTGTTCTTAGCCTTCAAAGCTTCTCCTTTTTTCCTCCAAACGTAATGATGGTCATTATAGCTAAACAGTTAAATTTTAGTTTCATCAGATTACAGGACATTTCTCAAAAAATTAAGGTCTTTGCTCCTGTGTGCATTTGCGAACATTAATCTGGCTTTTCTCTGTTTCTCTTGGAGTAATGGCTTTTTCCTGGCAGAGTGGCCCTTTCAGCCCATGTTGATACAACACTCGTTTCACTGTGGATAATGACACAATCTTACCAGCTTCCATCAGCATCTTCACAAGGTCTTTTGCTTTGTTCTTGGGTTGATATGCATGTGTGGCGCCCCTGAGGCTTCCGTCGCCACAGGTCATTGCACCCCATCCAGCGGTGTAATGCCCCATTCTGGGTGAGGAAGGGAGTGAACACCGGTCCCCTGGTAAATCTACACTACACCCATTGCTAGGAACACACTGGGATCAGGGATAGTGGCAGTTACCCTCCCATGCTGCATGCTGGGAGGGGCCGTAAGACCCATCCCTGCTCCTATAGGGTAGATCAGAGCAACTGGGGAGGTGGGAGGAGCCACAAGAGTGCAGACAAAGAAAGGAAGGTCAAGTTTTAGTCAGTCGAAGTTAGAGAGAGGGTGGGGAAGGAGAAGGAGGCCTGCCGGAGGCAGGCAAGGAGGAGAAGAGAAGGAAAGAGAGCTCCAAGTCAGTCAGGAGCTGAGAAACAGAAAGAGACGCTTCCTGGTGAAGATCCTGGGACTCAGAGGGTCCAGGTGACACCAAGCAGAGAACAGAAGGGGTCCCAGGGCCATGGGTAGCTGTAGAGCTGCGGTGGCCTGTTCCACAAGAACATCGGTGGAGGGATTGAGCTGCAACAGGGGACGGTCCCTAGAAACCGGAGGAGTGCAAAATCATCTCCAAACAGTAAAAACCGAGGCCCAGGGAATGTTGTAAACTCCCCGGGCCAGAGCCCATAGCAGAACTTCCAGAAAAGGGGTAATCAGCTGACAGGTGACCCCCCAGCCTGGAGGCTGTTGTGGAGGCCAAGCCAGGTTTACCCTACAAAAGGCAAAGCTTAGGAAGACAGCGGAAGACAGAGACACTTAAGAGAAGGGCACCAGGTTTTGCTCCAAGAATCACCCAGAAACGGCGGAGGTCCCTGACAGTGGTCCCAGCAGTCCAAGGGTTCCTGCCGGCCTTGACAAGAATTGTGAGTAAAGAACTTGAACTGCACCCTTGGAGTGGTCTCTGTTATTTCAGCTGCTTAGACTTCCACAACACCATAGACTTTCACGAGCACTAACAGTGTCCCCGGGGCTCCGCTCCACCTGTGGGGAGCAGTACCACCATCGCTGCTATATCATCACCCCGGAGGCCTCACACAGCAGCGGCGGCTTATTAACCGCAGACCACAGGTGGCGTCACGAACACAAACTTTATTCATCAAGCCACATATTAAACTGACACCCACCAGGGTCACGGAGTCGGGCCCCGCCACCACTGACGACCCCCGGACTAGTCCGGCCCGGCACCGGGTGTCCCATAGCCCTGGGGTGGGCGAGTCACATGTCTTATCAAAGTGCGTTCATCTCTGAAACATAGAACTGATCTCCTTCCTGAGCGGTATGATGACTGAACATTCCCATCTTGTTTGTACTTGCATATAATTGTTTATATAGATGAACAAATCACATTCAGGTATCTGGAAATTGCACCCAAGGATGAACCAGACTTGTGCAAATCTACAATTCTCTTCCTGAGATCTTGGCTGATTTTTGTTTTATTTTCCTATGAGGCTACACAAAGAAGCAGTGTGTTTCAGGTGTGCATTAACATACATCCACAGAGGTGTCCCTAATTAACATAGATGTTGCCAATAAACATATCAGAAGCTTCCAAAGACATGGCATCATCATATGGGCTGTCCCTTATAGTTTAAAAGCATAGTACTTTTAGTACATGTAAACTTTTGACTGTGCAGAAAATAATAAAAATGTCTTAAAACATTCTCTTTCTCATTATTCTAGTATTTAGCAAATATAAATAATTTTGGTAATCCTATTTGACCTAAAATTGGAAAAGTTTATTCTGATTACATGTCAGATAGTGAGAAAAACCTGCAAATGTGTCTTTTTAGATAGTGCATGTAAACGTCTGGTTTCAACTGTATTCTCATTCAGCCTGATGTTTCACAGCTTTTTGTTGTGGAGGTTAATGCATCAGAGGTGGGGGTTGGGGCTATGTTGTTACAAATTCCGTCTCCTGATAAATGGCGTCCATGCGCTTTCTTTTCCAAGAAATTGTCTTCGGCTAAGAGAAACTATGATGTTGACAATGGAGAACTTTTGGTGTTTAAGTTGACTTTAGAGGAGTGGAGTCATTGGTTGGAGGAGGCAGTTCATCCAATTACTGTAATCACAGACAAAGAAAACCTGTCATACCTAGAGTCTGCTAAACATCTCAATCTTAGGCAGGCTAGATGGTCTTTGTTTCTACTAGGTTTAATTTTACTTTCACTTAATGCCCAGGGGTTAAAACTGTCAAGGCAGATGCTTTATCCCGGAGCTTCCCTAATGGTAGTGATCATGTGAACCATGTCTCCAGTTTGCAGAGGAGGATGATCGTCTCTAGAAATGAGCGAACTTTTCAAGACTCGGTTAGCCGAGCCCAACCTAACAAATACTACATTCGCTGAACCGTTCGCCGAACCGAATTCCGAACTTTATCGAACCTTTCAAACCCCATTAGATTCAATGGGTGGGCAAACATAAGGCAGAGAAAACACCTTCCTTCAGGGGGGTTGAAAAGATTCCAAAACAGCAAAAAAAAACATTTTACAGTGCAGCACCACTGTTTGGGCATAGCCATTAGCTTCCTAGATTATTGACATAAGAAATATAGAGGTTGACATTTAAAAACCATTCATGCAGACAGCAGAGCAGTGGCATATATTGCCCCCCTACACATTTCCCCATAGTGTGTTTGCACAGCAGGGAATTATGGTCCATGTAACAAACAGGATGTGGGCTGGCATTTTCATTTTAAAAAATGAGCACAAAGCAACTTTGCCTTCAGCAGCAGCATATCCAGGCCTGAATAGTGCACTAGAAAATTCTGCACAACCAGGTTGATCAATGCATTGCACATGTGATGTCGCTCAGGCATAGTGCGGCCACCAGGTTTGCACCATTATTGCAAATGGCCTTCCCTGGCTCCCGGTTTAGTGGAGACAGCCATTGATCAAACTGGGCCTGGATAGTGGTCCACAACTCTGCAGCTGTGTTACTATGTTCTCAAAAGCCTATTAATTTAACTGCCTGATTGTGTTCACTTACATAGAGGATGTGGGCTGGCATTTTCATTGTAAAAGCAAGAGATGAATGAGTGACAGGTGTAGGCCTTTTGCTCCCAGAACTCTGGCAATTCAAACAAAGGACAATTTGGAGACCCTACCTGGAGTCTACACATTTCCTAAAATTAAAGTCAGGCAACTGGAAAAGTGGCAACAATTGGCAAAGTCTACAAATAGTAAAACAAAGCATCATGGATACTTGGGGCCGACCCTGTAACAAGGCCTGAACCAATATTTCTACCTTCACCAGAGACCGCAAGATGACAGATAGGTGTAAGACTTTTGCTGGTGCTCCCAGACCACTACACCATCGCCTTGACTGCACAGTCTGGGACTGAGGTGACAAAGTCATTGGATATTCATGACTCGACACATTCTGAGAGACGAAAGCCACTTTGAGGAACATGATTTACTTTCTCCAGAGGTGGAGGCTGATGATGATGAGGCACCGTTGTCATCAGGTCAGCCTACAATCTCAACTGGGGAAGGAGGATGTGATGGAAGATGAGGTGGTCGATGATGAGTCCACTGATCCGACCTGGACCGTTGACATGCATAGCCAGCACAACAACACAGAGGAAGATGTTACAGTTGCTGTGGCTCTGGAGACTATGTCCGGATTTCTTGCTACTGCACATGTGCAAACGCTGGAGACTAAGTCCTATCTTGGAGCCATTGCACATGTGCGGGTGACATCATCGCTGACACGAGGTCACATGTCTCTGACACCTTCTAAGCTGATTGGCCACTGGTCATGTGCTTGTGACATGTGGTCACATGTCTCTGACACCTTCTATGCCGATTGGTCGCTGGTCATGTGCTTGTGACGCTTTGCTCGGTGATAGGCCAGCGTGACGTCATTGCTGTCATTCTGGCAGTGGATTGGCTCTGGTGTCCTCCATCTTGGATGAGGCACAGAGCCTATATAAGACCCTGACGCATGCCGCCCGGCGCTCAGTCCTCTTGGTTCATGCATGAGGGTAGACGCCCTGTGCACGTCCCTCTAGGCATCTCTCTGTCTATGCTAGGTGAGCGCTACCGGCAGGGTAGCGTTCTTATACCTTACAGCTTCGGCTGCAGTCCGTATCCTTACCTCTTAGTGGAGCGCACATAGGCAGGTGCCTGAGGCACATGGTCCGGCTGGGCCTTGTGATTCTACTCGTAGGTGGACATTGCCGCTAGGGTAACGTTCCTTATACTGCGTCTGGCAGTTGTTCGTATCCTCGCACACTAGGGGAGCGAACAGAGGTAGGAGCTTTGTGCGGCTTATGCTGCTGTCCGTCTCTTTTGCTCCACTAGAAGAGCGGACCTAGGCAGGTGCCATATCTAGTGGTTCGTGTCCTCGCACACTAGTGGAGCGAACGCAGGTAGGAGCTTTGTGCGGCTTACGCTGCTGTCCGTCTCCTGGCACCACTAGAGGAACGGACCTAGGTAGGTGCCATTTCACACTCACTGCTTTTGTCTCTGTGATCTTTAACAGAGACCATTCCACACACCCTCCAAGTAAGGGAGGAATTGCTTTATTTTCTAATTATATTCCTCTGTGAGTTTAACAGAGGTATTGCACTCTGCACTTGTGCTATTCTTTTTTACAGTGGCACACTTATATACCCCTTATCCTCTGCCATAGTCTGCAGCAGAGTCTTTGCACAGTGGACCCTGACTGTCTGACATTCCTTTAGGTTTTATTATCAGACAGCCCCCCGTAACAGAAGATGGATATGTAGCACCAACACAGGCACCAAGGGGTAGTGATTTGGCCCAGAGTGAGAACTGGGATAACTGTTACAAAGACAGAGCAAGGGGGTGTTCAGCTGCTGTCTGGAATTTTTTTTCTGAAAGTTCTTCAGAGAAAAACATTGTAATCTGTAGCATCTGCCATACCAAGTTGAGCAAAGGCCAGGGCAAAGGCAACCTGAGCACAACCAGTATGCGGAACCATATGGCAGGCAAGCACCCCAGTAATAATAATAATTATAATAATCTTTATTTCTATAGTGCCAACATATTACACAGCGCTTTACAATTCAGAGGTTTATATACAGGTTTATATACAAGCAACAGTTATAGAAAATACAATAATTATAGCAAAAAAGACAACCCTGCTCATGAGAGCTTACATCTACAATGAGGTGGAAGGGACAAGGTACAGATGTACTGCTCATTTCCAATGACAATCCAGCCATCTCAAAGAAATGGGGGATAGAAAAAGGCTGCCTGAACCAGTCAGCTAATCTTTGAGATGCTTTTGGGTGCAGTGGAGTTTGATGGAGAGTTATGTTGTGAAAAGTCATAGAGGGACTATATGAATTAATTTGATTATGGAGTGTGCTAGGCCACCCTAAAAAGATATGTTTTTATGGTGCATTTGAAGCTGAGTAAGTTGTGGTTCATCCTGGTTTCTTGGGTCAGAGCATTCCAGAGGATTCGTGCAGCTCGGGAGAAGTCTTGGATCCGGGAGTCGGAGGTTTGGATTGGTGTGAATGTTAGTCCAAAGTTGTTTGTAGAGCGTAGCGAACAGGTAGGGTGATAGATAGAGATGAAGATGGAGATGTAGGGGGGTGCCGCAGTGTGGAGAGCTTTGTGGGTGAGAACAAGCAATTTGAATTGGATCCTGAGATATATGGGCAGCCAGTGCAATGACTGGCACAGAGCAGAAGCATCCGAGTAATGGTTAGTCAGATAGGTGACTCTGGCTGAACCACTGAGGATTGACTGTAGAGGAGAGAGTCTAGTTAGGGGGAGACCAAATAATAGAAAATTGCAGTAGTCAAGAAGGGAGTGGATCAGGGCCACGGTGAGGGTTTTTGTAGTTTCCATGGTAAGAAAGGGGTGGAGTTTAGAGATGTTCTTGAGGTGCAAGTGACTGGAGCAGCCAAGAGATTGTATATAGGAGGTGAAGTAGTGATCGGTGTCGAGCATAACCCCCAAACATCGAGCCTGCTTCCTAGGCATTATTATCATGGTACCACACACAGAGAGGGGAGGTTAGAAGATGGAGGGAATAAAAGTACTTCAGTTTTGCAAAGTTAAGTTTCAAATAGAGAGCAGTCATGACAATTGCAGACAGACAGTAGGTAGGAAGCTGTGATTGCACAGACACAGCAAACATCAACCACATTAACTTCCTCGTCCCAGCGAAGCGCCCAGTTGTCCCTGCCTGAGAGCTTGAAAAGGAAGTGTAAATACCCAGCCACGCACCCACAGGCACAAAACCTAAACTCGTACATTGCCAAATTGCTACCCATGGAGATGTTGCCATTTAGGCTTGTGGGAACACAGTGTTTCCGTGATCTCTTGTCTGCGGCTGCCCCATGATACAGTGTTCCCAGCTGCCACTATATTGCCTTGTGTGGTGCATTACACAAGCACGTGTTAAACAATCTCAACCGTGCTCTGACCAATGCCGTAACCGGGAAGGTCCACCTAACAACAAACACGTAGACAAGTTGTTGTGGACCAGAACAATACATATCTGTCACGACATACTGGGTGAACCTGGTAGGGGCTGGGAAAAAGTCGCAAACTGGAACATCACACATCCTACCTACATCAACAATATATGCCACTTTCTTTCTCCAGTCCTCCTCCTCCTGCTCCTCAACTTCTGCTTATTTACCCTCCCTATCACTGCCAAGCTGGGAGCTGTGCAGCAGCACATCGGCAACGCTGCAACATGCTCTGCTGAAGCTGATCTGTTTAGGACAGGAACCACACACTGCAGCAGAGCTGTGGCAAGGTATAAAAGAACAGACCGATCAGTGGCTCTCCCCGCTGCACCTAAAACCGGGGCTGGTTGTCTGCCATAATGGGCGGCAAGATGGTATAAGTTCCATGCATCACTCACGTGCAGAACCTAGTTGTTCAGAAATTTCTCAAAACATACCCTGACTTGCCATACCCTGTTGAGAAGGTAAAAAAAACAAAAAAGAAAAAAGTGAGCCTGGGTATGAGTTGGCATACATGCAACTTGTTAGCTAATGTTCACTGGAAAAGGTGTGCCGTATTAGTGCCCATTCAGTCCTCTACCACTTTTGCTAGTCTTAAAGTGCTGCAAAAGCGCTTGAATTTGCGGTAATCGAGTCATGTGCGACCTGCCCATGTAGTGGAACGTTATATATCATATGTTAGCGAGGATTAGTGAGCAGCAGAGGACAGTAGCTAAATACCAGCTTCAACATGCCTGCCAGACTGAGAGTCAGCAACCACACATAACAACTATCGAGTGGGTGGGGGATTACTAACATTTGTGAGATTCTTGAGAACTTTGAGTACAAGCTCATGAGCGGTGATCAGGCTTTTATCAGCTTAACCATCCCGCTGCTGTGTCTGTTGAAACAATCACTACATAATCTCAAAGAGGAAGCTTTGAGTGCCCAGTATGTGGCTATGCAGCCAGATTCAGCAGGAGCAGCTCAATTAGAGTCACTGAGCAGCTGCAGCACTACTGGAAGGTAGGACTGGAGCAGGACAACTAATCCTGGCTGTGCCTCGCCGCGAATTTTGGTGCGATGGGCACCGGACCCCTAACCCTGCCTACCACCTCCAGTTACACACAATCCTGCCACAAGCACTGCAGGTTCGCCTTGGCGCTTGACCACACTATTGCTGCACTGCTGAGCCTGACCGCAGTGCTATAATGATGCTCAAGCAGCCATGGGCATCATCCAAGGTCCTTCATCACCTAATCCCTGCCCCAAGCCAGATACCAAATGGCAATGGCTCTAGCCGCGACCACTCAGGGACCACCACATCACCAATAATGTCATCGATGGCCAATCAGCTGCCGCTGCTGTCACCGCTGACGTCATCGACGGCCAATCAGTGGCCGCCGCGTCACCAGTAACGTCCTCCACGGCAAATCAGGAGCTGCCACGCCACTGGTGACGTCGCACGCATGCGCAGTAGCGGGAATCCCTTAGAGCCTAGAGAGGCAGCAGGAACCCGCGCATGCATGGTAGGGCAAAACAGGGACTTAGGCTCAGAATGAACCAAGACCCTGGACACCTGACGCCTAGTAGCCAAGCGCCTGAAGCGGCAGACAGGTGGCACAGGGGAGTCAGCCAACACCACTGAAGGGGAAGAGGAGGGGGCAGGATCAGTTCGATGCTCAGGGAAACCCCAAACCGTATCACCACCTTTCTGGACCCATGTACAAGGAGAAATTTGCTTTTCTCTTTTTTGAGTCACCAAAGGCTTACACAATAGAAACCTTCAAGAGGGTCGCTGTAGATCAGTGGCTGAAAACATCACCCTCAGACAACGCTGGCGGCAGAGTTACTGACTCTTTTCAACACTAAGGATTAAAGGGGAGAGGTCCAGCAGAGGTGGGGGGAAAATGTGCACAAATTGGACAATTTTCAATAAACCAGCTCATCAGCATGGGCTATCTGTGCCTGTAACAATGCCAAGGAGGTAGAAGTTGCACAACATGGTCAAGCGGTACTAAAGTGACCATACCTGCGTCCTTTCTGACACTTCAGTTCCCTTTAATTATTGGGTGTCCAAGCTGAACACTTGGCCCGACCTCTCTATATATGCCTTAGAGATGCTGGTCTGCCTGGCTGCTAGTGTGATGTCAGAGAGTGTTTTCAGTTCTGCTGGGGCAATCATCACTGATAGGCGCACATGTGACGCCCTGGCCTAGCAGGTCATCACGAGGGTACTGTGCAACCTGCCCTTATGCATGTGAGACGCCCACCGCTGCGGCGGTCGCCTCTGGGACACCGCTCCACTTCCAGGGATGCCGCGGGGACTTTGGGGAGACTTCTGGCAACAGGTATGTCAGGTTATGTAGATCTGAGTCGTGACGCCACTCTCGGTTTGCGGTCAAGGTTATGGGTGACCGCCACTGCAATTTTAACGAGCGTCTGGGGCTGATGGAATCTGCAGCTGGATGGTGTGGCCTCCCGAGAGTGAGGCTGACCCAAGGGCTCAGGTGTGTGTAGAGCAACATGTTCCAGAATAACTCAGTTACAGACCAGAAAGTCTTTCAAATTGTTTACTCACTTTTGGATGTTTCGTTGTGAGGAGCCCAGGCGATGCTGAGATTAAACCAAGTGCAACCAGGAATTCTTTCAGACCATTCTGAGGGTAGATATTAACTCGCCTTCCTTGCACTTCTTGTTTCGGATAACCCCTGACTTAAAGTACCGTGGGGTCTATCCAGGGAAGTTGCTACTGCCTTTTCTCCCCCTTTTGGACCGTTTGCCGGCAGCGTGGACCAGGTGAGATGGCTTCTGGCTATGTCTCCTTGTGGGTCCCCCTGTTGCTGCTGAGGCTCGGACTCTAGATGGTTGGCGAGGGACCTTCAATCCCCTCACCGACAAGTTCAGCAGATCCCTAAATGGACGTCTGATCTAGGGACCTGTTCCCTGTGCGTGCCAAGTTACCAGGAGTCACCATACTCGACAGCCTCTCTTCAGGTGTCTTTCTGACTGCCTTGCTGGTCACTGTTCTCCCCTGCTAACATCTACCACACGTGCAGGGTCTCACTTGAGTGTCTGTGTGTCTGCGTCTCTCTGCAACTGCCACACTCCACCCCCAAACTAGCTCACGCCTCCTACTTTCCTTACAGCCTCTGCATCTTAGCTTCCAGCCTTTGAACTACACCCGTTGATAAGAATTGAAAGCCTCTTCCAGAGGCTACCCAAGGGTCCCATCTAATGGTGTGGGAGACCTGGTTGCTATGTGTCTGTGCGCACACACCTAATTCTGCCTTTGGAATCACCTGGAAGCACTGTCCCAGTATGGGTGCAGTACTCAGTGGTGCCTGACCAGGTCAGGGGCGCCACACATTGCACCTGCTCCTCCTTGGTTACGGGTTCTGTCCCTTTGGTGTTGCTAAGAGCAGGTATACACAAATCCTGAGGAACACTCTGCACCACACCCACCAGACACCCATTGGGCAGCCTGAGGGGAATAGGGCCGCCCAGATGGAGGGATGGTAGAAGTAGGTCCAGAAGTGTCAGAGTAGTCAGAGAGTTTGAGCACAGCAGTGACAGGAAAAGGTCACACTGCGGAGCTAGGCTCCTGTACCCGTCGCAGGTGCCAGACGTTGGCCTGGCCTGGAAGGAGCTGGAACCTCAGTCACAGGGGGTAGTGGCAAGGGGCACGGTACTGCCATGGAGAGCAGTTCGGCGGCCTTGTGCTACAACTGGGCTGGGGCCAGGGCATGACGGGGTACGCGGACCCTATGCTGGGAAGTAGCTTTACGCAGCCCAGTAATTTACCCGACAAGGACGGAGTCTTCACGAGCCGTTCTCCACCCGCTCCAAAATTGGAATACTAGCGCAACGAGGGGGATAGGACTTCCTAAAATCGTCCAGAAAATCCCAAGCGTGAACCCTGAGAGCAAGCTCATTCCGTTAGCCACACGGGTGAGTGGGACCCAAGTAGTTTCAGGTGAAAGGGATCCACAAAGAGTAAACACAGTGCCAAGGGACAAGGCTTCAGACCAACCAGCAACGCCAAAAGTGCACGGACCCAGCGTCCTCCAACAACATCTACAGGGCATTCAGGACTTTGGTTTACCCATTGTTGGTGTCAGAATTTCTGGACTGTGTGAGTACGTTGTGCCCCTTTCCTCCCGACGGGTCCCTATCCTTCCACCACCGAGCCCCGGGACGGGACACCTTCCTCCTGCCCACGGAAGGGTTAACATTACAAACTGCCATCCCATCGCTCCCCCAATCGGAGCAGCGATGGTATTCCACATTACAACGACTCGTGGGTGGCGTCGCGAATACTATTTATTTTTTTTTTACCCCTTGTAAATATCACCCCCCTTTTTCATTTCGAGTGGCCGCGCGTCCCCACCTAGGGTCCGGAGATCCCTCGAGCCACTGCGGATCCGGATCCGAGAAGCCCACGTCATCCCAAAAATGATGCGATCTGATAGGGATCGCTGGTAAGTCGCTGGGAGGTCGCTGGTGAGATGTCACACAGTCAGACCTTACCAACGATGCAGGAATGATACAGGTCGCAGTTGCGACCTGTATAATGATCTCAGCAGTCACTGTGACCCTGTTACACAGTGTCAAACACAGCGATGTGTCCTGCCCAGCAGGACATCACCTTTGAAGAAAATGGCCTGGACCATTCGGCAACGACTAGAGATCTCACAGCAGGGGCCTGATCGCTGGTAGGTGTCACACATAATGAGATCGCTAACGGGATCGCTACTGCGTCACAGAAACAGTGACTCAGCTGCGATCTCGCTAGCGATCTCATTATGTGTGACGGTACCTTAACTCTGATTAAATTCAACAAGGTCACCATTTCTTCACTGTTTCTAATCTCTCCACAGCAGAGCAAGTCAAACTAAATTCCCTAAAATGTTGATTTTGACTACTGCTGTTAACATCCACCCCTCCCCATATAAAGTCGTTTCGTTCCATGACTCTGCCTATAAGGCTAATTTTTGTAAACAATGCACATTGTGCACTGGGCAAACCAGGACAGTAGTGCTACCCAACTAATATTTGTCATTGGAGACCATTGTCGTGGGTTGTCCCACATTGTGACTGAGATAAAGGCAAAATATTTGAGAGCAATTTACAATTACTGTTGATGAACAAGAAAACTTGAATTGAGGGCTGCAGCATGACATAGAGGAGGAGGAGGAGGGTAAAGCTCAATGCCACAATATACACATTGTAAACTGCTATGGAATATTTATTCCATTATCTGAGTCTCAGTGAGGGAAGGACCACCCAAATGTATAAGTAAGAGCAATCCTTCCCAAATGTATGTTACTGGGCCACCTCTGGTCCAGCTGAAAACACGCTCTAACATCACAGTAGCAAATGGGCAGGCCTGCACCTCCAAGGCATATAAGGAGAGGTGCCTTTACTGTATCAGGCAGCACAAAAAAGTAGAGTCCCGCTTTGTATTTGCAAAGGCCACTAGCAACATATTAATGTGACTGATGTGGATGGACGGTACAAGTCATGCTCTGAACCCCTAAATATTGTGGAAACAGGAATGGTGCATTTAGTGGATCAGGCAGCACAAAATGGTTAGAGTCCTGCTTTGTATTTGCAAAGGCCACAAGCAATATATTAATGTGGCCGATGTGGATGGCCTGCATAAGTCAGGCTGTGAACCCTTAAATTTTGTGATTGGTTAAGAAGCCCAGCATGTTTATTGGCTGCAAATCAGGTACAAAAACAGCTTGGCGGGACAACTAAATATAGCAAGGTAAATACAACATTACTCACAATATAACGAATACCCCAATTATTCTGTGAATAGCAAATAGTGACCAATACATTCGCTTAGCACTATCTTTTACATGACCAAAACTAAATTTAATATTAAAGCTGAGGATAAAAAGCGCTAATTGCATCTTACCAGGTATTTATAGGGAATTGTACATGAAGTATCACTCACCTATTGGGGTTGTGTAAATCAAAACCCTTATGAATGTTTGAGATAATGGAGGCTGCCGCAGCCCCACATTGGTTAAGCTTCAGTGCTGGTTAGAAGAATGGGGTTAATGCTGTGCTGCTGCCAAATAAATAAACTGTTGATTTAATAAACATCTTTTTTGCGCCATAGAACAAGACTGCCCACTGAGAGGTTCAGGCCTCAACTGAAGCGAGCCCCGCGATCTGCTCACATGTCACACAGAATGAATGCCAGTAAACCCGTGACATCACTGCCGTCACACATGCCGTCCTGTGTGGCATGTGTGACGGCAGTGTGACACACTGTGTGACACAGTGTGCAGGAAGTCAACAACTGCCATCACTAATCTAGGACTTAGTAGCAGCTGTGGGCTGCTATTAACTCCTGATTACCCCAATTGCCACTACACCAGGGCAATGGGAAGAGCTGGTTCCAGTGCCAGAACTGGCGCATCTTATGGATACGCCACTTCTGGGGTAGCTGTGTCCTGCTATTGTTAGGCAGGAAAGTGCCAAATAACGATGGCCCTTCCCACCATAATAATATCAGCCCACAGTTGTCTGCTGTACGTTGGCTGGTTTTAGTAACATAGGGGACCCCACGTCCTTTTTTTTTAACAAAAAATTATCAAATCACTTTTTTAAAAAAGCGTGGGGTCCCCTCTATTTTTCATAACCAGCCAAGGTATAGCAGACAGTTGAGGGTTGCAGACTGCAGCTGCTGCTGTTCCTGTGCTGGACATGAAAATTGTGGGGCACCCCACGTCATTTTTATTTTAAAAAAATAAAAGAACAGCTGGCCAAGCAAGCTATCCCTTTATCGAGCTACTCTGTTATGTCTTTCTATCTATTCTATATGTTCTTTCTTTCTATTTATTCTATCTGTTCTTTCCTATTATCTATTCTATATGTTCCTTCTATCTCTTTTTTCTATCTATCCATCTATTCTAGCTATCTATCAATTATCCTATCCTATCATATTTTGTTTCTTGTTTAAAAAACGCATTAACAAAAACATGGCAAAATCGCGGCAAAAACGCACCATTATTACAGGCATTTTTTTTTTAAATTTCCATGGTCTCTGTGACAAGGTGCAATTTTGGTTGCAGTTTGGGGACAGTTAAAACTGCAGCATGCACATATAGGTCTCTTAATAACACAAAAGCCCTTTTCATGGCTACGTGCAGTGCATACTAGGTCAGTGTAGTGTAGGAAGGGAGAGATTTTCAAGCAGGAACAGAGTTTAAAGGAGCCTGTCACTACCTCCATAGTACCAGAACACAATAGTTTTTTTAAGAGCTAAAACCACTGAACAAGCTCACAGTATAGGGAGGGAGAGATTAAGAATTACAGTCCCTGACAGAAGTTCTGCCGCTTATCCATGTTATGTAAATAAAAGTTTATAACCTGATTTTAAATTCATCCATTGGTTTCATAAATTACTTTCTTGAAAGCTGGAACCCTCCCAAATTTGTTTTTTGTTATGAAAATAAAGTTGCTGCAAAGCTCAAATATTGATCATTTAATGAACACAGAAAGGTCAGATTTTGACAAGACAAAAGTTTTTTCGCCCACAGAAAGTAATGTGAAATTCAAACAAATAATTAACTTCTAATACAAAGATATGTTGCATAACATTGGTGAATAAAGTTGTGGTGCTACTAGAGCCATATTTAATATTTTGTGTGACTTCCATGAGCTTGAAGGACTTCATCCATGCGGTTGAACAATGATTCATACAATTTAGATGAACTCTGGGAGGCATGTAAGACTGCATTCTTTGCTATTCCTGATGACTTCATCAATAGATTCTTTGGTTTTGTCTTCCAAGCTTCCCCTTTCATCCTATCCCAAACACGCTCAATGATATTCATATCTGGTGACTAGGCTGGCCAGTCCTTGAGAATGTTGATCTTTTTTGCCAGGAGGAACTTTGTTGTAGAGATGGATGTATGAGATGGAGCACAATCCTGCTACAGAATTTGACCCCTTTTATGATTGGGAATATGAGAATTAGCTAATACTTCTTAATATTTTAGGCTATTGATATTGCCTTCCACCTTGCAAATGTTCCGCACACCCCTATACTGAATGTTACCCCAGACCATGATCTTTCCACCACCAAACTTAACTGTTTTCTGGATCCATATGGGCTCCAGTAGGTCTCCTGCAGTATTTGCGGCGGCTGTGATGTAATTCAACTGAAGATTCATCAGAGAAATCCACCTATTGCCACTTTTCCAGCATCCATCTGTTTAGCAGGTTGTGGGACTTGGCAAATGCCACACGGTTTATTAATTGCCTTTTGTTTAGTGCTGGTTTTTGGGCACTGATACGACCATGGAGGCCATTTCGAGACAGAATCCAACAAACTGTTCTAGTTGACACAGGGACTTGAGGTGGCCAGGCCTTTTGGAGCTCTGCTGCAGTGGAAGAGGGTCTGGCTTTGGATTTTCTAACTAACAAACGTTCCTCCTGAGCAGTTGTCTTGTGAGGTCTGCCGGACCTGGGCTTGTCAAAAACATCTCCAGTCTCTTCAAATCTTTTCTTAATTCTTTGTACTTGATGCTGAGACACATTAAAGGTGCCAGCCACCTCTGCAGGGGATCTGGTCTTCAGCCTCTTGATAATCAAGGCTTTGATCACAGGGTGGATTTTTGGCATGTTGTCAGAGGTCAAGTTGCAGTTCAACTGAAGGTCAGGGGTGCTGGGTTTCTTTTTATACATACTCACTAATTAACCAATCATTTAGTGAGCACAGGTGAGGATGTAAACTAGGATTGGGTGCATTATATGACAAGGCGACAAAACTTTTGTCTTGCCAAAATCTGACCTTTCTGTGTTCATTAAATGATCAATATTTCAACTTTGCAGCAACTTTATTTTCATAACCTAAACCAAATTTGGGAGGGTTTCAGCTTTCAAAAGAGTAATTTATGAAACCAATGGATGAATTTAAAGTCAGGTTATAAGCTTTTATATACATAACATGGATAAGCAACAGAACTTCTGTCAGGGACTGTAGGTAGGGAGAGGTTAAACTGTTTTCTAGTGTCCATATAAGAACAGCTCTTGTCAGAGGCATCCCCACTCCACTTCCATCACTACAATGTGTATCTCTACCCGCGCATGCGCGGTACATCACAGTTCCAGTATCTCACATTCCATCCGAAACCGGAAGTGACGTCTCGGCACTATCCCCGCTAAATACATCCTCTTCCTATACGTATTGCACCCCACAGGACGTGCGGTCCAGTCTCCCAGCACCTCTGATACCCGGTAAGTGGCTCACCTGGACAGCAACAGACCTTCCTCTTAATACCTTCCATACTAATCTAAACGCTTATTTTTTCGTTTCTAGCCGGTAGTCGCCCGGACTCCCTTCACCTTCCTGGATCTTCTCCTATGCCTAACCACTGGAGTCATAGGTACACACCATCTCACACCCCTCTCTCTCTTATCCATTCGTACACCTCCTGTGACACCTCATAGATTCCTCATAGCCTTTCTCCCATATGGGCTACTACCTGGGTCAGGTCCCGCCTTGTTCCACATACCCGTTGACTACTTTTTGTTCTCCAGCTCCTGTCCTAGAACTATTATTGGAGGTATGATATATGATATATGATATATTCTTCACCCCTCTTCATAACTTTCATCACCCCTGTCTAAAACTCCTTATCTCCTCTTCTTACACCTGTATTGTGGCACAGCCACAGCCTCCTTGGAACACCAGGATTCCTGAGCACCTAAGAGTACTGACGGTATACATAGAAAATGGAAGCATAATTATCTCTGTACACTAAAACGTGCTGATAGCTTACCTCAACACAGGTGATTGAATAGATTACTTCTTTCCATGGTTGTCTCTTATCCTTCCACTATGTCTCCCACTGTGATTCCATCTATCTTTGTATATAGGTCCTTTGTCATGATTGATGAAATTTGATGAGCCCCTACATTTAATTTCCGGTTCCCTCATTGCGACTACCTGAGGAATTTTATATTCATCTCGCCCTTCTGACAAGAGGTATTCCCTACATGTTTCAGAATTCTTATCATTCTGTTAACACTCAACATACCATATAATCTAATCTAATGTAATACCTTTGATTTCAGGGTGACCCACCATTCACATTAGAACTACATAGGTTTTCCTATGCATAACAGCACTCATCCCGCTGTTTAAACATACGGTATGATATTCTTATCTAGCTAACCTTCCCTTATCCATCTCCCCAAACGTATTCTCATCATTCATCTTTTCACATTACAGGTCTAGTGCATCCACTTTTATTTCTACTCCCTTATCTTCTGCTGCTCTCCAGGTGAGCAATCCCTGGTCCCGCCTCCCCCACATCACCTTTTCTCAAAAAATTTTTACTAAACGTTGTTGGTGCCACAACTGACTTCAGACACACGTTCACCATATGACCACATTCTCATTTATAAGTCTTTAAAACCAATTTGACTCATACGTATCTATACTAACTCATCATCTCTCTGGTGAAGTCTCACTTTAGTCATGGCATAAATCCGTGTATGGTGACTAAAACTCTTGATTCTGTATCTTGGTCTCCCCATTGACCACTTGTACCCCACTATGTACTAACCCATGTATACCTTTGTATTTACATATCCTTTATTATCTGTATTGATTAATGTCTTTTTGTTTTATTTTGTATTTTCACTATTGCAAATACGCAGTTAGTCCGACCTGAAGAAGGCCGATTGGCCGAAACGTCGGCACATCTTTCACTATCTCACAAGCAAAATAAAAAGAAAAAGATTTTTTCAATTTCCTATGTCTCCTTGATTCTTATGGGAAATTAGTAGTGTGCTGGAGTTACCCCACTTTTATTTCTTGTCAAAGGCAGAGCTCTTTTTTCCAGCACACAGAGTAGAGTCATTTTGTGCTTGTTTAAAAGCACTAGTCCTTTTTTCCCCCACTATTTTTGGGGTCACAGCTTGGCTTGTACCATCCACATCAGCCACATTAATACATAGCTAGTGGACTTGCCAAATACAAGGCAGTACTACTAGGATGTTGTGCTGCCTGATACACTAAATGCACCGATCTTGTTTCCTCAATATTTAAAGGATCATAGCCTGGCTTATGCCATCCACATCAGCCACATTAATATTTTGCTAATGGGCTTGCAAAATAAAAAGCAGTACCACTAGCATTTTGGGCTGCCTGATACACCAAACACACCGGTCCTGATTCCCCAATATTTAGGGGTTCACAGCCTGGCTTTTGCCGCCCACATCAGACTTAGTAATACGTTGTTAGTGGGCTTCCAAATACAAAGAGATAATACTAGCATTTTGTGGTGTCTGATACACTAAACGTACCAGTCCTGTTTCCCCGCTATTTTCATGATAACAGCTTGGCTTGTGCTATCCACATCAGCCACATTAATATGTTGCTAGTGAGTTTGTCAAACACGAAGCAGTACTACTAGCATTTTTTTCTGCCTGGTACAAAGTACTCACTGGTACATTTTCCACAATATTTTTGGGGTCAAAGTTTGCTTGGCTTTGGCCACCAACATCTGCAAATATGTCACCAAAACCCCCCCCAAAAAAAGACAGTTGTTAAGGGACAGGGACATGGACGTGGGTGTGGTGTTGTCAGTGGTGGGCAACAAGGCACTGAGTCTGTCAGGTGGGAGGAAGCTTGATACATCCACTATGTTCCTTGCCAAATCTCCCAGTCTGGAATGTAATTGTGTGTGTAAGTCAGAATAGCGAGAGCAGATTCTGTCTTGGACAGCAGACAAGACCTTTTCGCATTTCTCAAGCAGCAACTAAGCTTCCACAAATACATACAGTTAGGTCCAGAAATATTTGGACAGTGACACAAGTTTTGTTATTTTAGCTGTTTACAAAAACATGTTCAGAAATACAATTATATTTAATATGGGCTGAAAGTGCACACTCCCAGCTGCAATATGAGAGTTTTCACATCCAAATCGGAGAAAGGGTTTAGGAATCATAGCTCTGTAATGCATGGCCTCCTCTTTTTAAAGGGACCAAAAGTAATTGGACAAGGGACTCTAAGGGCTGCAATTAACTCTGAAGGCGTCTCCCTCGTTAACCTGTAATCAATGAAGTAGTTAAAAGGTCTGGGGTTGATTACAGGTGTGTGGTTTTGCATTTGGAAGCTGTTGCTGTGACCAGGCAACATGCGGTCTAAGGAACTCTCAATTGAGGTGAAGCAGAACATCCTGAGGCTGAAAAAAAAGAAAAAATCCCATCAGAGAGATAGCAGACATGCTTGGAGTAGCAAAATCAACAGTCGGGTACATTCTGAGAAAAAAGGAATTGACTGGTGAGCTTGGGAACTCAAAAAGGCCTGGGCGTCCACGGATGACAACAGTGTTGGATGATCGCCGCATACTTTCTTTGGTGAAGAAGAACCCGTTCACAACATCAACTGAAGTCCAGAACACTCTCAGTGAAGTAGGTGTATCTGTCTCTAAGTCAACAGTAAAGAGAAGACTCCATGAAAGTAAATACAAAGGGTTCACATCTAGATGCAAACCATTCATCAATTCCAAAAATAGACAGGCCAGAGTTAAATTTGCTGAAAAACACCTCATGAAGCCAGCTCAGTTCTGGAAAAGTATTCTATGGACAGATGAGACAAAGATCAACCTGTACCAGAATGATGGGAAGAAAAAAGTTTGGAGAAGAAAGGGAACGGCACATGATCCAAGGCACACCACATCCTCTGTAAAACATGGTGGAGGCAACGTGATGGCATGGGCATGCATGGCTTTCAATGGCACTGGGTCACTTGTGTTTATTGATGACATAACAGCAGACAAGAGTAGCCGGATGAATTCTGAAGTGTACCGGGATATACTTTCAGCCCAGATTCAGCCAAATGCCGCAAAGTTGATCGGACGGCGCTTCATAGTACAGATGGACAATGACCCCAAGCATAGAGCCAAAGCTACCCAGGAGCTCATGAGTGCAAAAAAGTGGAACATTCTGCAATGGCAAAGTCAATCACCAGATCTTAACCCAATTGAGCATGCATTTCATTTGCTCAAATCCAGACTTAAGACGGAAAGACCCACAAACAAGCAAGACCTGAAGGCTGCGGCTGTAAAGGCCTGGCAAAGCATTAAGAAGGAGGAAACCCAGCGTTTGGTGATGTCCATGGGTTCCAGACTTAAGGCAGTGATTGCCTCCAAAGGATTCGCAACAAAATATTGAAAATAAAAATATTTTGTTTGGGTTTGGTTTATTTGTCCAATTACTTTTGACCTCCTAAAATGTGGAGTGTTTGTAAAGAAATGTGTACAATTCCTACAATTTCTATCAGATATTTTTGTTCAAACCTTCAAATTAAACGTTACAATCTGCACTTGAATTCTGTTGTAGAGGTTTCATTTCAAATCCAATGTGGTGGCATGCAGAGCCCAACTCGCGAAAATTGTGTCACTGTCCAAATATTTCTGGACCTAACTGTAGTCTACAGTGGATGCACAGAAGGCTGGTCCATCCAATTCTCATCCTTGTCCTTGTTCCTCCCTCTATCATCAGTCACAGGAGAAATGACCCTAAGCTTGGCCACTCTTAGGATCTGTTATGTATGTATCTTTTGGTTGGCTCTGGCCTCTCCCTGTGCAGCATTGATGTGAGGAGGTGGCGTGCATTGATGCGCAAGTATTTGCAAGTAACCACACCTCCCTGACGAAGGCTACGGCTGAAACACGTGTTGGTGTGGCTCAGCAGTGGTTTAATGGTGACAAGTAATTTACCCCTATGATGGGATCTCTTGTGGAATTTTCCCTTGTTTTTTCCTGTGTTTGTGCCTTTTAGCTACATGCAAACCGGTATCTATCATTCTTTTGTTTATGTACTGCATCTCTATTTAATTATTGTTATATCCATTTTTGGGGACATATAATTGAGATGTGATATACAATTACATCTTTACATAAACTATTGTCTATCTGTTTGCAAACCACTTGCTGAGCATTGTGGTGCTTCGGCACTTTTTTCATTGCTATCCCTTCCTTTATTGTTTTTAATATGTTTCTCAATAAAAAAATGTATATTTTATTAATGTATTGTCTTTATGGCTACATTTCTTTTGGTTTTGTTTTGACAAAGTAGCTTGACTCTATTCTGGAGATAAATTTCTGTATATGGCTTTTTCCATATGCTAATTATGGCACGAGATTTCTCGTGTGTTATGGTATTGTTTGTTCATATGATTTTCTGTGTATTTTCACAGGTCCTTTTCATACCAAGCATGGATTATCAAACCAGGGATATTTCCTGGAAACTTGCTTGTAGTAGAGCTTTTGATGGTAACCTACCTGATGGTAATGGTATTGAACATAGGGGACGTGTCGAGCTGCAGAATAATGTCAAACGCCTTTTACATAGGCGCACAAAGGTGTGGTGGAACAGGGCCTTCCTCGAGGGATACATTTCCAAACAAATGATCCCTCGAGGATTAAGGATACAGGTATTCCCTTCGTTTCCCGTGGAGGATACGACCTTTATTAGTAAGTGGCAAGAAGTCTGTTCCACCAGCTCCCTCAAACTATTGGTTGGTTTGAACTCAAAGACCTTAGAGGAAGGGGAGAGGGAGTTGGACATTACCTATTCTGAGTTGAAGGCGGCTTCTTCGGCTGAGGAGATTGCGACCTTTGATTCAGCGATGGCGACCAGCTCCGAGGAATGGGAAAAATCTATCAGAGAGACCCATTCAAAAAAGATTACACGTGACATGACGGATTATCAGCAGCTCAAGGTCTACAGGTGGCGTAAGCCAATACCATGGTTTACACGTGGTAGATCAGTGTCGGTGTCCTCGGTCTCGTCTGCGGGTGGTGTGTCAGATCAGTGTCTTTCTCCTGTGTGTTGAAGAAATGGTTCCATGACGACGACTTACAAAAGGCTTTCCCTACAGAGACTGAACAATCTGCTCTACGCATTTTGGAGGAGTTGTCTGAGGAACATAATTCCGGTGCTCTAGGTAAGATTCCTTCACGGCTGCGGATGAAGTCAAAAAAATTCCCCCCCCTGTCGGCCTGTTCTAATGTGGATCTGTTCGTGCGGCTCGTCTCTGATGAATTTTCTAAATTTCCTAAAAACATCTGTAATGATAATCTTACAAGGGAGGAGAGGAGCTGCATTGACAGGATCAGGAGTTTGGAGGACATTGTGATAAAACTGGCCGACAAGGGCGGGAATATTGTGGTGTGGCCGTGCACACTGTATGAAAGAGAGGCATATAGACAACTCAGGGTTAGTGAGTGCTATCAACGCCTCACTTTTAACCCCCTTAGTAAGTTTGTAAAAGAACTACATTGTCTATTGACTGATGCCCTAGATCGTGGTATTATAGAGAGGAGACTGTTCGATGCATTACGTGTGGGCGAGCCGACGATACCGACGCTGTATCTGCTACCTAAGATACATAAAGAACACGCCACCTGGTAGACCCATTGTGTCAGGTGTGGGCAATTTTCTTGAACGTGTCTGTATCTATATTGATTCCTTATTGAAACCCTTAGTTGAGTCTCTTCCCTCATATACAAGAGTCACAAGCAATTTTTTGCAAAAAATTGATTCTATTCATGTGGGGGAGGGCTCCCTGCTGGTCTCTTGCGATGTCGAATCGCTCTACACGAGCATTCGACATCGCGACGGACTACGGGCTGCTTCATACTTTCTCTCTATGACCAGCTCGACATCGCGACGGACTACGGGCTGCTTCATACTTTCTCTCTATGACCAGCATGCCCGGGACCGAGAGGGACTTCGTCATGAACCTATTGAGTTTTGCCTTGACTCACAATTTTTTCTTTTTTGGGGGGTCCCTCTACCTGTAGCTCCAGGGCACAGCAATGGGGGCGGCCTTTGCGCCCTCATATGCAAATTTGTTTCTGGGGCTGTGGGAGAGGGACCTTCTCCTGTCAGATTGGTTGTCGTCGGTGGACCGCATCCCCTTTGGACGCGGTACATCGACGACATCTTTTTTATCTGGCAGGGTACCATCCCAGAACTTAATTTATTTATGCAAAATTTGAACAATAATGAGATCAATATACGGCTGACTCATAGGTTCAGCGACACGTCCCTCGAATTCCTGGACGTTCTGGTCATACGAGATACATCGGGTTTCTTACAAACTGATCTATATCGTAAGGACACTTCTGTAAATTCAGTTTTACATGCCACCTCTGCCCACCCCGCACATGTTGTACGAGCGGTCCCCGAGGGACAATTTCTTCGCCTACGGCGGATTTTCTCTTCGGACTCTTCCTTTGAATCCAGAGCCCTGGATCTCAAACGAAGATTCCGTGATCGTGGGTACAGCAATAGGTCTATTAAAAAGGCATATAATAGAGCGAGGAATTCCCCACGTGTTGATCTATTATTTGGTGACCATGGGATAAAGAACACGAACATTGTTAGAATGATCACCAGGTACCATTCACATTCGGAACGGATGCTGGAAGTCATGTCCCGATACTAGTCTATACTTACTATTGATCCCATTCTTCGGAACTATTTGTCTGATAGACCATCGGTTGTGGCCCACAAGGCCAGGAATCTGAAGGACATATTGACCTCTAGTCATTATAACAAAAAGGATAAAACTATTCTCCCATTTGTGTCCTCCTCCTCCGCTACATCGAGGTCAAGATTTGGCTGCTCACCTTGTCGGGCATGCGTTGCATGCCCCAACATTGAAACAGCGACAGAGTTTACTTCTTCTGATGGGAAAGTTTTTCCCATCAGGAAGAAGATTAATTGCCTTTCTAAGGCATGGTGTATTATGCTGTCTGTCCATGTCCTCTCGTCTATGTCGGCCTGACTACGCGGGCCTTGAAGGTCTGTGTGAGAGAACATGTTCGAGACATTCAGGCCGCCAGAGACGAGACAGACATTGAGAGCCTTAAGACAATACCAAGGCATTTCAGGAAACATCACCATTGTGACCATACTGCATTAAAGGTACGGGGCATTGATCAAATCATAACTGGAATTCGGGGCGGCAATGTTACCCGTCTCCTCACACAGCGTGAGACGGAATGGATATGGACCTTGAAGACTCTACAGCCCCATGGGTTGAATGAGTGTTTAAGCTTTGTATCCTTCCTATAGGTTTTCCCAGAGAATGTCCCGTCTTGTCTCAATGTTTGTGAGTTTGCAATTTATTAATCTGCAGCTTTGTATATGATCCCCTTGTTCTTGATCCGTTTGGTCCTTTTTAACTAGTCTTTATATATTTTTTTAATTTCTAGTTATATCCATATTCCCATGCCTTTCCTGATCCATCATCGCGTCCATATAGAATTTTGGAGAAGTTTGTGATCCATTGGATTATTGCAAGGATGAATGGGACTACCTTACCTGACACTCGCCACGATTCACTGAACGAATATTGTCTGTTATTTGTATATTGTCTTTATATAGTTATTGAATGGTTCATATGGCTAGCAGTGTCGGGTGGACGTTGTCCTTTGAGATATGGATACTCCTTCTCCATTCGGTGACTATTTCCCTCTCGGTACCAGTGTGCGCGCGCGTTCGCCTTGGTTGCGTTGTGTCGCCATGTGCGTGTCCCCTGTGGCTCCTTCCGCGGTGATCTGATCACCGTGGTCGGTGCTGGACGTGCTCGTGGAGACGCGGTGCTTCCCGGGCGTCCGCCCACGCGCCATTAATGGTTAACCGAGATCGAACGATGGTCCCGATATTTAATGTATACATAATGTGCTATGACCTAGTGCCGATATTGTTATATTCTATACTGATTTGACCTCATAACTATGCTATGATCAGATATGTGCACATAACAGGACCTATCGTTTCGTATCATGTGACTAGCACGCCCCCTGTTTGTGAATCACATGTGCGATTCTGCCTTTTGAAAGTTACCTCCCCTGTGTACTCACACTGGATGTGGATGAGGGGAGGTGCGGCCTCTGCCGAGGATAGGGAGGAATGGTCTTGCTGTTGTTGTGTATCTGGTTGCTATGGCGCTCAGTCCGAGGGCCTCTATAGGTGGACTGAACGGCACACACACACTCCTCTATATGACGCGATGGGCACGCCTCCTAGTTGATGACGCGATGCCCATATTTGAGCACTTCCGGTTTCGCGTCATTCATGGGGACGGAGCCTAACTCGTCATCTTGGGTCACTCACCAATGTGGACCGAACGGCACACAACCCCCCTGTATGACGCGATGGGCACGCCTCCTAGTTGATGACGCGATGCCCATATTTGTACACTTCCGGTATCGCGTCATTCATGGGGGCGGAGCCTGACTCGGCTTTTTGGGCCATTTACCAATGGCAGACACTGTTGCAATGCACTTTGGTGGGACAGTGTATAATGAGACGCTCTGATTGGTCTGGACTGACATGGCTTTGGATTGGATGTATTTTATTTATAAGGACGCTCTTTTTATTCTGAGACCACCCCCGGAAGAAGGATTATAACACCGAAACCTATAGGTCGGGGCTTCTCACCCTCACACCACACTTCAGGTACGTTAGTTTTGTGCGATTAGACACCCTGTGCTACTAGTTATACTTGCACTTGCAAGAATCTTGGTGATATTATTTTACAACGTTGGCACAGGTAATGTCTAGCAGTCAGTGGGTTTTGAAATTATGCTGATTGATGCTATAGATCATCCATTACCTTGGTCTCTTGGCTCACTGACTGCTCTGAATATCTGTATATGTACCAGTATGCTGTGGGGGTGCCATTTGGTGGTATTTATCGCCTGTCTACATTTTTTAATCACTTTTTTTGCCTTATGTATTTTCTACCCAATAAAATTTATACATTCTGTTTCAACTATAAAGTCTTTGTACAGATTCTTCTTCTCTCGTTACATTAAATTTCTGTATATGGCTTTTTCCATATGCTAATTATGGCACGAGATTTCTCATGTGTTATGGTATTGTTTGTTCATATTATATATTTATGCGCACATCTCCGTGTGGCGACACAAATTGGTATTAAGTATTTGAGGACCTATGGCCAGAAGAATGTCACTTTGAGGAACTTGATTTACTGTCTCCAGAGGTGGCGGCTGATGATGATGAGACACAGTTGCCATCAGGTCAACCTACAATCTCAAGTGGGAAGGAGGATGAGTTCAAAGACGAAGTAGTCGATGAAGAGTCCATTGAGACGAACTGGACCGTTGACATGCATAGCTAGCACAGCAACCCAGAGGAAGATGAATATGTAGCGCCAACACAGGTACCAAGAGTTAGTGGTTTTCCCAGAGTGAAAACTCGGTCAACTTTTCTGAAGCACACCCCCACTGTGGCCCAAGTCAGGGCAAGGGGGCATTCAGCCACTGTCTGGTAGTAGCTTTCTGAAAGTCCTTTAGAGACAAACATTGTAATCAGTAGCATCTGCCATACCCAGTTGAGCAGATGCCAGGGTAAAGGCAATCTGAGCACCACCAGTATGCGGAACCACATGGCAGCCAAGCACCCCAGTAGGTGGGCAGAACACCAGGGTACAAAATTTGTGTCTGTGGGTGAAACCACTGCCATGTCGCCTGTGCTACATTGTTTAGAATCTGCTGTCCAGGAACAGAATACATCCTATCAACAAGCTGCGATTAGACAGACGCAGTAAACATCAACCACATCCACTTCCTTGTCCCAGTGAAGCATCCAGTTGTCTGTGCTTGAGAGCTTCAAAAGAAAACATAAATAGAAAGCCATGCACCCACAGGCACAAAACCTAAATGCACGCATTGTCAAATTGCTAGCGGTGGAGATGATGCCGTTTAGGCTTCTGGGAACACAATGTTTCCCTTATTCCTTGGCGGCTGTGGCTGACCCATGATACAGTATTCCCAGCAGCCACTATTTTGCCTGGTGCGTGGCTCCCATATTACACAAGCACATATTAAACAATCTCAACCATGCTCTTCTGTAACCAGGAAGGTCCACTTAACAACAGACACGTGGACAAGTTGGTGTGGACAGGGACAAAACATCTGTCACAGCACACTGGGTGAACCTGGTGGAGGCTGGGACAAAGTGGTAAACTGGAACATCACACATCCTACCCACGCCAACAATATATGCCACTTCCTTTCTCCACTCCTCCTCCTCCTGCTCCTCAACTTCTGCTTGTTTACCCTCCCCATCACTGCTAAGCTGGGACCTGTGCAGCAATGCATTGGCAAAGCGCAAAATGCTCTGCTGAAGCTTGTTTAGGTCACAAACCACACACTGCAGAAAAGGTGTGGCAAGGTATAAAAGAACAGACCAATCAGTGGATATCCCTGCTGCACCTCCTTCCCAGTCTGGTCGTCTGAGATAATGGGCGTAACCTGGTGGTAGCTTTAAAGGTCGGCAAGCTGATATACGTACTATGCATGGTTCACGTGCTGAACCTAGTTGTTCAGAAATTGCTCAAAACATACCCTGACTTGTCGTACTTACTGAGAAGGTGCGCAGTATTAGCATCCATTTCCGTCATTCTTCTACCAATTTTGCTAGTCTTAGAGCTCTACAAAAGCACTTGAATTTGCCAAGTCACTGATCCATGTGTATGTAACGAGGCGAGCAGCTCTGACTGTTTTGTGATTAAAATGGACATGGAGACTGACATTACACAGGATGGTGCTGCCACCTTGTGGACAAGTGGTGAAACTGCTCGAGAGGTGGACGCTGTAAAATCTGATCCCCTCCCTCAGGCACTTGTTGTACAGGAAGTAAAAGTGCGGGAAAAAAACACTGAGCTACTGGAGCTGGACCTGAGCAGACCTGCCTCGGACTGCCCTCACCGCTGAAGTGTGAGGGATTGCCAGAACTGCTGCAGACGGGATACTGGACCCAAGGGACCTCCGGACCGTCTCCTTCCTCCGTACCAAGAGACTGTAAGCTAGTCCTCTGTTGAGAGGGCTGAAGATCTTCCCACTTCTCTCCCTTGGAGTCGCCGCTGTTTACCCGGAGTCCAGGCCTGCTACGTGGGAGCCCTCCCTCCTTGTGTTTTAGACTGGTAATATAACCTATAGGGCAAGTCAGGGACAGAATTCTTGTTTATCATTGCTGTTTTTTTTTTGTACTCTACGCCGCGCGTCTGAAGTTAAAGACCCGGATAGCAAACCCTGGTTATGTGTGCTGCTAAGCCAGTGGCGTGTGTCATTGAGATGTTTACCAATAAAGAAATGTACCCTTTCATAAAATCCGAGCATGGGGATTTTGTTGGCGCAGATTATGGGAACTCAGCTGCGGCCTTACCCGAGGTCACTTCATCTGACGTAGTCGGCAGGATCTGTGACCAGCAAAATCCCCTCCCGGTGGTAGCTTATAGTCAGACAGCTCCTCCGGTGTCTATTGTAAATCAAGTGAGAAAGTTTAACGGACGGAATTACCCTGTACCTAAATGGGCGGAACAACTTAGGATAATGGGGGAAATGTATAATGTTGATCCTAAGACCTGAGCGGAAATGGCTATGCTGACGTTAGAGGGGGAGGCATGGACGACGGTCAGACTGGAGACGGTTAGGGGCTAGCGTACATTAGATGACTTGGTGCGGGTGCTAGAGAACACCTATGGGCCGACCAGATACCCGGGAACACTGCGCTACATGTTCTTCCAGCGTACACAGCTCGAGTGGGAGGACATTCCCCGATATGCGAACGCCCTCCAAGTACTGCTGGAACAAGCCTGCAAAAATGGAGAAAATCTAGCTGGTACATCCTCCCGCGACCTGGTGCCGAGGGACCAATTCGTAATAGGACTGAGAGATCCGTATCTCAACCGCTCATTGCAGGACTTATTCCGGATAAATCCAGCCCTTACATTTGCTGAGGTTAAACAAGAAGCCATAGAACATTCTAGGGGACCTGTTACGGGAACAGAGACTTATACCGCTACTTGCAGATCCATGTACAGTACAAATACTCCGAACAGCGACACGGAGGACCTGAAGCAGATGGTGGCGGATTTACAGAAGCAGGTGCTGCAGCTCACATTAGACCGACAGGCGGATAGGCAAGTGAGACGACAACCTAGCCGGCCTATGGGAAAGTGCTGGACATGTGGTGACCCCCGTCACAGAGCAAACCATTGCCCCAAGAACTCCTTCCAACCCGACCCGTAGCCGTTCCATCGAATGGACTCTCAAACACCCCAGCAAGCGGAGTTTCACTCGAAACAGCAGATGGAGCCCCAGGCCTATTCACTAGAACCGCCAAGCCGTGCCTCTCAACAGCGGGCACCTTTAAACCAGACATCCCGGCTGAGGAGGCTCACTCGACCGGGAAGGCCAAAGAGAAAAGGAACCAACAAAGGAGCCAGCTTGCATCAAACATCCCTACACTGAAAGTAATGCTAGAGGGGGTTGCCGTGCAAGGACTAATGGATACTGGATCCCAGGTGTCCACCATCTCAGAGCAGTTTTACGAGAAATATCTACAACTACAGGCTGCTTATGACCCGAATACCATCATCAAGATCAAAGCGGCCAATAATCTACCCATTTCAGTAAGGGGAGTAGCTTGGATGAGCCCCGAAATGTGTGGACAGGACCTCGGGAAGAGGGGGATAATCGTGGTCAAAGAAGGCTTCGGTTCGGAAACGCTCATGATTATTGGGATGAACATCCTGAAAGACCTAGACCTGGTATTGTTTACCAAGCAGGGACCCAAGTACTGGCAGGAAGTTACCACATACGGGGCCACCCGCCGAGCATTCCGAAGAGTGGTTCGGGCCTGCAGCCTACAGCAAATGGCAGACGAACAACGGCCCTTAGCCAATATCACCGTGCCTCGCCACACTAGGATCACCTTACCGGCTGAAAAGGAGACAATTATCTCACTACCCCTTAGCACCACAAGACCGCTTGAAGGCGTGGAGGTACTGATTGAGCTGCAAACCTCGAGGGAGGGAAAACTGAACCCATTAGTTGCTCGCACTCTGGCTGTCGTGAGGAGGGGAAAGATCCCTGTCCGTCTGAGCAATATGGCTAGTGTAGGCGTCGACCTAGAAGCGGGGACACAGCTCGCCAGAGTCTATGCCCTACCTACAGAGGTGAATCCCAGGGGCCCCCTCCAGTTTGCCTCATCGGCAGAGGGATACTGGACAGTGACTGTCTCCGCCATGGCCACCACCACAGATGACACTGAAGCTGGAAAGGAGCTGCTAGAGAAGTGTCAGCTGGATACATCCCAATACTCTAAACAGGAAGTGTCCCAGGTGGAAAAACTACTGCAGGAAAACCAGGCGTCCTTTGCCCGGCATGACACTGACTTTGGATGCACCACCAGTATCCAACACGAGATCCCTACAGGTAACACTTCTCCTATCCGCGAGAGATACCGGCAGATACCACCCCAGCAATACCAAGAAGTGAAAAACCTCCTGAACTCCATGCTCCATGTCGGAGTGGTACGAGAGAGCCAGAGCCCCTGGGCTGCACCGATGGTAATAGTTAAAAAGAAAGATGGATCCCTGAGGTTCTGTGTGGACTACCGCCGCCTGAATGCTTGCACCATCCGGGACTCATACCCTTTGCCGAGGATTGAAGAATCCCTGACTGCTCTGAAAAAAGCCAAGTACTTTTCCTCCATGGATCTGGCCAGCGGCTATTGGCAGGTACCCATGAGCGAAAAGGACAGAGAAAAAACCGCTTTCATCCTACCCATGGGTCTGTACGAGTTTGACAGGATGCCCTTTGGCCTGAACAACGCGCCGGGAACTTTCCAGAGGCTGATGAAGTGCTGCTTGGGAGACTTCAATTTCGACTTCACCCTCATCTACCTTGATGACATTGTGGTCTATTCAGCCACGTTCGAAGAACATCTACAGAAGCTGGGCCGCGTGTTCCAGAGGCTAAGGGAACATGGCTTGAAGTGGAAACCCAGCAAGTGCCGTCTTCTACAGCAGGAGATCGATTACCTGGGCCACAGGATCTCGGCCAAAGGTGTACAACCATCGCCGGAGAAAATAGCCGCTGTACGGGACTGGCCACAGCCCACAACTGTAAAGGAGGTCAGGGCTTTCCTGGGACTGGCAGGCTACTACCGCCGGTTCGTCAAGAACTTTGCCCGGCTTGCCGCACCACTGCACGACCTGCTTCGAGGAACCACCAACAGTCCTAGGGGACAACTCATCAATTGGGGACCTACCCAAGAAGAGTCCTTCCAAGCTCTAAAGGGTGCCTTGACGTCGTCCCCCATCCTGGCATATGCAGATTACACCCTGCCCTTCCAATTACATACTTACGCCAGCCCACAGGGTCTGGGGGCAGTACTCTCACAGGTACAAGAAGGCAAGGAACGTGTTGTAGCCTATGCCAGTAGCTCCCTACATGAAGGTGAAAAGAATCCCACCAATTACAGTTCATTCCGGCTGGAGCTGTTGGCCTTGATGTGGGCAATAACTGAGAAATTTGCTGGATATCTGACGGGGACAGAAGTACTAGTCCTGATGGATAACAACCCTTTGGCCCACTTAGAAAATGCGAAACTTGGGGCTATGGAGCAGCGATGGATGGCTCAGCTCTCCAAGTTTAACTACAAGACTAAATATAGAGCTGGGGCTGAAAATCAGAATGCGGACAGCCTGTCCAGAAGAACATCCCCCTCGCCCACTAAGGACCGGGACGAGGAGCTGGAAGGAGACGAGATGCCTGACTTCGCAAGACTAGCCCGGCAGATGATGGATTGTCGCCAGTATGCTGTGGATGAGGCTGGCACTCCAGTAGGGTCCCCATTGTCCCCACAGTAATGGTGCAGAATCCAGGACCGGAATGCTGAATGTGCCCTACTCAAACAATGGGTGAAGCAGCAGCAGAAGCCGTCCTCTGACACGACTGTCCACCAGTACCCTGACCCTGCTCAGCCAATAGGATCATCTGATTCTGAGAGAAGGAGTGCTATACCGGAGGATCTTCCTATCCCACATGCTGGAGGAGTGCCTACAGGTTGTAGTGCCGGCCCAAATGGCCCGTGAGATGGTGGGAGAAGCAAACAAGAGGAACGTCCACTTTGGGATAGACAAGACCTTCCGGTGGATCCAACAGTCCATCTACTGTCCGGGACTCCGCAAGCTGGTTGAAGATGTCTGCCAAGCCTGTCGCACCTGTGAGCTTTACACGTCCGCTGAGCAGCGTGCACCTGTCCAAACAGTTGAGACATCCCGGCCCCTTGAGCTGTTGATGGTGGACTACCTGTCGATTGGGACGGCGAGTGGTGGCTACCAATACTGTCTGGTTATGGTAGACCATTTCACAAAATTCGCAGTTGCTGTTGCTACCAAAGAGCAGACTGCCGAGTCAGCTGCGCGGGCCATCTGTCGACAGTTCATCCAGGTCTATGGGTCCAGAGAGGTTGCACTCTGATCAGGGGGCTTGTTTTGAAGGTCAAATTATCGAGGAGCTGCATCGGATGTATGGTTTCCAGAAGTCGAGAACCACCCTTTACCACCCACAGGGGAATGGTGCGTGTGAGCGCTTTAACCGGACTCTACTCCAGTTGATCCGCACCTTAGCCGATGACAAGAAAGACCAATGGCCCCAATTCCTCCCAGATCTAGTGTGGGCCTACAACAATCAAGTCCACTCCGTGACGGGCTTTACCCCACACACCCTTCTCTTTGGCCGCCCAGGAAAAGGGGTCCATGACCTAAACCTGACCAGTACTGAAAAAGATACCAGCGGTACCTATCCATCCTGGCTACACACTCACCGTCAGAAGATGGAAACTGTATACCGACTGGTAGGCCAACAAATCCAGGGCCAGAGACATGCTGACCCGCTCCCCGTACAGGAAGAACCCTTAGAAGTAGGACAGCTAGTCCTGGTTCGTATTAAGAAGCCTCAAGGAAAACTCCGAGCTAAGTGGGAAGCTGAAGTCTATCGGGTAGTTGAGCGCCCCTACCCCGATGGTCATGTGTACAGAGTGCGGAGAGAAGATAGCGGCAACTCTCGCACCTTGCATCGGAATATGTTGCGTCCCTGCCGATCCCAGCCTGACCCCCTGACCACAGTACCCGGTGAGGATGACACTGCTGACATGACTGACACCATTGATATTACTCAGCATAGTGACCTTGTTGACTCCGGGACTGATTACCCGCCTGCTCAGACTGGCTCTCCCTCTAGGGAACTGACGGAGGTAGAGAGTGTAACCGGTGATAGAGTGGAGGGAAACCAACCTCTGCGGTGTACTACCCGAACCAATGCCGGGGTTCCTCCTGGACAGTCTTATAGGGACCAGTATGTATGGTCCGCTTCTCAGCCTCCCCCTGCCACAACCTCAGTCCTCGTTGCCTTGGAACCTGTGAATGTTGACAGGGACTGCCAACCTTTCAGTGGGGGGATATGTAACGAGGCGAGCAGCTCTGACTGTTTTGTGATTAAAATGGACATGGAGACTGACATTACACAGGATGGTGCTGCCACCTTGTGGACAAGTGCTGAAACTGCTTGAGAGGTGGACGCTGTAAAATCTGATCCCCTCCCTCAGGCACTTGTTGTGCAGGAAGTAAAAGTGTGGGAAAAGGACACTGAGCTACTGGAGCTGGACCTGAGCAGACCTGCCTCGGACTGCCCTCATCGCTGAAGTGTGAGGGATTGTCAGAACTGCTGCAGACGGGATACTGGACTCAAGGGACCTCTGGCCCGGCTCCTTCCTCCATACCAAGAGACTGTAAGCTAGTCCTCTGTTGAGAGGGCTGAAGATCTTCCCACTTCTCTCCCTTGGAGTCGCCGCCGTTTACCCGGAGTCCAGGCCTGCTACGTGGGAGCCCTCCCTCCTTGTGTTTTGGACTGGTAATATAACCTATAGGGCAAGTCAGGGACAGAATTCTTGTTTATCATTGCTGGTTTTTTTTTGTTCTGCGCCGCGCGTCTGAAGTTAAAGACCCGGATAGCAAACCTTGGTTATGTGTGCTGCTAAGCCAGCGGCGTGTGTCATTGAGATGTTTACCAGTACAGAAATGTACCCTTACATAAAATCCGAGAGTGGGGATTTTGTTGGCGCAGATTATGGGAACTCAGCCGCGGCCTTACCCGAGGTCACTTCATGTATACAATAGGATAAAGAGTTGCACACTAGTCACAATGTATAGGGGAATGAAAATGAATGAAATGCAGAACTGCTATGGGAATACTAGAATGAAAAATACAATGAACTATCTGAAAAAATGAAAAACATGAAAATGGAATGCATAACTGCTATGAATAATAGGAATGTAAGAGATGTTTAGTGATTGTATTGATCAATGCAAAACAGACCCAAAACCACGCCAAGGTAATCTCTTTTTTCTGGGGTACCTAACCTATGTGTAACCTCACCTGCAGTTAAAAAGCTTGCTCTGTTTGGGAAGCAAAGGACCAAACTATACTGTATATGTGAAATAAGACACATGGCTATGGGTGGGGCAGGGTTCTCAGACACAAACTGTATACTAATTAAACAGTGTACGTCTGGAACTCCAATGGTGTGAACAAGGTCATGTGTGACATGCCCACGCGGTGGTACTCTACATTCTATATGTTGGTGAGGATTACGGAACAGCAGAGGGCAGTAGCTGAATACAATCTTCAATATGCCCATCAGACTGAGAGTTAGGGGTACTTCTCACATAGCGAGATCGCTAGCGAGATCGCTGCTGAGTCACGGTTTTTGTGACACACCAGTGACCTCATTAGCGATCTCGCTGTGTGTGACACTGAGCAACGATCTGGCCCCTGCTGTGAAATCGCTGCTCGTTACACACAGTGCTGGATCATTTTTTGGACGTTGCTCTCCCGCTGTGAAGCACACATCGCTGTGTTTGACAGCGAGAGAGCAACGATCTGAATGTGCAGGGAGCGGGGAGCCGGCTTCTGGCAGCCTGCGGTAAGCTGTAACCAAGGTAAATATCGGGTAACCAAGCGAAGGGCTTTGCTTGGTTACCCGATATTTACCTTGGTTACTAGCGTCCGCCGCTCTCAGGCTGCCAGTGCCGGCTCCCTGCTCCCTGCACACGAAGCCAGAGTACACATCGTGTAAAGAAGCAAAGCGGTTTGCTTATTAACCCGATGTGTACTCTGGCTACGAGTGCAGGGAGCCAGCGCTAAGCAGTGTGTGCTGGTAACCAAGGTAAATATCGGGTAAAAAAGCGCTTGGTTACCCGATATTTACCTTAGTTACCAAGCGCAGCATCGCTTCCATGCGTCGCTGGGGGCTGGTCACTAGTCACTGGTGAGATCTGCCTGATTGACAGCTCACCAGCGACCATGTAGCGACGCACCAGCGATCCTGACCAGGTCAAATCGCTGGTGGGATCACTGGAGCATCGCTAAAGTGACGGTACCCTCAGCCACCACACATAACAACTGTTGAGTGGGTGTGAATCGCTGATATTTGTGAGATTCTTGAGAACTTTGAGTACTGCACCAAGCTCATGAGCAGTGATCAGGCTTTTATCAGCTTAACCATCCCACTGCTGTGCCTATTGAAACAATCACTGCATAATCTCAAAGAGGAAGCTTTGAGTGCCCAACATGTGGCTATGGAGCCAGATTTCAAAATGGGTGATACTACTCAACCCAGCTAATACTCTGAGGCAATATTGGGTGATGATGAGGAGGATGAAGGAGGAGAGTACTTGTTTTTCTGTGCTACCGAGAGGTCTCCCAATGCTACACAGGGGACTCTCAACCCCAGCTTCATGTCTGTCCAGCATGGGTGGGCTGGAGAGGAGGAGGTGGAGGAGGCAAGTTAGCATGAGGGGAGGATGGGTATTGTTCCTCCTGTTGGGATCACAGAATCTTTGCCTGTTTGCAGCTTGGCCCACATGGCACAATTCATGTGTGTGTGGCAAGACCCTTGTTTGATACACATTTTATCCAACAACCTAGACTGGTTGTCCACCTCTCTGAACACATGGTACAAAGAGAAATTTCTTTCTCTCCTTTTGGAGTCACTAAATAGTTGACAATGGAATCCTTCAAGAGGGTCTTTGTAGATCAGTTGCTGAAAACATCACCCTTAACCCCTTCACGACCATGGACGGATCTTTCCGTCATGGATCGTGTCCCGGTAAGCCCCGCCCCCTGCCACGGGCAGGTGGTGTGGATCGGCACACATATCAGCTGTTTTCAACAGCTGACATGTGTGCCTACATGTTCCGAGTGGAATCGCATTCCACCCGGAACATTAACCCCTTAGATCTCGCTGCCAAAGTCTGGCAGCGAGATCTATATGCGCGCGGCCATGTTTTCTACTTACCGCCGCCCCCATCGGAAGTCACGTGAGTGATCACGTGACGTTCGGTGGTTGCCATCGTAGCACAGGGTCATGTGATGACGCCTGCTGCTACGAAGTTTCACTTTCCTTTTTCCTCGGCACGGAGCAGAGGAAAAAAGAAAGTGACTATTTCTGCTGTTTACAGCGGTATAGTTGTGATCAGCAGAAAGCGATCAGCGATCGGATTGCTGATCGCTATAGCCCCCTAGGGGGACTAGTAAAATAAAATAAAAAAAGTAAAAAAAAAGTTTTAAAAAATTAAAAAAAAAAACAAAAAACCTAAAAGTTCAAATCACCCCCCTTTCCCCCCCATTGAAAATTAAAGGGTTAAAAAAAAATAAATATACACATATTTAGTATCGCCGCATTCAGAAATACCCGATCTATCAAAATATAAAATCAATTAATCTGATTGGTAAACGGCGTAGTGGCAAAAAAATTCCAAACGCCAAAATTACGTTTTTTGGTCGCCGCAAGTTTTAAGCAAAATGCAATAACAGGCGATCAAAACGTAGCATCTGCGCAAAAATGCTACCATTAGAAACATCAGCTCGAGACGCAAAAAATAAGCCATCACTGAGCCATAGATCCCAAAAAATGAGAACTCTACGGGTTTCGGAGAATGGCGCAAAACGTACGCCACTTTTATTGGACAAGCTTGTGAATTTTTTTTAACCCCTTAGATACAAGTAAACCTATACATGTTTGGTGTCTACAAACTCGCACCGACCTCAGGCATCATACCCACACATCAGTTTTACCATATAGTGAACACCGTGAATAAAAGATCCAAAAACTATTGTGCCATCACACTTTTTTTGCAATTTTTCCACACTTGGAATTTTTTTGCTGCTTTCCAGTACACCATATGGTAAAACTTATGGTTTCACATTTAAAAGTACAACTTGTCCCGCAAAAAAACAAGCCCTCATATGGCAAGATTGACGGAAAAATAAAAAAGTTACGGCTCTCGGAAGAAGGGGAGCAAAAAACAAAAACGGAAAGTGCCCCGGGGCTGAAGGGGTTAAACAATGCTGGGGGAGAGTTACCAGCTCTTTTCAACACCAAGAAATAATGGAGAGGCACAAACACCAAGTCCAACAGAGGGGGGGGAAATGAGCGCAAATTGGGACATTTTTAATAAACCAGGACATCAGCAAGGGCTATCAGTGTCTGTAACAATGCCAAGGTGTTTCAGAAAATGGACAAGGGGTACTTAAGTGAACATTCCAGTCTACTTTCTAATGCTTCAATTTTCTTTAATTATTGGATGTCCAAGCTGAACACTTCGCCCAACTTCTACTTATACGACTTGGAGGTGCTGGCCTGCCTGGCTGCTGGTGTGATGTCAGAGCATGTTTTCAGATCTGCTGGGACAATCATCACTGATATGCGCACACGCCTCTACACAGAAAATGCAGACAGACTTACTCTGAATAAATTCAACAAAAACTGGATTTCTCCACAGTTTCTAATCCCTCCAGACAGATGAGAGCAAGCCAAACTATATTCCTCCAAAATGTTGATTTTGACTACTGCTGTTAACATCCACCCCTTCCCATATAAACCCATTTCCTTCCTGCGTAAACCATGACTCTGGCCATAGGGCTAATTTTTGTAAACACTATACACATTGTGCAGTGGTGGTGGACAAACCAGGACAGTATTCCTACTCCAGCCTAACTATTTGTCATTGAAGGCCCTTGTGATGGTAACTCCCTGCGTCAACCATGACTCAGACCATAGGGCTAATTATTGTTAACACTATGCACATTGTGCAGTGGACAAACCAGGACAGTACTCCTACTCCAGCCTAACTATTTGTCATTGAAGGTCCTTGTGATGGTAACTCCCTGCGTCAACCATGACTCAGACCATAGGGCTAATTTTTGTTAACACTATGCACATTGTGCAGTGGACAAATCAGTACAGTAGTCTTACAAAACTAATATTTGTCATGGGAGACCCTTGTAACAGGTTGTCCCACATTGTGACAGAGATAGGCTATACATATTAGATAGCAATTTACAGTGACTGATGATGAACAACTGATGGCCCTGTGAAAACTTGCATTGAAAGCCACAACTATGTCATGCTCCCGGTCCGACTGTGCCAACAACCATCCGTTGCTCCAACCCTTGGGGTCTCCGCTCCCCGCTGAGCCTGCTCTCCTGCTACCTCGTCCATACCTTTTCCGTCGGTCCCAGCTCCGCGTTGCACACTCACTGCAGCCACCTGCGCTCCAGTGTCCTGCCTCTCCTCCTGTAGTCTCAGCTCTGACTTCTGGGTTGCGGGCCTCTCACATGCAAACTAGAGGGCGCGCATATGAGACTTAATGGGCCAGCACAGCTGTCCGGGATATGACTACTAATTAACCTTGGGTACTTAAGACTTCCTATACCCATGACTAGTGCTTGTTCAACACGTAGCTGTAGCTTGTCTCTTGTACCAGTTGTTAAGGTCTCTCTATGCCTGTGCTTGGTGTAACTCTGTCTCTGCTTGCAGATCCTGAGTACCGTTCTGAGCACACATTCCAGCCTGATCCCTGTAACCTGCCCCAGTCTTTGGTTCTAGACTTCAGCCTGATCCCGTTAACCTGCACCAGCCTCCCCCTCCAGACTTCAGCCTGATCCCGTTAACCTGTACCAGTCCCCGCTTCTGGACTTAGGTCTACTCCGTGTGACCTACACCAGTCTTCGGCTCTGGACTTCTGCCTGATCCCGTTAACCTGTACCTGGTTCAGATCTGATCCTGTATCTATAAGACTCTCCCGGCTTCCGTGCATCTAGGCCCTCTGTGGTTACGCTCGACAGTCCCTGTATAGGGGTTTGCTCGAGGCGGCGCCGCAGGGGAGTCTGATTCACGGTCCAGTGGGTCCACTCCCAGAACTATCGTTACAGTTTGAACAAGCCATGGACCCCACCGACTCAAACGCTGCCCAACTTGCGGGTGTACAGCAGGAACTGGTACGGCAACGCAAGACTCAGACTCATATGCTGTCCTTCCTATCATCTGTGGATACCCGTTTGAACAGCCTGCAAACCATGGCTACGGCCGTTATGGAGACCACTGCCACTACAGACACAGTTACTACCCCTGTCTCGGCCTCCAAGCTCCGCCTTGCTGCTCTCTCTCGTTATGATGGGAACCCTAAACTCTGTAGAGGGTTCTTGAACCAATGTTCCTTGCACTTCAAGTTGCTTCCTCATCTCTTCTTCTTGGTTTAAGCTAAGGTAGCCTTCCTTATGTCCCACCTGGAGGGAGAAGCCCTAGCATGGATAAACCCGTTATGGTAATGAGACGATCCAATAGTTTCTGATCTACAGGTCTTCATGCAGACCTTCCGCAAGGTATTTGACGAGCCAGGTCGCACCACGTCTGCCGCCTCTTCGCTTCTCAAGTTACACCAAGGCTCCCAAACTGTCAGCCAGTATGCCATTCATTTCCGGACTCTTGCCTCTGAGCTGGGATGGAACAATGAAGCATTGGTTGCAGTTTTCTGGGAGGGTCTCTCAGGATGCATTAAAGATGAACTTGACGGTCGTGATGTTCCCTCCTCTGTGGATGACCTGATCTCCCTTGCTTCCCGGATTGACCTCCGTTTTCAGGAACGCAGGAAAGAATCCGCCCGAGAGAAGAGATCGACAAGGCCTGCTCCTTCCTTCGCTTTCCGGTCGGCTTCCCCAGGCTCCCCCGAACCCATGCAAAAAGACTGGCTTGCATTGGCAGAGCAATGGCGAGCACAACGGCTAGCCAAGGGACTCTGTTTATATTGTGGAGGCGCTATGCATTGCATCCGGGACTGTCCAGAAAGACCGGGAAACGTCAAAACCTAGGGTTGATTGGAGAAGCCACCCTAGGTCAGGAGGTCAACTCTACTCCATTGACTCTAACCGTCCAAGTGTCAGTAGGGGATACTCGCTTTACGGACCAGGCATATATAGACTCTGGGTCCACGGGGAACTTTATCCTACAAATCGGTTACCCCTCAAGCCGCTTGAGAGGTCTTTGACGAGCCAGGTCGCACCACGTCTGCCGCCTCTTCGCTTCTCAAGTTACATCAAGGCTCCCAAACTGTCAGCCAGTATGCCATCCATTTCCGGACTCTTGCCTCTGAGCTGGGATGGAACAATGAAGCATTGGTTGCAGCTTTCTGGGAGGGTCTCTCAGGCTGCATTAAAGATGAACTTGACGGTCGTGATGTTCCCTCCTCTGTGGACAACCTGATCTCCCTTGCTTCCCGGATTGACCTCCGTTTTCAGGAACGCAGCAAAGAATCCGCCCTAGAGAAGAGATCGACAAGGCATGCTAATTCCTTTGCTTTCCGGTCGGCTTCCCCAGGCTCCCCCGAACCCATGCAAAAAGACTGGCTCGCATTGGCAGAGCAATGGTGAGCACAACGGCTAGCCAAGGGACTCTGTTTATATTGTGGAGGCGCTATGCATTGCATCCGGGACTGTCCAGAAAGATCGGGAAACGTCAAAACCTAGGGTTGATTGGAGAAGCCACCCTAGGTCAGGAGGTCAACTCTACTCCATTGACTCTAACCGTCCAAGTGTCAGTAGGGGATACTCGCTTTACGGACCAGGCATATATAGACTCTGGGTCCACGGGGAACTTTATCCTACAAGCCTGGTAGACCAAAATCGGTTACCCCTCAAGCCGCTTGAGAGGCCTCTCCTGCTTTCTTCTGTGGATGGAAGACCTCTCTCTAGCTGCTACCAAGCCACTAGTACTCCATATAGGAGTTCTGCACACAGAGAACATCGTTCTTTATGTCCTGACTATTATGACCCATTCACTGCTATTAGGTCTACCTTGGCTACGTTCCCACAAGCCGACGCTCAACTGGCAATCTGGAGAGATTCTTGGGTGGGGTTACTCTTGTCATGAGAGGTGTCTGCAACCAGTCAGGCCTTGGCATCAGCCCCGAAAACCGGATTCTCTTCCGGAACTGCCTTCTGCTTACTGGTCCTATGCTGATGTGTTTGACAAACGGGAGCCCGAGGTCTTACCACCCAACTGACCTTACGATTGTCCCATAGATCTGCAACCTGGAACCACTCCACCTCGAGGTCGTATTTACCCCTTGTCCCCAGCAGAGACACAGGCCATGTCCGAATATATCACGGATAACCTTGCCAGAGGATTCATCCGGAGGTCCTCTTCGCCTGCAGGAGCTGGGTTCTTCTTTGTCAAGAAGAAAGAGAGGACTTTTTGCCTGTGCATCGATTATAGGGGGCTGAATCAGATAACGATCAAGAACAAATATCCTTTATCACTTATTCCAGAATTGTTTGATCGACTCAGGGGAGCCCATATCTTCACCAAACTCGACCTCCGGGGAGCATACAACCTGGTTCGCATCCGCACAGGTGACGAATAGAAGACCGCGTTCAATAAGCGTGATGGCCACTATGAATACTGTGTTATGCCATTTGGTCTTTGCAATGCTCCAGGTTCCAAGAGCTAGTAAATGACGTGTTCCTCGATCTCCTGTATGTGTGTGTAGTGGTCTACCTGGACGATATTTTGATCTATTGCCCAGTTCTACCGACCCACAGAAAAGACGTTAGTCTTTGCATGACTAGACAAACAGAGAATCGCCTGTATGTCAAATATGAAAAATGCCTGTTCGACCGGACATCCCTGCCATTTCTTGGATACATCATCTTTGACACGGGCCTGGAGATGGATCCTGAGAAGTGTCTGCTATCATCAACTGGCCCCTTCCCTCCGGACTTAAAGCATCCAATGTTTCTTGAGCTTTGCCAACTACTACCGGCAGTTCATTCCCAACTTCTCTGCCCGGAAAGCCCTTATCTCGTCCATGACTCGAAAGGGGGCGAATCCAAAGGAGTGGACTCCTGAGACCAGAGACGCTTTCCTTGCCTTAAAACAAGTGTTCTCCGCCGCTCCTATCCTGCATCGTCCAGATATGAATAAGAAATTCACTCTGGAGGTAGAGGTCTCATCCTCCGGTGCTGGAGCTGTCCTCATGCAAAAATCCTCCACTGGATGACTGGTCACCTGTAGGTTCTTCGCTAAGGCCTTCACTCCTCCAGAATGTAATTATACCATTGGAGACTGGGAACTCCTGGCCATTAAGCTGGTCTTAGAGGAGTGGCGCTATTTGCTGGAGGGAGCCCTGTACCCTATTGTGATTTATACGGATCACAAAAACCTGGCATATTTGCAATCGGCCTGAAGACTCAACCCTCGTCAAGCCCGGTGTTCTTTGTTTTTTGCCCATTTTGATTTCCAGTTACACTTCCGACCAGCAGACAAGAATGTCAGGGCTCATGCTCTGTCCCAGTCCTTCCCCCCAGCAGACCAGGAGGAGGAGGTCCAGTTCATCATAACCCCTAGTAAAATCATCCCTGTGGTTCCCATATTTTTGAATCAAATACCTCCTGACAAGACCTTCGTCACAGAGACCAACAGACAAAGGGTTCTCCAGTGGGGCCTCTCTTCCAAGGTGGCTGGACAGGCAGGCCAGAAGAAGACATTTTTACTCCTTAATAGAGATGAGCGATGTTTGAGTCAAACGGTTCACCAATTTCATGTAGGAGTGATTTTGGGGGGTGTTCGAGTCGTTCTACGAACTTAAACGATTTGCTAAAAGTTCGGCAGTTTGAGTTACGTTCGAGAACGGTTCGATCACCAAAAGCGTGGCTTTTCACAGCTACGTGTGAAGGGAGCCATCACTGGCAGCCTGTGTTAAGCTGTTAACCAGGGTAAATATCGGGTATCCAAGCAAAGCACTTTGCTTAGTAACCCGATGTGTACCCTGGCTATGTTAGCAAAAATCCCCAGAAGCCACACAGAAGCACTTCCATGTGACTTCCGTCGGATGCCGTTGCAGTCTGTGACCCGCTCCAGCCCCAGCCCCGCGGCTGCCCGCTCAGCAGTGTCCGCAGCTGCCCGCACTGCAATGTGTCTGCAGCTGCCCACACTGCAGTGTCAGCAGCCGCGGGGATGACAAGTGCTGCTGTCAGGAGGTTAGTAAAGTCCCTTACCTGCGGTGATGAAGTCCTGATCTCCTGACGTCAGCGCTGTCACTGTCTTCCATGGCCGCCGCTTGTCACATCTCCTCTCGCTGCTGACCCGAGACTGTCACTAGCGGTGACGTCACAGGCTCCCGCTAACCTCCTGACAGCAGCGCTCGTCATCCCCTGCAGTGACAGCGCTGACGTCAGGAGTGCAGGAGATCGTCACAGCAGGTAATGATCTCATCTAACCTCCTGATGGCAGCGCTTGTCATTCCCTGCAGTGACCTGGGCTGACCTATTAATGTTAGCTCAGGTCACTGCACTGCTCTCCCAGCCAATATAGAACATTCTGTTCTTCATTGACTGAGACATTGACTATGGTATGGATCGTCATGGGACCCCATTGGATTACCCCAGACCTGGATTTGTTTTCCTTCCTAATAAATTGGTTCAAAGAGGGAATGTGTTGGTGAGTGTTTTTTCAAATAAAAATGTGTTTGTCATCTATTTTTTTTTATTACTGACTGGGTTGGTGATGTCGGGTATCTGATAGACGGCTGACATCATAAACCCCAGGGCTTGATGCCAGCTGACATTACACATCTGGTATTAACTCCATATATTACCCCGTTTGCCAACGCACCAGGGCAACGGGATGAGCTGGAGCGAAGCACCAGGATTGAGGCATCTAATCTAATGGATGCGCCACTTCTGGGGCGGCTGCGGCCTGCTATTTTTAGGCTGGGGAGAGTCCAATAATCATGGACCTCCCTAGTCTGAGAATATCAGACTCCAGCTGTACGTTTTACCTTGGCTGATGATCCAATTTTGAGGGGACCCCCACATGTTTTTTTTTTTTAATTATTTATTTAATTTAAAATAACAGCATGGAGTGCCCTCAGTTTTGGATTACCAGCCAAGGTGAAGCTGCCAGCTTGTGGTCTGCAGGCTGCAGCCGTCTGCTTTACCCTAGCTGTCTAACAAAAATAGGGGGAACCCCACGTCATTTTTTTTTAAACTTATTTATTTTTTTGGCTAAGTACAAGGCTAAGCACCCCTTAGTGCTACATGAAAGGCACCAAAGGGTGCAAAATTACAAAATGCAGGAGAGTGGGACATTATGTGTCTTTCTGCATTATAATGACAGAAAAGACTGATATGAAGTGTACAAGCACAAGAAAATCACTAGAGCGCTCTACGCTGTGAAAAGCAGTAGAAAATGGCACTGAAGTGAACATGTGACCGCCTCATGTAGGTTGAAGCTATGGATCCTGGGTAAATTTATGTATTTTCCCTCCTTCAGTTTTTTTGCAGTATGCAAAAAAACGGAAGGCACACGGATGACAAACGGATGACATACGGACCGTATACGTAACGGAACGGAAATGGATGCCACACGGATGCATCCGTGAAAAAAACGGACCATTTTTTGCGGACCACAAAAACGGATTGGTAGTGTGAATGTATCCTTATTCTGATCTGCCGTTTATAAACAGCAGGCAGAAATAAGTGAATAGCGCCCCCCAGCATCAGAAAATCTCCGAGGTTCCAGGGGGTAGCTGAGACCCTGGAGATCATGATTCAGGCCAGTTTTTCCGGTTCCCGCTCACGTGATCATCGGTATACACCGTATACCGATGATCACATTATAGTAAATGACAGCACCAGTAAAAAATTATTTATCTCCCATCTGGCATGAACAAACATGTCAGATGGGAGATAAATCTCCTCCCCGGTCCCCTCCGGTCCCCCGGTGTCGCCAAAGTGCCCCCCGACCCCCTCCCGGAAAACCAAGATGGCCGCCCGCACAGCAGCGCGCCGGCCGCATTCACCCTACTCCTCTGATTTGTGTCGCATGTGCCATGACACATGCGACAGAAAACTCCTCCCCAGGCCCTGCCAGGTCACCCCCTATAACCCCACCGGTGTTCCCCGATGTCCCACGGTACCTGTGCAGCGTTGATCCCCCGCGACCCCCTCCTTCACCATAGACACTGCCGCATGCACAGAGCGGCTGTAAGCTCAGCTTCCTGTGTTCAGACACAGTGAGTGGCGGTAACCATGCATCTGTAAGCTACTGCAATGCACTTCTCATGAGGTTAGGAACATAGTTCATCAGGAGAGCTATACTACATTTCCAAATGGATGTATTTGATTTTAGAGTTGCCCTACTGAACGACTACCAAACATGACAGTCTGTTATACGCCACAAGAAAACATGTCTAAATAGCGAACTCTGTTGTTTAGTATTCATTCAGGTGGATAACTGGACTTAAAGGGGTATTCCATCTCCAAGATCCTATCCCCAATATATACAGTTATATGAAAAAGTTTGGGCACCCCTATTAATGTTAACCTTTTTTCTTTATAACAATTTGGGTTTTTGCAACAGCTATTTCAGTTTCATATATGTAATAACTGATGAACTCTGTAATATTTCTGGATTGAAATGAGGTTTATTGTACTAACAGAAAATGTGCAATCCGCATTTAAACAAAATTTGACCAGTGCAACATAAAAGTGACATTAATATTTTGTAGATCCTCCTTTTGCAAAAATAACAGCCTCTAGTCACTTCCTGTAGCTTTTAATGAGTTCCTGGATCCTGGATGAAGGTATATTTGACCATTCCTGTTTACAAAACAATTTCAGTTCAGTTAAGTTTGATGGTTGCCGAGCATGGACAGCATGCTTCAAATCATCCCACAGATTTTCAATAGTATTCAGGTCTGGGGACTGGGATGGCCATTCCAGAACATTGTAATTGTTCCTCTGCATGAATGCCTGAGTAGATTTGGAGCGGTGTTTTGGATCATTGTCTTGCTAAAATATCCATCCCCTGCGTAACTTCAACTTCGTCACTGATTCTTGCACATTATTGTCAAGAATCTGCTGATACTGAGTTGAATCCATGCGACCCTCAACTTTAACAAGATTCCCGGTGCTGACATTGGCCACACAGCCCCAAAGCATGATGGAACCTCCACCAAATTTTACTGTGGGTAGCAAGTGCTTTTCTTGGAATGCCGTGTTTTTTTGCCTCCATGCACATAACACCTTTTTGTATGACCAAACAACTCAATATTTGTTTCATCAGTCCACAGGATCTTCTTCCAAAATGTAACTGGCTTGTCCAAATGTGCTTTTGCATACCTCAGGCGACTCTGTTTGTGGCGTGCTTGCAGAAACGGCTTTTTTCGCATCACTCTCTCATACAGCTTCTCCTTGTGCAAAGTGCGCTGTATTGTTGACCGATGCATATTGACACCATCTGCAGCAAGATGATGCTGCAGGTCTTTGGAGGTGGTCCGTGGATTGTCCTTGACTGTTCACACCATTCTTCTTCTCTGCCTTTCTGATATTTTTCTTGGCCTGCCACTTCTGGGCTTAACAAGAACTGTACCTGTGTTCTTCCATTTCCTTACTATGTTCCTTACAGTGGAAACTGACAGTTTAAATCTCTGAGACAACTTTTTGTATCCTTCCCCTGAACAACTATGTTGAATAATCTTTGTTTTCAGATCATTTGAGAGTTGTTTTGAGGAGCCCATTATGCCACTCTTCATAGGAGATTCAAATAGGAGAACAGCTTGCAAGTGGCCACCTTAAATACCTTTTCTCATGATTGGATACACCTGCCTATGAAGTTCAAAGCTCAATGAGGTTACAAAACCAATTTAGTGCTTTAGTAAGTCAGTAAAAAGTAGTTAGGAGTGTTCAAATCAAGAAATTGATAAGGGTGCCCATACTTTTCCTCCGGTCAAATTATGTTTAAATGCGGATTGCACATTTTCTGTTAGCACAATAAACCTCCATCAGTTATTAGATATATGAAACTGAAATAGCTGTTGCAAAAACCCAAAGTGTTATAAAGAAAAAAGGTTAACATTAATAGGGGTGCCCAAACTTAATCATATGACTGTAGTAGGTGGAATAGTAATAATATTAGGACATACCTTTATTAGCAAATTTGGTATAGTTCTCCTGATTAGGCATGCCCTTACCTCATGAGCAGGGTATTGCAGCTTTGGTAGCAACAGTTACGACCAAGAACAACCCACTGTAACCATGCATCTGTAAGCAACTGCATTGCCCTGCTCATGAGGTAAGGAACAAAGTTAATCAGGAGAGCTACTGTACACTACATTTCCGAATGCTATTTCTGTTGCCCTGCTGAACGAATACCAAACATGAGAGTCCGTCTTAGGCCACAAAATAACATGTCTAAATAGCGAGCTCTGTTGTTTAGTATTCATTCAGCTGGATAACTGAACTTAAAGGGGTATTCCATCTCCAAGATCCTATCCCCAATATATAGTAGGTGGAATAGTAATAATATCAGCAAATACCAATATTTGGAAATGTAGAATCGTTCTCCTGATTAGGCATGCCCTTACCTCATGAGCAGGGCATTGCAGCTTTGATAGCAACTGTTACGACATGGACTCTGCTGCTGTGGACCCGGGGAGAGTGAGTGCAGATTCATTGCACCCACACTCCTCACATGGAGGGTTTGCACTCCTACAAAATGGGGGATATATTCCCTGAGCGTATCCCTCCATATTCTAGGCAGTCCAGAGTCGTCGTCGGAACCCCTTATTTTTTTTTCCTTACAATAAATTGGTGAAAGAGGGAATGTTTTGGGGAGTGTTTTTTCAAATACATTTTTTTTGTCTATTTTTTTGTTAGTACTGATAGTTTGTGATGTCGGTTATCTGATAGACGCCATGACATCACAAACTGCTGGGCTTGATGTCAGGTGACCTTACAGCTAGTATCAACCCCATTTATTACCCCGTTTGCCACTGCACCAGGGCACGGGATGAGCTGGGGTGAAGCGCAAGGATTGGCGCATCTAGTGGATGCGCCACTTCTGGGGCGCCTGCGGCCTGCTATTTTTAGGCTGTGAATGGCCAATAACTATGGACCTTCCCACCCTGGGAATACGAGATCACAGCTGTCCGCTTTACCTTGGCTGGTGATCCAATTTGAGGGGGACCCTACTTTTTTTTTGTAATTATTATTATTTATAAAATAGTTATAAAAAAGAGCCTGGGGTGACCTCCACATTGGATCACCAACCACGGTAAAGCTGCCAGCTGTGGTTTTCAGGCTACAGCCTTCTGCTTTACCCTAGCTGGCTATCAAAAATGGGGGGACCCCACGTCATTTTTTTTTAACTATTTTTTTAAATAAAAAAAATTAATGGGCTTCTCTGTATTTTGATTGCCAGCCAAGGTAACGCCAGGCAGGTGGGGGTGGCAACCTGTAGCTGTCTGCTTTACCTGCGCTGAGAATCAAAAATACCGCGGAGCACTACGTCATTTTTTTTAATGATTTATTTTTACAGTGCTGTAATGTCAGGCAATCAAAATACAGGGAAACTCAGTGAGTGAGCAGAGGCTGCGGGCTGTAAGCGGTGACGTCACCGCTGACAGGCGGGTTACCATAGCAACGGCGCTCCGATCACGTGATTCCCGGTGCCGCTATTCACCGGCTGTGGCATCTAGTCCCTGCATGTGGGCTGACTCTGTAAAGATCGCCGACATGCAGGAACGGGGAAGCCGACCATATGCCAGAGCATCTCGCCGGTAAACGGACATGCTCAAACGAGCACCGCATACCGGAGAGATGCACTGACAGGACCTAGCATGACGTCAAGCCATGTGATCAGTCTGTAGCCAATGAGATAATAGACACGTGACTGGTCACATGCTATTTTGACATCACAATAGGTCCTATCATCAGTGCTGGTTACCGGGAGGACGCAGCGATTATCGGAATTAAAAGCGGCGGGAGACAGAGTGCAGGACGCATCGTGGAGACCTGTAAGTGTAATGGCAATGTTTATTAACTGTATGTGTACATGTATAATGTGTTTTTATGTGTTTGTATTTGCCTGCCATTGTTTTCAATGAGGTTCGAATTGGTTCGGCGAACGTTCGGTGAACTTGTCCTCCATTCGAGGAACCGAACCGAACTCGAACTCTAGGGAGGTGGCTCATCTCTACTCCTTAACCGATATTATTGGTGGCTGTCTTTTCGCAAGGACGTAGTGACCTTTGTCGCGTCCTGCCCCTCATGTGCCCGCAACAAGATGCCTAAACAGCTACCCTCTGGTCGCCTGCTACCCTTGCCTATTGCTTCTGTTCCTTTGCAACACATAGCCATGGACACCATCACGGATTTACCCTTGTCCGCTGGTTGTTTCATCATCTGGGTTGTCGTTGATCACTTTTCCAAGATGGCTCACTTCGTTCCGATGTCCGGTCTTCCCTTGGCTCCAGACGCCTTCGTTCAACACATCTTCCGGCTCCATGGCTTTCCGTCACACATAGGATACGACATGGGGACTCAGTTTACATCACAGTTCTGGAGAGTATGAATGTAAGATGCTTGGGGTGTCCTTGGACTTTTCATCAGCCTACCACCCTCAATCAAATGGACACGTCGAACAAGTGAACCAGATCCTGACCTCGTACCTTAGACACTTCATCAACGCCCATCATAGCGACTGTTCCAACCTGCTTCGCAGGGCTAAATTTTCTTATAACCATCACATAAGTGAGTCTTCCGCTAGTTCTCTGTTTCATATAGTTTATGGTCGACCACCTTCTGTTCCGTTGCCGATACCTACTACCTCTGGTGTTCCTGCAGCGGACGATCTATATAGAGACTTTGGCAAGATCTGGAGTGATGTCAAGGATTCCCTGTCCCATGCTGCCAGTCGAATGAAACGACATGCGGACAAGAAACGCCTCAATCCTCCTCCGTTTCGGCCTGGTGATATGGTGTGGCTTTCCTTGAAGTATGTCCGGTTATAGATACCTTACTGTAAGTTGGGACCTCGATACATCGGCCCATTGAAGATCATCAAGTGACTCAATGAGGTTTCCTATAAGTTGCAACTCCGGACTACTCTACGTATTCCCAACTCAAATATTGATGCCCCTGTTCTCCTCCACCAGTTCCTGTCCCGGGCGTGGGGGCGGGGGCGTAGGGGAGAGAGTACTGTCACGCTCCCGGTCCGACCGCACCGCCCACCACCCGTTGCTCCAACCCTTGGGGACCTTGCTCCCCGCCGAGCCCACTCTCCTGCTACCTCGTCCATACCTTTTTCTCGTCAGTCCCGACTCCGCGCTGCAAACTCACTGCAGCCACCTGCGTTCCAGTCTCCTGCCTCTCCTCCTGTGGCTTCAGCTCTGACTTCCGGGTTGCGGGCCTCTCACATGCACACTAGGGGGCGCACGCGTGCACTCACCTAGACTTAAGGGGCCAGCACAGCTCTCCGGGATATGACTACTAATTAACCTTGGGTATTTAAGACTTCCTATTCCTCATGGCCAGTGCTTGTTCAACATGTCCCTGTAGCTTGTCTCTTGAACCAATTGTTCAGGTCCCTCTATGCCTGTGCTTGGTGTAACTCTGTCTCTGCTTGCAGATCCTGAGTACTGTTCTGAGCACACACTCCAGCCTGATCCCATTAACCTGCACCAGCCTCCACCTCCGGACTTCAGCATGATCCCATTAACCTGCACCAGTCCCCGCTTCTGGACTTCAGCCTAATCCCTGTGACCTACACCAGTCTTTGGTTCTGGACTTCTGCCTGATCCCATTAACCTGCACCTGGTTCAGTTCAGATCGGATCCTGTATCTATAAGACTCTATCCTGTGAATCCTGCTGATCCCGGCTTCCGTGCATCTAGGCCCTCTGCGGTTCCGCCCGACAGTCCCTGTATAGGGGTTTGTTCGAGGCGGCGCCGCAGGAGAGTCCGGTGCATGGTCCAGTGGGTCCACTCCCAGGACTATTGTTACAAACTACTACACTGCAGTAGTCCTACGTAGATATTGTTTGTCATGGGAGGCACTTGTTATGATGTCTTCCTGCATCTATGGCACAGTACTAATTTTTAGAAATCCGATGCACATTCTGCACTGGACCCAGTACTAGAGTATCAATTAACAAGTCATCTCTTCCTATATAATCTGGGGAATGTTGCCAATAAATATCTTTGAGCCATTAGGAACAGCTTCTCCAACCCATCCTGGAGGGAGGCACCATTTATCCTTTGTCCATTCACTTGCACAAGTGAAATTTGTGAGCTCATCATCCAGTTGACTAGTGCAACTTCTTTTTCCTGTTGCAGAGTTCAGCCCAACTTGAGGCTCACAGGCTGCAGTCTCTGGTCCCTTCTTGTACCCCATGTCACTTTCCCTTCTTCTCTGTAGCCTCTGCCCTTAAATGAGTTAAATGAGCAAGTGCGGGCACTTACAAATGTACAGAAGAGGACCCTCCAAAATTTATAGAGGAGGGCCCTTCCAGACGTATGTTACTAGGCAACTTCAGGGCCCTCACCAAACGCAGGTTTCCTGACTATTGCAGGCCCTCTGAAAATTTGAATTTAGGGCCTCAGAATGACATGGAGGTGGAGGAGGAGGAGAGTAAAGCCCACCGCCACAATGGGCACAATTGTAAACTGCTATAGAATATGTATTCCACTATCTGAGTCTCATGGAGTGAGGGACTGCCCAAATGTAAAAGTAACAGCTGTATCTCCAAAACATATGTTACAGGACCACTTGAGGCCCCTCAGGTCAAAGATCAACATACCAATGGGCACGTTCTAGCTGGCCTCGTAAAGTGCTGGGGAATAGCTACCTAGAAATTATGTATGACAGAGGGACCTACAACATTTTTAGGTCAGTGTGCTCCCAATTGTAAAAGTAAAAAAAGCCAAAACACTAAGTATGAACAAATGCTAAAAGGGATATTTTTTTCTCCAGTTTATTTAGCCTTATATACAAGTGATTATGCAGGAAAAAAAGGTTCTGTAACGCCTGCCTGGGTCCACAGGGCTGTAATGGAAAGGTTAGAGGGAAGCCACTCACCAAGCAGGACCCCCAGAACCCTGAAACCCTTTAACCCCCTATACAGGGATTTGGAATTACCCAGGGCCCTGGAGATCACTACCTGTGGAAGGCTGCAGTCTGAGAGAGTAGTCGTGAGGCAAGGTTCAAACCAGGAATTGCGGAACAGGGACAGAATCGGCAGGCAAGGACGTAATCAGAACTGTAAACCAAGGCCGGATGCCAGTTGCCTCTGGAGGGGTGTGCTGGTCCCGTACACGGGTTGGCAATGCAAGGGTTCCTCCTGAACTTGTGTCTTGTGGTGTATGGATTAACCCCGCTTGGAACAGGAGAAATCCGCTCCCCTGCAGCTTTGGTCGCAGAACTTGTACCTTGTCCCGCTGGTCAATTAACAAGGGTCTTAAAGCTTGCCTCGTCCTAGGGTCCAGGTACCCCACCTGTGCACTGCCTCCGGACTGGATTCCCGTTGTCGGTATCGGCGGGCTACAACCCTGCGCCGGTCCACTTCAGGTCTCCTGCGACCGGATCTCCGTCGCCTGTGGCCTTATTAAGCCGTCTGCTGCCTAGTCGGTTCTCCCGTAGTCCAAGGGCTCCAACCATGACCACACTGCACTTCAGCTCCTGTCACCAACTCCAGCTCCAACCCCTCAACTCTGTACTGAACTCTCCCTGGTTCCCTCCCCGTGTCACCTCAAGACCCATAGGTGGGTGTTCCCATCTGCCTGGTTCCGCCCACTGGTGTGTCCTGGCTGTCATGGGGGGGGGGCGACTAGGATTTGTGGCTGGTGTTCCTGTGTGTGGGATGTGTGTTGTTAATTCCCAAGGAGGAGGCGATTCCTGTACCCTTGGTGTGGGGTACAGTCATCTGTGACTACCTGGTTTTGCCAGGGCGTCACAATCCCCCTTGGTAAAACACAGCCCGTCCGCGGGCTTGTCCGTCACCGGTATTTATTTTTCAGCATCTGAAAAAAGGTGAAAAAAAAACCAAGAATAACATTTTAACAGTCAACATTAGAACATTTCTTCCCTTTATGGGAGGCACATAGCTTGAACGTCACGGAACAGGTTACCATCTACCCTTTTTCTCGCCACCCAAAACACCTATACCCTCCCTTGGTGCCACTGCTAGTCAGGTGTCACACCATCCTGTGTTCTGGTGGGTGTCTCTTTCAGTATCCGGGTCAAAGTTCCGCATGCTGTATCACCCCAAAGGGTCCCTTGGACCGGAACACTTTGGCCTGGAGGGTAGTCACCGGTTTCCGTGGGGACTGGGCCTCGGCCGACTCCACCACAGGTCCTTCCGCCAACCGACCTCTCCAGAGGGTGCCTCCTCCTGGCGGTGAGTAACAAGAAGGTAGAGGGGGGGGTTATTTACAAGACCCAAGAAAGTTTTTGGGGTGGTGTCGCCAGTCCTGACATCATGGTCCATTTTAATGGTTAACTGGGTAAACATATTTCAAAACAACTGTAGGAAAAGGCAACCGGAAACCGCTTCCTCACTTCTTTTCATGAAGGTGACGGTGGGAGGCGAGGCATGGTGTCTCATCCACCACAACCCACTTTTTAACATCTAGGGCAAACTACTCTCGCTCTCCGCAATGCCGAGTGTAGCTCACTATATCTCCGGGTTCCAAATCTCGGTCTGGGTGGCCGGTTGGCAGGTGAGGGGCCACATCCTTCCGGGACACAAATATCTCGGAGTCCAGTCCTGGTTCGTAAATGATACCCCATCCCTTCTGGGGGTCAAAGTAACGGACCTGTTCTCGGTATGTCGGGCCCCGGACCCGGAAAGTGGCTTGCCGCAGGTGGTCTTTCTCTTTGTACGTGCGGGCCAACACCTCAGCCTTGCGTTTCTCATGGGCGGCAATTTCCTGGCGCAGCTGCCATTGCTGCCGCTCCCAATATGGGGCACGGGTTCCGTGCTCCGCCTCCTACTCGGGAGCCAGGCCCACTCGGATGCCCTCGGTGCCGGCGACAACCAGACTCTCTCTCTGCCATGGGCCACATCGCTCAGTGGCATGCTCCTTTTCTCGGCAGGTGCATTCCCGCTGTTCCACAGCCGGGACGGGGTATTTGGGAGAGGCCGGCACCGCGGACCAGACAGACTTCCGGTCGGGTTCCGCCTCCGGTGCGGCCGGGCGGACTGCCGGAGCCGTCGTCATCTCTGTTGCGGCCGGACGGACTGCCGGAGCCGTCGTCATCTCTGTTGCGGCTGGGCAGACTGCCAGGGCCGAGTATAATGTCATGTGGCTTACGGCCCGGCTCGCGGCCGGATGGGATGTCGTCAGGGTTGCGACCTGGCACGGAGTTGAGACGGGTGCTGGATCGGTGGTGCTGGTAAGGCCCGAGGTCCCCATTGCTGGGTCATCCTTTTTAAACAAGAAGGGTTCTGCTACCAGTGCTTGGGGTAGCAGGCCGATCGGGGCGCTGGCCACGGACACGGGTAGCGAGGGAGGCGACGTGGCAGATGGTGGCAGGCTGGACCTCTCAGCCGGGACGGCCGGTTCCTGGGGAACATAGGGGCGTGGGTCACTGCTTACCCGCTCCTCCGAGGCCATCTCCATCTTGCTTGCCCGGACAGCTGCAGCCAGGCCCTACATTTCAGTGGTCCACTGCGTCAGAATGAAATGTGCCTGGGCCTGGATTCTTCGGCACATCTTCTCCGTCTGCTCTTCAATCCAGTCGGTGGAACCGGGAACTGGCCTCTCCACATGCTGGTTGTTGGACCCCTATGACATCCTGCCGCTTGCTTGTCCAGGAACGGGATTTGGCAAAATCCTGGTGTCTCTGCCTTTTATCTTCTTGGATCACATGTCGCTCCCACTTTGTTTTCAATAGCAGTCTCGCGGGACCCACTGTCCTTTGCGACTTCCTGCTTTGGGAGTCACGGGGTTCTGCCCGCGTTATTAGGGGGCTGGGCTTCGGCTTTGCGCCTTTTCTGGGGAAGAAGATGATGCTGTTGTTGTTTTGGCGCCAGAGATGGCGGGCAAGATGGCGCCAGTTCAAGATTTTAAAGTGTTTCACAGAATTCAAAGCAAGGCGCACGGCATCTACTGATGGGGTAAATATCCTATTTGTGACGCCAGGTTTTGTGTTGTCGCTGACGGGTGCCGCCTCCGCTGCAGCAACCGGGGCTGCTCGAGTGGTGCTCGGATCCGGGATCGTGTCCTGGGCTCGAGTGGTGACCAGACCCGGGGCTTGTGCAACCTCCCATCCTTGCACACAGTGAAAAATGAAGGTATTTACAGGGGAGATTGTCTGTGACGCCACCCGTGGGTTGCGGTGATGGGATGGTGGCACCGCCGCTGCCTCTTGGGGCCGGCGTCCGGGACCGATGGTGTGGGGGAAGCAAGGTGGTATCCCCTCCACGGGTAGGGGGAAGGTGTAGTCCTGGGGCCCAGGTGTAGGTAAGGAGCAGTGCTGGGGCGCCGTAGGCAGGTTGGACCGGATGACACCGGTGTACTCATAATTAGGAAGAATTCACACCAAGTCTGGTCCCGCACACGGTTTGGCAATGTAGTGGCCCTTCCTTCTGCACTTGTGTCTTGTGGTGTATGGTTTAACTGTGACGCCCTGGCGCCGCCAGGTGGTGACAGAAAAATATACACCCCACACAACACCATCCCACACCAGGTTCCATCAGCCACAAAACCCTAGCCACCCGCCTCAGGGTAGGAAGGACACACTAGTGGGCAGGACCAGGTGGATTGGGAGCTCCCACCTAGGGGTCTTGAGGATCCGTGGGAGGGAACCAGAGAGTACGAGTCAAAGTCGAGTTCAGGTGGCAGTGCAAGTCAAGTCTGTGCCTAGTGAAGGGTAGCCAGGATAGTGGTCCTGGTCTACTGGCTAGGTGGCAAGCAGTGGACTGTGTCCAAAGGCGACGGGAGTCCGGTCGCGGAAAATCCAGAGTGGACCGGGACAGGGTTGGAGCTCGCCGGTACCGACAGCAGAGATCCGGTCCAGAAACCGTGCACAGGGGGGGTATCTGGACCCTTGTTAGAAGATGGTTGCAAGCCCCTTCTCTAATTAACCAGGCCGGGAACAAGGTTCCAGACGTTGTTCCAGAGTGTTAGCCCAGATAGAGCGAAACGGCAGCCCACTGCGGGGGATAGGGTATCCGCAATAATCCACTAAGATCCCAAGGGTCAGTTTTTTGCGGGCACATCTCCCAACCAAAACCTGTATACTGGTGTATTGCTGTATACTGGGGAGCCCACCCTGTACACAACTTTAAATGAAGCATAAGTCGCAATGGGAAGTTCACTATGCTACAATGCGGCCTAGCAGGGCTGTGCAATCACCGTCTGCCCCATCAATGGCATCTGCGTGCTCTTCATCCTCTGTGACTGTGGGGACAGCAGTCACACCTGCTTTTTGACGCTGACCTTCCACCCCTTTACCCACAACAGGGAGTGTGATTGGCAGGTCGTCAGTTGTTTTTGAAGTGGAAACAGCTGCTGGTGTTGAGCTCTCTCAGACATCGAGAGAACCACCTTTGGATGAAGGCAACATAATATCCACGCCTGCACCTTCGTCACAGATTGCCTGGACTACCTGCAGTTAAAAAATGCGTAGCAGAAATGGAGAGGAGTGTAGAATGCACATGTGGTGTACCTTGCTTGACAGCAAAGAAAGCCTAAGGTAGTATCCCAGACAATTTTACAATGCCCTGAAAGTGTCAGCACTGTTTGCATTTAAAATTGCGTAGCAGAAATGGACAGGTGTGTAGAATGCACAGGTGCTGTAGCTAGCTGGTCAGCAAAGGAAGCCTCACTTTCTATCCCTGCCAATGAAACAATGCCCCAAGGAATTGCCTGAGCTGATGTAGCCAGACGCTGTTATATAAACCCCTGCACAGTGTTGGCACAGACCTGCCTAGCAACAATGGCTATGAACGGCTGTAATGCAGCCCTGAAAAGGGCTGAAATTACAAGTAGTCCCTAATCCCTAAAGCGATCTGTAGATTGCACTGTATGTCTATAGCGCACACAGCAGTAGCGGGAGCGGAGACTGTCACGCACCCGCAACAGACAGATAATGGCGGCGACGGGGAAAATGGCCGGGTCTTATAAGGTAAGGACATGTGACATGCACAGCCTATGACACATGCCCTTGTTTGTCTGGCAAAAATCCACTTTGTGTGTGTGTTTCTGTGATTTGCTGACAGCCTGGCCCGCCCCACTGTATGCGCGGTAAGGAAAAGAAAAAAAAATGGTGATCGCCATTCTTTCAGCACTCAGCAGCAGCACTGATCTAAACCCCGTCCCCCCCGCACACTATACGCTGAATTTTGATATCATGATTCACAGTGACTCACACTATTACAGTGAAAAGCCAGCTAGTAACTAGCTACGCTTTTCTGTGATCGAACCCTTCTCGAACGCAACTCGAACTGCCGAACTTTAAGCAAATCTTTCGAGTTCGTCGAACGACTCGAACACCCCCCAAAATCACTCGAACATGAAATTGGCGAACCGTTTGACTCGAACATCGCTCAATTCTAGTGTACAGCACCAAGGCTAAGTTATAGTCAGGATATGCCAGAATCTCGTCGCCAGTCAGGGCCAACTTAATCTGTCTGAAGGAATTTTCTTCTCCCTCACCCCATTTGAATGGAGGACCAGAAGTTGTACCCTTTTTGGTCTGGCCTACCAGGAGTTCTTGTAAAGGCACTGGCATCTTTGTGTAGCCCTTGATGAATCTCCTGTAGTATCCTACCAGGCCCAGGAACTGATGTACCTCTTTGACAGTTTTCGGTCTTGGCCATTTCTTGATGACGTTATCTTTTCTGGATCTGGTGCCACTCCTTCTGCTCTGCCAATGTGTCCGAGGTATTGGACCCTGGGTTTCAACAGGTGGTACTTCGATGGCTTCATCTTCATTCCATATTTGGACAGTGCCTTAAATACCTCTGCTACATGTTCCAGATGTTCCTTGTAGGTCTTCGAGTATACGATCACATCATCCAGGTAGAGCAGTACTGTCTCGAAGTTGCGGTGTCCCAGACAACATTCCATCAACCTTTCAAAAGTTCCAGGTGCGTTACGGAGTCCAAAAGGCATGCTGTTAAATTCACACAGTTCCATTGGGGTGGTAAATTCAGTCTTCTCTCGATCCGCTTCTGCGACAGAGACTTGCCAATAGCCACTGGTGAGATCTAGGGGGGGAAAGTAGTTAGCAGCCTTCAATGCAGCCAGGGATTCTTCTATACGGGGTAGTGGATAAGCATCTTTGTGTGTTATCTGGTTGATCTGCCTATAGTCCACACACATACTCATAGTGCCATCCTTCTTCTTGACTAGAATCAATTGAGCTGCTCAGGGGCTACAACTGTCTATGATAACCCCAGCCACCTTCATGTTCCTCAACATCTCCTTGGCACACTTGTAATGCTTAGGTGGTATAGGTCTGTAATTTCTTTAATAGGAGGGTGGTTCCCTGTGGGTACGTGATGATGTACCCCTTTTATCCTCCCAAAGTCTACTGGGGGTTTACTGAAGACTTGCTCGTGTTCCTGTACTACCCTGTAAACCCTGTGTTTCTGGTGTGTAGGGGTGGAATCTTTACCTACACGCAGCTCCTGACACCAATCCTGTAACTGCTTTTGGGGATTGTCAACCTCCGCTTGTTCTGACAAGGTCAGGGATCCACTGCCTGGATGGAGTCATCTGTTACAGTGAACAATTTGGCAATAGTGGCATACCTGGGATATTTGGTTTCCTCCTCCCCACAATTTAACACTTGTGTGACGCCCCTGGACTATCAAATCGTCACAGGGTATTGCACAATCTACCCTCCCGTGCAGTATCCACCTCTGCCTTGGTTATGGGTCCCTAACCAAATGGTGTTGCCTACATCAGCTAATCAAATCCTAGATACACCCTGCACCACACCACCAGACACACCAGTGAACAGCTTGAGTGGAATAGAGTCGCCCACCTGGGGGGTCAGGGAGGGGAGGTGAGGAATGTAGTCAGTAGTTAGTCAGTGGTAGAGAGAGGAGAGTAGCCCTCAAGCTGAGAGGAGCTTTGAGGAGGTCGGGAGCGGGGACTCCCTTAAGGAAACTGTCTAGGTGGCTGACGGTGGTCTGGGCCTAGAGGAGTGGGACCCCCATTCGCAGGGGATCATGGCAAGGGGTTTGGATCTGTCGAGCAGGACAACCGGCGGCCTTGCACCATCACCGGGCCGGGCACGACGGGGTTCATGGATCCTAGGTCGGGGAGTAGCTGCAGGTAACCCGATAATTTACCCGTGGAGAACGGAGCCTTCAAGATTTGTTCCCAACCGCTCCAAAATTGGGACACTAGCACAACGAGGAGGATAGGACTTTCCATCCAAAACGGTCCAGAAAGTCCCAAGCGTGAGCCCTGAGAGCAAGCTCCCACACTTAGCCACAGTGGGGAGCGGGACCCGGCAAGTTTCACACTACCGGGACCACCAGAGAAGTAAACTTGGAGCCAGGAGGCAGGTCACGGATCACCGGGCAGCGCCGTTGGGGATGGGACCCGAGCTAGCTCCTCTTAGTGGCAGCGGTGTCCAGAGACTTGGTTTACCCAGTTGTCGGTGTCTGCTTAATAGACTGAGTGAGTACAAGAGTGATCCCTGCATCCCATGGCCCTAATCCCACAACGAGTCCCGGGGTATCCTCCCTACTCGTGGAGGGTTACAACACCTGACTGCCCCCATCATCAACCCAGGTACTCCCCAACAGAAGCTGCGGTATTCACCCCACTTACCGCATGCCACGGGTGGCATCACGAACTCTAACATCCCTTGTAAATACCCCCTTCATTTGAGTGGCCGCACGACCCCCGGGTCCGGAGACTCTCGAGCCACTGAGAACCCAGATCCGAGCAGCTCGGCTGCTGACACGGGGGCAGCACACTCGCACGGGTACTGTCCCTTTGCGAACATCAACCACCCCCCTGGCTGTCAGGATCGTGGACTAATTTTCTGAATAGATGGGCTCCACTACTGCCTGGTAGTCCTGCCCTTTAATTCCTAGGGCCACCCGACACCATATCATCATTTTACTTCTGGGAGGTATCACAATGGGACCGGAGTCTATCATCAGTACATTACCAATTTCTCCACCAGACAGGTTTACCTGTTTTTTCTGCAGGAGGGCTCGGATTTCTCTTTGCAGGACCCTCTGCTGCCCAGCACCCGCAGTTTAAGCAATCTGTTGGAGTAACAACACTTTCCCCAAACAATTTTCAATCACATTGGTGCCCAAAATCACCTGCGGATTCCTGTCATTTTCATCAGTTTCGACTACAATTAAGCCTTGGCCCTTTAACTCTACCCTCCCTACTTTTATGGTTAGTTTTTTAAACCCAATCTGAGTTACTGGTAGTCCATTTACAGCATAAATAGTGAGGCCCGAGTCCGGACAGGTAAGTTCAGTATCTGACCAAAACCTTTTGTAAAGTACATAGGGTATGGTGGTTACCTGGGAGCCGGTGTCCAGCAATGCAAAGGGGGAATTCCGTCCAGGGTGATGGACAGAATCGACCGTCCTTCTACATTCCCGTCTCGCCAGTCAGATGGTCCTTGTCGTCTTATTCCTGGGGGCTGGCCCTTGGCCCCATGGTTTGCCGGTTTAAAGAACACCTGCTTGCAAAATGGCTGGTCTTGTTGCAACGACGGCAGATGGTTTGTCCAGATGAATCATAGCGGTTACTGCTCCTCCCTCTGGACAATGGGATTCTCCTTACTCGCATCCATGGGACATTCTCAGGGCAGTCAGCTAACTGAATCTTCTCCACTGGCTTGGGTTCAGGCTTGATCTGCATCACCTTTAGGATCATAGCGACATCCTTGCTCAGCTGTTGTACCTGGGAACAAAAGTCAGTTGGAGCACCAGGAGGCACAGCCCCTAAGAAAGGGGGTTCCACTCTCATAGGTGAGGTGCTGGCTAGCCAGGACTGGCGGACAGAGTTTATAGTTATAGGGGATTGCAGGGCTTTAATGGTTCAGTCTTTTAAAACATCAAAGTCCAAATCCGGGTGTTCCAGGACCCACAGGTGCAGTTGCTTGCGGTCCTCTACTGATTGTAACCCCTGCAGGAAGTTTTCAACCATCATCGTGTTTCCTGCTGGATCACTGTTGGGGTCTACATTAGAGATGAGCCAGCCTCTAGAGGCTCGAGTTCGGTTTGGTTCGTCGAACGGAGGCCACGTTTGAGTTCGGTTCGGCGAGCCGTTCGACGAACCTCTCAAACCCCATAGAAAACAATGGGAGGCAATCACAAACACATAAAAACACCTTCAAAGGTGTCCAAAAGGTGACAAACAACTCACAAGACAACACAAACACATGGGAAAGTGACAAGGACAAATACTCATGCGAAAACAAAACAGCTGGACGAGGAAAAAGAGGAGGACACACAGATATATGAGTATATGCAAGTGAACATCGATGCCATTACTGTGCAACTTGAGCCTTGCTCATTCTAGGCTTCCAATCTGGATAAATTGCCTGAGCTCGCCACTTACGCCTTGGGGATCTTGTCGTGTCCCGCATCCAGCGTTCCCTCGGACCATGTCTTCAGTGCTGCTGGGTGTGTGCTGCCAGATATGCGCACGCATCTGTCCACTGACAATGTGGACAGACTACCGTTCATCAAGATGAGGAAGTCATGGATCACAGAGGACTTTTCTTCCCCTGTGTCATCCAGGGGAGGCGAAAGGCTGGTGTATTTTTGAGAGTGCTTCATGCAAAGCATCTTTTTAAGATTGGAAATGGGGGACAACTGATGCCAGTCAAGTGGTGTGTGTGTGGCCCAATTTTTGGAAACGAGTGAGACTGTGGTTGGAGTCCCCTTGCTTTTTTTAAAGAGTACCAAGATGAATAAGTCATGGATCACAGAGGACTTTTCTACCCCTGTGTCATCCAGGGGAGGCAAAAGGCTGGTATATTTTTGAGAGTGCTTCATGCAAAGCATCTTTTTAAGATGGAAAATGGGGGACAACTTATGCCAGTCAAGTGGTGTGTGTGTGGCCCAATTTTTGGAAACGAGGGAGACTGTGGTTGGAGTCCCCTCGCTTTTGAAAAAAGAACCAAGATGAACAAGTCATGGATCACAGAGGACTTTTCTTCCCCTGTGTCATCCTGGGGAGGCGACAGGCTGGTGTATTTTTGAGAGTGCTTCATGCAAAGCATCTTTTTAAGATTGAAAATGGGAGACAACTGATGCCAGTCAAGTGGTGTGTGTGTGTGGACCAATTTTTGGAAACAAGGGAGACTGTGGATGGAGTCCCCTTGCTGTGTTTTACATGCTTTTAGAAAGGCATGACATGGCTTTGAGGTTGACTTTCAGCAGGGTCTGACTGGGGTGCCAGGGGCCTACCAGGGAAATTGCCTCTAGGGGCCCACACTATGGCTACCATAAACATTTTTATTACTTGTACATTTCCGGCTTCTCTCAGAATAACATGGGCCTTTTAACAAACTCCACAGTGCGCATAGAGCTCTGTCCTGGGTCTGCAGATAGCACATAAGAGCCCTGTCCTGTGCCTGCAGATAGCGCAGTAGAGCCCTGTCCTGTGCCTGCAGATAGCGCAGTAGAGCCCTGTCCTGTGCCTGCAGATAGCGCAGTAGAGCCCTGTCCTGTGCCTGCAGATAGCGCAGTAGAGCCCTGTCCTGTGCCTGCAGATAGCGCGGTAGAGCCCTGTCCTGTGCCTGCAGATAGCGCAGTAGAGCCCTGTCCTGTGCCTGCAGATAGCGCAGTAGAGCCCTGTCCTGTGCCTGCAGATAGCGCAGAAGAGCCCTGTCCTGGGCCTGCAGATAGCGCAGAAGAGCCCTGTCCTGGGCCCTGCAGATAGCGCAGTAGAGCCCTGTCCTGTGCCTGCAGATAGCACAGTAGAGCCCTGTCCTGTGCCTGCAGATAGCGCAGAAGAGCCCTGTCCTGGGCCTGCAGATAGCGCAGAAGAGCCCTGTCCTGGGCCCTGCAGATAGCGCAGTAGAGCCCTGTCCTGGGCCCTGCAGATAGCGCAGTAGAGCCCTGTCCTGTGCCTGCAGATAGCGCAGTAGAGCCCTGTCCTGTGCCTGCAGATAGCACAGGATTTCTTGTAGCCTCTTATTTATTGTAGATAATAATGGAATCTGTTATTTACAGTCAGTCGCAGTTTTTCTTACACATGAAAACCACCGAGTCCATCAGCCAAACAATAATCAAAGAGAAGCAGAACGTTGTCCAGCATCTTCACATGGAAACTAGTGATGAGCGAGCATGCTTGTTACTACTCGGTACTCGCACGAGTATCGCTGTACTCGGGCTGCTCGGCGGGGACCAAGTAATCTCGCGATACTCGTGCTGTACTCGTGGTCTTCATTTCTGCATGTTGGCGCTCTTTTGAGAGATAGCCCTCATGCAGGGATTGGCTGGCAGACCACTGCAATGCCACAGCCCTGTTAGTTGTGGAATTGCAGTGATTGGCCGGCCTGCACAGCGTGACCGAGCCTTTATACCGGCCGGCGCGCTGTGCTCTGCTCACAGCCATCCAGACAGTCAGTGCAGGGAGAGTGTCGCTGCTTCAGGGAAAGGTTTGCGGCCCTTTATAGCTATTTCCGTAGCAGGGCTGCAAACAGTGTGACCAAAAGTCCTTCTCAGGACTATTGTAGTAGTATACAGGCAGGCAGGGTATAGCCAGGTCGGAGTACAGTAGCAGAGTCCTTCTCAGGACTATTGTTGCTGTATACAGGCAGGGTATAGCCAGGTCGGAATACAGGCTAGTGACCAGAAGAGTCCTTGTCAGGACTATTGTAGCAGTATACAGGCAGGCAGGCAGGGTATATAGCCATTCCTAGTGGTGACCGTATACCAGCCTTCATCATATCTGGGGCTGGTGTACACAGTCTAAAACAGTCCAGATAGTGTCAGACTTCTCATTAATTGTCGCTCCTAAAAACCTGTTAGGTTCTTAGTGCGTCCGTGCTTGCATTTAAAAACCGCACGTGTGTGCCTGTCGGTGGCAGCGTACAGGTGCACTTGTGTGCGTTTTTACCAAACTATTATATAACGCACAAGTGTAGTGTATAATACACGTCAGTCAGCAGTGGCTGATAGTGTCAGAGTTCTCATTAATTTTTGCTCCTAAAACCTGTTAGGTTCTTAGTGCGTCCGTGTTTGCATTTAAAAACCGCACGTGTGTGCCTGTCGGTGGCAGCGTACAGGTGCACGATTTGCACAAACTTGGATATAACGCCCAAGTCTAGTGAATACACGTCAGCACAGCATTGCAAAATGCGCAAGGGCGTTGGCAAGGAACAAGGAAGTGGACGTGATGGTGGTGCAGGCAGAGGCCGAGGTCGTGGGCAAGCTCTAATTTCGCCACAACAAAGGGCCACATCTAGTCGCTCGCACGTCCTGTCCCAAATTCTTGGGGACCGCAGCAGTACACCGCTCTTGAACCAAGACCAGTGTCAACAGGTTGTTAGTTGGATAGCGGATAATGCTTCCAGTCAGATTGGCACCACCACAAACACTCTGTCTTCCACACGGTCAAGTGTCAGTAGCCGTGATACTGCACCGCACATTTCAGAACCTGATCCTCCTTCCTACCACAAGGCTGAGTACACGTCCTCGGACATTAATGATCCCACACTTGGACACTCGGAAGAGCTGTTCACGTTTCCATTCGCACATTCTGGCCTCTCGCCAGCTCATGTTGAAGTGGGTCATGAGGAGATCGTATGTACAGATGGCCAAATATTTGAGCAGCCACGTTCTCACGAAGTTGGCAACGTGTCTCAACAAGGGGTGGACGATGATGAGACACAATTGTCAGGAAGTCAGGAGGAGGAGCAGGGTGCGGAAGAGGAAGACGACGTGGTGGATGATCCAGTAACTGACCCAACCTGGCAGGAGGATATGCAGAGCGAGGACAGCAGTGCACAGGGGGAGGGAGGCGTAGCATCCCAACAGGCAGTAAGAAGCAGGGTGGTGGCTCCAGGCAGAAGTCAGGCAACCGTTCCCTGGAACAACAACACGACACAAGGTGCCTGTACAAATGTTAGGTCTTCCCGAGTCTGGCAGTTTTTTAAGAAGCTCCAGATGATTCCAAAAAGGCCATTTGCAACACCTGCCGTGCCAGCATCAGCAGGGGTACCAAAACTAGCAGCCTGACCACCACCAGCATGATCAGGCACATGTCAGCCAAGCACCCGACTTTGTGGGAAGTACAACAGAGTCGAGGAGCAGTGCTTGCTGATGTCACTGCTACGTCTTCGCTGGTTGTGCATGCGAGCCAATCCCCTGTCCATGCTGCCTGCGAACAAGCCTCCTCCGGCCCTGGACCTGCAATTGCCTACGCAGAAATAACACCATCATCAAGCACGTCCTTAACCCAGCACAGCGTTCAGTTATCCATTCAGCAAACCTTTGAACGCAGGCGCAAATACACTGCCAACACCCCACATGCCACAGTTCTAAATGCTAACATTTCGCGACTGCTTGCGCTGGAAATGTTGCCTTTTAGGCTGGTGGAGACAGAAGCATTCCGCGACCTGATGGCGGCAGCTGTCCCACGTTGCTCGGTCCCCAGCCGCCACTATTTCTCCCGGTGTGCCGTCCCCGCGTTGCATAACCACGTGCCACAAAACATCACACGTGCCCTGAACAACGCTGTTTCACCCAAAGTCCACCTAACCACAGACACGTGGACAAGTGCTTGTGGGCAAGGCCGCTACATCTCGTTGACGGCACACTGGGTTAATATTGTGGAAGCTGGGACCCAGTCTGAGCGAGGGACGGAACACGTCCTTCCCACACCAAGGTTTGCAGGCCCTACCTCAGTCAGTGTTTCACCCACACTCTACAGCTCCGGAATGTCATGCTCTTCAGCCTCCTCCTCCTCCTGCGCATCCTCATCCACTGTACCCTCCACACCAGTCCCAAGCTGGAAGCACTGCAGCACTGCCTCGGCGAAGCGGCAACAGGCTGTGCTGAAGCTAATCTGCATAGGTGACAAACCCCACAATGCAGAAGAGGTGTGGACAGCTCTGAAACAGCAGGCAGATCACTGGCTCACACCTCTGAACCTAAAGCCAGGAAAGGTCGTGTGTGACAATGGCCGGAACCTGGTGGCGGCTTTGAGGTGAGGCCAGCTGACACATGTTCCATGCGTGGCCCATGTGCTCAACCTCGTGGTTCAGCGGTTTCTAAAGTCATACCCAGAGCTGTCTGATCTGCTGGTAAAAGTTCGCCGCCTGTCTGCACATTTTCGAAAGTCACCTACTGCTTCAGCCGGCCTTGCCGGCTTTCAGCGCCGTTTGCATCTTCCGGCTCACAGACTGGTGTGTGATGTCCCCACGCGTTGGAATTCAACTCTGCACATGTTGGTCAGGATATGTGAGCAGAAGAGGGCAGTTGTTGAGTACCTGCATCACCTAAGCCGTCGGGAAATGGGTCAAACTCCACACATAACACCTGAGGAGTGGAGATGGATGTCCGACCTATGTACCATCCTCCAAAACTTTGAGGACTCCACCAAGATGGTGAGTGGTGATGACGCCATTATTAGCGTCACCATACCGCTACTCTGCCTTCTAAAACGGTCTCTGCTCAAAACCAAACATGATGCATTGCAGGCGGAGCGCGATGAGTTGCAGCAAGAAACAGTAGTGGGTGTGGGTGATAACACACAGCCCAGCCTCGTCTCATCACAACGTGCAGTGGAGGACTATGACGAGGAGGAGGATGAAGACATGGAGCAAATCTCCGGCCAAATTGAGGATATGACATGCACACCAGTCATATCCTCGGTTCAGCGTGGCTGGCCAGAGGACAGGGTAGATGAGGAGGAGGAGGAGGAGGAGGACAGCATGTTCAGTCATTGTGTTGGTCAGGCTACTGAAGTCCTGGCTGTTAAGAGTCTGGCGCACATGGCTGACTTTATGGTAAGCTGCCTGTCTCGTGAGCCTCGCGTTAAGAACATCTTGGCCGACAATCATTACTGGTTGGTAACACTGTTAGACCCACGCTACAAGGAGAACTTTATGTCTCTTATTCCCGAGGCGGAGAGGTCAACCAAAATGCAGCAGTTCCGGAAGGCCATAGTCACGGAAGTAGGCAAAGCATTCCCCTCACAAAACGCTTGCGGCATAGGTCAGGAATCAGTGGACAACCAAGGCGTACAGCCGAGAGAGGCACAAGTCCAATCCGCCAGAGGTAGGGGAACAGTCCTTAAGATGTGGGACAGTTTTCTCAGCCCCTCACGTACCACAGCCCCTGAGGTGCGGGGTAGTGCCACAAGAAATCCTAAGTTTGCCCAGATGCTCAAGGAGTACCTTGCAGATCGAACAACTGTACTCCGACATTCCTCTGTGTCTTACAATTATTGGGTATCCAAGGTGGACACGTGGCATGAATTGGCTCTCTACGCCTTGGAAGTCCTGGCCTGCCCTGCCGCTAGCGTTTTGTCAGAGCGTGTTTTTAGTGCCGCAGGTGGAATCATTATAGATAAACGCACCCGCCTGTCAACTGAAAATGCTGATAGGTAGAGTTGAGCGCGGTTCGTGGTTCGTGGTTCTCCAGTTCTAGGCTCGAGTGATTTTGGGGCCTGTTCTAGATCGAACTAGAACTCGAGCTTTTTGCAAAAGCTCAATAGTTCTAGAAACGTTCGAGAACGGTTCTAGCAGCAAAAAAACAGCTAAATCCTAGCTTGGTTTCTGCTGTAATAGTGTAAGTCACTCTGTGAATCACACTATTATGACATTTCAGTGTATAGTGTGCGTGAACAGCGCCTTCAGATCACTGCTGTTTGTATAATGGCGATCGCCATTTTTTTTTTTTTTTCTTGTCTTCCTTCCCTAAGCGCGCGCGTCTTGTGGGGCGGGCCAGCATGTCAGCCAATCACAGACACACACACAGCTAAGTGGACTTTGAGCCAGAGAAGCAACGGCATGTGTGATAGGATGTCCATGTCACATGTCCCTGCATTATAAAACCGGACATTTTCTTCCAGGACGCCATTATCTGCCTTCTGCGTCTTTGGTGTCAGACATCACTGTCGCAGCTCCGTCCTCCTGAGTCCTATAGCCGATACAGCTGTATGCGCTGCATACACAGCGTTAGACAGCATAGGGAGAGCACTTTATAGCAGTCCTTTTAAGGGCTCAAACCGGCAGGGTCAGAGAGCCATAGGTGACAGGTCCTGAAAACAGCAACAGCGTCTGTGTAGCCAAGGTCAGGGATTTCCTCCCTGCATTTCACCATTAGGAGGGAATAGAAAGGCAGGCTTCCATTCCTCTACCCAGAGCACCACAATCCTGCCACTGTACCCTCTTGTCCTCTGCACACTCCAACTCATTATAACTAAGCCATTATACTAGCAAACACTCAGTGTACCAAGTGGCATCCTAAACGTGGCTATTGGACTTTGCTATAGTCCCACTAGTGCAAAGACATTTGCAGAGCACGTCTGCCTGCATTGCACACTCAAACTTTTTTAAACTGAGCAATTTTACTAGCAAACACTCAGTGTACCTAGTGGCATCCTAAACGTGGCTATTGGACTTTGCTATAGTCCCACTAGTGCAAAGACATTTGCAGAGCGCGTCTGCCTGCATTGCACACTCCAACTTTTTTAAACTAAGCAATTTTACTAGCAAACACTCAGTGTACCTTGTGGCATCCTAAACGTGGCTATTGGACTTTGCTATAGTCCCACTAGTGCAAAGACATTTGCAGAGCACGTCTGCCTGCATTGCACACTCAAACTTTTTTAAACTCAGCCATTATACTAGCAAACACTCAGTGTACCTAGTGGCATCCTAAACGTGGCTATTGTACTTTTGTCAAATCACAGTATTGGAACGTTATTTGCAGCACATCTGCCTGCATTGCACACTCAAACTTTTTTAAACTCAGCCATTATACTAGCAAACACTCAGTGTACCTAGTGGCATCCTAAACGTGGCTATTGTACTTTTGTCAATTCACAGTATTGGAACGATATTTGCAGCACGTCTGCCTGCATTGCACACTCTAACTTTTCTAAACTCAGCCATTATACTAGCAAACACTCAGTGTACCTAGTGGCATCCTAAACGTGGCTATTGTACTTTTGTCAATTCACAGTATTGGAACGTTATTTGCAGCACATCTGCCTGCATTGCACACTCAAACTTTTTTAAACTCAGCCATTATACTAGCAAACACTCACTGTACCTAGTTGTATCCTAAACGTGGCTATTGGACTTTTGTCAATTCACAGTATTGGAACGATATTTGCAGCACGTCTGCCTGCATTGCACACTCAAACTTTTTTAAACTCAGCCATTATACTAGCAAACACTCACTGTACCTAGTTGTATCCTAAACGTGGCTATTGTACTTTTGTCTATTCACAGTATTGGAACGTTATTTGCAGCACGTCTGCCTGCATTGCACACTCAAACTTTTTTAAACTCAGCCATTATACTAGCAAACACTCACTGTACCTAGTTGTATCCTAAACGTGGCTATTGTACTTTTGTCTATTCACAGTATTGGAACGTTATTTGCAGCACGTCTGCCTGCATTGCACACTCAAACTTTTTTAAACTCAGCCATTATACTAGCAAACACTCACTGTACCTAGTTGTATCCTAAACGTGGCTATTGTACTTTTGTCTATTCACAGTATTGGAACGTTATTTGCAGCACGTCTGCCTGCATTGCACACTCAAACTTTTTTAAACTCAGCCATTATACTAGCAAACACTCACTGTACCTAGTTGTATCCTAAACGTGGCTATTGTACTTTTGTCTATTCACACTACTGCAAATCTATGTGCAGCACCTCTGCATGACAACCTCCTGCTCTGTTTTTAATAAGCTATAATGATAGCACAAAATACTGCCATTTAGTGGCATCATAGAACTGGCTGTTGTATTCCATTAGTGCCCCACTGGTGACAAGCTATTTCTAGCACCTCTACATCACACCCTCATGCACATTTTGCTACGCTAATGTTATAGCAAACTCATGGAATTCATTGCTGCATTTCATAATTCGGAGGGATAGAAAGTCAGGCTTCCTTTAGCTTTTCCTTCTGTTCATAGACAGCATCTCCAAGACAAATTTCCCCTCCACGTCTAAGTGTGGAGAGGCAGCTAGTGCGCATGCGTGTGCCGATGTACCCCAGCTGCAGCCTAATTACAGTGTTTCGCGTAGTGAGTATGCTCAGCCTGACTGTGTTATTCCTGACGCTAAGTCTTCTTTTCGGGATACAGCGCATGCTCCCACACTAAGTGTGAAAAGCCTCTTTGCACAGGTGCTTGCATTCCGTGCCGGGTCTAAGTCCTGTTTTGTGCCTAGACACCATGCTAAAGCTGATAGTCTTTTTTCAGAGACTGTATTTCATGCTACTGAGCATGCTCAGGCACTTCCTGCATCAGAGACTAGGTCCGGTAATGAACTCTTTGGCCCTGGCACTGATGTGGGGGTCCCATATAGACCACAGGGCATCAGGTGTCCTCCCAAATGGCTTGCAGAGGCCCACACCTATGACTTGTCACCGCATTATTGATGGTCAGACGATGACTGGTGAGGTGTTTGGGTCATGGCAGCCATGAGGTCATCATTGAAGTTGCGTTTCCAAATAGGACGCTAGTTATGCCACTCATGACGTGTCACTCTACTTTTGTCTCCAGGAGGTGCATTGTGGTTCACCCTGGTTTGGGGCGGACCCAGGTTATAAAAGTGGCTGGAGCCAACAAGGAGGTGCGCAGTCTTCTATTATGCTCCGAAAGAGCACACCTCCATGTGTTGAACCCATTGCGGCTTTAGGCCAGAGGTAGGCAGGGATAGGGTGGTGGATGCAGGCCACCACCACAGTTGGTAACGCAGAACGGTTAAGACCAGCTCCTGTCCTAACAGTCCTGCTTGTGCAGCCCAGTGGCATTAACAGGCCTGCTGCTGCTGATGCGCCTGCTGTCCACAGGTGTGGCCCCTACGCACACGGTCAGCGTACTCAATGGCCCCTGTGTTGTTAACAGGGAGTTCCTGGGCTGGGTGGGCATGTGGACCCTGTGACGCTAACAGGGCTCCCAGTCTCCAGATCCGAATGGCGTCTAACTCGGTTCAGGCTACTATTAGTTTCATAGCCACACAGCTCTGTATCCTCCACCAAAACTTCAAGTTGCCAACCTCTCCTTTTCCAACTGGGAGCACGGTGGACACTGACTGCTGATGGGGATATATACCTTTCTCTTTCTTTTCTTATTAATTTTCGTTATATAGCGGTCACACATTATATACCACTTTATCCAAATCTGCCAGTCCCACTGTAACAGATGTTGTTTCTTCAGCAAATGTTACAGTTGCTTAACCACCAAATCCACGGACCAAAACTTTTTTCCCCTTTCCAACACACCTGTTCCCCTTTCCAACAGCATCTGTCCTTTTTCAACTCATTTTGGGATATGACCAAAAGTGCAACTGTGCAGGGACACCGTACTCAACGCCATCTCAGCACAGCAGCCATCCCTCGGTCCCTCCGATGTGGACAAGTAAAAGACCATTTCCTCCTATCCATGACAAAGCGTTGAGATTCACTCTGTGCAGCACTGGTGTTTAGTGGAAAAGTAGATCTAAGATTGCGTACCACATTCTGCAGATACTCCTGTATACGTGCGTCTATTTCTATGGCAGGAATTAGTTCGCCAAATTTTGTCTTGTACCGGGGATCTAACAGTGTGGCAACCCAGTATTCAGGATTACTTCAAATTCATACAATCCGAGGGTTATGTAGGTAGTGCAGCAAGAAGGCGCTCATGTGTCTTGTGCATCCAGGAGGACCAAGTCCTTGGTGTGTTGGTGGCAGAGAGGTGAGTGAGAATCGTGCCTCCTTCCTCTGCCCTCTCCCCCCAACCTCGCACAACCGAAATGTGAGCAAGCTCTCACTCATCTGCTGAGTCTTCCATGCCCATCGCAAGTTCGTCCTCCATTTCTTCATGGCTCCTGCACCTTCCTCAACAATTTTTGCTGATACTATGCGCCCTTGTTAATCCCTATCCCCCACCATAACTGCTGCCTAGGTGCCGCTTACCGTATGGACCTTGTAGATCTTATTATCCCTTCTGCATATGACTCCTCCTGTACTTCCTCACCTTCCTCTTGGACCAATACCTGACTCCGAATAATGCTTACAGTGTGCTCCATCATGTAGATGACCAGAATTGTCACGCTGAGAATGGCATTGCCAGTGCTAAACATCTTCGTCGACATTTGTAAACTGTGTAGAAGGGTGCATAGGTCCTTGATCTGACACCACTCCAGCAGCGTGATCTGCACCACCTCTGGATCAAGTTAGCCCAGGGTATACGTCATACCGTATTTTAGCAGGGCTCTGCGGTGCTGCCACACACGCTGCAACATGTGCAGATTCCAATTCCTGCGTGTCGGAACATCGCATTTCCGGCGTTTAACCGCCAGACCCTAAGACTTCCGGAGCGATGACAGTTGTTGAGCTGCTGGGTGCGAAGGATGAAAGTGAGCACACAGCAGCGTGCCCGCTGCACAAGGCCATGTAGGCCGGGATGGTATTTTAAAAATTGCTGGACAACCAGGTTCAACACGTGAGCCATACAAGGCACGTGTGTCACATTGCCCTGAAGAAGGGTCGCAGACTGGTTTGCATCATTGTCGCACCCGACCTTCCCTGACTGCTGGTTGACTGTAGACAACCATTGATGAAACTTGGTCTCACTCTCCAGAGCTAACCGTCCACAATTACTCAGCGGTGTCTCACATTTCCCCTACATTTCAAAGTAAACATTTGACCGCCTGATGGCCTTGAGCTCTGCTGCCAGCATAGTAAGGAGGTGTGTGGGATTCCTTGGGCGCAGTTACAAGGAAGGGTGGCCTGACCACACAGGGTTTGGGGCGAGGTGGATGACCCACACGAGGTTGAGGAGGCAGAACCAGTGGAGGAACTTGTACATACAGAGGAAGGATTGACACACAAGTCGTGGGGACGGCAAGACTTGTACAGCAAACCCTTCTCCATCTCTCACCATAGTTATCCAGTGCCCAGTCAGCAACATGTAACTCCCCTGTCCATGCTTACTGGTCCAAGTATCTGTGTTGAAATGCACCCTGTCACACACAGAGTTTCTCAAGGAATTGGTGATGTTGTGTGCGACATGCTGGTGTAGCGCAGGCACACCTTTCTTAGAGAAGTAGTGGCGACTGGGCATCTGGTACTGGGGCACAGTGACAGACATAAGGTCTCTAAAATCCTGTGTGTCCACCATGCGGAAAGGCAGCATTTCCGTAGCCAAGAGCTTACAGAGGGATAAAGTCAACCTCTTAGCTTTGTCATGGGTCGCAGGAAATGGCCTTTTATTTGTCCACATCTGAGGGACAGAGATCTGGCTGCTGTCTGTAGACGGTGTTGAGTAGGGTGTCCCTGGAAAAATGCAGGTTTGTGAGGAAAGTGCAGGCGGAGACATGATGTTGCCTTCATCTTGCCTTCAGATCTGTTCATCTTGTATCATTTTTAAAAAACACAGCAAGCAAGGGTTACTCCAAGCGGAGCCTCCCTTTTTTCCAAAAATTGTGCCCCACACACACCCACCCATTCAGTGGCAGCACTTGTGACCTAGTTGCAAACAGGATGTTTTGATTTGCATCAAGCACATTCCAAATCCACAAGCATTTACTCTCCCCAGGATGACACAGGGGTAGTAAATTCCTTGTGGATCCATGACTTGTTCATTTTGATGAACGTCAGTCTGTCCACATTGTCACTGGACAGACGCGTGCGCTTATCTGTCAGCACACACCCAGCAGCACTGAAGACACGTTCAGAGACAACGCTGGCAGCTGGACACGACAAAATCTTCAAGGCGTAACTGGAGAGCTCTGGACATTTTTCTAGATTTGAAGCCCAAAAGGAGCAAGGCTCCATTTGAAAAGTCATTGCATCGATGTTCATTTGGAGATACTCCTGTATCATCCTCTCCATCCGTTGACTATGTGTCAGACTTGTTGTCTCTGGTGGCCTTGCAAAGGAGGGTCTAAAAAAATTATTAAAAGATTCCATAAAATTGCTGTTACCAGCACCAGATCCGGTCCTACTGGTACGGGTAGACTGTTGAAGATGACGAGGCCGTCCCATGTTTGTCAAGTTACAACTGGAAGAATCACTCCCTTCACCTGCACGGTTGTTTGGTGGAAAAGCCGAGCTAAGATCGAGTAACAGCTTCTGCTGATACTCCTGCATACGTGCGTCCCTTTCTATGGGTGGAATTATGTCACAAAATTTGGACTTGTACCGGGGATCTAATAGTGTGGCAAGCTAGTAGTCATCATCACTTCTAATTTTGACAATACGAGGGTCATGTTGGAGGTAGTGCAACAAGAAGGCACTCATGTGTCTTGCGCAGCCATGCGGACCAAGTCCACGCTGTGTTTGTGGCATAGAGGTGCTAACCGTTCTTTCTTCCTCTGACATCTCCCCCCAACCTCTTTCAACTGAAATTTGACCAAGCTCCCCCTCATCTGCTGAGTCTTCCATGTCCATGGACAGTTCGTCCTCCATATCTTCATGTCCTCCTGCACCTTCCTCAACATCTCGCCTGCTACCATGCGCCCTTGTTGATCCCTGTCCCCCATGGTCCCATGCCTGCCGCGTTGGTGATGATGAACGTCTGGACCTTGGTGATGTTGTTGTGTCTTGCGCATATGAATCCTCCTGTAGTTCCTACCCTTCCTGTTGTCCCACCCCCTGACTCCGAATAGTGTTTAGCGTGTGCTCCAGCATGTAAATGACTGGAATCGTCATGATGATAATGGCATTGTCAGCGCTAAACATATTCGTCGCCATGTCGAAACTGTGCAGAAGGGTGCATAGGTCCTTGATCTGAGATCACTCCATCAGGGTGATCTGCCCCACCTCTGCATCTCGTTGGCCCAGGCTATACGTCATGACGTATTGCACCATGGCTCTACGGTGCTGCCACAGTCGCTGTAACATGTGTAGAGTTGAATTCCAGCGTGTTGCCACATCGCATTTCAGGCGATGAACCGGCAGGCCGAAAGACTTCTGGAGCGATGCAAGTCCCTCAGCTGCGGCGCTTGAACGGCGGAAGTGAGCAGACAGTTTTCGTGCCCTGTTCAGAAGGCCATCTAGGCCAGGATAGTGTGTTAAAAATTGCTGGACGACAAGGTTCAACACGTGAGCCATACAAGGTACGTGTGTCACCTTGCCCAGGCGAAGGGCCGCACCCAGGTTTGCAGCATTGTCGCACACGGCCTTACCAGGCTGCAGGTTGAGTGGAGACAACCATTTATTAAACTCGGACCGCAGAGCTGACCACAACTCCTCAGCTGTGTGACTCTTATTCCCAAGACATGTCAAGCTAAAGACCGCCTGATGCCGTTGCGCTCTGCTGCCAGCATAGTAATGAGGGTTGCGTGATTCCTTCTGCGCAGTGAGAACGCTGGTGGCCTGACCAGGCAGGCTTGGGGCGGAGGTGGAGGACCCAGATGAGGTGGAGGATGCAGAAGCAGTGGCGGAACTTGGACAGACAGAGGATTGACACACAAGTCGTGGGGACGGCAAGACTTGTGCAGCAGACCCTTCACCATCTATCACCATAGTTACCCAGTGGCCAGTCAGCGGCATGTAACGTCCCTGTCCATGCTTACTGGTCAAAGTATCGGTGGTGAAATGCACCCGTTCACACACAGAGTTTCTCAAGGAAGCGGTGATGTTGTGTGTGACATGCTGGTGTAGCGCGGGCACACCTTTCTTAGAGAAGTAGTGGCGACTAGGCATCTGGTACTGGGGCACAGCGACAGACATAAGGTCTCTAAAATCCTGTGTGTCCACTAGGCGGAAAGGCAGCATTTCGGTAGCCAACAGCTTACAGAGGGATAGAGTCAACCTCTTAGCTTTGTCATGGGTCGCAGGAAGTGGCCTTTTATTTGACCACATCTGAGGGACAGAGATCTGGCTGCTGTGTGTAGACGGTGTTCAGTAGGGTGTCCCTGGAAAAATGCAGGTTTGTGAGGAAAGTGCAGGCGGAGACATGATGTTGCCTTCATCCAACGTTGGTGCTATCGATGTTTGAGAGAGCTGTACACAATCACTTGTTTCCCCTTCCAAACCAAATGACGACCTAACAAGCAAACTGCCTGTTGCGGTTACAGTGGTGGAAGTTGTGGGTGGAAAAACAGGTGTGACAGCTGTCCCCACAGTCCTAGAAGATGACGAGCGCGCGGATGCACTGGAAGGGGCAGGCGGTGGATGGTTGGCTCCGCTAGGCCGCATTGCAGCACGGTGAGCTTCCCACCAGGCCACATGATATTTATTCATGTGACGATTCATGGAAGAAGTTGTCAAACTGCTGAGGTTTTGACCTCTACTAAGATAACCATGCCAAATGTTACAGATCACATAATTAGGGCGATCTTTTTTTATGTCAAAAAAGGACCAGGCAAGGCAAGGCTTAGAGGCCATGCGACCTGTAGATCCACCCCGAATAATGCTCAGAGGCAGAGTGGTGGCTGAGGATGCAGTTGTAGACGTGCTACCAGTGCTCCGACTGTGTCCAGGAAGGCGCAAGGTTACTTCGACGTCGGTTGCATCCTCCTCCACCGCCTCTGTTGACCTCCTCGAGTGTGTGACTGTGGGTTGACAGTAGGTGGGATCTAGAACTTCATCATCAATTGTTGTGTTTGCACTCCCCTCCCCCTCAGACCGAGCCTCTTCTTGCCCTGACCGAATATTTAAGTTGTCATCCCAATCGGGTATCTGCGTCTCATCTTCATCAGTATGTTCCTCATTGTCTATAACCACAGTTGTTGGAAAGGCAGCATTTTGGTAGCCAACAGTTTGCAGATGATGAAAGTCAACCTCCAAGCCATGTCATGCCCTTCTAAAAGCATGTAAAACACAGCGAGGGGACTCCAACCACAGTTTCCCTCGTTGCCACTAACTGGGCCACACACACCCCACTTGACTGGCATCGGTTGACCCCCCCTTTTGAAAAAGAAAAAGATGCTTTGCATGAAGCACTCTCAAAAATACGCGTGCCTTTCCCGTCCCCTGGCTGACCCAGGGGAAGAAAAGTCCTCTGAGAGCCATGATTTGTTCATTTTGGGTCTTTTAGAAACACAGCGAGGGGACTCCAACCACAGTCTCCTTCGTTGCCACTAACTGGGCCACACACACCCCACTTGACTGGCATCGGTTGAGCCCCCTTTTGAAAAAGAAAAAGATGCTTTGCATGAAGCACTCTCAAAAATACGCGTGCCTTTCCCGTCCCCTGGCTGACCCAAGGGAAGAAAAGTCCTCTGAGAGCCATGACTTGTTCATCTTGGTTCTTTTAGAAACACAGCGAGGGGACTCCAACCACAGTCTCCCTCGTTTCCACTAACTGGGCCACACACACCCCACTTGACTGGCATCGGTTGAGCCCCCTTTTGAAAAAGAAAAAGATGCTTTGCATGAAGCACTCTCAAAAATACACGTGCCTTTCCCGTCCCCTGGCTGACCCAGGGGAAGAAAAGTCCTCTGAGAGCCATGACTTGTTCATCTTGGTTCTTTTAGAGACACAGCGAGGGGACTCCAACCACAGTCTCCCTCGTTGCCACTAACTGGGCCACACACACCCCACTTGACTGGCATCGGTTGACCCCCCCTTTTGAAAAAGAAAAAGATGCTTTGCATGAAGCACTCTCAAAAATACGCGTGCCTTTCCCGTCCCCTGGCTGACCCAGGGGAAGAAAAGTCCTCTGAGAGCCATGACTTGTTCATCTTGGTTCTTTTAGAGACACAGCGAGGGGACTCCAACCACAGTCTCCCTCGTTGCCACTAACTGGGCCACACACACCCCACTTGACTGGCATCGGTTGACCCCCCCTTTTGAAAAAGAAAAAGATGCTTTGCATGAAGCACTCTCAAAAATACGCGTGCCTTTCCCGTCCCCTGGCTGACCCAGGGGAAGAAAAGTCCTCTGAGAGCCATGACTTGTTCATCTTGGTTCTTTTAGAGACACAGCGAGGGGACTCCAACCACAGTCTCCCTCGTTGCCACTAACTGGGCCACACACACCCCACTTGACTGGCATCGGTTGACCCCCCCTTTTGAAAAAGAAAAAGATGCTTTGCATGAAGCACTCTCAAAAATACGCGTGCCTTTCCCATCCCCTGGCTGACCCAGGGGAAGAAAAGTCCTCTGAGAGCCATGACTTGTTCATCTTGGTTCTTTTAGAGACACAGCGAGGGGACTCCAACCACAGTCTCCCTCGTTGCCACTAACTGGGCCACACACACCCCACTTGACTGGCATCGGTTGACCCCCCCTTTTGAAAAAGAAAAAGATGCTTTGCATGAAGCACTCTCAAAAATACGCGTGCCTTTCCCGTCCCCTGGCTGACCCAGGGGAAGAAAAGTCCTCTGAGAGCCATGACTTGTTCATCTTGGTTCTTTTAGAAACACAGCGAGGGGACTCCAACCACAGTCTCCCTCGTTTCCACTAACTGGGCCACACACACCCCACTTGACTGGCATCGGTTGAGCCCCCTTTTGAAAAAGAAAAAGATGCTTTGCATGAAGCACTCTCAAAAATACACGTGCCTTTCCCGTCCCCTGGCTGACCCAGGGGAAGAAAAGTCCTCTGAGAGCCATGACTTGTTCATCTTGGTTCTTTTAGAGACACAGCGAGGGGACTCCAACCACAGTCTCCCTCGTTGCCACTAACTGGGCCACACACACCCCACTTGACTGGCATCGGTTGACCCCCCTTTTGAAAAAGAAAAAGATGCTTTGCATGAAGCACTCTCAAAAATACGCGTGCCTTTCCCGTCCCCTGGCTGACCCAGGGGAAGAAAAGTCCTCTGAGAGCCATGACTTGTTCATCTTGGTTCTTTTAGAGACACAGCGAGGGGACTCCAACCACAGTCTCCCTCGTTGCCACTAACTGGGCCACACACACCCCACTTGACTGGCATCGGTTGACCCCCCCTTTTGAAAAAGAAAAAGATGCTTTGCATGAAGCACTCTCAAAAATACGCATGCCTTTCCCGTCCCCTGGCTGACCCAGGGGAAGAAAAGTCCTCTGAGAGCCATGATTTGTTCATTTTGGGTCTTTTAGAAACACAGCGAGGGGACTCCAACCACAGTCTCCTTCGTTGACACTAACTGGGCCACACACACCCCACTTGACTGGCATCGGTTGAGCCCCCTTTTGAAAAAGAAAAAGATGCTTTGCATGAAGCACTCTCAAAAATACGCGTGCCTTTCCCGTCCCCTGGCTGACCCAGGGGAAGAAAAGTCCTCTGAGAGCCATGACTTGTTCATCTTGGTTCTTTTAGAAACACAGCGAGGGGACTCCAACCACAGTCTCCCTCGTTTCCACTAACTGGGCCACACACACCCCACTTGACTGGCATCGGTTGAGCCCCCTTTTGAAAAAGAAAAAGATGCTTTGCATGAAGCACTCTCAAAAATACACGTGCCTTTCCCGTCCCCTGGCTGACCCAGGGGAAGAAAAGTCCTCTGAGAGCCATGACTTGTTCATCTTGGTTCTTTTAGAGACACAGCGAGGGGACTCCAACCACAGTCTCCCTCGTTGCCACTAACTGGGCCACACACACCCCACTTGACTGGCATCGGTTGACCCCCCCTTTTGAAAAAGAAAAAGATGCTTTGCATGAAGCACTCTCAAAAATACGCGTGCCTTTCCCGTCCCCTGGCTGACCCAGGGGAAGAAAAGTCCTCTGAGAGCCATGACTTGTTCATCTTGGTTCTTTTAGAGACACAGCGAGGGGACTCCAACCACAGTCTCCCTCGTTGCCACTAACTGGGCCACACACACCCCACTTTACTGGCATCGGTTGACCCCCCCTTTTGAAAAAGAAAAAGATGCTTTGCATGAAGCACTCTCAAAAATACGCGTGCCTTTCCCGTCCCCTGGCTGACCCAGGGGAAGAAAAGTCCTCTGAGAGCCATGACTTGTTCATTTTGGGTCTTTTAGAAACACAGCGAGGGGACTCCAACCACAGTCTCCTTCGTTGCCACTAACTGGGCCACACACACCCCACTTGACTGGCATCGGTTGAGCCCCCTTTTGAAAAAGAAAAAGATGCTTTGCATGAAGCACTCTCAAAAATACGCGTGCCTTTCCCGTCCCCTGGCTGACCCAGGGGAAGAAAAGTCCTCTGAGAGCCATGACTTGTTCATCTTGGTTCTTTTAGAAACACAGCGAGGGGACTCCAACCACAGTCTCCTTCGTTTCCACTAACTGGGCCACACACACCCCACTTGACTGGCATCGGTTGAGCCCCCTTTTGAAAAAGAAAAAGATGCTTTGCATGAAGCACTCTCAAAAATACACGTGCCTTTCCCGTCCCCTGGCTGACCCAGGGGAAGAAAAGTCCTCTGAGAGCCATGACTTGTTCATCTTGGTTCTTTTAGAGACACAGCGAGGGGACTCCAACCACAGTCTCCCTCGTTGCCACTAACTGGGCCACACACACCCCACTTGACTGGCATCGGTTGACCCCCCCTTTTGAAAAAGAAAAAGATGCTTTGCATGAAGCACTCTCAAAAATACGCGTGCCTTTCCCGTCCCCTGGCTGACCCAGGGGAAGAAAAGTCCTCTGAGAGCCATGACTTGTTCATCTTGGTTCTTTTAGAGACACAGCGAGGGGACTCCAACCACAGTCTCCCTCGTTGCCACTAACTGGGCCACACACACCCCACTTGACTGGCATCGGTTGACCCCCCCTTTTGAAAAAGAAAAAGATGCTTTGCATGAAGCACTCTCAAAAATACGCGTGCCTTTCCCGTCCCCTGGCTGACCCAGGGGAAGAAAAGTCCTCTGAGAGCCATGATTTGTTCATTTTGGGTCTTTTAGAAACACAGCGAGGGGACTCCAACCACAGTCTCCTTCGTTGCCACTAACTGGGCCACACACACCCCACTTGACTGGCATCGGTTGAGCCCCCTTTTGAAAAAGAAAAAGATGCTTTGCATGAAGCACTCTCAAAAATACACGTGCCTTTCCCGTCCCCTGGCTGACCCAGGGGAAGAAAAGTCCTCTGAGAGCCATGACTTGTTCATCTTGGTTCTTTTAGAGACACAGCGAGGGGACTCCAACCACAGTCTCCCTCGTTGCCACTAACTGGGCCACACACACCCCACTTGACTGGCATCGGTTGACCCCCCCTTTTGAAAAAGAAAAAGATGCTTTGCATGAAGCACTCTCAAAAATACGTGTGCCTTTCCCGTCCCCTGGCTGACCCAGGGGAAGAAAAGTCCTCTGAGAGCCATGACTTGTTCATCTTGGTTCTTTTAGAGACACAGCGAGGGTACTCCAACCACAGTCTCCCTCGTTGCCACTAACTGGGCCACACACACCCCACTTGACTGGCATCGGTTGACCCCCCCTTTTGAAAAAGAAAAAGATGCTTTGCATGAAGCACTCTCAAAAATACGCGTGCCTTTCCCGTCCCCTGGCTGACCCAGGGGAAGAAAAGTCCTCTGAGAGCCATGACTTGTTCATCTTGGTTCTTTTAGAGACACAGCGAGGGGACTCCAACCACAGTCTCCCTCGTTGCCACTAACTGGGCCACACACACCCCACTTGACTGGCATCGGTTGACCCCCCCTTTTGAAAAAGAAAAAGATGCTTTGCATGAAGCACTCTCAAAAATACGCGTGCCTTTCCCGTCCCCTGGTTGACCCAGGGGAAGAAAAGTCCTCTGAGAGCCATGACTTGTTCATCTTGGTTCTTTTAGAGACACAGCGAGGGGACTCCAACCACAGTCTCCCTCGTTGCCACTAACTGGGCCACATACACCCCACTTGACTGGCATCGGTTGACCCCCCCTTTTGAAAAAGAAAAAGATGCTTTGCATGAAGCACTCTCAAAAATACGCGTGCCTTTCCCGTCCCCTGGCTGACCCAGGGGAAGAAAAGTCCTCTGAGAGCCATGATTTGTTCATTTTGGGTCTTTTAGAAACACAGCGAGGGGACTCCAACCACAGTCTCCTTCGTTGCCACTAACTGGGCCACACACACCCCACTTGACTGGCATCGGTTGAGCCCCCTTTTGAAAAAGAAAAAGATGCTTTGCATGAAGCACTCTCAAAAATACGCGTGCCTTTCCCGTCCCCTGGCTGACCCAGGGGAAGAAAAGTCCTCTGAGAGCCATGACTTGTTCATCTTGGTTCTTTTAGAAACACAGCGAGGGGACTCCAACCACAGTCTCCCTCGTTTCCACTAACTGGGCCACACACACCCCACTTGACTGGCATCGGTTGAGCCCCCTTTTGAAAAAGAAAAAGATGCTTTGCATGAAGCACTCTCAAAAATACACGTGCCTTTCCCGTCCCCTGGCTGACCCAGGGGAAGAAAAGTCCTCTGAGAGCCATGTCCACATTGTCAGTGGACAGACACGTGTGCTTATCTGCCAGCAGACCCCCAGCAGCACTGAAGACAGGTTCCGAGAGAACGCTGGCTGCAGGACACGACAAGATCCCCAAGACGTACGTGGCGAGCTCAGGCAATTTATCAAGATTGGAAGCCTAAAATGAGCAGGGCTCAAGTTGCACAATAATGGAATCGATGTTTCCTTGCATATACTCATATATCTGTGTGTCCTCCTCTTTTTCCTTGTCCAGCTCTTTTGTTTTCACATGAGTATATGTCCTTGTCACTTTCCCATGTGTTGTGAGTTGTTTGTCACCTTTTGGACACCTTTGAGGGTGTTTTCTAGGTGTTTTTCTGTGTTTGTGATTGCCTGCTATTGTTTCCTATTGGCTCGAGTTCGGTTCGTCGAACGTTCGACGAACCGAACTCGAACGGGAGCTCCGTTCGGCGAACCGACTTTGAGCCGAACCGGGACCGGTTCGCTCATCTCTACTGATAGGCTGACTCTGATCAAGATGAACAAGGGTTGGATTGGGCCAGACTTCACCACACCACCAGCAAATGAGAGCGGAATTTAAAGTTTGTAACGGGAATTTGCCATGTACCTCCAGTCACCCATGGGTACACACTTCTGGACTTTGGATAATCGCTGGACTGCTCCTCCTTCTCCTCATGCGCCACCATGATGACCGTTACAAGAGTTAGGCCTTTGTTTCAGGTATACCCCCAGTGGTAAATTTTTTCGCCCATTCTTTGCAGAATGGACATTACAACGACAGGAGACCCGCTCCTTTGCAATGGGAACAATGTTTTGAGGCCCTCATGCACGTCTCTATCCAGGGACAACGTGGAGCCTCCCAATTTTTGGCTGCCCTGCCTAAGGGCTATACTATAATACACCCACTTCCTGACAATGGACACTTAATGTTTTGAGGCCCTCATGCACGTCTCTATCCAGGGACAACGTGGAGCCTCCCAATTTTTGGCTGCCCTGCCAAAGGGCTATACTATAATACACCCACTTCCTGACAATGGACAGAATGTTTTGAGGCCCTCATGCACGTCTCTCTCCAGGGACAACGTGGAGCCTCCCAATTTTTGGCTGCCCTGCCTAAGGGCTATACTACAATAGACCCACTTCCTGACAATGGGCACTTCAGGTTTACAGGCCATCATGCACGTCTCTATCCAGGGACAACGTGGAGCCTCCCAATTTTTGGCTGCCCTGCCTAAGGGCTATACTACAATAGACCCACTTCCTTACAATGGGCACTTCAGGTTTACAGGCCATCATGCACGTCTCTATCCAGGGACAATGTGGAGCCTCCCAATTTTTGGCTGCCCTGCCAAAGGGCTATACTACAATAGACCCACTTCCTTACAATGGCCACTTCAGGTTTACAGGCCATCATGCACGTCTGTATGCAGGGGCATTGGTGAACCTCAAAATTTTGGACTGCCCTGGCAAAGGAAAATACTACAAAGACTCACTTCCTCAAAATGGCCACATTAGACTCAGAGGTCTTTATGTACGTCTCTTCTCAGGGACATCGGAGTGCCACACAATGTTTTACGTAAAATCTTTCATGTATTGATCTCAAAAAGTAACATACATTAGCTCTATCTCACTATTGGGTATGTGCCCTTAACATTTCCGCCATGAAAATTCATTTTGGTGTCATTTTGGAAGGTTTTCTGGTGAGTCCGTAAAAATGGCGTAAAACGCGGACAAAATTGTTCACAGCTGTGACTTTTGAGTGATAAATGCTTCAAGGGGTCTTCCCCATGCTGTTGCCATGTCATTTGAGCACTCTTCTGAGACTTTTGTGACATTTTTAGGGTTTCTACATGCTGCCGGGGGTCATTTCACAAAAATACTCGGGTCTCCCATAGGATAACATTGGGCTCAGTGCTCGGGCCGAGTACACGAGTATCTTGGGATGCTCGGCCCGAGCCTCGAGCACCCAAGCTTTTTAGTACTCGCTCATCACTAATGGAAACATCTACTAACATTAATCCCCCTCTGCCGCCATCTATCTGGGAAATCCCCTGTAAGGTGCGTGCCCAGCCGTCCACGATCAGTGTTTGCAGCATGTTGGCTGTAGCATGGTTCAGCTGCATCCAAAACGCTGCGTTGTAAGTACAAGCACAGTGGATAGATTTCTAGAAATCCCGTGCCCAATGTGATTCTTGTTTCCGCAGCAAACACTGACCTGCGGATCTTCTTTCTAGACCGCAGCATATCAATTGTTTGCTGCGTAATCGCATGCCCCTCTGTATGGAGAACACAAACGAGAGACCGCAGCACACTGAAGCCTGATTGTGGGTACTGACAGCTGCGGTCTCCTGCGGAGGAGACTCGTGGCCCCGCAGGTCAGGACCCGCTCCATGCAGAATACAGTGAGTCCTGATCGTGGGCACATACCCTAAGAGTCAGTATGTGGAGGTGTGAAGCATTACCACCCAATACACTTTTCAATTTGGAGACTCTGGTGAATATTTGTCTTCAGTATAGTTTCCAAACTAGTGTTACATGTTGGATAAACCCTTCACTAGTCCTGTGTATGCTGACAATATTGCTCTATAGGCAGATCAGGCTTTTTTTTTTACATATACAGTATTTATACTGAAGATCCTCCTGTACTATCATCACATATAGAGGCCCCCTGAAAAGTAATTACATATAGCCTAAGATAATGACACTGACACTGGGGGTACAGGATAATGACACTAACACTGGAGGTACAGGATAATGACACTGACACTGGAGGTACAAGATACTGACACTGACACTGGAGGTACAGGATAATGACACTGACACTGGAGGTACAGGATAATGACACTGACACTGGGGGTACAGGATAATGACACTGATACTGGAGGTACAGGATAATAACACTGACACTGGGGGTACAGGATAATGATACTGACACTGGGGGTACAGGATAATGGCACTGACACTGGGGGTACAGGATAATGACACTGACACTGGGGGTACAGGATAATGATACTGACACTGGGGGTACAGGATAATGACACTGACACTGGGGGTAGCAATGGGCCCCCCAGCCTTGTGTCCTGTAGCAATGGGCCCCTCTTCCTGTCCCCTATTATGCCATTGTTCACACACACACACACACACACATTCTCACCTGTCCTCCGTTCCTGCGCTGTCCTTACCTTACCAGTCCGCAGGCTCATGGACTCCTCCATGATCTCGTCCGGTACACGGAGCCGCTGCCGCAGGATGCCATCATGGCTTTACTGCAGTTAAATGCACCGTAAAGCATTTAACTGCAGTAAAGCAATGAAGTCACCTGCAGCGGCGGCTCCGTGCATCGGACGGGTCACTGAGGGGGTCTGTGTCTTGCTGTCTGGAGCACCGCGGGAACAAAGGAGAACAGGTGAGAATGATTTTTTTTTTTTCTTCGGCTCCTTGTGAGCGCTTACCTCTGCAGCCCTGCACGTCCTCTCCTCTCCTGCTCCGGCGGCAGTGTGATGACGGCCGCTGTGTCGGTGCGGGGCTGAGCAGCTCCTCCGCCTCCTGTCACCGGCCGCACTGTTCACATGTACGCGCGTCTGAAGGATGCACGTACATTTGAATAGCGCGCGGTGCAGGACCTACGGTGAGTCACATGACTGTCTGTGATATCACCGCAGGTCTTTCTGCACCCGTAAAAACTGCAGCGATAGTACAGAACTTGTGCTATCGCTGCAATTTGTAATTGAAAGGCTGGGGAGGCCCTCAGAGCATGGGAGGGGGGCATCAGAGCGTGGGGGCCCTGCCCAGTCTGCTGCACATAACGCCGGCCGTGAAAAACCGGCGGCCCCGCGGCGCTGTACACAGCTCCGCACTAATTAAGGCACGTGGGGCCCACTGAGGGCCCGAGGCCTACCGGGGCATTCCCCAGTACCCCGGCGGGCCAGACCGAGCCTGACTTTCAGCATCTGCAAACTGTTGGCTACCAAAATGCTGCCTTTCCAACCTTTTTAACCGAGGTTTTTCGAGACCTTATGCCCATCGCAGTGCCCCAAGATTTTGTGATGTCGCACAAAACATCACCGCCTCTTTGAGAAACTCTGTGTGTGACAGGGTGCATTTCACCACAGATACTTGGCCCAGTAAGCATGGACAGGGGCGTTACATGTCGCTGACTGGGCAATGGGTTACTATGGGGAGAGATGGAGAAGGGTCTGCTGTACAAGTCTTTCCGTCTCCACGAGTTGTGTGTCAATCCTTCCTCTGCATGTAGAAGTTTCTACACTGCTTCTGCCTCCTCAACCTCGTCTGGGTCCTCCACCTCCGCCCAAACCCAGTTTGGTCAGGCCACCCGCGTTGTAACTGCGCACAAGGAATCCCACACACCTCCTTACTATGATGGCAGCAGAGCTCAGCAGCATCAGGCGGTCGACTCTTTACTTTGAAATGTCTGTGAAATATGAGTCACGTCGCTGAGGAGTTGTGGACGGTAAGTGACTCGCCCACCCCAGGGCTATGGGACACCTGGTGCCGGGCCGGGCTAGTCCGGGAGACGTCAGTGGTGGCTGGGCCCGACTCCGTACCCTGGTGGGGTCAATTAATATGGCTGCAGTGTTGGGGGTGATTAAAGTTTGTATTATTCGTGATGCCACATGTGGTTTGCGGCTATTAAGCTGCCGCTGCTGTAGGAGGCCTCCGGGGTGATGGAATGGCAGCAATGGTGGTACTGCTCCCCACAGGTGGAGCGGTGCCCCGGGGACACTGTTGGTGCTCGTGAAAGTCTATGGTGTAAGGTGTAGTGCAGGGCTGACAGGCGGTGAAAGGACCGGACACAAACAACAGTCTCTTTACCTTCTCCTCTTTTACTTTGCAAACGGTTAGTCCTGGGAGACCGTTACAGGTAATAGAGGGCTCCGGCCAGCCTGGAAGTAACTGAGGTATCTTTTTGGCCAGATGAGTATGAGGCCTACTCCTGTTCTTTCCTTACTGTTATAGGACCCTGCTCTCTGGATTGGCAATGGCCCTCTTGCTGCTGGGACCGGTGGTTCGTTCCTTTTTCTGTGTGGTAGGCTGCGCAGGCCCTCTCTGGTGCTTCTCTGCTGGAGTCCACACCAGGCCCTTGGGATGCAGCTGTACCTTCAGATTGCTTCTGGGCCAGGGGGCTTGCAGCTCTCCTGCCCTCCGGATTCGGCTACCAGGGAAGGATTTTACACCCTGGCAACCACAGACTCCGATGTCTGAGTCTCTTCTGTGCCTCTCTGCTCCTCCTGCTTCACTGGGCCAAGCTACTCCAGCTCCAGGCCCCAGTCCGCAGGACAGTACTACTCTGTGTCTGCTCTCTTAGCTTTCTCTCTACAGACTGACCACTAACTTCTCCCTCAGGTCAGACTTAAGGAATGCTCCCTGGAACCCCAGGTTCAGAGCTCCCTCTGCTGGCCTGAGGGAGAAACTGCGTTGGATGTTGAACTTACTGGCCAATAGACCTCCCAATTACCTCCAGGCTCAGCATTAACCCTTTGGAGGGGCAATGCTGTTGTGGCGACCAGGTCCTGGGGCGGCACATAAGCTCTGGAGAGTGAGACCGAGTTTCATCAATGGTTGTCTCTACTCAACCAGCAGCCAGGGAAGGCCGTGTGTGACAATGATGCAAACCTGGGTGCGGCCCTTGCCGTGACAATGTGACACACGTGCCTTGTATGGCTCACGTGTTGAACCTGCTTGTCCAGCAATTTTTAAACCACTATCCTGGCCTACATGGCCTTCTGCAGAGGGCACGGTGTAATGCCTGCCTGGATCCACAGACTCAGACGGGCTGTAAAGGATAGGCTAGAGGGAAGCAACTCACAAGCAGGACACCCAGAACCCTTAAACCCTTTAACCCCTATACAGGGATTTGGAATTACACAGGGCCCAAGGTGATCAATAACTGTGGAAGGCTGCAGTCCAAGAGAGTAGTAGTCAGGCAGGGTCAAACCGTAAATTGAGGAACAGGAACAAAATGGGACGGCCAGGACTTAATCAGAAAACAAGCAGAGGTAAAATGCGGATCTGGCAATGAGGTACATAAACAGCAGGCAGGAGACGTAGTCAGGAAACAAGCAAACAAAATCACAAAACAGAACTGGGCGGAACAGGAACCAGAGGTTCAGAGCTATGTCTGGCAGTGGTCAGCAGACTGGATGGGCCTAAAAAAGGGTGTGGTGTCTTCCCATTAGTTGTAGCTGAATGATGGTACTTCAGCTGTAAGACACCCACCACCTAAAGTCAGTCAGTGGTTCTGCATATCTCAAGGTAACGCAGCCCAGTGGGTGAGCAGAACCTGCATCCACCGGCGCCGCTGGCATCGACTCCTCTCCCATCATCAGCACTATGCACGAAAGGAACACGGTGTCACCTGGCGACCGTAGTACAAATTGATGGAGCGGACTCCGGTGGTGACTTAACAGCCGTGTGCGACAATGATGCAAACCTGGCTGCGGCCCTTCGTCAGGGCAATGTGACACACGTGCCTTGTATGGCTCATGTGTTGAACCTGGTTCTCCAGCAATTTTTGAACCAGCATCCCGGCCTACATGGCCTTCTGCAGCGGGCACACTCCTTATGTGCTCACTTCCACCGTTCACACCCAGCAGCTCAACAACTTGCATCGCTCCTGAAGTCTTTCGGTCTTGCCTGAAATGCAATGTGGCGACACGCAGGAATTTGAATCTGCACATGTTGCAGTGTCTGTGGCAGCACCGCCGAACCCTGCTGCAATATGTTATGACGTATATCCTGGGCTAACTAGAGCCAGAGGTGGTGCAGATCACGCTTGCTGGAGTGGTGTCAGATCAAGGACCTATGCACCCTTCTTCGTAGTTTACAAATGTCGTCGAAGATGTTTAGCACTGGCGATGCCATTATCAGCATAACAATTCTGGTCATCTACATTCTGGAGCACACTCTAAACATTATTCGGAGTCAGGTGGTGGGACAAGAGGAAGGGAAGGAAGTACAAGAGGAGTCATATGCGGAAGGGATAACGATCTACAAGGTCCAGACGGTCAGCAGCACCAAGGCGGCAGGCATGGGATGGTGGGGGAGAGGAAATAACAAGGGCACAAAGTATCAGCAAAACTGTTCAGGAAGGTGCAGGGGCCCATGAAGAAATGGAGAACGAACTGGCGATGGGCATGGAAAACCTAGCAGATGAGGGAGAGCTTGCTAACATTTCGGTTTTGCGAGGTTGGGGGGAGAGTGCAGAAGAAGGAGGCATGATTCTCACCTTTCCGCCACCAACACAGCAAGTACTTGGTCCTCCTGTATGCGCAAGACACATGAGCGCCTTCTTGCTGCACTACCTACAACATGACCCTCAGATTGTACGAATTCGAAGTAATGCTGACTAGTGGGTTGCCACACTGTTAGATCCCCGGTACCAGACAAAATTTGGCAAAATAAGTCCTGGCATAGAAAGGGACGCACATATGCAGGAGTATCAGCAGAAGGTGGTACACAATCTTAGATCTGCTTTTACACTAAACACCAGTGCTGCACAGAGTGAATCTCAACGGTTTGTCATAGCTAGGAGGAAATGGTCTTTTACTTGTCCACATCTGAGGGACCGAGGGCTGGCTGCTGTGCTGAGACTGATGCTGGCTGCTGTGCTGAGACGGCGTTGAGTAGGGTGTCCCTGCAGAGTTGAAAATTTGGTCATTTACAAAATGAGTTGAAAAAGGACAGATGCTGGTGGAAAGGGGAACAGGTGTGTTGGAAAGGGGAAAAAAGTTTGTGTCCGTAGGTTTGGTGGTTAAGCAACAGTAACATTTGCTGAAGAAACACCATCTGTTACGGGGGGACTGGCAGATTTGGATAAGGTGGTATATACTATGTTAGCGCTATATAAAAAAAATAAAGAAGAAAATAAAGAGAAAGGTATATATCCCAATCGCCAGTCGGTGTCCACCTTGCTCCCAGATGTAAAAGGAGATGTTGGCAACTGGAAGGTTAGGAGGAGGGTACAGAGCTGGGCGGCTCTGAAACTAATAGTAGCCTGAACCGAGTTAGACGACACTCAGATCTGGAGACTGGGATCCCTGTTAGCGTCACAGGGTCCACACACACACCCAGCCCAGGAACTCCCTGTTAACAACACAGGGGTCATTGGGTATGCTGTCCGTGTGCGTAGGGGCCACACCTGTGGACAGCAGGCGCATCAGCAGCAGCAGCCCAGTTAATGCCACTGGGCTGCACTAGCAGGACTAGTAGGACAGGAGCTATTCTTAACCGGTCTGCATTACCAACTGTGGTGGCGGCCTGCAACGACGCCCTATCCCTGCTTACCTCTGGCCTAAAGCCGCAATGGGTTCAACACATGGAGGTGTGCTCTTTCTGAGCATAGTAGAAGACTGCGCACCTCCTTGTTGGCTCCAGCCCCTTTTATAACCTGGGTCCGCCACAACCCAGGGTGGACCACAATGCACCTCCTGGAGACAAAAGCAGAGTGACAAGTCATCAGTGGCATAACCAGCGGCCTATTCGGAACCGCAACTTCAATGATGACCTCATGGCAGCCACAACCCAAACACCTCACCAGTCATGTCTGACCAATAATAATGAGGTGACAAGTCATAGGGGCGGGCCTCTGCAAGCCAGTCCGAAGTGGCCTGGCCACATCATCAGGACACCTGATGCCCTGTCTCAGTCTCAGAAAAAAGACTATCAGCTTCAGCATGCTGTCTAGGCACAACACAGGACTTAGACATGGCACGGAGTCCAAGCACCTGTGCAAAGAGGCTTTTCGCACTAAGTGTGGGAGCATGCGCTGTAGCTCGAACTGAGTACTTAGCCTCAGGAATGGCACAGTCAGGCTGAGCATACTCACTAGGCAAAACACTGGACTTAGGCTGCGGCTGGGGTAAATCGGCACATGCATGCGCACTAGCCGCCTCTCCACACTTAGACGTGAAGGAGAAAGCAGCCAGCTGGGCAACCCGAGGCACAGCCCAAAATGGCAGCTGACGCCTGGGCGCAACTGGAACCGCAGCAGGCTGCTTGCGTTTACGGTGGCAACGATTCATAACAACAAATACCAGCCAAAATAACAGGTATACTTCTTCCCGTGGATAATCTGAAATGATCCCTTTTTTCACGGAGATGACCATCTCTAACAAATGTAGATGAGGCACCAAAACAGCATCTGCTTTAATGGATCTCAAGTGCTCCATAAAGTGGCCTCTCCTCCACCTCAAGTTCAATATCCCAAATACTACATTCCTCTGTGGTGTCAACCCAATTGCACTTGCTTCCTAACAGCTCTCAAGTTTCCAACAGCCCTGCTGAGTAGGGGGTAGCAGAGCTGTTCAGTTATACTATAGCCTGGGAATCAGAGGTCTGCTCCAAAGCTGCAGTGAGTACAGACAAGAAAGTTATTATTATTATTATTATTATTATTATTTATTTATAGAGCACCATTGATTCCATGGTGCTGTACATGAGAAGGGGGTTACATACAGAATACATACAGTTAGGTCCAGAAATATTTGGACAGTGACACAATTTTCGCGAGTTGGGCTCTGCATGCCACCACATTGGATTTGAAATGAAACCTCTACAACAGAATTCAAGGGCAGATTGTAACGTTTAATTTGAAGGTTTGAACAAAAATATCTGATAGAAATTGTAGGAATTGTACACATTTCTTTACAAACACTCCACATTTTAGGAGGTCAAAAGTAATTGGACAAATAAACCAAACCCAAACAAAATATTTTTATTTTCAATATTTTGTTGCGAATCCTTTGGAGGCAATCACTGCCTTAAGTCTGGAACCCATGGGCATCACCAAACGCTGGGTTTCCTCCTTCTTAATGCTTTGCCAGGCCTTTACAGCCGCAGCCTTCAGGTCTTGCTTGTTTGTGGGTCTTTCCGTCTTAAGTCTGGATTTGAGCAAGTGAAATGCATGCTCAATTGGGTTAAGATCTGGTGATTGACTTGGCCATTGCAGAATGTTCCACTTTTTTGCACTCATGAACTCCTGGGTAGCTTTGGCTGTATGCTTGGGGTCATTGTCCATCTGTACTATGAAGCGCCGTCCGATCAACTTTGCGGCATTTGGCTGAATCTGGGCTGAAAGTATATCCCGGTACACTTCAGAATTCATCCGGCTACTCTTGTCTGCTGTTATGTCATCAATAAACACAAGTGACCCAGTGCCATTGAAAGCCATGCATGCCCATGCCATCACGTTGCCTCCACTATGTTTTACAGAGGATGTGGTGTGCCTTGGATCATGTGCCGTTCCCTTTCTTCTCCAAACTTTTTTCTTCCAATCATTCTGGTACAGGTTGATCTTTGTCTCATCTGTCCATAGAATACTTTTCCAGAACTGAGCTGGCTTCATGAGGTGTTTTTCAGCAAATTTAACTCAGGCCTGTCTATTTTTGGAATTGATGAATGGTTTGCATCTAGATGTGAACCCTTTGTATTTACTTTCATGGAGTCTTCTCTTTACAGTTGACTTAGAGACAGATACACCTACTTCACGGAGAGTGTTCTGGACTTCAGTTGATGTTGTGAATGGGTTCTTCTTCACCAAAGAAAGTATGCGGCGATCATCCACCACTGTTGTCATCCATGGACACCCAGGCCTTTTTGAGTTCCCAAGCTCACCAGTCAATTCCTTTTTTCTCAGAATGTACCCAACTGTTGATTTTGCTACTCCAAGCATGTCTGCTATCTCTCTGATGGATTTTTTCTTTTTTTTCAGCCTCAGGATGTTCTGCTTCACCTCAATTGAGAGTTCCTTAGACCGCATGTTGTCTGGTCACAGCAACAGCTTCCAAATGCAAAACCACACACCTGTAATCAACCCCAGACCTTTTAACTACTTCATTGATTACAGGTTAATGAGGGAGACGCCTTCAGAGTTAATTGCAGCCCTTAGAGTCCCTTGTCCAATTACTTTTGGTCCCTTGAAAAAGAGGAGGCTATGCATTACAGAGCTATGATTCCTAAACCCTTTCTCCGATTTGGATGTGAAAACTCTCATATTGCAGCTGGGAGTGTGCACTTTCAGCCCATATTATATATATAATTGTATTTCTGAACATGTTTTTGTAAACAACTAAAATAACAAAACTTGTGTCACTGTCCAAATATTTCTGGACCTAACTGTATACAAGTAACAATAGACAGACTGATACAGAGGGAAGAGGGCCCTGCCCTTGTGGGATTACATTCTAAAGGATTTTGGGGAGGAGACAGTAGGTGGGGTAGAGGTTTCCGTTTGAAGCTTGCGGGTGTAGCAGATAATCTGATGTGTTGAGGCAGCGAGTTCCAGGAGACAGGGGAAATGATCTGCACAGATGCCCAGAAGCTTTGTGAGTACACCCTCATTCCCAAACAGTAAATCCTCCTGGTGGAGACAATGGGGAACATGAAGAGGAGACTCAGAGATACCTGATTGGAATGACAACTTTACTATTCGGTCAGGGCAGGAAGAGGTTGTCTCAGAGGACTCAGGACGAGGGGAATGAAAACACACAGGGTGATGATGAGGTTGGAGACCCCACTTACTGTCAAACCAAAGTCACCCCGTCAATGAGGTCAGCAGAGGAGGTGGAGGAAGATGCTACTGATGACGAGGTTAAGTTGCGTCTTCTTGGACAGAGACAAAGTACTGGAAGTACGTCAACAACTGAATCCTCGGCCACAACTCTGTCTCTGAGCAAAAGTCGTGGTGGCTCTGCAGGTCACATGGGCTCTAAACCTTGCCTAGCCTGGGGCTTTTTTGACATCGCAAAGGATCAGCCAAGTCATGAATAGAGATGAGCGAACCGGTCCCGGTTCGGCTCGAGGCGGTTCGCCGAACGGGGGGTCTGGCTCGAGTTCGGCTCGTCGAACGTTCGACGAACCGAACTCGAGCCCATAGGAAACAATGGCAGGCAATCACAAACACAGTAAAACACCTAGAAAACACCCTCAAAGGTGTCCAAAAGGTGACAAACAACTCACAACACAACACAAACACATGGGAAAGTGACAAGGACATGTACTCATGCGAAAACAAAACAGCTGGACAAGGAAAAAGAGGAGGACACACAGATATAGGCATGGCACGCCCTTCTAAAGTCATGTAAAACACCGCAAGGTGACTCCAAGCGGAGTCTCCCTTTTTTCCAAAAATTGGGCCCCACACACCCACCCCTTCAGTGGCAGCAGTTGTGCCCCAGTTGTACACTTCACAGCTAGATTTGCATCAAGCACATTCAAAAATACGCCATTCTTATCCGTCCCCAGGATGACACCGGGGTAGGTAGCAAAGTCTTTCCTGATCCCAGCTCTGTTCATCTTGGCTTCTTTTAAAAACACAGCAAGCAAGGGTTACTCCAAGCGGAGTCTCCCTTTTTTCCAAAAATTGGGCCCCACACACACCCACCCCTTCAGTGGCAGCACTTGGGCCCCAGTTGTACACTTCACAGCTAGATTTGCATCAAGCACATTCAAAAATACGCTATTCTTAACCGTCCCCAGGATGACACCGGGGTAGGTAGCAAAGTCTTTCCTGATCCCAGCTCTGTTCATCTTGGCTTCTTTTAAAAACACAGCAAGCAAGGGTTACTCCAAGCGGAGTCTCCCTTTTTTCCAAAAATTGGGCCACACAGACACCCACCCCATCAGTGGCAGCACTTGGGCCCTAGTTGCAAACAGGATGTTTTGATTTGCATCAAGCACATTCAAAAATACGCTATTCTTAGCCGTCCACAGGATGACACCGGGGTAGGTAGCAAAGTCTTTCCTGATCCCAGCTCTGTTCATCTTGGCTTCTTTTAAAAACACAGCAAGCAAGGGTTACTCCAAGCGGAGTCTCCCTTTTTTCCAAAAATTGGGCCACACAGACACCCACCCCATCAGTGGCAGCACTTGGGCCCTAGTTGCAAACAGGATGTTTTGATTTGCATCAAGCACATTCAAAAATACGCTATTCTTAGCCGTCCCCAGGATGACACCGGGGTAGGTAGCAAAGTCTTTGCTGACCCATGACTTGTTCATCTTGGCTTCTTTTAAAAACAATGTAAGCAAGGGTTACTCCAAGCGGAGTCTCCCTTTTTTCCAAAAATTGGGCCACACAGACACCCACCCCATCAGTGGCAGCACTTGGGCCCTAGTTGCAAACAGGATGTTTTGATTTGCATCAAGCACATTCAAAAATACGCTATTCTTAGCCGTCCACAGGATGACACCGGGGTAGGTAGCAAAGTCTTTCCTGATCCCAGCTCTGTTCATCTTGGCTTCTTTTAAAAACACAGCAAGCAAGGGTTACTCCAAGCGGAGTCTCCCTTTTTTCCAAAAATTGGGCCACACAGACACCCACCCCATCAGTGGCAGCACTTGGGCCCTAGTTGCAAACAGGATGTTTTGATTTGCATCAAGCACATTCAAAAATACGCTATTCTTAGCCGTCCACAGGATGACACCGGGGTAGGTAGCAAAGTCTTTCCTGATCCCAGCTCTGTTCATCTTGGCTTCTTTTAAAAACACAGCAAGCAAGGGTTACTCCAAGCGGAGTCTCCCTTTTTTAAAAAAATTGGGCCACACAGACACCCACCCCATCAGTGGCAGCACTTGGGCCCTAGTTGCAAACAGGATGTTTTGATTTGCATCAAGCACATTCAAAAATACGCTATTCTTAGCCGTCCCCAGGATGACACCGGGGTAGGTAGCAAAGTCTTTCCTGATCCCAGCTCTGTTCATCTTGGCTTCTTTTAAAAACACAGCAAGCAAGGGTTACTCCAAGCGGAGTCTCCCTTTTTTAAAAAAATTGGGCCACACAGACACCCACCCCATCAGTGGCAGCACTTGGGCCCTAGTTGCAAACAGGATGTTTTGATTTGCATCAAGCACATTCAAAAATACGCTATTCTTAGCCGTCCCCAGGATGACACCGGGGTAGGTAGCAAAGTCTTTCCTGATCCCAGCTCTGTTCATCTTGGCTTCTTTTAAAAACACAGCAAGCAAGGGTTACTCCAAGCGGAGTCTCCCTTTTTTCCAAAAATTGGGCCACACAGACACCCACCCCATCAGTGGCAGCACTTGGGCCCTAGTTGCAAACAGGATGTTTTGATTTGCATCAAGCACATTCAAAAATACGCTATTCTTAGCCGTCCCCAGGATGACACTGGGGTAGGTAGCAAAGTCTTTGCTGACCCATGACTTGTTCATCTTGGCTTCTTTTAAAAACAATGTAAGCAAGGGTTACTCCAAGCGGAGTCTCCCTTTTTTCCAAAAATTGGGCCACACAGACACCCACCCCATCAGTGGCAGCACTTGGGCCCTAGTTGCAAACAGGATGTTTTGATTTGCATCAAGCACATTCAAAAATACGCTATTCTTAGCCGTCCCCAGGATGACACCGGGGTAGGTAGCAAAGTCTTTCCTGATCCCAGCTCTGTTCATCTTGGCTTCTTTTAAAAACACAGCAAGCAAGGGTTACTCCAAGCGGAGTCTCCCTTTTTTAAAAAAATTGGGCCACACAGACACCCACCCCATCAGTGGCAGCACTTGGGCCCTAGTTGCAAACAGGATGTTTTGATTTGCATCAAGCACATTCCAAATCCACAAGCATTTACTCTCCCCAGGATGACACAGGGGTAGTAAATTCCTTCTGGATCCATGACTTGTTCATTTTGATGAACGTCAGTCTGTCCACATTGTCACTGGACAGACGCGTGCGCTTATCTGTCAGCACACACCCAGCAGCACTGAATACACGTTCAGAGACAACGCTGGCAGCTGGACACGACAAAATCTCCAAGGCGTAAGTTGCGAGCTCTGGCCATTTTTGTAGGTTTGAAGCCCAAAAGGAGCAAGGCTCCAGTTGCACAGTCATGGCATCGATGTTCATTTGGAGATACTCCTGTATCATCCTCTCCAGCCGTTGACTATGTGTCAGACTTGTTGTCTCTGGTGGCCTTGCAAAAGAGGGTCTAAAAAAATTATGAAAAGATTCCATAAAATTGCTGTTACCGGCACCAGAAAAGGTCCTACTGGTACGGGTAGACTGTTGAAGATGACGAGACCGTCCCATGTTTGTCAAGTTACAACTGGGAGATTCACTCCCTGCACCTGCACGGTTGTTTGGTGGAAAAGCCGAGCTAAGATCTAGTAACAGCTTCTGCTGATACTCCTGCATACGTGCGTCCCTTTCTATGGCTGGAATTATGTCACAAAATTTGGACTTGTACCGGGGATCTAATAGTGTGGCAATCCAGTAGTCATCATCACTTCTAATTTTGACAATACGACTGTCATGTTGGAGGTAGTGCAACAAAAAGGCACTCATGTGTCTTGCGCAGCCATGCGGACCAAGTCCATGCTGTGTTTGTGGCATAGAGGTGCTACCCGTTCTTTCTTCCTCTGACATCTGACCCCAACCTCTTTCAACTGAAATTTGACCAAGGTCTCCCTCATCCGCTGAGTCTTCCATGTCCATGGACAGTTCGTCCTCCATTTCTTCATGTTCTCCTGCACCTTGCTCAACATTTCGCCTGCTACTATGCGCCCTTGTCGATCCCTGTCCCCCATGGTCCCATGCCTGCTGCGTTGGTGATGATGAACGTCTGGACCTTGGTGATGTTGTTGTCCCTTGCGCATATGAATCCTCCTGTAGTTCCTCCCCTTCATGTTGTCCCACCCCCTGACTCCGAATAGTGTTTAGCGTGTGCTCCAGCATGTAAATGACTGGAATCGTCATGCTGATAATGGCATTGTCAGCGCTAAACATATTCGTCGCCATGTCGAAACTGTGCAGAAGGGTGCATAGGTCCTTGATCTGAGACCACTCCATCAGGGTGATCTGCCCCACCTCTGCATCTCGTTGGCCCAGGCTATACGTCATGACGTATTGCACCAGGGCTCTGCGGTGCTGCCACAGTCGCTGTAACATGTGGAGAGTTGAATTCCAGCGTGTCGCCACATCGCATTTCAGGCGATGAACCGGCAGGCCGAAAGACTTCTGGAGCGATGCAAGTCGCTCTGCTGCGGCGCTTGAACGGCGGAAGTGAGCTGACAGTTTTCGTGCCCTGTTCAGAAGGCCATCTAGGCCGGGATAGTGTGTTAAAAATTGCTGCACGACAAGGTTCAACACGTGAGCCATACAAGGTACGTGTGTCACCTTGCCCAGGCGAAGTGCCGCACCCAGGTTTGCAGCATTGTCGCACACGGCCTTACCAGGCTGCAGTTTGAGTGGAGACAACCATTTATTAAACTCGGACCGCAAAGCTGACCACAACTCCTCAGCTGTGTGACTCTTATTACCAAGACATGTCAAGCTAAAGACCGCCTGATGCCGTTGCGCTCTGCTGCCAGCATAGTAATGAGGGGTGCGTGATTCCTTCTGCGCAGTGAGAACGCTGGTGGCCTGACCAGGCAGGCTTGGGGCGGAGGTGGAGGACCCAGATGAGGTGGAGGATGCAGAAGCAGTGGCGGAACTTGGACAGACAGAGGATTGACACACAAGTCGTGGGGACGGCAAGACTTGTGCAGCAGACCCTTCACCATCTATCACCATAGTTACCCAGTGCCCAGTCAGCGACATGTAACGTCCCTGTCCATGCTTACTGGTCCAAGTATCGGTGGTGAAATGCACCCGTTCACACACAGAGTTTCTCAAGGAAGCGGTGATGTTGTGTGCGACATGCTGGTGTAGCGCGGGCACACCTTTCTTAGAGAAGTAGTGGCGACTAGGCATCTGGTACTGGGGCACAGCGACTGACATAAGGTCTCTAAAATCCTGTGTGTCCACTAGGCGGAAAGGCAGCATTTCGGTAGCCAACAGCTTACAGAGGGATAGAGTCAACCTCTTAGCTTTGTCATGGGTCGGAGGAAGTGGCCTTTTATTTGACCACATCTGAGGGACAGAGATCTGGCTGCTGTGTGTAGACGGTGTTGAGTAGGGTGTCCCTGGAAAAATGCAGGTTTGTGAGGAAAGTGCAGGCGGAGACATGATGTTGCCTTCATCCAACGTTGGTGCTATCGATGTCTGAGAGAGCTGTACACACTCACTTGTTTCCCCTTCCAAACCAACTGACGACCTTACAAGCAAACTGCCTGTTGCGGTTACAGTGGTGGAAGTTTTGCGTGGAAAAACAGGTGTGGCAGCTGTCCCCACAGTCCTAGAAGATGAAGAGCGCGCGGATGCAGTGGAAGGGGCGGGCGGTGGATGGTTCGCTCCGCTAGGCCGCATTGCAGCACGGTGAGCTTCCCACCGGGACTTATGATATTTATTCATGTGACGATTCATGGAAGAAGTTGTCAAACTGCTGAGCTTTTGACCTCTACTAAGAGAATCATGACAAATGTTACATATCACATGAGTTGGGCGATCTTTTTCGATGTGAAAAAAGGACCAGGCTAGGCAAGGCTTAGAGGCCATGCGACCTGTTGATCCACCCCGAATAATGCTCATAGGCAGAGTGGTGGCTGAGGATGCAGTTGTAGACGTGCTACCAGTGCTCCGACTCTGTCCAGGAAGGCGCAAGGTAACTTCGTCGTCGGTTGCATCCTCCTCCACCGCCTCTGTTGACCTCCTCGAGTGCCTGACTGGGGGTTGACAGTAGGTGGGATCTAGAACGTCATCATCAATTGTTGTGTTTGCACTCCCCTCCCCCTCAGACCGAGCCTCTTCTTGCCCTGACGGAATATTTAAGTTGTCATCCCAATCGGGTATCTGCGTCTCATCTTCATCAGTATGTTCCTCATTGTCTATAACCACAGGTGTTACAGTTTGTGACAAAGGGTCAACATTATGCTCAGAAACTTGGTCCTCACGGCCTGAATCTGAGTCACAAAGGTTCTGGGCATCACTGCAGACCATTTCCTGTTCTGTACTCACTGTAGCTTGGGAGCAGACCTCTGATTCCCAGGCTATAGTGTGACTGAACAGCTCTGCAGACTCAGCCATCTCAGTTCCACCATACTGTGCAGGGCTGATGGAGACTTCAGAGCTGGGAGAAATCAAGTGTGATTGGGATGACAACTCAGAGGACTGGTGTTTTTTGGATGCGGTACTTGAAGTGGCTGAGAGGGCACTTGTTGGACCACTTGAGATCCATTCAAGCATTTTCCTTTTTTGCCCATCATCTACCTTTCTTCCTGTTGTTCGTGTCCGTAAAAAAGGGAGCACATCGGATTGTCCACGGTAAGTAGTAGACATCTTACTTTTGCTGGTAGATGGTCTATCTTCAGCAGATGATAATGGAGCTTTGCCACCTTCCCCACGGACAAAACCTTTTTTGCCTTTTCCACCACGCCTCTTCCCCTTTCCACCAGCATCTGTCATTTTGCCACTCATGTTGATTGCGACAAGATTGTGGACTGAAAATGTGGTAGTAAAAATTGAGAGGTGGTGAAGATTGCAGTGGTGGTCTAGCTTTATTAACAGCAGAATAATAAAGAATAAATATCCCTGACAATGCAACTTAGTTATAATTAGTTGGAGTGTGCAACGCAGGCAGACGTGCTGCAAATGTCTTTGCACTAGTGGGACTATAGCAAAGTCCAATAGCCACGTATAGGATGCCACTAGGTACACTGAGTGTTTGCTAGTATAATGGCTTGGTTAGAATGAGTTGTAGTGTGCAACGCAGGCAGACGCGCTCTGCAAATGTCTTTGCACTAGTGGGACTATAGCAAAGTCCAATAGCCACGTATAGGATGCCACTAGGTACACTGAGTGTTTGCTAGTATAATGGCTTGGTTAGAATGAGTTGTAGTGTGCAACGCAGGCAGACGCGCTCTGCAAATGTCTTTGCACTAGTGGGACTATAGCAAAGTCCAATAGCCACGTATAGGATGCCACTAGGTACACTGAGTGTTTGCTACTATAATGGCTTGGTTAGAATGAGTTGTAGTGTGCAACGCAGGCAGACGCGCTCTGCAAATGTCTTTGCACTAGTGGGACTATAGCAAAGTCCAATAGCCACGTATAGGATGCCACTAGGTACACTGAGTGTTTGCTAGTATAATGGCTTGGTTAGAATGAGTTGTAGTGTGCAACGCAGGCAGACGCGCTCTGCAAATGTCTTTGCACTAGTGGGACTATAGCAAAGTCCAATAGCCACGTATAGGATGCCACTAGGTACACTGAGTGTTTGCTAGTATAATGGCTTGGTTAGAATGAGTTGTAGTGTGCAACGCAGGCAGACGCGCTCTGCAAATGTCTTTGCACTAGTGGGACTATAGCAAAGTCCAATAGCCACGTATAGGATGCCACTAGGTACACTGAGTGTTTGCTAGTATAATGGCTTGGTTAGAATGAGTTGTAGTGTGCAACGCAGGCAGACGCGCTCTGCAAATGTCTTTGCACTAGTGGGACTATAGCAAAGTCCAATAGCCACGTATAGGATGCCACTAGGTACACTGAGTGTTTGCTAGTATAATGGCTTGGTTAGAATGAGTTGTAGTGTGCAACGCAGGCAGACGCGCTCTGCAAATGTCTTTGCACTAGTGGGACTATAGCAAAGTCCAATAGCCACGTATAGGATGCCACTAGGTACACTGAGTGTTTGCTAGTATAATGGCTTGGTTAGAATGAGTTGTAGTGTGCAACGCAGGCAGACGCGCTCTGCAAATGTCTTTGCACTAGTGGGACTATAGCAAAGTCCAATAGCCACGTATAGGATGCCACTAGGTACACTGAGTGTTTGCTAGTATAATGGCTTGGTTAGAATGAGTTGTAGTGTGCAACGCAGGCAGACGCGCTCTGCAAATGTCTTTGCACTAGTGGGACTATAGCAAAGTCCAATAGCCACGTATAGGATGCCACTAGGTACACTGAGTGTTTGCTAGTATAATGGCTTGGTTAGAATGAGTTGTAGTGTGCAACGCAGGCAGACGCGCTCTGCAAATGTCTTTGCACTAGTGGGACTATAGCAAAGTCCAATAGCCACGTATAGGATGCCACTAGGTACACTGAGTGTTTGCTAGTATAATGGCTTGGTTAGAATGAGTTGTAGTGTGCAACGCAGGCAGACGCGCTCTGCAAATGTCTTTGCACTAGTGGGACTATAGCAAAGTCCAATAGCCACGTATAGGATGCCACTAGGTACACTGAGTGTTTGCTAGTATAATGGCTTGGTTAGAATGAGTTGTAGTGTGCAACGCAGGCAGACGCGCTCTGCAAATGTCTTTGCACTAGTGGGACTATAGCAAAGTCCAATAGCCACGTATAGGATGCCACTAGGTACACTGAGTGTTTGCTAGTATAATGGCTTGGTTAGAATGAGTTGTAGTGTGCAACGCAGGCAGACGCGCTCTGCAAATGTCTTTGCACTAGTGGGACTATAGCAAAGTCCAATAGCCACGTATAGGATGCCACTAGGTACACTGAGTGTTTGCTAGTATAATGGCTTGGTTAGAATGAGTTGTAGTGTGCAACGCAGGCAGACGCGCTCTGCAAATGTCTTTGCACTAGTGGGACTATAGCAAAGTCCAATAGCCACGTATAGGATGCCACTAGGTACACTGAGTGTTTGCTAGTATAATGGCTTGGTTAGAATGAGTTGTAGTGTGCAACGCAGGCAGACGCGCTCTGCAAATGTCTTTGCACTAGTGGGACTATAGCAAAGTCCAATAGCCACGTATAGGATGCCACTAGGTACACTGAGTGTTTGCTAGTATAATGGCTTGGTTAGAATGAGTTGTAGTGTGCAACGCAGGCAGACGCGCTCTGCAAATGTCTTTGCACTAGTGGGACTATAGCAAAGTCCAATAGCCACGTATAGGATGCCACTAGGTACACTGAGTGTTTGCTAGTATAATGGCTTGGTTAGAATGAGTTGTAGTGTGCAACGCAGGCAGACGCGCTCTGCAAATGTCTTTGCACTAGTGGGACTATAGCAAAGTCCAATAGCCACGTATAGGATGCCACTAGGTACACTGAGTGTTTGCTAGTATAATGGCTTGGTTAGAATGAGTTGTAGTGTGCAACGCAGGCAGACGCGCTCTGCAAATGTCTTTGCACTAGTGGGACTATAGCAAAGTCCAATAGCCACGTATAGGATGCCACTAGGTACACTGAGTGTTTGCTAGTATAATGGCTTGGTTAGAATGAGTTGTAGTGTGCAACGCAGGCAGACGCGCTCTGCAAATGTCTTTGCACTAGTGGGACTATAGCAAAGTCCAATAGCCACGTATAGGATGCCACTAGGTACACTGAGTGTTTGCTAGTATAATGGCTTGGTTAGAATGAGTTGTAGTGTGCAACGCAGGCAGACGCGCTCTGCAAATGTCTTTGCACTAGTGGGACTATAGCAAAGTCCAATAGCCACGTATAGGATGCCACTAGGTACACTGAGTGTTTGCTAGTATAATGGCTTGGTTAGAATGAGTTGTAGTGTGCAACGCAGGCAGACGCGCTCTGCAAATGTCTTTGCACTAGTGGGACTATAGCAAAGTCCAATAGCCACGTATAGGATGCCACTAGGTACACTGAGTGTTTGCTAGTATAATGGCTTGGTTAGAATGAGTTGTAGTGTGCAACGCAGGCAGACGCGCTCTGCAAATGTCTTTGCACTAGTGGGACTATAGCAAAGTCCAATAGCCACGTATAGGATGCCACTAGGTACACTGAGTGTTTGCTAGTATAATGGCTTGGTTAGAATGAGTTGTAGTGTGCAACGCAGGCAGACGCGCTCTGCAAATGTCTTTGCACTAGTGGGACTATAGCAAAGTCCAATAGCCACGTATAGGATGCCACTAGGTACACTGAGTGTTTGCTAGTATAATGGCTTGGTTAGAATGAGTTGTAGTGTGCAACGCAGGCAGACGCGCTCTGCAAATGTCTTTGCACTAGTGGGACTATAGCAAAGTCCAATAGCCACGTATAGGATGCCACTAGGTACACTGAGTGTTTGCTAGTATAATGGCTTGGTTAGAATGAGTTGTAGTGTGCAACGCAGGCAGACGCGCTCTGCAAATGTCTTTGCACTAGTGGGACTATAGCAAAGTCCAATAGCCACGTATAGGATGCCACTAGGTACACTGAGTGTTTGCTAGTATAATGGCTTGGTTAGAATGAGTTGTAGTGTGCAACGCAGGCAGACGCGCTCTGCAAATGTCTTTGCACTAGTGGGACTATAGCAAAGTCCAATAGCCACGTATAGGATGCCACTAGGTACACTGAGTGTTTGCTAGTATAATGGCTTGGTTAGAATGAGTTGTAGTGTGCAACGCAGGCAGACGCGCTCTGCAAATGTCTTTGCACTAGTGGGACTATAGCAAAGTCCAATAGCCACGTATAGGATGCCACTAGGTACACTGAGTGTTTGCTAGTATAATGGCTTGGTTAGAATGAGTTGTAGTGTGCAACGCAGGCAGACGCGCTCTGCAAATGTCTTTGCACTAGTGGGACTATAGCAAAGTCCAATAGCCACGTATAGGATGCCACTAGGTACACTGAGTGTTTGCTAGTATAATGGCTTGGTTAGAATGAGTTGTAGTGTGCAACGCAGGCAGACGCGCTCTGCAAATGTCTTTGCACTAGTGGGACTATAGCAAAGTCCAATAGCCACGTATAGGATGCCACTAGGTACACTGAGTGTTTGCTAGTATAATGGCTTGGTTAGAATGAGTTGTAGTGTGCAACGCAGGCAGACGCGCTCTGCAAATGTCTTTGCACTAGTGGGACTATAGCAAAGTCCAATAGCCACGTATAGGATGCCACTAGGTACACTGAGTGTTTGCTAGTATAATGGCTTGGTTAGAATGAGTTGTAGTGTGCAACGCAGGCAGACGCGCTCTGCAAATGTCTTTGCACTAGTGGGACTATAGCAAAGTCCAATAGCCACGTATAGGATGCCACTAGGTACACTGAGTGTTTGCTAGTATAATGGCTTGGTTAGAATGAGTTGTAGTGTGCAACGCAGGCAGACGCGCTCTGCAAATGTCTTTGCACTAGTGGGACTATAGCAAAGTCCAATAGCCACGTATAGGATGCCACTAGGTACACTGAGTGTTTGCTAGTATAATGGCTTGGTTAGAATGAGTTGTAGTGTGCAACGCAGGCAGACGCGCTCTGCAAATGTCTTTGCACTAGTGGGACTATAGCAAAGTCCAATAGCCACGTATAGGATGCCACTAGGTACACTGAGTGTTTGCTAGTATAATGGCTTGGTTAGAATGAGTTGTAGTGTGCAACGCAGGCAGACGCGCTCTGCAAATGTCTTTGCACTAGTGGGACTATAGCAAAGTCCAATAGCCACGTATAGGATGCCACTAGGTACACTGAGTGTTTGCTAGTATAATGGCTTGGTTAGAATGAGTTGTAGTGTGCAATGCAGGCAGACGCGCTCTGCAAATGTCTTTGCACTAGTGGGACTATAGCAAAGTCCAATAGCCACGTATAGGATGCCACTAGGTACACTGAGTGTTTGCTAGTATAATGGCTTAGTTATCAGTTGGAGTGTGCAGAGGACAAGAGGGTACAGTGGCAGGATTGTGGTGCTCTGGGTAGAGGAATGGAAGACTGCCTTTCTATTCCCTCCTAATGGTGAAATGCAGGTAGGAAATCCCTGACCTGGGCTACACAGACGCTGTTGCTGTTTGCAGGACCTGTCACCTATGGCTCTCTGACCCTGCCGGTTGGAGCCCTTAAAAGGACTGCTATAAAGTGCTCTCCCTAAGCTGTCTAACGCTGTGTATGCAGCGCATACAGCTGTATCGGCTATAGGACTCAGGAAGACGGAGCTGCGACAGTGATGTCTGACACCAAAGACGCAGAAGGCAGATAATGGCGTCCGTGAAGAAAATGTCCGGTTTTATAATGCAGGGACATGTGACATGCAGATCCTATCACACATGCCGTTGCTTCTCTGGCTCAAAGTCCACTTAGCTGTGTGTGTGTCTGGGATTGGCTGACATGCTGGCCCGCCCCACAAGACGCGCGCGCTTAGGGAAGGAAGACAAGAAAAAAAAAAAAAAAAAATGGCGATCGCCATTATAGAAACAGCAGTGATCTGAAGGCGCTGTTCACGCACACTATACACTGAAATGTGATAATAGTTTGATTCACAGAGTGACTTACACTATTACAGCAGAAACCAAGCTATGATTTAGCTGTTTTTTGGCTGCTAGAACCGTTCTCGAACGTTTCTAGAACTACCGAGCTTTTGCAAAAAGCTCGAGTTCTAGTTCGATCTAGAACATGCCCCAAAATCACTCGAGCCGCGAACTGGAGAACCACGAACCACGAACCGCGCTCAACTCTAGTCATGAAATCTGTAAGATTTGTCAACAATCTCTAAGTAGAAGGCAAAAACTCACAACTTTGAGTAATTCGTCCATAAAGTGTCACATGGATATGAATTGATAGCGTGAGGGTGTATTGCTCAGCTTTATCCACTGTCAATGCAACATGCTTATTTGCTGTTCATTGCATGCATTGTTGCTGACTACACACAAGGGGCTGCTGTTTTTTTGCATCTGCCTTTGTCTATTTGGTCACTAGAGCAATAGCAAAACGGTCTTTGGCTGTGGACTTGGAGATGCTGTCTATGAACAGAAGGAAAAGCTAAAGGTGTGTGTTACAGCAAGGAGCCACCGCGGAAACACTTCGGTCAATTGTGAGGTGAGTCGTGTTGGAGTTTGGTGAGGAGGACTGTAACGCCTGTGAGCAGCATCCTGTGCCACAGACCGACATTCTTCCAGTGCTGTCTATACTGTTTACCATGAGAGGAGCGTAAAGTCTGTATTTATGGCAACTGGACACTACAGTACCCGGGTACGGTAGGCTGGGCCCAGACAGTAATGCGTGCACGCAACACTTTGTTTTATTAGCAAAACACATATCTGTTCTGGTTAGGCCGACTATATAGACAATAAGACTTGAACATGTTTGCATTTACTGTTGCTTTACAAGATTTCCATGACTGTGTTGCTGAGCTGTGTGGTTTGCATTCACACTGATATCATCTGCCTTATCTGTGAGGCTTCAGCTAACAAGGGTATTCAGGGGGGGTAAATGGTTTTTGTCTATGTTTAGGTAGATAAGTTGTAAGCTCTTGTGATGCACCACTGGTAAGTCATGTTCACGCACACACACACGCACACACGCACACACACAATTACTCCTGCTACGCAGAGGGATTCCCAGGTAGTAGGGAACTGAATAGATTGTTCTATTCTTTCAGTTTTATGCATGGTTCTTATTGTTTGTTTTGGGAAAGTTAAACAATCATTTATCAACCCAACTGCCTAGAGTCCTTTTCTTGTTGTGTGGTTTTGCTGCATACTGGGGAGCCCACCCTGTACACGACTTTAAATGAAGCATAAGTCGCAATGGGAAGTTTACTGTGCTACAATGCAGCCTAGCGGGGCTGTGCAACCACCGCCTGCCCCATCAAGTGCATCTAGTGCTCTTCATCCTCTGTGACTGTGGGGACAGCAGTCAAACATGTTTTTTCACGCTGCACCTTTACCCACAACAGGGAGTGTGATTGGCAGGTCGTCAGTTGTTTTGGAAGTGGAAACAGATGGTATTGTTGAGCTCTGTCAGACATCGAGAGAACCACCATTGGATGAAAGCAACATTATATCCACGCCTGCACCTTCGTCACAAATTGGCTGGACTACTGTCGTGGGCGGAGGGGCCGCGCTCGCCACGCTCTAGTCCGGGGCTTCTGCTGCTGCTCGGTGGCTTGAGCGGTGGGCCGGACCTGGGGACTCGAGCAGCGCTCCTCGTCCACGAGTGAAAAGGGGGTGGTTTGTTCTGGGAGATAGTTCGTGACGCCACCCACGGGTCGTGGTGATAAAGGGCACCACCGCTGCTGGTGACGGGGATCCCGGGAGCGATGGTAGGGAGCAGCTAGGATGTTGTCTCCTCCGTGGGTAGGGGTTGGTGATTCCGGGGCCCGATGGTGTAGCGGGGAGGCTGGATGGCTGGGGTGCAGGGTTGCAGGGGCAGCGCCGCGCAGTGCCAGATGGCACTGGTGTACTCACTCAGATAGTCAATGACAGAGTCTCTGGTAAACCAAACGGCTGGATGGACGGGTCCCGCAGCCGCTGCAGTGTTTGTGCTCTCCCCAGACAGGTTGATGGTGCCTGTCTTTCCCTGCACCTTGTTAGGATGTTCTGACTCCTGTGGTTGCCCACCGGTAGTCCGCTCCCTGGCGTATAGGTACCGGAGGAGCCCGTTTTGCCCGCAGGCTCCGGCCCTTGAATCTCTAGCCTATGGCGGTGGCTGTGTATCCTCACGGTGTGGACTGTTGCCTTCTGTCGGATCTTGGTTGTTAGGAAACCCCTGGGGTTCTGGTCCCACTCGGATTTGACCGTTGTCGGCGGCTCCAAGCTTAGTCGGGGTCCGATGGCCCTGCCTTGTTGTGCTTAGCTTCACTCCACTCCCCGATTCGGTACCGGCGGGCCACCGCCCGACCCCGGTCCTACGGTTCCGCAGACATCCACTAACTCCTGCAGACGGCCACCACCGTCTGCCGACCTTGCTGTCAGTGCCTGGGCTCCGATCCAGACACTTGCAGTTTTTCTGCTGTCACTCCTCAACTCTACTTCAAACAAACTGACTGCTTTTCCTGCCTTTAGACATGCGAACTCCTCGGTGGGTGGGGCCAACCACCTGGTTCCGCCCCACCTGGTGTGGACATCAGACCCTGGAGGGAGGCAACAAAGGTTTTTGTTTGACTGGTGTTACTGTCAAGGGGAGGGGGTGTGTATGGGGTTATGTCTGTGACTACCTGGCTAGTCCAGGGCGTCACACTACCATCAGTTAATAATTGCGTAGCCGTAATGGAGAGGAGTGTAGAATGCACATGTGTTGTACCTTGCTTGGCAGCAAAGGAACACTAACTAGTATCCCAGACAATTGTAGTATGCCCATAAAAGTGTCAGCACTTTTGTAAATTAAAATTGCGTAGCAGAAATTGAGGAATGTAGAATGCACATATGGTATACCTTGCTTGGCAGCAAAGGAGCACTAACTTTGTATTCCAGACACTTTTAGGATGGCAGAAAAAGTGTCAGCTCTTTGGGCAAATAAAATAGCGTGGCAAAACTGGGCAGGTGGGTACAGTGCCCGTGTTCTGTAGGTCAGTGGACAGGAAAGAAACACTAACTTAGTATTCCAGACACTTTTAGGATGGCAGAAAAAGTGTCAGCTCTTTGGGCAAATAAAATAGCATGGCAAAAGTGTGCAGGTGGGTACAGTGCCCGTGTTCTGTGGGTCAGTGGACAGGAAAGGAACAATAACTTAGTATTCCAGACACTTTTAGGATGGCAGAAAAAGTGTCAGCTCTTTTGGCAAATAAAATAGTGTGGCAAAAGTGTGCAGGTGGGTACAGTGCCCGGGTTCTGTGGGTCAGTGGACAGGAAAGGAACACTAACTTAGTATTCCAGACACTTTTAGGATGGCAGAAAAAGTGTCAGCTCTTTGGGCAAATAAAAAATAGTGTGGCAAAAGTGTGCAGTTGGGTACAGTGCCCGGGTTCTGTGGGTATCAGGACAGGAAAGGAAAACTAAGTTAGTATACCAGACGCTTTTAGGATGGCAGAAAAAGTGTCAGCTCTTTGGGCAAATAAAATAGCGTGGCAAAACTGGGCAGGTGGGTACAGTGCCCGGGTTCTGTGGGTACCAGGACAGGAAAGGAAGTCTCACTTTCTATCCCGGCTAATGCTGAAATGCAGCAAGGAATTCCCTGAGCTGAGGTACACAGACGCTGTTATCTTAAACTATACACAGCGTCTGCATGGACCTGCCTAGCAGCTATGGCTATGAACACCTGGAAATCAGCCCTGAAAAGGGCTGAAATAAATAGCAGTCCCTAATCACTACAGCGCTGTGTAGCTTGCACTATGTCTATAGCTAACACAGCAGGATCGGCGGCAGCAGCGTGAGCGGTGACTGTCACCCACATGCAGAAAGGAGATAATGGCGGCGACAGGGAAAATGGCCGTATTTTATAAGGCAAGGACATGTTATATTCACAGCCTATGATGCATGCCCTTGCTTGTCTGGCAAAAATCCACTTAGCTGTGTGTGTCTGTGATTGGCTGACATCCTGACCCGCCCCACTGCACGCGCGCTTAGGAAAAAAAAAAAAATGGCGATCGGCATTCTCTCAGCACCACAGATCTAAACTGCGTCCCCCCCGCACACTATACACTGAAATTTGATAATAGCGCGAATCACAGTGACTCACACTATTACAGTGAAAAGCCAGCTAGTAACTAGCTAGGCTTTTTGCTGATCGAACCATTATCGAACGTAACTCGAGCTATCGAGCTTTTAGCAAAAAGCTTGCGTTCGAGTTCGATCTCGAGCACCCCCAAAAATCACTCGAACATGAAATTGGCGAACCTCGAACATCGAACATCGCTCAACTCTAGTCTACATGCTTTAGGGCCCGCAGTGCCACTTGTAATCTTAACGCATAGTCTCTGATGCTATCCTGTGGCCTCTGCCTGCAGTTGTAAAATCCTATTCTCAGTTCTGCCTCCGTACGGGTTTCAAAGGCAACTTTTAACTTGTCAAAAATAGTAGTCTCGGATTCCCGAACCACATCTGACCAGGTCTCTACTTCCAGATCTGCTGCACCCGTTAATTGTCCTAGCACAACAAACGCTCGTTGCTTGCCAGTCATCGCATAGATCTCCAACATGGTACATATTTTCTTTTTGAACCCGGGTAAGGCATCCGGTTTGCCATCATACTGGGGCAGCCACGCTGCTCCGGGAACATATGGCAGGGTGATCGGCATGATCGGTGTCACCACTCCGGCTCTATCCGCTTGCACTACCGGAGCAGGCCCCGCTGCATTCCTGCTATCAGGCGCCTGCATCTTCCCATTCCCCCTTGGTGTATCTCACCACTCTCTCATAGAACTGGAGCACTTCGTGAACTTCTGGGTCAGGTTACTGCCCCCTTCCGCCCGCGCTTACAGGCGCTGTTGGGGGGATCCCGTTTTGTGCCTTTTTCACTGCTGTGGCACAGTTACTCTTTACACCAAAAATGGCGGCGGTTTTTCAAGCAGTAAAACACAGTCCATAAAACTCAGTCTATAAGGCACACGTCACCTGGTATGACCGGGTCCAGTTCAATACTGTTCGTGATCCTAGGAAAAAGCTGTGCCGCCCAGGGTTATGGGATACTTGGTCCCGGGCGGTGTATAACTCGGGAATGTCACTTTGGTGGCCGTTGCCCGGTTCCGTGCCCTGGGTGCTTTTTGAAAAAGGGGTATATTTACAAGGGAATTAAATGAGTTTATCACGTGATGCCACTTGTGGTTTGCGGCTATGTGGATGGAGCCGCCGCTGCATAGTTTTCACTACTGGGGCTGGTGTTAATGGCAACCTGGATGTTAGGCCCTCCGCAAGCAGGTGTAGCACCCCTGGACCACTCAGGGCACAACTAGGTACTGCATCCTCACCAGGATGCAGGGCCTACCCCCAGGGACCTGGAACACCAGTGCCAGTGATATCTGCACACATCAAAATCCCAGTTTCCACTACACACAAGGGGTAATTGGCTAGACAGACATCAGAGGGATGGCCACCTAGAGGCCAGAGCCAGTTCAGTGGACTAGACAGCCTGGTGGGAAGGGACAGTGAGAAGTCAAGAGTAGAGACCTGTGACCCGGGGGCACAGGAGAATGGTCACCAAGGTAGGTATACCCGAGTACCACTGGGACCAGAGCACCGACGGGGCACAGGGCCCTAGGTCAGGTGTCAGCTTCACGCGTCCTGGCAAATACCTGCACAGTGAGGGGACCTTCACGGAACCCGGGGCATCAGAAGTAACGAGCGGATTAGAGTTCGGAACACAGACCGGCCGTACGGATGAGGAGACTGCCATCCCCCAAACCAGCCATAAGCTACTGGGACCCAACCACACTGAGGGTGTCAGGGACAGGGCAACCGAGTCATCAAACTGGCACTGGAACTACAGGGACCTGAACTAGCCATCCAAGGGCCCAACTGTGAGTAAAGAACTGTTAACTTACAAACCACGGTGTGGCCGCCCTTCTTCGGCGAAAGTCTCCATCATACATATCCTGGGGCTCAGTCCTACCTGTGGAGGGCCTACCACCACAGCTGCTATCACCACCAGCCCTAGGGATAACCAACCCAGCAGCGGTGGTTCCATCATCTTAACCGCAACCTGCAGGTGGCGTCACACTAATGACTTTAATCTCCTCTGTAAATACTCCCCATTAAAAAGCGTCCCCAGGGTCACTGAACCGGGCAACTGCCAGCATTCACCCGTGACACAGCATCCCCATAAATATACAGCCCGAGACCGAGTACCCCATAGCCCTGGGCGACACAGCTTTTTCCTGGCATTACGAACAGGATATGGACTAGGCCCAGTAACCCGGGTGACGTGCGCCTTATGAACTGTTTTGTGCAAACACTACCGCCATCTTTATTTCTGTGAAAAACTGGCTGCGTCATCACTGTGGCAAAAGCATGCAAATGGGAATCCCGCCCACTAATCCTGCAAGCGCAGGCGGAAGCAGGCAGTAACCTGACCCAGAAGCTCCCGAAGTGCCCCAGTCCCCGCGACAGGGGTGAGAATAACCAAGGGGGAGCGGAAAGATGCAGGCACCGGATGACGGGAGTGCAGCGGGGCTTCCCCCGACAGTGCAAGGAGACAAGAACGCAGTGAAACCTGCTTCAGTGGCACAAGCAGCAGCATCCGTGGTCGAAGCGGCCGTTCCAATAATGCCGATCACCTTACCGTATGTCCCAGGCACAGCCTGGCTGCCCCAGTATGATGGCAAACCAGACGCCTTGCTTGGATTTAAAAAGAAAATTTGCACTATGTTGGACATGTACGCGATGACCGGTAGACAAAGGGCGTCTGTGGTACTGGGACAGTTAACAGGTGCAGCAGAGCTGGAAGTGGAGACCTGGTCAGATGACGATCGCAGATCAGTGAACACTATTTTTGAAAAGCTCAAAGTTGCCTTTGAAACCTGTACCGAGGCAGAGCTCAGGCTCAGAATGGGGTTTGATAACTGTAAGTGTGACGCCCTGGGCAAGCCAGGGGTCACAGGTCATGACACCACCACACCCTACACCCCAGATAGGAACACCAAGGCTAACCAAAAATCCTTGTTGCCTTCCTCCAGGGGCTGATGTTCACACCAGGGGGTGGGCCAGGCGGTTGGCTCCGCCCACCAAGGAGTTCACAGCCCTGGAGGCGGGAGAACCAGGCAGTTAAGCTAGGGAAGTGAAGGAGTGAGGAGTTCAGTTTAGGAGGAGGAAGTAGAAGGAAGTGGTAAAGGAGGACAGTGAGAGTAGTGACAGGAAAAGTGACAGTTTGTAAAGCCTGAAGCTGGTCCGGGTGTTGCCCCGGACTGAGACAGCAAGGTCAGCAGACGGCGGTGACTGTCCGCAGGAGCGGCTGACCGGAGATTGCCGAAAGGACCGCGGACGGGTGGTGGCCCGGCGGTACCGGAGCGGTATACAAAGTGAAGCCAGCACCAGTGGCAGGGGCCTTTCGGATCCCGGCAAGGCTAGGAGTCGCCGTGAATTTGCCAAATCCGTTAGTGAAGGGGACCTCTGGGTCTCCCAACAACCAAGTCCCGATTGAAGGCAACAGTCCAACCGTTGGAGAGAGACACCGCAACCGCCAGGGCACCAGTTTCTCAGGGCCAGCGCCTGCGGGAAAAAGTGGGGCTCCTCCGGCCCATATCCAAGCCGGGGAGCGGGTTACCGGTGGTAACCCATCGTTACCATCATCATCTCAGGTGCAGGAAAAGGGACCGTTACCGTCAACTACTGGGGAGAAGCAACTGCAGCCGTCCGTGGGAACCGTCTTTCCAGCCGTGTGTTTTACCGAGAACTGTGTCCCTGTCTCAGGCTGAGTGAGTACCACAGTGCCGTGAGGCACAGCGCTGCCCCCGCGTCCCCGCACCCCACCAAGCCCTGCATCGGCCCCGCCATCCCTCATCACCCACCTCATCACTGGGCCCCGGGACAACCAACCCCCTACCCACGGAGGGGAGGACTAACATCTAGCTGCTCCATACCATCACTCCCGGGATCTCCATACAGAGCAGCGGTGGTGTCAACAAATCACCACAACCGTGGGTGGCGTCACGGACAATAAACTATCCCAAAAACCAACCCCCTTTCACTCACGGGCGAGGAGTGCCGCTCGAGTCCCCGGGATACGGCTCATCGCTCGAGCCACCGAGCAGCAGCAGCAGGCCACAGCAGCCGCAGTGCCAGCCGGACCCGAGCAGAGGGAGAACGCGGCGTCCCCTCCTCCGCCCGCGACATAAGCAGCGGTCCCAGGACAGTATCAGAGATTACGCCTTGAGGTTGCAGACAGCATTGCGGACCTTAAAGCTTGTGGACCCCATCAATGACCAGGAAGGGAACAAAATGATGGTTGAGTAGTTCCTGCAGGGTTTACAGTCAGTGGAGGAGCGCAAGCAGCTGCGGCTGTAGGCCCTGGAACACCCAAACGTGAACTTTGTTCTCCTTAAAGACCGGGCCATCAAAGCCTTGCAACCCCCTGAGACCACTGACTAAACCCCCGAGTCCTGGCAAGCCATCACCTCCCCTCTGCGAGTGGAGCCTCCTTCCTTAACTGTGGCAGAGACTAGAACTCAGATAGCGACCCCTGGTGCTCCAAGTGATCTGTGTTCTCAGGTGCAGCAGCTGGGCAAAGATGTGGCCAGGATGCTAGAGGTGATGCAACTCTAGCCATAGTCCAAGCCAGCGGTGAAGATCCAGCTAGCCGACTGCCCTGAGGATGTTCACTGGATATGAGGAGGAAGGACCCCATCGTCTAGAGCAGGGGTGGGCAATTCATTTTCCCATGGGGCTGCATGAGAAATTGAGATGGTTTTAGGGGGCCGGACTAATACAATTTACTTAGTTCTACCCAATACTGTATATAGTATATATACTATCCCTTCATAAACAACACAAAGATTCAATGAAAATATGTAGGTTAGTGGTGGCATAGACATTACTGGGATCAGTGGGGGCATAGACATTTCTGGGATCAGTGGGGGGCATACACATTACTGGAGTCAGTGGGGGGCATACAGATTACTGGGGTCAGGAGGGAGCATACACATTACTGGGGGCATGCACATTACTGGGGTCAGTGGGGGACATACACATTACTGAGGTTAGTAAGTGGCATAGACATTACTTGGGTCAGTAGGGGGCATACACATTACTGGGGCCTGTGGAGCATATATACTGGCCCTGGTGGCCTGTGGAGCATACATACTGGCCCTGGTGGCCTCTGGAGCATACATACTGGACCTGTGGCAAGTGGAGCATACATACTGGCCCTGGTGGCCAGTGGAGCATACATACTGGCCCTGGTGGCCAGTGGAGCATACATACTGGCCCTGGTGGCTAGTGGAGCGTACATACTGGCCCTGATGGCCAGTGGAGCATACATACTGACAGTGGTGGCCAGTGGAGTATACATACTGGCAGTGGGGGCCACTGGAGCATACATACTGACAGTGATGGCCAGTGGAGCATACAGTGATGGCCAGTGGAGCATACACACTGGCCCTGATGGTCAGTGGGGCATACATACTGGCCCTGATGGCCAGTGGAGCATACATACTGGCCCTGATGGCCAGTGGAGCATACATACTGGCCGTGGTGGCCAGTGGAGCATACATACTGACAGTGGTGGCCAATGGAGCATACATACTGGCCCTGGTGGCCTGTTGAGTATACATACTGGCCCTGGTGGCCAGTGGAGCATACATACTTGCCCTGTTGGCCAGTGGAGCATACATACTGGCAGTGGTGGCGAATAGTGCATACATACTGGCCCTTATGGCCAGTGGAGCATACATACTGACCCTAGTGGCCTGTGGAGCACACATACTGGCCCTGGTGGCCTATGGAGCATACATACTGACAGTGGTGGACAGTGGAACATACATACTGAGAGTGGTGGCCTGTGGAGCATACATACTGAGAGTGGTGGCCTGTGGAGCATACATACTAGCAGTGGTGGCCAGTGGAGCATACATACTGACAGTGGTGGCCAGTGGAGCATACATACTGGCTCTGGTGGCCAGTGAGGCATACATACTGGCCCTGATGGCCAGTGGAGCATACATACTAACAGTGGTGGCCAGTGAGGCATACATACTGGCCCTGATGGCCAGTGGAGCATACATACTAGCCCTGGTGGCCTGTGGAGCATGCATACTGGCCCTGGTGGCCTTTGGAGCATTCATACTGACCGTGGTGGCCAGTGGAGCATACATACTGACAGTGGTGGCCTGTGGAGCATACATACTGATCCTGGTGGCCTGTGGAGCATACATACTGACAGTGGTGGCCAGTGGAGCATACATACTGACAGTAGTGGGCAGTGGAGTATGCAAACTGACAGTGGTGGCCAGTGGATCATATATACTGGCCCTGGTGGCCTCTGCGACATACATACTGAGAGTGGTGGCCTGTGGAGCATACATACTGGCTCTGGTGGCCTTTAGGGCATACATACTGACAGTGGTGGCCTGTGGGGCATACATACTGGTCCTGGAGGCCTGTGGGGCATACATACTGGTCCTGGAGGCCTGTGGGGCATACATACTGGCCCTGGTGTCATGTGGTGCATACATATTTGCCCTGTTGTCATGTGGGGCATACATGCTGACAGTGGTGGCCTGTGGGGCATACATACTGGCCCTAAGGGCAATGAGGGCACAGGCTGGTGGTACTACAGCAGCAGAGCCTGAGGGAACCTCTGGCTGTCTTCTGAGTCCCCTGTGTGTCTGCTTCTTATTCTGCAGGCGCAGAGGGGACCTGAGAAAACACAAGTGCTGCTCCCCTGCTCTCCCCTCCTGCAGGCACTCTGCACTCTCCCTGCTGCTACTGGTGCACATTACCTCAGTTACAGAACAAACGTTTTTGAAGTGGCCGCTGTGGAGATGAGCCGGTCACATGTGAGAATCCTGGGTAGAAGGGGCAGGCATAGGGGGCATAGCCAGCATCGAGAAAGCAGCAAGAGGGGACAAGGAAGGCATTCGAGGAGTGTGTGTCCAGCATTTAGAGAGGGCGTGGACGACAGCAAAAAGGGCGTGGCTAGCAGCATAGATGCATAGCCATAGATGTGACCAGCATCCAGAGGGTGCATGACTGGCAGCAAGAGGGGGCGTGACCGGCTGAGTGGGGGGCGTGGCAGCTGCTTATCACTGCACTGCAGGATACATAGATCCTGGCAGTGAGAGCGGGGCTGAGGCATAAAATCGTAGATCAGGCCACGCCTCCAACTCTCAGCTATCAGGTATCATTGTTTCTCTTCAGTTAACCATGGTTATCTCTAAAGAAACACATGCAGCCATCATTGCTCTGCACAAAAATGACCTAACAGGGAAGAGTATCGCAGCTACAAAGATTGCACCTCAGTTAACAATCTATCGCATCATCAAGAACTTCAAGGAGAGAGCTTCCATTGTTGCCAAAAAGGCTCCAGGGAGCCCAAGAAGGACCAGCAAACGCCAGGACCGTATCTTAAAACTGTTTCAGCTGCGGGATCGGACTACCAGCAGTGCCGAGCTAGCTCAGCAATGGCAGCAGGCTGGTGTGAGTGCTTCTGCACGCACTGTGAGGCGGAAACTCTTTGAGCAAGGCCTGGTTTCAAGGAAGGCAGCAAAGAAGCCACTTCTCTACAGAAAAAACATCAGGGACCGACTGATATTCTGCAAAAGGTACAGGGAGTGGACTGCTGAGGACTGGGGTAAAGTCATTTTCTCAGATGAATCCCTTTTCGATTTTTTGGGACATCTGAAAAACAGCTTATTAGGAGAAGAAGAGGTGAGTGCTACCACCAGTCTTGTCTCATGCCAACTGTTAAGCATCCTGAAACGATTCATGTGTGCGGTTGCTTCTCAGCCAAGGGAATCGGCTCACTCACAGTCTTGCCTAAAAACACAGCCATGAATAAAGAATGTCCTCCAAGAGCAACTTCTCCCAACTGTCCAAGAGCAGTTTGGCGCCCAACAATGCTTTTTCCAGCATGATGGAGCACCTTGCCATAAAGCAAAGGTGATCACTAAATGGCTCATGGAACAAAACATAGAGATTTTAGGTCCATGGCCTGGAAACTCCCCAGATCTTAATCCCATTGAGAACTTGCGGGCAATCATCAAGAGACGGGTGGACAAACAAAAACCAACAAATCCTGGCAAAATGCAAGCATTGCTTATGCAAGAATGGACAGCTATCAGTCAGGATTTAGTCCAGAAGTTGATTGAGAGCATGCCAGGGAGAATTGCAGAGGTCCTGAAGAAGAAGGGTCAACACTGCAAATATTGACTTGCTGCATTAAATCATTCTGTCAATATAACCTTTTGGTACTCATAATATGATTGCAATTCTATTTCTGTATGTGATGTAAACATCAGACAAACACAATTAAAAACCAGAGGGCAACAGATCATGTGAAAATATAATTTTGGTGTCATTCTCAAAACTTTTGGCCATGACAGTATGGGTGATAGATGCTAGTCCTATTGTGGTACCCCAGTGAAGTGAAATGATGATATGGTGACGGGTGGCCATAGGCCTTAATGAACAGGACTACCAGGCAATGGTAGTACCCCTTCATTCTGAGCACTGGCCCACAGTTTTAACAGCCAGAGGGGTAGTTGATGTCCGCAGGGGAAGAGTGCCCATGCAAATGTTAAATTACGGGTAGGAGGAGGAGGAGACCAAATTGCCCAAGTATGCCACCATTGCCAAACTATTCACTGTCACTGAAGAGTCGATCCAGGCAGTGGAATCCCTAACCCCCCCAGGGCAGGCAGAATGCAACCCCAAGATCAATTAGAGGGTTGGTGTCAAGAATTGCATGTAAGTACTGATTCCAGAACTTCACACCAGAAACATGGGGTCTATCGAGTAGTAGAAGAATATGAGCAGGTCTTCCTCAAACATCCATTAGATTTTGGGAGAGTGAAGGGGTATAACATCACATACCCACAGGTAATCATCCAACCATTAAAGAGAGATATAGACCTATACCACCCACACACTATCAATGTGCCAAAGAGATGTTGAGGAACATGAAGGAGGCAGGGGTCATTAGAGATAGTTGTAGCCCCTGGGCAGCTCCACTGGTTCTGTTTAAGAAGAAAGACAGCACCATGAGGATGTGCATGGACTATAGGCAGATCAACAAGATAACTCACAAAGATGCCTATCCCTTACCCCGTATTGAAGAGTCACTGGCTGCACTGAAGGCTGCTAACTACTTCTCTACCCTAGATCTTACCAGTGGCTACTGGCAGGTCTCAGTTGCCAAAGAGGATCGGGAGAGGACTGCCTTTGGGACTTTGCCTTTGCCCATGGGTCTGTGTGAATTCAACAGTATGCCGTTTGGACTATGCAACACTCCAGGAACGTTCCAGAGGCTAATGGAATGCTGCCTGGGCCACCGCAACTTTGAAGCCATGCTGCTCTACCTGTATGATGTGATCGTATACATAAAAACCTACAAAGAACATCTAGAACACCTAGCAGAGGTATTCAAATCCTTGGCGAAGTATGGGATGAAGTTGAAGCCGTCAAAGTGTCATCTGTTGAAACCAAAGGTCCAGTATCTGGGGCATATGGTTAGCGCCGAGTAAATGGCCCCCGACCCGGAAAAGATAACAGCTATCAAGAACTGGCCTAGGCCAACCACTATCAAGGAGGTACATCAGTTCCTGGGCCTGGTGGGATACTACCGGAGGTTCGTGAAGGGTTACACAAAGATGGCTGTACCCTTGCAAGGGCTCCTGGTGGGCCAGGCCAAGAAGGGCAAAACTTCTGGTCCTCCATTCACATGGGGTGAAGGAGAAGAAAATTCCTTCAGACAGATGAAGTTGGCCCTGACAGGAGATGATATTCTGGAATATCCTGACTATCACCTTCACTTTGTGCTGTGCACAGACGCCAGTAATGTGGGATTGGGAGCTGTACTGTCCCAAGGGCAGAATGGCAAGGAAAGAGTGATTGCCTACGCAAGCAGGAAGCTCTGCCCTACTGAGAGGAATCCTGAAAACTACAGCTCCTTCAAGCTGGAGTTCCTGGTATTGGTCTGGGCGGTGACTGAAAGGTTCAAACATTACCTGGCAGCTGCAAAGTTCACCGTGTACACCGATAACAATCCTCTGACTCATCTGGACGTGGCAAAGCTTGGTGTGCTGGAGCAACGTTTGGTGGCACGACTGGCGAACTATGACTTCACTATCAAGTATCAAGCTGGTTGCAAGAATGCCAACATGGATGCTTTATCCAGGATGCCTCACGTGTCTGATGAAGGGAAAGATAAAAAAAGAATTAGAAGAAATCGAGCTGCCAGCCTTCCATCGCTCTCGTGATTTGAAAAGCCATCAGCCTTAGCGAATGTGGCAAGAAACCACATTAGACCCTTTACCTCACCATGGGTGGAAGGAGGTGCAAGATAACGATCCTGCAGTCAAGCAGATCAAGGAGTTGATCACCCAACCAGACTCGCATCTGGGACCAGAAGCACCACTGGAGGCTCAGAGGTTGTGGAAGGAAAGAAGCCAATTATATCTCCATCAAGGGAAACTGTACCGAAACCTCACTAACCCTAAGACACATGAAAGGGTATGCCAAATAGTAATACCCAGAACCCATGTTTAGCTAGTCCTAGAGGCATATCATGATTGAGCAGGACATTTTAGTTGGAAGAAACTGGAAACACTGCTACGAGATCAATTCTACTGGGTTGAAATGAGAACCACTGTTGAGGAATGGTGCAGAAACTGCGGTCCTTGCGCGATGAGAAGGAAAGATAGCACCAGTCAGAAAACACCACTACAACCCATTGTCACTAAGCAGCCCTTGGAGATTGTCGCCTTGGATCATGTCAAGTTGACACACAGCCAAACTGGTTACACCTAAGCTCTCACAATGCTAGATCACTACTCCAGATTCCTGGTGGTTGTACCTGTCAAAGATTTAATGGTGAGCACCGCAGCCAAAGCTTTGCAAGCTCATTTATGCAGACCTCATGGATACCCAGAGTAGGTATTGACAGACAGCCTTTGAAGCCAAAATCTTCCGAGAATTCTGCAACTTATATGGGTGTAAAAAGATATGTACTACACACCTTACCGTGCACAAACAAATGGGATGTGTGAGAAGATGAACCACCTAGTCATCAATTTGCTAAAAACCTTACCACTTGGAGAGAAACCTGTGGCCGGAGAAGTTACCTGACTTGGTGGATATGTACAACAACATTCCAATAAGCTCCACAAAATGCACCCCCGCCTCATGCGAGCAAGACCTGGAAGACTACCAGTGGATCTTGAAATGGAAGTAGAGGTGCCAGAAACCAGATCACCAGATAAAGACTGGGACTTCAACTGTCAAGCCCAATATAGAAGGATACAAGACTATGTTGAGCAGTCGAAAAAAAACAAGAAAAGGACTACAACACAAAAGTGTGTGCTGTCCCTCTTACACCTGGAGAAACAGTTCTCAAAAGGAAAAGGAAACTTCACAAACTCGATGACTAATTGGAAAAGGAACCCTATGGGGTACTACCTTCTAACTTTGATAATCAAAAAACCTGCCTAATCAGTAAGGACCAAGGAAAAACCACATTCACTATTTCACGGAATCACTTAAAAAAATACCCAGAACCATTGAGACCAACAGCAGAAGTGCCCAACTAACCTCAAGTCAAGGAGAAGAAAGAAAAAGTGATCCATACCATCTTGGGAGACTTTCCAGAGAATTGGCCTCAGTACAATGGAGTAGTCATCGTACGAGTCATCACATTCCCACAACCTGTGGAAGAAACAGTTCCAGAAGGGCCTTCAAACAGTACACCTGCTAGCTTACCAAGGGGACACAGGCAATTGCCAAGTCCATCTACAGCCAGTAGTGAGACACTTGCAATAGACACCAGGACACAACAGGGGTTAACTGAAGGACCAGAGTTACGAAGATCAACCTGTAGAAACTTAGGTCAGCCCCACTTAGATATAGAAAATAAAGCCTTAAGAGAAATGTACAGTCATTAATGTTCTAAATTAAATAATGTTGAAAATGATGAAAAGTTGCATGACCCTGCATAATACCTGAAAAATGTATATAAAAATGGACCACTGGTCATTGAACTGGGAATGACCCAAACGCTAGAAGTGTACATATGTTGCACCAGTTGTGAATCCCAGAGTATATGCACCGCCCCATGCTCGGCAGCCGAGCCGCTTGGATCCGGACCTTCAGTGGGTGGCTCGAGGGTCTCCGGATCCGGGGGTCTCGCGGTCACTTCAACTAAAACAGGGGGTTGTGGTTTGGGGACGTAGATGTACGGCCGGAGCCGTGTTAAGTTCGTGACGCCACCCTCTTGATGTGGTGAAGGTGGACACCACCGCTGGAGTTAAGGGGCACCAAGGGGAAAAGTGGAGCAGCAAGTTGTTAACCCCTCCGTGGGCAGGGATGGTGGCCCCGGGACCCGTTGCGGGTGTTTGGCGGTGCAGGGAGATGGGCAACCGGAGGGTGCTGATGTACTCACTATTAGTAAACACACGAGTCTCTGGTAAACCAAGGTGATGGTGGTCGGTGCCCGCAGCCAGCTGCGATCTGGTCCCCCACCTGGCTGGTGGTCTCTGTCTTTCTCCCGCACCTGTATCTGATGGTGGACTGCCTGTGCTTGCAACTTCAGGAGTCCGCTCCCGGCTTGTTGTTGCCTAAGGAGTCCTTTGCCCACAGACGCTGGCCCGTGGAATCTCTGAGCCGTGGCAGTGGCCATTTATCCCCCTTCGTTGGGCTGTTGCCTTCAGTCAGGACTGGGACAGGATCTCTAGTCCTGGCGGCAATCAGTTAATTAGCTAGCCCCCAGTAGCTTCTGGACCCAGCTCCAGGGTCTGAGTACCCCCCTTTGTGCTCCGGTTTCCGAGTTGGTTCCCCGGGTCGGTACCGGCGGGCTACAACCCTGTCCCGGTCCACCTCGGTTCCACCGAACCGTCTTCCCGGCTCTTGCAGATGGAGACCGCTGCCTGCCTACTAGCCAAAGGTACCAGGGCTCCTACCCCGGCACCTGCTCAAATTGGTTTCTCTCCTCTGCTGGAGCTGCACGCAGCTCCAGCCCACACACCTCTCCAACTTGAACTCTAAACCTTATCTGCCTACTGTGTACTTTCCCGCCCCAGGCTATCTGAGACTCCTCGGTGGGTGTCTTCCAACCACTTGGTTCCGCCCCCTGGTGTATCCATAAAGCCCTGAGGGGGTGACTAGGGTTTTTAATGTTTGGCTGAATGTTACCTATGAGGGACAGGTGTAATGCGGGGCCCTATTTGGGACTACCTGGCGCGGCCAGGGCATCACATATACCTTAACCATCAAGACACTGATACCGCCATCAAGGAGAGGAAGATTGGAGGAAAGGTCTGCGGTGGAGTAGGCCAAGACCTGGTGACAATGGAGACCGGTGACCTTCCTCCTAGAGGGTTCTGGGTCTAGGACCTTTGGGTGGTGGGTTGATAGGGGGAAATGCTCATTGCAATGTTCAAAAAATGCATCCCCTGCGAGGGAAGAATGTTATGTTTTTCTATGTTCATTAAACCTTTATTCTCTTTTACAGCCTGAGGACATGCTGTGTTTCACCAAGGGGGAATGTAGCACCCCTAAACCACTCAGGGCACTACTTGGTACTGCATCCTCACCAGTATGCAGGGCCTACCCCAAGGGACCTTGAACACCAGTGCCAGTGATACCTGCACACACCAAAATCCCAGTTTCCACTACACACCAGGGGTAATTGGCTAGTCAGACACCAAAGGGATGGCAACCTAGAAAGCGGAGTCAGTGCAGTGGACTAGACAGCCTGGTGGGAGGAGACAGTGAGCAGTCAAGAGTAGAGAGTCAACCAGAGAGACGTGTCTAGAGTTGGGTCATGTAACGGTGACCTGGGGGCACAGGAGAGTGATCGCCAGGGTAGGTACACCCAAATACCACTGGGACCAGAGCACTGACGGGGCACAGGTCCCTAGGTCAGGTGTCAGATTCACACGGCCTTCACGGACCTCACTTACCCACAGAACCGTGCAGATTTTATCAGGTCTGCCTGGAGCGTCAGCCAGACCCAGGATTCTGTACCCCGTTGGTGCGTGGTTTCGGGAGAACTCCACCATATTCCACCGGCAACCAACCGCCTGAGCCCTCAGGTTACTGTCACACTCCTGTCAGTGCACCCTCTTGCTTCCTCCTTCACAAACTCACAACCTCTCTCTTTCTGCCTGTCTACTGTGTGCCCCTTCCACCTGGTCGTCTAGTGGACTTGATTGGCTCCACCTCTAGGCGGCCATTCATTGGTCCAAACCTAGCATAGTACCAGTCTATGCGGAATTTGGGGAAAACAGGGATTATCTAGAATGTCTGGTTGTTACCGGCACTGGTCTTCTGGGTCCCTAGGGGATAGACCCTGCATCCTGGTGGGGATGCAGTACCTTGTAGCTCCCTGATGGCTTCAGGGGCGCTACATATATGGCAGTAATGCAATAAAAATTTCATATGTTCAATATTCAAATATATTTGGGTGCTTACAGAGTGCTTTTTTTTTTTTTTATTTGTGTATCATGTAGTCATAACAGCTTGCATCTGTTCACACTTGCTTTATTCTGTTTGGAGGTCCTAGTCAGATTTTTTGGATTTGTTTTGTGTTAACATTTGCAGGGCTGTGACTCCCTCCTTTTCTGACTGAGCACTGCTCCAATCCACATAAAGCTATTTTTTTTTATTAACGCTCCCCATGAATTTGTAGGATTTTAGCTCAGGAAAGGCATGACATTAGGCTTAAGGTCCTGTAAAAGGATGTCTTGCCAAGGCTGATGGGCTCTCAGGAATTGTCAAATTTTTGTGGTAAGTACTATACATATGTAAATGTAGAGCGCTGCCATGCCCCAGGCCCTTGGGATACTCGGTTCCGGGCGGTGGATAACGGGGATCTCTGTCACAGGTGGCCGTGCCCAGTTCTGTGACCTGGGGGCGCTCGGTAACAGGGTTATTTTGGATGTCACTCGTGACGCCACTAGCGGGTTGCGGTAATAAGATGTCCCACCACTGCTGTGGTTTTAGGGAAAGATGGTATAGCAGCAAGTGTGCTCGTGCCCTCTGCCAGTAGGGGCTTAAGTCCCATGTAGGTGGGCTGCGCCTTGTGGTGCGCCAGTAATAGACACGACACAGTTATTGCAGTTTAACCGGTATTTACTTACTGGATGTTGCAAGTGCAGTTTGGTACTGCTGGACAACTGACTTTCCTTTGTCCCGGAGCTGATGTGAGTCCCAGTTGAGCCCTCCGTGCACATAAAGAGCTGATGGTCCCCTTGCCTGAAGCGGTCGATGACCTGCAGCGCTCCGCTCCTTTTTTTTCCAGGCCCAGTATGACAGGCCTCACAGTCCCTTGTAGGGTAGGCTACTTCTTGGTGCTCTCTCCCGGGTCCTATATATGAGGCTGTGTCCCTGAGCCTATGGGTGGTGTGGTACCCTGGAAGTCACCACACACGGCTGGATCAGCAGACCGCCTGGAGCTGTCATCTACTCGGGGGTCCAGTACCCCGTTGTGTATAGTACCTGGGATCTTCTGTCTACCCTCAGGCTACTACCTCCTAGTCACCCTTTGGGGTCTCCTCACAATCCTTACACCTCTCTCATTCACTGACTCCTTTCAACTGTCACTCCTTCAACTGTCGTTTTTCCTCTCTACCTACTCTGCCTAGCAAACCCTGTCACTTCCCACTAGCCACGCCCCTTCCCCAGGCTAACAGCTAAGGGATTGGTTCTCACATCTGCATACTGTTAACCCTCTACATGCTGCTCCCAGTTCTCAGGGAATGTGCCCCTACCTGTGTGTGAGGTGTGGGTTGTCAGCAGAGGACATTCCAGAAAGCCTTAGGATCCTGCTGACCACTGGGGTAGCATATCCCAGGGTGCTGCATAAATAGTTACATAGGTTGAAAAAACACCTAGTCATATCAAGTTCAAATTTTCTTCTACCAATCATACATTTTTGTCACTAAATTATCTATTATCCCCACGATTATGTGTACTACAGAAATCATTAAGCCTTTTTTAAAAACTGTTATAATGTTTGCCATTCCTACTTTTTGCAAAAGGTCTTTCCACAGTCTGATTGCTCTAACTGTAAACAACCCTTTCCTATTTAGCTGCCAGAAATATCTTTCTTCTATCCTTAATAAGTGCCCCCTGGTTTTTAGTATTGTCTTTTGAAGAAATTAGTCATTTGCCAGTACTTTGAATTGACCACACATGTGATCAATGCATATAAATGAGATCTTCTCTAAGATGTCCTTTTTTTCTAAGCTAAACAAGCCCAACTTTTGAAACCTCTCATCATATGGAAGGCTTCCATCCCTTTTAATAATCTAACTGACCACTTTCGAACTGACTTCAATTTCTGAATGTCCTTTTTAAAATGTGGTGCCCAAAACTAGATCCCATATTCTAGATGCGCCTTACAAGGGTTTTATTTAGCAGTAGTAATATGTTGGTATCACAGGTAGGGATGAACTGTAAAGTTTGGGGTTCATAATGAACACCGGGTGTCCTGGTCTTGAACCAAACATGGCTTCCCATCCAAATAATGCTTGTTGAAAAGATGCAGTGCAGTCAATCACCATGCTTTTAAACTGTGGGCACTTCCGGAGCCATCACCACTAGTGATGAGCGAGTACGCTTGTCACTACTCGGTACTCGCACGAGTATCACTGTACTCGGGCTACTCGGCGGGTACCGAGCAATTTCGCGATACTCGTGCTGTACTCGTGGTCTTCATCCCTGCATGTTGGTGCTCTTTTGAGAGCCAGCCCTCATGCAGGGATTGGCTGGCAGACCACTGCAATGCCACAGCCCTGTTAGTTGTGGAATTGCAGTGATTGGCCGGCCCGCACAGCGTGACCGAGCCTTTATACCGGCGGGCGCGCTGTGCTCTGCACACAGCCATCTCGTATTCCCTGCTTTCCTCGCCCACAGGCACCTATGATTGGTTGCAGTGAGACACGCCCCCACGCTGAGTGACAGGTGTCTCACTGCACCCAATCACAGCAGCCAGTGGGCATGTGTATACTGTGCAGTGAAATAAATAAATAATTAAAGAAACCGGCGTGCGGTCCCCCCAATTTTAATACCAGCCAGATAAAGCCATACGGCTGAAGGCTGGTATTCTCAGGATGGGGAGCCCCACATTATGGGGAGCACCCCAGCCTAACAATATCAGTCAGCAGCCGCCCAGAATTGCCGCATACATTAGATGTGACAGTTCTGGGACTGTACCCGGCTCTTCCCGATTTGCCCTGATGCGTTGGCAAATCGGGGTAATAAGGAGTTAATGGCAGCCCATAGCTGCCAATAAGTCCTAGATTAATCATGTCAGGCGTCTCCCCGAGAAACCGTCCATGATTGATCTGTAAATTACAGTAAATAAACACACACACCTGAAAAAATCCTTTATTAGAAATGAAAAACACAAACCAATTCCCTCGTAACCAATTTAATAAGCCCCAAAAAGCCCTCCATGTCCGGCGTAATCCACGGACCTCCAGCGTCGCTTCCAGCTCTGCTGCATGGAGGTGACAGGAGCTGCAGCAGACACTGCCGCTCCTGTCAGCTTCACACAGCAACTGAGGTGAGTAGCGTGATCAGCTGCTGTCAGTCAGGTAACTCACGGCCACCGCTGGATCCAGCGGTGGCCGCAGATAAGCTTAGTGACAGCTCAGCTGATCGTGCGGCTGTCTTCATTAGCTGCGTGGAGGTGACAGGAGCGGCGGTGAGTAGCGCGATCAGTTGAGCTGTCGATGAGGTTACCCGCGGCCACCGCTGCATCCACCGCTGGATCCAGGTAACCTCAGTGACAGCTCAGCTGATCGCTTGGCTGTCTTCATTAGCTGCGTGGAGGTGACAGGAGCGGCGGTGTCTGCTACAGCTCCTGTCACCTCCATGCAGCAGAGCTGGAAGCGACGCTGGAGGTCCGTGGATTACGCCGGACATGGAGGGCTTTTTGGGGCTTATTAAATTGGTTACGAGGGAATTGGTTTGTGTTTTTTATTTCTAATAAAGGATTTTTTCGGGTGTGTGTGTTTATTTACTGTCACTTACAGATTAATCATGGAAGGTATCTCGGGGAGACGCCTGACATGATTAATCTAGGACTTATTGGCAGCTATGGGCTGCCAATAACTAATTATTACCCCAATTTGCCAACGCACCAGGGCAAATCGGGAAGAGCCGGGTACAGTCCCAGAACTGTCGCATCTAATGTATGCGGCAATTCTGGGCGGCTGCTGACTGATATTGTTAGGCTGGGGGTCTCCCCATAACGTGGAGCTCCCCATCCTGAGAATACCAGCCTTCAGCCGTATGGCATTATCTGGCTGGTATTAAAATTGGGGGGACCGCACGCCGTTTTTTTTTAATTAATTAATTATTTATTTCACTGCACAGTATACACACGCCCACCGGCTGCTGTGATTGGGTGCAGTGAGACACCTGTCACTCAGCGTGGGGGCGTGTCTCACTGCAACCAATCATAGGCGTCGAAAAGCAGGAAAGTAGGGAATACGAGATTGTTTATTGAGCGACCGGCTTTTTCAAAAGAGGAAAAGCCGCCAGAGTTTAGTGAACAGCTGTGCAGCGCCGCGGCAGTGATCGGGGAACGGTAAGTATGAGAGAGGGGGGGAGACTGACCAACAGACTGTGAGAGGGGGACAGACAAGCCAGAGAGAGACCGACGGACTGAGGGAGATAGAATGAAAAAAAAAAAATGACCGACATCGCTAGTAAAAAGCCCAAAACGTGCGCTTTGGACATCGGAGTGCCACACAATGTTTTCACGTAAAATCTTCCATGTAATCTCAAAAAGTAACATACACCAGCTTTATCTCACTATTGGGTATGTGCCCTTAACATTTCCGCCATGAAAATTCATTTTGGTGTCATTTTGGAAGGTTTTCTGGTGAGTCCGTAAAAATGGCGTAAAACTCGGACAAAATTGTTCACAGCTGTGACTTTTGAGTGATAAATGCTTCAAGGGGTCTTCCCCATGCTGTTGCCATGTCATTTGAGCACTCTTCTAAGACTTTTGTGACATTTTTAGGGTTTCTACATGCTGCCGGGGGTCATTTCATAAAAATACTCGGGTCTCCCATAGGATAACATTAGGCTCGGTGCTCGGGCCGAGTACACAAGTATCTTGGGATGCTCGGCCCAAGCCTCGAGCACCCGAGCTTTTTGGTACTCGCTCATCACTAATCACCACTAGTGATGAGCAAATGTATTCATCTGTCTACCAAGAACATTAAGTTGAAGGTTGCTTCTTAAAAGCTGAGACCCAGGTTCATCGGGCCGTATAAGAAGGTCATCGTTTTCAATCCAGTAGCTTTTCAACTTGCATTACCACCTTCGTTCAAGATTCATAATGTGTTTCATCATTCTCTCCTCAAAAAACATGTTACTTCCTCTGAACCAGCTCTGTTACCTCCTTCCCTGGATGTTGTGGATGGTAGTCTAGAACTTCAGATAGCCAAGATCATCGATTCCCGCTTGGTACTTGAGTCATTTCAATACTTACTGTGAGGTAGCGACCACCAATGTGGTAAATGGTCGCTATGTGTCGCAATGGAGAAGGTCCCTGCGATATTAAAGTGAAGTTGCTATGGGACTTGTAGTTCCACAAAGCCTTGGTTCTGCATATAAGGGTCAGGTTCTCTTTAACAATGCGAGTATGCTGTGCAGGTCTGGAAACACAAACCTCCACCTGTGGGTGTGTCCAGTCTGATTTAGGAGACTGTCAGTGTGTGTATGAGCAGCCCTGCACGAGGAGCAGCCTCCGGCAGGTAAAGAGGCTGCTATTCTCAGAGAGGTTGGAGCCTCTGGAAGGAACCTGCCCAAGGAAGCGTAGGTTGCCTTCAACCTTCTGGAACTGAGTGTGTGGAGGCTGAGGGAGCTCCACTCTGACACTCGTGTCCAAACCTGTGTGGGCGGTCCACTACAGAGACTGACCAGAAATCCGTGTCTCCTGGGGAGACAGCCATACCTTCACTATGGACATTTAAATGGACTTGAAGCCCACGGTATGTGAAGGTGTTTTGTTTACCTTTTCCTTTAAGCCAGGAGAGGCTTCATTGTGTTTTGGAAGGGCAGTTTATGTTACTAATAAACTGCTGCATTTTTGAGAGAGGCTGTGTTGCCTGTGTATGCCTAAGCTACCCTGCATCGCTGCAAGCGAGTAAAACCCCCGGGTTGCGGTAAGCAACGTTCACATATGGTGTCTCGAATGCGGGCATGCGGTCTGGTTGCTAGGGGCAATGCAGCCTGGTTGCTAAGGGCAACTGCCTAGGACGTATTGCTGTGGATCGGCGGGTCCACGAAAATCGTGTCGGCGCACTCAAGCAGCTGGCGGTGGATCGGCGGGTCCACGAAAATTTTGTCTGCGCACTCAAGCAGCTGGCGGTGGATCGGCGGGTCCACGAACAGGGACAGCGTGCTCCAGCTGCTGGCAGTGAATCAGTGGGTCTGCAGGGTTCTGTGCTGCAGTGGCGAGAGACCAGTGACTGGAGGTTCCAGGCCAACCCGGAATTGCGGGGCCCTGTTTGGTGAGCAGTGATACACCACAGGCTGGAGATCCTGGTTGTACGGGCGGTACAACCTGGAAAGGTTAGTGGTTCTCTAACCCCCTCCCCCCTCTTTAGACCACCGGGTATTACCCATTGGAGCGCCCCTGCTGTTTGTTTTCTTGTTTCAGCATGGAGGGTGCACAAATGGATGCTATGGAGGAGCTGTACCAGTTCCTTGTGCGTGGACAGCAGGAGCCGTCAGTGCGGACCGATGTGGCAGCAGTGGACCAGTTGATAAACTCCCTTCTGGGGCCAGTACGAACACAGGGTGCCCAGCAAGATAAAGGGGAACTGTGTGAACTGGGGTCTAAAGACACTGCAAGGAAGCCACAGAAACCCCAAAAGGGGGTGGAATCCCATGAAGGGGTGGTTGCCCAAAAGGGGATGGAGCATCCCATAGACAAGGGTGCAGTGGCGCAGATGGACAGTAGTCAAGCACAAAGGTGTTCATGCTGCAAGTGTCCTGTCTGCAGTATAGACCACCCATCTGACGAGAAGCCACGTCTGTGTACCGTGGAAGTGGATGGGGAATCTGTAACTGGACTTGTAGACTCAAGGAGTTTGGTGACCCTGGTGAGGGCCACCTCTGATGTCTACCTGATTCCTGGAAAGAAGTTCCACGCCAACTGCACCCACAATAATGATAAAGAATACCCAATGACCAGTGTGGTCATTAAGACAAAAACGGACATTGGTTCTCATGATGTTGGTGTAGTTTCAGATTTACAGCACCCAATTATTATAGGTTGGGACTCTAAATTATTTGTAGACTTGTGGAAGCAGGGGGAAGTGTCCGGGTGCTTTTGTAAGAGCCGTAACAGTCCAAAGGAAGTTCCACCACAGCGGGAGGTTAAAAAGAGTCCTTGTGGGGTGGCTGTGTATGGTAAGGTGAAGATAGCACCCCCTAAAGGTGACTGTCCTAAGTTAGTGGGGAGCAAAGAAAAAGGTGGACATGCCCAACTTAGTGACATGATGGGTAAGAAAATAAATGACAATTTGACCGTTAGTGACGGAGGAGCTCCAGAAAAGGGACCCAACACCTGGTTAGGTGGGAACATGTTAGTCCAGAACACAAGGGCGAGTGACGATGACTCAAGTAAAGACACTGACTCTACTAAAGTGACAAACGAGTACAGTGACGTACTGATGAGCAAACAGGGGAAAACCTCCTCCCGTCGCCGGAGGCGCAACAGGCGTAGAGAGGCGGAGCGAGCTACATCCTCCGAAAATATGGTCCAGGTAGAGACAGTGTCATGTATTTCTGCCAAAAGGGTGGATTCCCTTCCAGAATCTGAGTGTGCAGAGAAGGTTGAGAAAGGCACGTTGCCAATAGCAACCGCTAATGTAGAGTTGGACAGCAAAATCATGCAAAAGAAAGATGAGTCTGAGCTGGAACTGACATATTGTAACGGCAGAAATCAGCAGGGTGAAAGTGCAGAAAAGGAGCCGACCAAAACAGTAGTGGTGATGTCCCCTATGATTTCCTGGTGTGAGGCTGATGGTCTGTTGAGTGAAAACACTATAGGAGAAGAAATCCTGGAGGCTGTTGGTGGAGGAAAAATCCACAAAGGTCATGGTGAGCAGACCAGTGATCCACCCAGTGCTGGGGTGAATAATCGTGCAAACGGCACAAAAGCTGTTGTAGACCCCAGAGAATTTGAGGTTGAAGGTATGGAGTGCAAGAAAGCCTCTGAAGTTGCAGAGAATCAAGAGGAAATTGAGGGAGATTCTGCAGAGTCCCAAGAGATGGCTGAAGCTGCAGAAATTGAGAGAACCCTTAAAGTAGGGAAATTTAGCCCAGAAGTCCCATCAGCAGCTGAGAGCTTAACTGAACTTACTGGTAAGACCAAGATGGAGGCCATAAAGATGGACTTGGTACAGAAGATTGAGCATCTTGAGGCCAAAGATGAGGAAAAATTCAAAGGCTCTGAGGCTATGGAAAAACCTGAGGAAAATGCAACTCCAAAGGTGGAGCCTGTGATAAGAAAAGAGGATGGATATGGAAGACCCAAGGAACGGTCCGATGGCCTTACAGGTAAAGAAATTCGGCCAGTCTTTACGTGCATGGTAGAAGTCCCTGCAGACTTGAGAAAAGCCTGTGCCAGTGAGGCGGTACATGAAAAATTCAAGACGGCCGTAGGAGCCTATAAAGTGTACTTTGCCCCAGAGTCTTGTCGGTTAGTGGTGTGCTCTGTAAGTGATGTCACAAAGAAATGGGTGGCTATCCTGAGTGGCATGCACCTACAGTGTCTTCGCACGAAGTGGCTCATCTCTACAAAGATGGAAGAAGACACCAGACGATTGGAGCATATGAAGCGGCTCACCTCAGCGTTTCAGGAAGTGGTGGTTGTGAAGAAACCATTAATTGGGCTTGCAATAAGAGCGCTGAGACGTAACATTCAGCAAGCCAGGAAGGTTCCAGGTATTACAGCTATTGAAGTGGAAAAAACCAGTGGAACATTCCGAATCTATGGGAAAACTGCAGGAGCAGTCAAGACAGCTAGAAGGTTGTTGGAGTTTGTGGAAGAGGTCACACAAGTACCCAGAGAACTGGTTAAGAAGCTGATTGGAAGAAATGGAAGAGTCATGCAGGAGATGGTTGATAAGTCCGGTGTGACGAGAGTAAGAATTGATATTCATAATGAAGCCAAGATACTCTGTGAAGTCGGTATGGTTCCATGTGTCATTGTGGGAACAAAGGAGTGTGTCGGAAATGTACGAGTCCTACTAGAGTACCGCCTGGGTTACCTAGAAGAACTAAGGCAGTTGACCCTAAAAAGGCAGAATATTGCAGAACAACTCCATCAAGTTGGTATGAGGTTGAGACCGCTTTCAGGCTGGGGCCAGGAAAAGGGTTGCCCACCTGATAAAGGTGTTGCTTCAGTTGGCACAGAAAGTAGGTCCTATAATGAAAGGAACCAAGGTCATGGAAGACCTAACTACACTTTGGGCTATAGCATAGACTCTGAATGGTCCAAGCCCTCTACTCTAAACTCCAAAGGAATGGATGAAGGGAGTGATGTATCTACAGCGAAGGATGGTCTTGAGAAAACACGCCAACAGAGCGATGACGACCGAAGACGCAATGGAAGAACAAGCCATAGTAAATCTGCAAAAAGAGAATGCAGACGGTCTAGATATAGCAGATCATCTATCAGCTCAGTGCTGAAGTGCCCAGACAGTAGCCCTTCTAGTGGATTAGCTCAGAGTCGGACCAGACAGTAGTTTCGACTGGAAGAGAGTTTCGCTACTACACTAGCCGTTGGAGACAGTCATGGAGAGATAGGTCTGACCGGGGGGCGTATCTGAGAAGGGGGTTGACTGAGACGAGTCGGGTGACAATGACCGACTTTATGTCAGGAGCTGAAGCTCAAGTTTGTCAAAAGGGGCCCTCTCAACTGGTAGGGCAAGGTGACACTGATGCCCTGTCTCGGGGCCCCTTTGGGTGTCAAGTGTTCAACCCTACGAGTTTGAACAGAGGGGGGGATATGTGAGGTAGCGACCACCAATGTGGTAAATGGTCGCTATGTGTCACAATGGAGAAGGTCCCTGCGATATTAAAGTGAAGTTGCTATGGGACTTGTAGTTCCACAAAGCCTTGGTTCTGCATATAAGGGTCAGGTTCTCTTTAACAATGCGAGTATGCTGTGCAGGTCTGGAAACACAAACCTCCACCTGTGGGTGTGTCCAGTCTGATTTAGGAGACTGTCAGTGTGTGTATGAGCAGCCCTGCACGAGGAGCAGCCTCCGGCAGGTAAAGAGGCTGCTATTCTCAGAGAGGTTGGAGCCTCTGGAAGGAACCTGCCCAAGGAAGCGTAGGTTGCCTTCAACCTTCTGGAACTGAGTGTGTGGAGGCTGAGGGAGCTCCACTCTGACACTCGTGTCCAAACCTGTGTGGGCGGTCCACTACAGAGACTGACCAGAAATCCGTGTCTCCTGGGGAGACAGCCATACCTTCACTATGGACATTTAAATGGACTTGAAGCCCACGGTATGTGAAGGTGTTTTGTTTACCTTTTCCTTAAAGCCAGGAGAGGCTTCATTGTGTTTTGGAAGGGCAGTTTATGTTACTAATAAACTGCTGCATTTTTGAGAGAGGCTGTGTTGCCTGTGTATGCCTAAGCTACCCTGCATCGCTGCAAGCGAGTAAAACCCCCGGGTTGCGGTAAGCAACGTTCACATTACTATATTTGAAGGGTTATGGTCCAGAGGAGAGAATGTGGGTTCCAGCATCTAACGTCCATGCCACAAGACTGGTCCATACTTTTCATTCTGCACATCCAGACGGACCTGCTCCTGAGGGTCCAGAGTCCCCTTTTAGGAGAAAGGGTACTGTCACGAGGGTACCACGATGGAGAGTGGTCCTATTTCTGGTGTCTGGAGATCACAGTGCAGGGCTTCATACACACTTGTTCAGGTTAATACTGCTGGCTGTGCAGATTCTCCTTTATCCAACGCTGCTAGGGATAAGTAGATCCTCTGGTCTCCTGAAACTTTGAGTGTGAGCAATAGTCAGCTGTCTTGTATTGGTAATCAGCTCTGCTATAAAGTCCTCTCTCCTAGTGCAGGTAAACCGCTGGTGATAGTTTATACTATACTTGCTTCAAGAGGTAATCTGTGAGCTGAGGACCAGGAAGCCATTCTGAGAATGATTGCTGTGTGAAAGCTGTGTTGTTTCTCTTCCTTAGACTTTTTCGGTTTTACCTCTCTGATCTGTTCCTCATTCCTCTTATTGTTTTGAGTGCTTTGTATGATTGCTGTTTATTTTACCTTTGTCTGTCTTATCCCCTCTGTGTCTTTTACTTAGAGAGGGACTAGCTTTTCTGCTGACCTACATTATACAGAGAGAGACAGGGGTAGGCACACGATCTGCGGTGGGGTAAAATAACCCATATAGGAATGTTAGGGAGTGCCGGGATCAGTCTCAGGTGAGTTTAGGAGGTGACTCTGCTCCTCTTTCCCTAGCGCAAAAGCCCACCATTGTAATGTGTACCCTGTGTGTTGCGGCGCTCGCCGGGGGTTCCCGTGTACCTAGTGGAACCCTGGTAGTCACTGTGTGACACCTGACCTGAATATGTGAAATTGTATCTGGTCTATTTGACAGATCAAAATCCAGCAAATTATCTCCACTTGTTGGTTCATCTACCTACTGAAAGAAGTAATTGTCTTGAATTGTAGATAAGAACTTGCAGCTGTTAGCACAACTCAAAGATTCTATGTCCCACTGAATGTCTGGATATTTGAAAATCCCTCAAAATAAGGACCCGATTATTATTTGCTGCCGTTTCAGTTTGTTGCAGCATTTCATACTCTACCTGCTCAACTATTTTAGGAGGCTTTTAGTAAACTCCACTTAGAAGCTTTCAATTATTGCCCTCCCAGTGTACTTTTACCCATACTGACTTTTATTGTTGCAGCTCCCCTCAATGTCTTCATTAAGCACAAGTCTTAAATTAGATTCGATAAATATACAGTTAGGTCCAGAAATATTTGGACAGTGACAAAATTTTCGCGAGTTGGGCTCTGCATGCCACCACATTGGATTTGAAATGAAACCTCTACAACAGAATTCAAGTGCAGATTGTAACGTTTAATTTGAAGGTTTGAACAAAAATATCTGATAGAAATTGTAGGAATTGTACACATTTCTTTACAAACACTCCACATTTTAGGAGGTCAAAAGTAATTGGACAAATAAACCAAACCCAAACAAAATATTTTTATTTTCAATATTTTGTTGCGAATCCTTTGGAGGCAATCACTGCCTTAAGTCTGGAACCCATGGACATCACCAAACGCTGGGTTTCCTCCTTCTTAATGCTTTGCCAGGCCTTTAAAGCCGCAGCCTTCAGGTCTTGCTTGTTTGTGGGTCTTTCCGTCTTAAGTCTGGATTTGAGCAAGTGAAATGCATGCTCAATTGGGTTAAGATCTGGTGATTGACTTGGCCATTGCAGAATGTTCCACTTTTTTGCACTCATGAACTCCTGGGTAGCTTTGGCTGTATGCTTGGGGTCATTGTCCATCTGTACTATGAAGCGCCGTCCGATCAACTTTGCGGCATTTGGCTGAATCTGGGCTGAAAGTATATCCCGGTACACTTCAGAATTCATCCGGCTACTCTTGTCTGCTGTTATGTCATCAATAAACACAAGTGACCCAGTGCCATTGAAAGCCATGCATGCCCATGCCATCACGTTGCCTCCACCATGTTTTACAGAGGATGTGGTGTGCCTTGGATCATGTGCTGTTCCCTTTCTTCTCCAAACTTTTTTCTTCCCATCATTCTGGTACAGGTTGATCTTTGTCTCATCTGTCCATAGAATACTTTTCCAGAACTGAGCTGGCTTCATGAGGTGTTTTTCAGCAAATTTAACTCTGGCCTGTCTATTTTTGGAATTGATGAATGGTTTGCATCTAGATGTGAACCCTTTGTATTTACTTTCATGAAGTCTTCTCTTTACTGTTGACTTAGAGACAGATACACCTACTTCACTGAGAGTGTTCTAGACTTCAGTTGATGTTGTGAACGGGTTCTTCTTCACCAAAGAAAGTATGCGGCGATCATCCACCACTGTTGTCATCTGTGGACGCCCAGGCCTTTTTGAGTTCCCAAGCTCACCAGTCAATTCCTTTTTTCTCAGAATGTACCCGACTGTTGATTTTGCTACTCCAAGCATGTCTGCTATCTCTCTGATGGATTTTTTCTTTTTTTTCAGCCTCAGGATGTTCTGCTTCACCTCAATTGAGAGTTCCTTAGACCGCATGTTGTCTGGTCACAGCAACAGCTTCCAAATGCAAAACCACACACCTGTAATCAACCCCAGACCTTTTAACTACTTCATTGATTACAGGTTAATGTGGGAGATACCTTCAGAGTTAATTGCAGCCCTTAGAGTCCCTTGTCCAATTACTTTTGGTCCCTTGAAAAAGAGGAGGCTATGCATTACAGAGCTATGATTCCTAAACCCTTTCTCCGATTTGGATGTGAAAACTCTCATATTGCAGCTGGGAGTGTGCACTTTCAGCCCATATTATATATATAATTGTATTTCTGAACATGTTTTTGTAAACAGCTAAAATAACAAAACTTGTGTCACTGTCCAAATATTTCTGGCCCTGACTGTACACACCCCTTCACTTTTTTTGTCTTTCCAGTCTTTTCTGAATGTGGTGTAACCCTCTACATTTGTCACCCAGTCATGGCTCTCATTCAGCCAGGTTTCTGTAATGCTCACTGCATCATAATCTGTGGTTAACATAAGACTCTTCAATTCATTCATTTTGTTTACAAGACTTCTTGCAATTTCAAGCAGACATTTAAAACTATTAACACTTTTCTTACTCCTAGCCTAATTTCCTTGCATGTCCCCACCCCCCTAAACTTGCCTTGATCCTTTTTATCTCACTCTCTCTGTTTACTCTACCTATTCTTTTTTTGCACATCTACTTTCCCTCCCCCCAGATCCCTGTTTAAAAGCTCCTCCAACTGTCTGACCATTTTTCCCCAGCACAGCTGCACCTTCCCCATTGAGGTACAGCCTGTCCCTACTGTAGAGCCTGTAGCATACAGAGATGTCAGCAAGTTCCCCATGAACTCAAACCCTTCCTTCATGCACCAATTTCTAAGCCATGTATATTTCTCCCTAAACTCACGCTGTTGTTTTAGTGATGCTCATGGCACCGGTAGTATTTCTGAAGACTCCACCCGCCTTGGAGACCTTTCTTTATCATCAATTGTGATGAAAATCTATATTATATTGTTGCATACACTTAGGGAGGATGGTTATACTGCCATGATTCTACTAAAATGACTATTGAGTCACAACGATTTACACCCTTGATCCATTATTTCCAGTGATTATTATGGTCTACAAAAACTGTCTTGAAAGTAAATATACTTGTTTGTGGACATGATATAAGGAAATTCTGATGGGAAAGAATAACTGATCACTGATCTGAATGGGTGTGGTGGTATCACTTTGGATTTGTAAGGCCCTCAATTAGACTAGCAGCACCTATAGATATCAGCATAGTGTCATAAGGGCCAGTCCTCATTGAGTGGGGGCTCCATTTCATTATACATAGGGTGCCAACCTCTGCGGTCAGGAAGGGAGACATTAGGGAATTCTGGCCCGGGGCCCCTTCTCCTGAAGTGTATGCTATAAACAACCTTGTTTTACCTGGACTTGTGAGAAAAAAAATTTGGTTTATAATAAAGTTTGATATTTTATGGGGGGTTTTTTCTTCCTGGTGGTTTTTGTCTTGAATACCCTTTGATGTATTTATGTGAGGTTTTTTTGAACATTTTTACTTCCCACATATAGCAGTAAGGCCCCTTGAGTTCCCCCACATCAAATAATCATGGCCCCTGAGTCAGTTTCAGCACTTATAGCAATAATGTCTCCTGAGTCCTTCCACATATAGGAGATAAGCAGACACGAGTCCTTGATCGCAGAGGCAGACTAAGCAAAGGACAGAGGGACATGTGTTCCCCACACCAATACTATAAAAGATATATAGGGTCAGCTGGATTCTTGCTCGTTTTATTGACTGCAATTTTGAGACGAGCATCAAATCAAGGAGAAGCTGAAGTATTTGCTGTCCACAAGCTGTCTCATAGCAGTAGGGCCAATGCCGCTTTCACATATCAGTTTTTTTGCCATCAGTCACAATCCGTCGAATTTTGAAAAAAACGGATCTAGCGATTGATGCCGCTGGATCCATTCTTTTGTCATTGACTTGTATTAGCGATGGATTGCGACACGGATGGCCTCACGTTTCATCCGTCATTTGACGGATCCTTCAAAAAATGTTTGTCCGTCAGATGGAGACGACGGCCAAAGTAACATTTTTGTGATCGTTGAAAAAAATGGACAGCAACGGTTCCATCGCCGTCCGTTGTTTGGTAGAATGGAAGCCTATGGCCTCAGGATCTGTTGTCATCCGTCAAATGACGTAATCCGGATTCCATTTTTTCAACTGAGCATGCTCCAATTTATTATTTCGCCCCCGCTAGTCGGATCTGTCGAAAAACGTATCCGTCGCATCATTTTAGCCACAATCTGCGACAGATCCATCGAGAAATCGGATTCTGACTGATGGCAAAAAACTGATGTGTGAAAGGTGTGGAGACACGGGGCTCAGTGGGTGCTCTCGTCCACTAAAACCCGCCGCCTTTAGAAAGACAGCGTGCCTCAGGGCTCATCCCAACTGAACGCCGGCCTCCTTAACCGTGGACGGAACACTACTCAGACAACACAGGGTGAGGGAACCACAAAAATTAGACTTTATTGGATCCCCAAACAATTAACGGCACATAACACATAACCAGCAAAACACAGATGTAACAGGCAACAGAGTCTCACCCTTCCGCTGGCTGACCAGGGATTAGAATGTCCATGCCTCAGAGCTTCCAGGGCCACTTACTCCAATCCAGCAGCACCCCGCTTTTGGCGGGCACCCACCGAGAAAGGAATAGCGCCAGATTTAGGAAGCTGTGTGAGGTCTGCAAAGTCTGTAGCCAAGTGACTGAACTGTCCCAACCTGAGTGTCCTCCTTAGGTAGTCCTGGAATGATGTTACAATCCTGGCAGCCGGAGTCGAAATCCCTAGGCTGTGGATATGGTCTCCAACCGGAACCGGAGTCCCTAGATTGAAGCCATAAGATATCCTGATCCTCTAGTCAGCTCCGAAGAGCTTAGACTGGATCCATCAGCATCCATCAATCACCTGGTGGCTTAAAGAAATCCCTTTTATAGCCACAGCCTTCCACATGGATACACTGCGTCCTCATCAATTGGTTGGACAAGATCGCCTCTCCCATTGGATGAATCTCAAGCTACATGGACAATGTTCATCCAAATGATGTCCATAGAAAGACTGAAGATATCTACATGGAGTCTGCAAGTCACAGACTCGGCAATGGCTACTAAGGTAATTTACATTAGATTAGCAATACACACCTACATTACAATGAATGCTCTGAAGGGTCTGGTCCCAAACAATAGCTAAGCAAACATGAGTTAGCACACATAAGAACAATAGTCTGGCTGAATGTTAAGAAACTTTAACCCATGAGAGGCATTGGGTGTCCATGTCGTCACAAAAGGGGCCTTAGAGTATGGGGAGAAGAGGGATGGATTTTGTACAGGCTGATTTCACAAAACTATTATCTCAGCTCTGTTTTTGGGGTAGATAATTGTTGTATCCAGTAGGTGGCAGCATCACTGTGCTACCTCTCATTGGTAGTAAAACCAGAAGCTTACAATTGATGACACTGCTGTAATGAAGGATTCCTCATAGACGAGCCGACGTTGGGGAGGGCAAACTGGCAATTGCCCAGGGCCTCCAATCCTTTGGGGACTCCAGGGTCTATAGTTGGAACTGCACTATTAAAAGCATTAGCACAACTAATAAAAAAATACATATTTGGTATTTCTGCATTCATAAAAGTCCAATCGGTCAAAATTTAAAGTAAATTAATCTGATTGGTACACGGCATAATGAGAAAAAAAATCTTACAGCCAAAATTACGTTTTTGGGGCTGTCGCAACATTGCAATGAAATGTAATAAGAAGCAAAGAAAATATTGAATCTGTCCCAATATGGTATCAGTACAAGCTTCAGCTAACAAAAACCCCTAAAAGTTAAAAAAAAAAAGTAAAAAATACACATATTTGGTACCACCATGATCAGAAATGCCCGATCTATCAAAATCTAAAATTCTTTAATCTGATCGCTACACAACATGGCGAGAAAAACATTTCCAAATACCAAAATTAAGTTTTTTGGTCACCACAACATTTTTTAAAAATGAAATAACAGGTGATCAAAACACTGCATCTACACAAATATGGTATAATTAAACATGCCAGCTCAAGATGCAAACAATAAGCTGTCACTGAGTCCCAAATCCCAAAAAATGAAAAAGCTACGGGTCTTGGAAAATGGAGATAAAAGCGCTACTCTTTTTTTGGACAAACTTCAGAATTTTTTTTCACCACTTAGTGAAAAAGTGCAATTGCACGATTGTTTGGGGAGTTTTTTATTCACCATATGGTAAAACTAACATATCAGTATGATACCTCATGTCAGTATGAGTTCATAGATACCAAACATGTACACTTTTACTTTATGTATGTATGTATTTTACTTTATCTATTTTTCCACATTTGGATTTTTTCCTGTTTTCCACTATACAGTAAAACTAATGGTGTTATTCAAAAGTACAACTCATCCTGCAAAAAATAAGCCTTCATATAGCAATATTTATGGAAAAATAAAAAAGTTATGGCTCTCAGAACAAGGGGATGAAAAAACTAAAGTGAAAAACGGAAAATCGCCAGGGGTGCAGGGGTTTAAAATTACATTTAAGTAGATGATCTTATGAAAACTTTCTATTTACTAAAACTTATTTTATTAAACACTTTTAGATAATTCTTAATTAATATAAGAAGTCCTGTGTTCATAATCCCCATCTCTTGGTCAGAGCATAAGTGGTTACTAAGAGCGTCTCTCCCTGGATGACCCGTCGTATATGACACAGACAGCCCAGTGATGTGAATGGAGATGTGTATACAGTCAGGGCCAGAAATATTTGGACAGTGACACAAGATTTGTTATTTTAGCTGTTTACAAAAACATGTTCAGAAATACAATTATATATATAATATGGGCTGAAAGTGCACACTCCCAGCTGCAATATGAGAGTTTTCACATCCAAATCGGAGAAAGGGTTTAGGAATCATAGCTCTGTAATGCATAGCCTCCTCTTTTTCAAGGGACCAAAAGTAATTGGACAAGGGACTCTAAGGGCTGCAATTAACTCTGAAGGCGTCTCCCTCGTTAACCTGTAATCAACGAAGTAGTTAAAAGGTCTGGGGTTGATTACAGGTGTGTGGTTTCGCATTTGGAAGTTGTTGCTGTGACCAGACAACATGCGGTCTAAGGAACTCTCAATTGAGGTGAAGTAGAACATCCTGAGGCTGAAAAAAAAGAAAAAATCCATCAGAGAGATAGCAGACATGCTTGGAGTAGCAAAATCAATAGTTGGGTACATTCTGAGAAAAAAGGAATTGACTGGTGAGCTCGGGAACTCAAAAAGGCCTGGGCGTCCACGGATGACAACAGTGGTGGATGATCGCCGCATACTTTCTTTGGTGAAGAAGAACCCGTTCACAACATCAACTGAAGTCCAGAACACTCTCAGTGAAGTAGGTGTATCTGTCTCTAAGTCAACAGTAAAGAGAAGACTCCATGAAAGTAAATACAAAGGGTTCACATCTAGATGCAAACCATTCATCAATTCCAAAAATAGACAGGCCAGAGTTAAATTTGCTGAAAAACACCTCATGAAGCCAGCTCAGTTCTGGAAAAGTATTCTATGGACAGATGAGACAAAGATCAACCTGTACCAGAATGATGGGAAGAAAAAAGTTTGGAGAAGAAAGGGAACGGCACATGATCCAAGGCACACCACATCCTCTGTAAAACATGGTGGAGGCAACGTGATGGCATGGGCATGCATGGCTTTCAATGGCACTGGGTCACTTGTGTTTATTGATGACATAACAGCAGACAAGAGTAGCCGGATGAATTCTGAAGTGTACCGGGATATACTTTCAGCCCAGATTCAGCCAAATGCCGCAAAGTTGATCGGACGGCGCTTCATAGTACAGATGGACAATGACCCCAAGCATACAGCCAAAGCTACCCAGGAGTTCATGAGTGCAAAAAAGTGGAACATTCTGCAATGGCCAAGTCAATCACCAGATCTTAACCCAATTGAGCATGCATTTCACTTGCTCAAATCCAGACTTAAGACGAAAAGACCCACAAACAAGCAAGACCTGAAGGCTGCGGCTGTAAAGGCCTGGCAAAGCATTAAGAAGGAGGAAACCCAGCGTTTGGTGATGTCCATGGGTTCCAGACTTAAGGCAGTGATTGCCTCCAAAGGATTCACAACAAAATATTGAAAATAAAAATATTTTGTTTGGGTTTGGTTTATTTGTCCAATTACTTTTGACCTCCTAAAATGTGGAGTGTTTGTAAAGAAATGTGTACAATTCCTATCAGATATTTTTGTTCAAACCTTCAAATTAAACGTTACAATCTGCACTTGAATTCTGTTGTAGAGATTTCATTTCATATCCAATGTGGTGGCATGCAGAGCCCAACTCGCGAAAATTGTGTCACTGTCCAAATATTTCTGGACCTAACTGTATGTGTGTGTGTGTTGTCCTGTGTCTTTGTGTGTGTGGCTGAGCCAACAATGTATGAAATCTTGGTGGTATATATATGTGTGTGTGTGAGGACATATGTGTATGTGTATGTATGTGATCCGTAGACAACCGTGTGGGCTATGTGTGTATACTGTACATATGTGTATGTAACATACAGTGAAGGAAATAATTATTTGATCCCTTGCTGATTTTGTAAGTTTGCCCACTGCCAAAGACATGAACAGTCTATAATTTGAAGGGTAGGTTAATTTTAACAGTGAAAGATAGAATATCCAAAATAAAATCCAGAAAATCACAGTGTATAAATTATATAAATTTATTGGCACTTTGCAGAGAGAAATAAGTATTTGATCCCCTACCAACCATTAGGAGTTCTGACTTCTACAGACCACTTAGACGCTCCTAATCAACTCGCTACCTGCATTAGACAGCTGTCTTAAATTGTCACCTGCATAAAAGACTCCTGTCCACAGACTCAATTAACTCTACAACATGGGCCAGACCAAAGAGCTTTCTAAGGATGTCAGGGACAAGATGATAGACCTGCACGAGGCTGGAATGGGCTACAAAACCATAAATAAGACGCTGGGTGAGAAGGAGACAACTGTTGGTGCAATAGTAAGAAAATGGAAGAAATACAAAATGAGTGTCAGTCAACATCGATCTGTGACACCATGCAAAATCTCACCTCATGGGGTATCCAGGATCATGAGAAAGGTGAGAGGTCAGCCTAAAACTACACGGGGGAAACTTATTAATGATCTCAAGGCAGTTGGGACCACTGTCACCAAGAAAATCATTGGTGACACATTATGCCATAATGGCTTAAAATCCTGCAGTGCCCGTGAAATCCCACTGCTCAAGAAGGCACATATGCAGGCCAATCTGAAGTTTGCCAATGAGCACCTGGATGATTCTGAGAGTGATTGGGAGAAGGTGCTTTGGTCAGATGAGACAAAAATTTAGCTCTTTAGCCTTAACTCAACTCGCCGTGTTTGGAGGAAGAGAAATAATACTGCTTATGAACCAAAGAACACCATTCCTACTATTAAGCATGAAGGTGGAAACATTATGTTTTGGGGGTGTTTCTCTGATAATGGCACAGGACTACTTCACCGCTTCATGGAACAATAGATGGAACCATATACCGTAAAAACCTGATTGACAACCTCTTTCCCTCCACCAGGACATTAAAAATAGGTCATGGCTGAGCCTTCCAGCACAACAATGAATCAAAACATACAACCAAGGCAACAAAGAAGTGGCTCAAAAAGAAGCACAGTAAGGTCATGGAGGGGCCTAGCCAGTATACAGACCTTAATCCCATAGAATACTTATGGAGGGAACTGAAGCTCTGAGTTGCCAAGTGATAGTCTCAAAATTTTAATGATTTAGAGATGACCTGCAAAGAGGAGTGGAGCAAAATTCCTCCTGACATGTGTGCAAACCTCATCATCAAACACAAAAACGTCTGACTGCTGTGCTGGCCAACAAGGGTTTTGATACTAAGTATTAAGTCATGCAAGAGAAATCAAATACTTATTTCTCTCTGCAAAATGCAAAGAACTCCTAATGGTTGGTAGGGGATCAAATACCTATTTCTCTCTGCAAAATGCAAATAAATGTATATAGTTCAAACAATGTGATTTTCTGGATTTTATTTTACATATATCTCTCACTGTTAAAATTAACCTACCGTAAAATTATAGACTGTTCATGTCTTTATCAGTGGGCAAACTTACAAAACCAGCAAGGGATCAAATAATTATTTACTTCACTGTACAGTGTTTGTTTATATAGCATCCATTTATAAATCACAAATGATATTGCGGGGGACAGATTGACCTGTTATTCTTTATCCATCATTCTTCCTCATCCTGTGTAAAGAGGCTGGGAAACAAACATAAAAAACTTTAATATTGTCGATTGCGCTCATTTATCAGTCTTAACTCAGCATATGTAAATGCAAATAAAATGTTTGAGTGTGATGGTTCAATATGTGAGCACACGTTATACTGTATGAACCCCGGAACACAATATGAATGGATGCAAACAAAAAAAAAATATTTGACAAAAAGATCCAAATTTGTGAATATTTAGTATGTTATGGACAAGATTATGAACTATTATGAGTAGAGTTGAGCGCGGTTCGCGGTTCGAGGTTCTCCAGTTCTAGGCTCGAGTGATTTTGGGGCCTGTTCTAGATCGAACTAGAACTCGAGCTTTTTGCAAAAGCTCGATAGTTCTAGAAACGTTCAATAATGGTTCTAGCAGCAAAAAAACAGCTAATTCCTAGCTGGCTTTCCGCTGTAATAGTGTAAGTCACTCTGTGACTCACACTATTATGAAATTTCAGTGTATAGTGTGCGTGAACAGCGCCTTCAGATCACTGCTGTTTCTATAATGGCGATCGCCATTTTTTTTTTTTTCCTTGTCTTCCTTCCCTAAGCGCGCGCGCGTGTAGTGGGGAGGGCCATTATGGCAACGGCATGTGTGATAGGATGTCCATGTCACATGTCCCTGCATTATAAAAACGAGTATCTGCCCGTCCGGACGCCATTATCTCTTCTGCGTACTTGGTGTCAGACATCACTGGCGCAGCTCCGTCCTTTGTCCTATCGCCGATACTGCTGTATACGCTCCATACACAGCGCTAGACAGCTTAGGGAGAGCACTTTCTATCAGTCCTTTTAAGGGCTCGTACCGGCAGGGTCAGAGCCATAGGTGACAAGTCCTGAAAACAGAGACAGCGTCTGTGTAGCTAAGGTCAGGGATTTCGTCGCTGCATTTCCCCATTAGGAGGGAATAGAAAGGCAGGCTTCCATTCCTCTACCAAGAGCCCCACAGTCCTGGCACTGTACCCTCCTGTCCTCTGCACACTCCAACTCATTATAACTAAGCCATTATACTAGCAAACACTAAGTGTACCTAGTGGCATCCTAAACGTGGCTATTGGACTGCTGTATAGTCCCACTAGTGGAAAGATATTTGCAGCACGTCTGCCTGCATTGCACACTCCAACTCATTGTTACTAAGCCATTATACTAGCAAACACTCAGTGAATCTAGTGGCATCCTAAACGTGGCTGTTGGACTTCTGTATCGTCCCACTAGTGCAAAGATCTTTGCAGCACGTCTCCTGCATTGCACACTCCAACTCATTGTTACTAAGCCATTATACTAGCAAACACTGAGTGTACCTAGTGGCATCCTAAACGTGGCTATTGGACTTTTGTATAGTCCCACTAGTGCAAAGATATTTGCAGCACGTCTGCCTGCATTGCACACTCAAACTCATTATATCTAAGCCATTATACTAGCAAACACTCAGTGTACCTAGTGGCATCCTAAACGTGGCTATTGGACTTTTGTATAGTCCCATTTGTGAAAAGATATTTGCAGCACGTCTGCCTGCATTGCACACTCCAACTCATTGTTACTAAGCCATTATACTAGCAAACACTGAGTGTACCTAGTGGCATCCTAAACGTGGCTATTAGACTTTTGTATAGTCCCACTAGTGCAAAGATATTTGCAGCACGTCTGCCTGCATTGCACACTCAAACTCATTATAACTAAGCCATTATACTAGCAAACACTCAGTGTACCTAGTGGCATCCTAAACGTGGCTGTTGGACTTCTGTATCATCCCACTAGTGCAAAGATATTTGCAGCACGTCTGCCTGCATTGCACACTCAAACACATTGTTATTAAGCCATTATACTAGCAAACACTCAGTGAACCTAGTGGCATCCTAAACGTGGCTGTTGGACTTCTGTATCGTCCCACTAGTGCAAAGATATTTGCAGCACGTCTGCCTGCATTGCACATTCCAACTCATTGTTACTAAGCCATTATACTAGCAAACACTGAGTGTACCTAGTGGCATCCTAAACGTGGCTATTGGACTTTTGTATAGTCCCACTAGTGCAAAGATATTTGCAGCACGTCTGCCTGCATTGCACACTCAAACTCATTGTTACTAAGCCATTATACTAGCAAACACTCAGTGAACCTAGTGGCATCCTAAACGTGGCTGTTGGACTTCTGTATCATCCCACTAGTGCAAAGATATTTGCAGCACGTCTGCCTGCATTGCACACTCAAACACATTGTTATTAAGCCATTATACTAGCAAACACTCAGTGAACCTAGTGGCATCCTAAACGTGGCTGTTGGACTTCTGTATCGTCCCACTAGTGCAAAGATATTTGCAGCACGTCTGCCTGCATTGCACATTCCAACTCATTATTACTAAGCCATTATACTAGCAAACACTCAGTGTACCTAGTGGCATCCTAAACGTGGCTATTGGACTTTTGTCTAGTCCCACTAGTGCAAAGATATTTGCAGCACGTCTGCCTGCATTGCACACTCAAACTCATTGTTACTTAGCCATTATACTAGCAAACACTCAGTGAACCTAGTGGCATCCTAAACGTGGCTCTTGGACTTCTGTATCGTCCCACTAGTGCAAAGATATTTGCAGCACGTCTGCCTGCATTGCACACTCCAACTCATCGTTATTAAGACATTACACTAGCAAACACTCAGTGTACCTAGTGGCATCCTAAACGTGGCTATTGGACTTTTGTCTAGTCCCACTAGTGCAAAGATATTTGCAGCACGTCTGCCTGCATTGCACACTCAAACTCATTATAACTAAGCCATTATACTAGCAAACACTCAGTGTACCTAGTGGCATCCTAAACGTGGCTATTGGACTTTTGTCTAGTCCCACTAGTGCAAAGATATTTGCAGCACGTCTGCCTGCATTGCACACTCAAACTCATTATAACTAAGCCATTATACTAGCAAACACTGAGTGTACCTAGTGGCATCCTAAACGTGGCTATTGGACTTTTGTCTAGTCCCACTAGTGCAAAGATATTTGCAGCACGTCTGAATTTATTGCACACTCCAACTCATTGTTACTAAGCCATTATACTAGCAAACACTCAGTGTACCTAGTGGCATCCTAAACGTGGCTATTGGACTTTTGTCTAGTCCCACTAGTGCAAAGATATTTGCAGCACGTCTGCCTGCATTGCACACTCAAACTCATTATAACTAAGCCATTATACTAGCAAACACTCAGTGTACCTAGTGGCATCCTAAACGTGGCTATTGGACTTTTGTCTAGTCCCACTAGTGCAAAGATATTTGCAGCACGTCTGCCTGCATTGCACACTCAAACTCATTATAACTAAGCCATTATACTAGGAAACACTCAGTGTACCTAGTGGCATCCTAAACGTGGCTATTGGACTTTTGTCTAGTCCCACTAGTGCAAAGATATTTGCAGCACGTCTGCCTGCATTGCACACTCAAACTCATTATAACTAAGCCATTATACTAGCAAACACTCAGTGTACCTAGTGGCATCCTAAACGTGGCTATTGGACTTTTGTCTAGTCCCACTAGTGCAAAGATATTTGCAGCACGTCTGAATGCATTGCACACTCCAACTCATTGTTACTAAGCCATTATACTAGCAAACACTCAGTAAACCTAGTGGCATCCTAAACGTGGCTGTTGGACTTCTGTATCGTCCCACTAGTGCAAAGATATTTGCAGCACGTCTGCCTGCATTGCACACTCCAACTCATTGTTACTAAGCCATTATACTAGCAAACACTGAGTGTACCTAGTGGCATCCTAAACGTGGCTATTGGACTTTTGTGTAGTCCCACTAGTGCAAAGATATTTGCAGCACGTCTGCCTGCATTGCACACTCAAACTCATTATAACTAAGCCATTATACTAGCAAACACTCAGTGTACCTAGTGGCATCCTAAACGTGGCTATTGGACTTTTGTATAGTCCCACTAGTGCAAAGATATTTGCAGCACGTCTGCCTGCATTGCACACTCAAACTCATTGTTACTAAGCCATTATACTAGCAAACACTCAGTGAACCTAGTGGCATCCTAAACATGGCTGTTGGACTTCTGTATCGTCCCACTAGTGCAAAGATATTTGCAGCACGTATGCCTGCATTGCACACTCCAACTCGTTGTTACTAAGCCATTATACTAGCAAACACTGAGTGTACCTAGTGGCATCCTAAACGTGGCTATTGTACTTTTGTCTAGTCCCACTAGTGCAAAGATATTTGCAGCACGTCTGCCTGCATTGCACACTCAAACTCATTATAACTAAGCCATTATACTAGCAAACACTCAGTGTACCTAGTGGCATCCTAAACGTGGCTATTGGACTTTTGTATAGTCCCACTAGTGCAAAGATATTTGCAGCACGTCTGCCTGCATTGTACACTCCAACTCATTGTTACTAAGCCATTATACTAGCAAACACTGAGTGTACCTAGTGGCTTCCTAAACGTGGCTATTGGACTTTTGTATAGTCCCACTAGTGCAAAGATATTTGCAGCACGTCTGCCTGCATTGCACACTCAAACTCATTATAACTAAGCCATTATACTAGCAAACACTCAGTGTACCTAGTGGCATCCTAAACGTGGCTATTGGACTTTTGTCTAGTCCCACTAGTGCAAAGATATTTGCAGCACGTCTGCCTGCATTGCACACTCACACTCATTATAATATAAGCCATTATACTAGCAAACACTCAGTGTACCTAGTGGCATCCTAAACGTGGCTATTGGACTTTTGTTTAGTCCCACTAGTTCAAAGATACTTGCAGCACGTCTGCCTGCATTGCACACTCAAACTCATTATATCTAAGCCATTATACTAGCAAACACTCAGTGTACCTAGTGGCATCCTAAACGTGGCTATTGGACTTTTGTATAGTCCCACTTGTGCAAAGATATTTGCAGCACGTCTGCCTGCATTGCACACTCCAACTCATTGTTACTAAGCCATTATACTAGCAAACACTGAGTGTACCTAGTGGCATCCTAAACATGGCTATTGGACTTTTGTATAGTCCCACTAGTGCAAAGATATTTGCAGCACGTCTGCCTGCATTGCACACTCAAACTCATTATAACTAAGCCATTATACTAGCAAACACTCAGTGTACCTAGTGGCATCCTAAACGTGGCTATTGGACTTTTGTATAGTCCCACTAGTGCAAAGATATTTGCAGCACGTCTGCCTGCATTGCACACTCAAACTCATTATAACTAAGCCATTATACTAGCAAACACTCAGTGTACCTAGTGGCATCCTAAACGTGGCTATTGGACTTTTGTCTAGTCCCACTAGTGCAAAGATATTTGCAGCACGTCTGCCTGCATTGCACACTCAAACTCATTATAACTAAGCCATTATACTAGCAAACACTCAGTGTACCTAGTGGCATCCTAAACGTGGCTATTGGACTTTTGTATAGTCCCACTAGTGCAAAGATATTTGCAGCATGTCTGCCTGCATTGCACACTCAAACTCATTATAACTAAGTCATTATACTAGCAAACACTCAGTGTACCTAGTGGCATCCTAAACGTGGCTATTGGACTTTTGTCTAGTCCCACTAGTGCAAAGATATTTGCAGCACGTCTGAATTTATTGCACACTCCAACTCATTGTTACTAAGCCATTATACTAGCAAACACTCAGTGTACCTAGTGGCATCCTAAACGTGGCTATTGGACTTTTGTCTAGTCCCACTAGTGCAAAGATATTTACAGCACGTCTGCCTGCATTGCACACTCAAACACATTGTTATTAAGCCATTATACTAGCAAACACTCAGTGAACCTAGTGGCATCCTAAACGTGGCTATTGGACTTTTGTCTAGTCCCACTAGTGCAAAGATATTTGCAGCACGTCTGCCTGCATTGCACACTCAAACTCATTATAACTAAGCCATTATACTAGCAAACACTCAGTGTACCTAGTGGCATCCTAAACGTGGCTATTGGACTTTTGTCTAGTCCCACTAGTGCAAAGATATTTGCAGCACGTCTGCCTGCATTGCACACTCAAACTCATTATAACTAAGCCATTATACTAGCAAACACTCAGTGTACCTAGTGGCATCCTAAACGTGGCTATTGGACTTTTGTCTAGTCCCACTAGTGCAAAGATATTTGCAGCACGTCTGCCTGCATTGCACACTCCAACTCATTGTTACTAAGCCATTATACTAGCAAACACTGAGTGTACCTAGTGGCATCTGAAACGTGGCTATTGGACTTTTGTCTAGTCCCACTAGTGCAAAGATATTTGCAGCACGTCTGCCTGCATTGAACACTCAAACTCATTGTTACTAAGCCATTATACTAGCAAACACTCAGTGAACCTAGTGGCATCCTAAACGTGGCTGTTGGACTTCTGTATCGTCCCACTAGTGCAAAGATATTTGCAGCACGTCTGCCTGCATTGCACACTCCAACTCATTGTTACTAAGCCATTATACTAGCAAACACTGAGTGTACCTAGTGGCATCCTAAACGTGGCTATTGGACTTTTGTGTAGTCCCACTAGTGCAAAGATATTTGCAGCACGTCTGCCTGCATTGCACACTCAAACTCATTATAACTAAGCCATTATACTAGCAAACACTCAGTGTACCTAGTGGCATCCTAAACGTGGCTATTGGACTTTTGTCTAGTCCCACTAGTGCAAAGATATTTGCAGCACGTCTGCCTGCATTGCACACTCAAACTCATTATAACTAAGCAATTATACTAGCAAACACTCAGTGTACCTAGTGGCATCCTAAACGGGGCTATTGGACATTTGTCTAGTCCCACTAGTGCAAAGATATTTGCAGCACGTCTACCTGCATTGCACACTCAAACTCATTGTTATTAAGCCATTATACTAGCAAACACTCAGTGAATCTAGTGGCATCCTAAACGTGGCTGTTGGACTTCTGTATCGTCCCACTAGTGCAAAGATCTTTGCAGCACGTCTCCTGCATTGCACACTCCAACTCATTGTTACTAAGCCATTATACTAGCAAACACTGAGTGTACCTAGTGGCATCCTAAACGTGGCTATTGGACTTTTGTATTGTCCCACTAGTGCAAAGATATTTGCAGCACGTCTGCCTGCATTGCACACTCAAACTCATTATATCTAAGCCATTATACTAGCAAACACTCAGTGTACCTAGTGGCATCCTAAACGTGGCTATTGGACTTTTGTATAGTCCCATTTGTGAAAAGATATTTGCAGCACGTCTGCCTGCATTGCACACACCAACTCATTGTTACTAAGCCATTATACTAGCAAACACTGAGTGTACCTAGTGGCATCCTAAACGTGGCTATTAGACTTTTGTATAGTCCCACTAGTGAAAAGATATTTGCAGCACGTCTGCCTGCATTGCACACTCAAACTCATTATAACCAAGCCATTATACTAGCAAACACTCAGTGTACCTAGTGGCATCCTAAACGTGGCTATTGGACTTTTGTATAGTCCCACTAGTGCAAAGATATTTGCAGCACGTCTGCCTGCATTGCACACTCAAACTCATTATAACTAAGCCATTATACTAGCAAACACTCAGTGTACCTAGTGGCATCCTAAACGTAGCTATTGGACTTTTGTCTAGTCCCACTAGTGCAAAGATATTTGCAGCACGTCTGCCTGCATTGCACACTCAAACTCATTATAACTAAGCCATTATACTAGCAAACACTCAGTGTACCTAGTGGCATCCTAAACGTGGCTATTGGACTTTTGTGTAGTCCCACTAGTGCAAAGATATTTGCAGCACGTCTGCCTGCATTGCACACTCCAACTCATTGTTACTAAGCCATTATCCTAGCAAACACTGAGTGTACCTAGTGGCATCCTAAACGTGGCTATTGGACTTTTGTATAGTCCCACTAGTGCAAAGATATTTGCAGCACGTCTGCCTGCATTGCACACTCAAACTCATTATAACTAAGCCATTATACTAGCAAACACTCAGTGTACCTAGTGGCATCCTAAACGTGGCTATTGGACTTTTGTCTAGTCCCACTAGTGCAAAGATATTTGCAGCACGTCTGCCTGCATTGCACACTCAAACTCATTATAATATAAGCCATTATACTAGCAAACACTCAGTGTACCTAGTGGCATCCTAAACGTGGCTATTGGACTTTTGTCGAGTCCCACTAGTGCAAAGATATTTGCAGCACGTCTGCCTGCATTGCACACTCAAACTCATTATATCTAAGCCATTATACTAGCAAACACTCAGTGTACCTAGTGGCATCCTAAATGTGGCTATTGGACTTTTGTATAGTCCCACTTGTGCAAAGATATTTGCAGCACGTCTGCCTGCATTGCACACTCACACTCATTGTTACTAAGCCATTATACTAGCAAACACTGAGTGTACCTAGTGGCATCCTAAACGTGGCTATTGGACTTTTGTATAGTCCCACTAGTGCAAAGATATTTGCAGCACGTCTGCCTGCATTGCACACTCAAACTCATTATAACTAAGCCATTATACTAGCAAACACTCAGTGTACCTAGTGGCATCCTAAACGTGGCTATTGGACTTTTGTATAGTCCCACTAGTGCAAAGATATTTGCAGCACGTCTGCCTGCATTGCACACTCAAACTCATTATAACTAAGCCATTATACTAGCAAACACTCAGTGTACCTAGTGGCATCCTAAACGTGGCTATTGGACTTTTGTATAGTCCCACTAGTGCAAAGATATTTGCAGCACGTCTGCCTGCATTGTACACTCCAACTCATTGTTACTAAGCAATTATCCTAGCAAACACTGAGTGTACCTAGTGGCATCCTAAACGTGGGTATTGGACTTTTGTATAGTCCCACTAGTGCAAAGATATTTGCAGCACGTCTGCCTGCATTGCACACTCAAACTCATTATAACTAAGCCATTATACTAGCAAACACTCAGTGTACCTAGTGGCATCCTAAACGTGGCTATTGGACTTTTGTCTAGTCCCACTAGTGCAAAGATATTTGCAGCACGTCTGCCTGCATTGCACACTCACACTCATTATAATATAAGCCATTATACTAGCAAACACTCAGTGTACCTAGTGGCATCCTAAACGTGGCTATTGGACTTTTGTCTAGTCCCACTAGTGCAAAGATACTTGCAGCACGTCTGCCTGCATTGCACACTCAAACTCATTATATCTAAGCCATTATACTAGCAAACACTCAGTGTACCTAGTGGCATCCTAAACGTGGCTATTGAACTTTTGTATAGTCCCACTTGTGCAAAGATATTTGCAGCACGTCTGCCTGCATTGCACACTCCAACTCATTGTTACTAAGCCATTATACTAGCAAACACTGAGTGTACCTAGTGGCATCCTAAACATGGCTATTGGACTTTTGTATAGTCCCACTAGTGCAAAGATATTTGCAGCACGTCTGCCTGCATTGCACACTCAAACTCATTATAACTAAGCCATTATACTAGCAAACACTCAGTGTACCTAGTGGCATCCTAAACGTGGTTATTGGACTTTTGTATAGTCCCACTAGTGCAAAGATATTTGCAGCACGTCTGCCTGCATTGCACACTCCAACTCATTGTTACTAAGCCATTATCCTAGCAAACACTGAGTGTACCTAGTGGCATCCTAAACGTGGCTATTGGACTTTTGTCTAGTCCCACTTGTGCAAAGATATTTGCAGCACGTCTGCCTGCATTGCACACTCACACTCATTATATCTAAGCCATTATACTAGCAAACACTCAGTGTACCTAGTGGCATCCTAAACGTGGCTATTGGACTTTTGTATAGTCCCACTTGTGCAAAGATATTTGCAGCACGTCTGCCTGCATTGCGCACTCCAACTCATTGTTACTAAGCCATTATACTAGCAAACACTGAGTGTACCTAGTGGCATCCTAAACGTGGCTATTGGACTTTTGTATAGTCCCACTAGTGCAAAGATATTTGCAGCACGTCTGCCTGCATTGCACACTCAAACTCATTATAACTAAGCCATTATACTAGCAAACACTCAGTGTACCTAGTGGCATCCTAAACGTGGCTATTGGACTTTTGTCTAGTCCCACTAGTGCAAAGATATTTGCAGCACGTCTGCCTGCATTGCACACTCAAACTCATTATAATATAAGCCATTATACTAGCAAACACTCAGTGTACTTAGTGGCATCCTAAACGTGGCTATTGGACTTCTGTATAGTCCCACTAGTGCAAAGATATTTGCAGCACGTCTGCCTGCATTGCACACTCCAACTCATTGTTACTAAGCCATTATACTAGCAAACACTCAGTGTACCTAGTGGCATCCTAAACGTGGCTATTGGACTTTTGTCTAGTCCCACTAGTGCAAAGATATTTGCAGCACGTCTGCCTGCATTGCACACTCCAACTCATTGTTACTAAGCCATTATACTAGCAAACACTCAGTGAACCTAGTGGCATTCTTAACGTGGCTGTTGGACTTCTGTATCGTCCCACTAGTGCAAAGATATTTGCAGCACATCTGCCTGCATTGCACACTCCAACTCATTGTTACTAATACATTATAATACCAAAAATTGAGTAAACTTTGTGGCATACAAGAAGTGGCTGTTGTACTCCATTAGTGCCCCACTGGTGCAAATCTATGTGCAGCACCTCTGCATGACACCCTCCTGCTCTGTTTTTAATAAGCTATAATGATAGCAAAAAATACTGCCATTTAGTGGCATCATAGAACTGGCTGTTGTATTCCATTAGTGCCCCACTGGTGCCAAGCTATTTCTAGCACTTCTGCATGACACCCTCCTGCTCTGTTTTTAATAAGCTATAATGATAGCAAAAAATACTGCCATTTAGTGGCATCATAGAACTGGCTGTTGTATTCCATTAGTGCCCCACTGGTGACAAGCTATTTCTAGCACCTCTGCATGACACCCTCCTGCTCTGTTTTTAATAAGCTATAATAATAGCAAAAAATGCTGCCATTTAGTGGCATACAAGAACTGGCTGTTGTATTCCATTAGTGCCCCACTGGTGCCAAGCTATTTCTATCACCTGTGCAGGACACCCTCCTGCTCTGTTTTTAATAAGCTATAATGATAGCAAAAAATACTGCAACTTAGTGGTATACAAAAAATGCCTGTAGGACTCCTTTATTGTGCCACTTGTGCCAAGCAATCTCAAGCACCTCTGCATTCTACCCTCATGCACATTTTGCTATGCTAATTTTATAGCAAACTCAGGGAATTCCTTGCTGCATTTGATCATTAGGAGGGATAGAAAGTGAGGCTTCTTTTACTGTCCTGGTACCCACAGAACACGGCCACTGTACCCATCTGTCCACTTTTACCACGCTATTTAATTTGCACAAAGAGATGACTCTTTTTCTGCCATCCTAAAATTGTTTGGAATACTAAGTTAGTGTTCCTTTGCTGCCAAGTAAGGTACAACACATGTGCATTCTACACTTCTTTCCATTTCTGGAATGCAACTATTAACTGCAGGTAGTCCAGGCAATCTGTGACGAAGGTGCAGGCGTGGATATAATGTAGCCTGCATCCAATGATGGTTCTCTCGATGTCTGACAGCTCAACAATACCTTCTGTTTCCACTTCCAAAACAAGTGATGACCTGCCAATCACACTCCCTGTTGTGGGTTAAGGAGTGGAAGTTCAGTGTGAAAAACCATGTGTGACTGCTGTCCCCACAGTCACAGAGGATGAAGAGCACGCAGATGCACTTGATGGGGCAGGCGGTGGTTGCACAGGCATGCTAGGCCGCATTGTAGTACAGTGAAATTCACATTGCGACTTATGCTTCATTTTAAGTCGTGTACATGGTGGGCTCCCCAGTATGCAGCAAAACCAGGCAACAGGAAAAGGACTCTATGCAGTTGGGTTGATAAATGATTGTTTCACTTTACCAAAACAAACAATAAGAACCATGCATACAATTGAAATAATTGAACAATCTATTCTGTTGCCTACTACCTGCTAATCCCTCTGTGTAGCAGTAATTGTGTGTTTGTGCGTGTGTGTGTGTGTGTGTGTGTGTGCAAACACGACTTACCAGTGGCGCATCACAAGAGCTTCCAAGTTATCTACCTAAACATAGACAAAACACATGACCCCCCCCGAATTCCCTTGTTAGCTGAAGCCTCACAGATAATGCAGATGATAACAGTGTGAATGCAAACCACACAGCTCTGCAACACAGTCATGGAAATCTTGAAAAGCAACAGTCAATGCAAACATGTGTTGCTGTCCCTCTATGATTTAAACTGTACGTGACAATTTGACAGTGCAGAGGCAGCAAGTCTTATTGTCTATATAGTCGGCCTACCCAGAACAGATATGTGTTTTGCTAATAAAACAAAGTGTTGCGTGCCCGCATTATTGTCTGGGCACAGCCTACCGTACCCGGGTACTGTGATGTCCAGTTGCCAGAAATACAGACTTTACGCTCCTCTCACGGTAAACAGTATAGACAGCACCGTAAGAATGTTGGTCTGTGGCACAGGATGCTGCTCACTGACGTTACAGTGCTCATCATCAAAGTACAACACAACTCCCCTCACAATTGAACGAAGTGTTTCCGCGGTGGCTCCTTGCTGTAGCACACACCTTTAGCTTTTCCTTCTGTTCATAGACAGCATCTCCAAGTCCACCCCCGAAGAGCAATTTTCTATTGCTATAGTGACCAAAGGCAGATCCAAAAAAACAGCAGCCCCTTGTGTGTAGCCTGCAACAATGCATGCAATGAACAGCAAATAAGCATATTGCGTTGACAGTTGCTAAAGCTGAGCAATACACTTTCACGCTGTCAATTCATATCCATGTGATACTTCATGGAGGAAGTACTCAAAAGTGTGAGTTTTTGCCTTCTACTTACAGATTGTTGACAAATCTTACAGATTCCATGACTTGGGTGATCCTTTGCGATGTCCAAAAATTCACAGGCTAGGAAAGGCTTACAGCCCATGCGACCTGCATAGCCAACACGACATCTGCTCAGAGTCAAAGTTGTGGTCCAGGATTCAGTTGTTGACGTGCTTCCAGTACTTTGTCTCTGGCCAGGAAGACGCAACGTAACCTCGTCGTCAATAGCATCCTCCTCCACCTCCTCTGCTGACCTCATCGACTGGCTGACTTTGGTTTGACAGTAAGTGTGGTCTCCAACCTCATCAATAACCCTGTGTGTTTTCATTCCCCTCGTCCTGAGTCCTCCGAGACAACCTCTTCCTGCCCTGACTAAATAGTAAAGTTGTCCTTCCAATCAGGTATCTGTGCTCCTCATCATGTTCCCCATTGTCTCCACCAGGAGGATTTACTTTTTGGAAATGAGGGTGTAGATTAGGCTCAGCACCTTCTTCATCGGGGCCTGAATCCCAGTCACAAAGCTTCTGGCCATCTGCGCAGATCATTTCCCCTGTCTCATGGAACTCGCTACCTCAACACGTTAGATTATCTGCTACACACGCAAGCTTCAAACTGAATCTGAAAACTCATCTGTTCAGAAATGACTATAACCTTCAATGACACCACCACCATACGTACTTGACGCTCAACCTAAACAACTCCTACTGTCTCCTCCCAAAAATCCTTTAGAATGTAATCCCGCAAGGGCAGGGCCCTCTTCCCTCTGTACCAGTCTGTCTATAGTTACTTGTATAAGTATTCTGTATGTAACCCTTTTCTCATGTACAGCACCATGGAATCAATGGTGCTCTATAAATCAATAATAATAAAAATAATAATAACTTCCTTGTCTGTACTCATTGCAGCTTTGGAGCAGACCTCTGATTCCCAGGCTATAGTGCGACTGAACAGCTATGCAAACTCAACCATCTCTGTCACCCCATACTCAGCAGGGCTGGTGGAAACTTGAGAGCTGTTAGGAAGCAAGTGCGATTGGATTGACACCACAGAGGAATGGAGTATTTGGGATCTTGAAATTGGGGTGGAGGAGAGGCCACTTTATGGAGCAATTCAGATCCATTGAAGCAGCTGCTGATTTGGCCTCATCTACATTTGTTAGCGATGGTCGTGTCCATGAAAAAAGGGATCATATCAGATTATCCATGGGAAGAAGTACACCTGTTCTTTTGGATGTTATTTGTTGTTACAAAACGGTGACGCCTTAAACGCAAGCAGTCTGCTGCGGTTTCAGTTGCGCCCAGGCATCAGCTGCCATTTAGGCCTGTGCCTCGGGTTCTCCAGCTGGCTGCTTTCTCCTCCACGTCTAAGTGTGGAGAGGCAGCTAGTGCGCATGCGTGTGCCGATTTACCCCAGCCGCAGCCTAACTCCAGTGTTTCGCCTAGTGAGTATGCTCAGCCTGACTGTGCCATTCCTGAGGCTAAGTCTTCATTTCGGGCTACAGCGCATGCTCCCACATTTAGTGCGAAAAGCCTCTTTGCACAGGTACTTGCACTCCGTGCCGGGTCTAAGTCCTGTGTTGTGCATAGACACCATGCTAAAGCTGATAGTCTTTTTTCAGAGACTGTATTTCATGCAACTGACCATGGTCAGGCACTTACTGCATCAGAAACTAGGTCCGGTAATGAACTCTTTAGCCCTGCCCCTGATGTGGGGGGCCCATTTAGACCACAGGGCATCAGTGTTACGGGGGGCTGTCTGATAATAACCTAAAGGAGTATCAGACAGTCAGGGTCAACCGTGCAAAGACTTTGCTGCAGACTATGGCAGAGTGCAATACCTCTGTTAACTCACAGAAGGATATAATAAGTAAGTAAAGCAATTCCTCCCTTACTTGGAGGGTGTGTGGAATGATCTCTGTTAATAATCACAGAGACAAAGGCAATGTGTGCGAAATGGCACCTACCTAGGTCCGCTCTTCTAGTGGTGCAAAAGAGACGAACAGCAGCGTAAGCCGCACAAAGCTCCTACCTGCGTTCGCTCCACTAGTGTGCGAGGACACGAACCACTAGATATGGCACCTGCCTAGGTCCGCTCTTCTAGTGGTGCAAAAGAGACGAACAGCAGCGTAAGCCGCACAAAGCTCCTACCTCTGTTCGCTCCCCTAGTGTGCGAGGATACGAACAACTGCCAGACGCAGTATAAGGAACGTTACCCTAGCGGCAACGTCCACCTACGAGTCAAATCACAAGGCCCAGCCAGACCATGTGCCTCAGGCACCTGCCTATGTCCGCTCCCCTAAGAGGTAAGGATACGGACAGCAGCCGAAGCTGTAAGGTATAAGAACGCTACCCTGCCGGTAGCGCTCACCTAGCATAGACAGAGGAATGCCTAGAGGAACGCGCACAGAGCGTCTACTCTTATGCATGAACCAAGAGGACTGAGCGCCATGCGGCGTGTGTCAAGGTCTTATATAGACTCTGTGCCTCATCCAAGATGGAGGACACCAGAGCCAATCCGCTGCCAGAACGACAGGAGTGACGTCATGCTGGCCTATCACCGAGCAAGGCGTCACAAGCACATGACCAGCGACCAATCGGCATAGAAGGTGTCAGAGACATGTGACCTCGTGTCAGCGATGATGTCACCCGCACATGTGCAATGGCTCCAAGATAGGACTTAGTCTCCGGCGCTCGCACATGTGCAGTAGCAAGAAATCTGGACTTAGTTTCCAGCGCTCGCACATGTGCAGTAGCAATAAATCTGGACTTAGTCTCCAGCGCTCGCACATGTGCAGTATCAAGAAATCTGGACTTAGTCTCCAGCGCTCGCACATGTGCAGTAGCAAGAAATCTGGACATAGTCTCCAGTGCTCGCAGCAACCGTAACAATCAGGTGTCCTGACGATGGCCAGGCCACTCCCAAATGGCTTGCAGAGGCCCGCCCCTATGACTTGTCACCTCATTATTGATGGTCATACGATGACTGGTGAGGTGTTTGGGTCATGACAGCCATGAGGTCATCATTGAAGTTGCGGTTCCAAATAGGACGCTAGTTATGCCACTCATGACGTATCACTCTGCTTTTGTCTTCAGGAGGTGCATTGTGGTCCACCCTGGTTTGGGGCGGAACCAGGTTATAGAAGGGGCTGGAGACAACAAGGAGGTGCGCAGTCTTCTATTATGCTCCTAAAGAGCACACCTCCATGTGTTGAACCCATTGTGGCTTTAGTCCAGAAGTAGGCAGGGATAGGGCGTCGATGCAGGCCGCCACCACAGTTGGTAACGCAGAATGGTTAAGACCAGCTCCTGTCCTACAAGTCCTGCTTGTGCAGCCCAGTGGCATTAACAGGCCTGCTGCTGCTGATGCGCCTGCTGTTCACAGGTGTGGCCCCAATGCACACGGTCAGCGTACTGAATGGCCCCTGTGATGTTAACAGGGAGTTCCTGGGCTGGGTGGGCGTGTGGACCCTGTGACGCTAACAGGGCTCAAAGTCTCAAGATCCGAGTGGCGTCTAACTTGGTTCAGGCTACTATTAGTTTCATAGCCACACAGCTCTGTATCCTCCACCGAACCTTCCAGTTGCCAACCTCTCCTTTTCCATCTGGGAGCACGGTGGACACTGACTGCTGATGGGGATATATACCTTTCTCTTTCTTTTCATATTAATTTTCGTTATTTAGCGGTAACATAGTATATACCACCTTATCCAAATCTGCCAGTCCCACCGTAACAGATGGTGTTTCTTCATCAAATGTTACTTTTGCTTAACCACCAAACCCACGGACCAAAACTTTTTTCCCCTTTCCAACACACATGTTCCCCTTTTCACCAGCATCTGTCCTTTTTCAACTCATTTTGTATATGACCAAAAGTGCAACTCTGCAGGGACACCGTACTCAATGCCATCTCAGCACAACAGCCAGCCCTCGGTCCCTCAGATGTGGACAAGTAAAAGACCATTTCCTCCTATCCAGGACAAACCGTTGAGATTCACTCTGTGCAGCACTGGTGTTTAGTGGAAAAGCAGAACGAAGATTGCGTACCACCTTCTGAAGATACTCCTGTACACGTGCGTCCCTTTCTATGGCAGGAATTATTTCAACAAATTTTGTCTTGTACCGGGGATCTAACAGTGTGGCAACCCAGTAGTTAGCATTACTTCGAATTCGTACAATCCGAGGGTCATGTTGTAGGTAGTGCAGCAAGAAGACGCTCATGTGTCTTGTGCATCCAGGAGGACCAAGTCCTTGGTGTGTTGGTGGCAGAGAGGTGAGAATCGTGCCTCCTTCCTCTGCCCTCTCCCCCCAACCTCGCACAACCGAAATGTGAGCAAGCTCTCACTCATCTGCTGAGTCTTCCATGCCCATCGCAAGTTCGTCCTCCATTTCTTCATGGCTACTGCACCTTCCTCACCAATTTTTGCTGATACTATGCGCCCTTGTTAATCCCTATCCCCCACCATAACTGCTGCCTAGGTGCCGCTTACCGTATGGACCTTGTAGATCTTATTATCCCTTCTGCATATGACTCCTCCTGTACTTCCTCACCTTCCTCTTGGACCAATACCTGACTCCGAATAATGCTTACAGTGTGCTCCATCATGTAGATGACCAGAATTGTCACGCTGAGAATGGCATTGCCAGTGCTAAACATCTTCGTCGACATTTGTAAACTGTGTAGAAGGGTGCATAGGTCCTTGATCTGACACCACTCCAGCAGCGTGATCTGCACCACCTCTGGATCAAGTTAGCCCAGGGTATACGTCATACCGTATTTTAGCAGGGCTCTGCGGTGCTGCCACACACGCTGCAACATGTGCAGATTTTAATTCCTGCGTGTCGGAACATCGCATTTCCGGCGTTTAACTGCCAGACCCTAAGACTTCCGGAGCGATGAAAGTTGTTGAGCTGCTGGGTGCGAAGGATGAAAGTGACCACATAGCAGCGTGCCCGCTGCACAAGGCCATATAGGCCGGGATGGTATTTTAAAAATTGCTGGAGAATCAGATTCAACACGTGAGCCATACAAGGCTCGTGTGTCACATTGCCCTGACGAAGGGCCGCAGACAGGTTTGCATCATTGCCACACACGGCTGTTAAGTCATCAACGAAGTCCACTCAATCAATTTGTACTCTGGTCCCAATGGGAAGACACCACACCCTTTTTTAGGCCCCTCCTGTCTGCAGACCACTGCCAGACAAAGCTATGAACCTCTTGTTACTGTTACCCCCAGTTCAGTTTTATGAGTTTGTGTGCTTGTTACCTGACTATGTTTCCTGCTTGCTGTTTATGTACCTCGTTGGCCGATCCGCATTTCACCTCTGCTTGTTTTCTGATTAAGTCCTGGCCATCCCATTCTGTTCCTCTTCCTCAATTAATGTTTTTGACCCTGGATGACTACTATTCTCTGGAACTGCAGCCTTCCACAGGTATTGATCAACTTGGGCCCTGTGTAATTCCAAATCACTGTATAGGGGTTAAAGGGTTTCAGGGTTCTGGGTGTCCAGCTTGGTGAGTGGCTTGCCTCTAGCCTATCCTTTACAGCCCATCTGAGTGTGTCGATCCAGGCAAGCGTTACACCGTGCCCTCTGCAGAAGGCCATGTAGGCCGGGATAGTGTGTTAAAAATTGCTGGACAACCAGGTTCAACACGTGAGCCATACAAGGCACGTGTGTCACATTGCCCTGAAGAAGGGTCGCAGACTGGTTTGCATCATTGTCGCACCCGACCTTCCCTGACTGCTGGTTGAGTGGAGACAACCATTGATGAAACTCGGTCTCACTCTCCAGAGCTAACCGTCCACAATTCCTCAGAGGTGTCTCACATTTCCCCTACATTTCAAAGTAAACATTTGACCGCCTGATGGCCTTGAGCTCTGCTGCCAGCATAGCAAGGAGGTGTGTGGGATTCCTTGGGCGCAGTTACAAGGAAGGGTGGCCTGACCACACAGGGTTTGGGCCGAGGTGGAGGACCCACACGAGGTTGAGGAGGCAGAAGCAGTGGAGGAACTTGTACATACAGAGGAAGGATTGACACACAAGTCGTGGGGACGGCAAGACTTGTACAGCAAACCCTTCTCCATCTCTCACCATAGTTACCCAGTGCCCAGTCAGCAACATGTAACTCCCCTGTCCATGCTTACTGGTCCAAGTATGTGTGTTGAAATGCACCCTGTCTTACACAGAGTTTCTCAAGGAATCGGTGAGGTTGTGTGCGACCTACTGTGGTAGCGCGGGCACGCCTTTCTTGGAGAAGGAGTGACGACTGGCCATCGGCTCTTGGGGCGCTGCAATGGGCATAAGGTCTCGAAAATCCTCGGTCTCAAAAGGGTGTAAAGGCAGCCTTTCTGTTGCCAACAAGTTGCAGATGATGAAACTCAACCTCTTAGGCATGTCATGCCCTTCGAAAATCATGTAAAACATAGCGAGGGGACTCCAACCACAGTCTCCCTCGTTGCCACTAATTGTGCCACACACACCCCACTTGACTGGCATCAGTTGACCCCACTTTTGAAAAAGAAAAAGATGCTTTGCATGAAGCACTCTCAAAAATACGCGTGCCTTTCCCGTCCCCTGGCTGACCCAGGGGAAGAAAAGTCCTCTGAGAGCCATGACTTGTTCATCTTGGTTCTTTTAGAAACACAGCGAGGGGACTCCAACCACAGTCTCCCTCGTTGCCACTAATTGTGCCACACACACCCCACTTGACTGGAATCAGTTGACCCCCCTTTTGAAAAAGGAAAAGGTGCTCTGCATGAAGCACTCTCAAAAATATGCGTGCCTTTCCCGTCCCCTGGCTGACCCAGGGGAAGAAAAGTCCTCTGAGAGCCATGACTTGTTCATCTTGGTTCTTTTAGAAACACAGCGAGGGGACTCCAACCACAGTCTCCCTCGTTGCCACTAATTGGGCCACACACACCCCACTTGACTGGAATCAGTTGACCCCCCTTTTGAAAAAGAAAAAGATGCTTTGCATGAAGCACTATCAAAAATACGCGTGCCTTTCCCGTCCCCTGGCTGACCCAGGGGAAGAAAAGTCCTCTGAGAGCCATGTCCACATTGTCAGTGGACAGACACGTGTGCTTATCTGCCAGCAGACCCCCAGCAGCACTGAAGACAGGTTCCGAGAGAACGCTGGCTGCAGGACACAACAAGATCCCCAAGGCGTATGTGGCAAGCTCAGGCAATTTATCCAGATTGGAAGCCTAAAATGAGCAGGGCTCAAGTTGCTCAGTAATGGCATCGACGTTCCCTTGCATATACTCATATCTGTGTCTCCTCTTTTTCCTTGTCCAGCTCCTTTGTTTTCGCATGAGTATATGTCCTTGTCACTTTCCCATGTGTTTGTGTTGTGTTGTGAGTTGTTTGTCACCTTTTGGACACCTTTGAGGGGGTTTTGTAGGTGTTTTTATGTGTTTGTGATTGCCTGCCATTGTTTCCTATGCGGTTCGAGTTCGGTTCGTCGAACGTTCGATGAACCGAACTCGAACGGGACCTCCGTTCGGCGAACCGACCTCGAGCCAAACCGGGACCGGTTCGCTCATCTCTAATTATGAGTATTAAGAGTTATATGAAGATTTCCAAAAACCAGGATTTAAGGTAGTGTTTGAACTGGGTACCACACCTATATATGCATTCAGACATCATAAGACTCACAAGAGAGTCTGGACTTTCATGTGACAAGTGAATCTTGCTGACATAGTTTAATATAAATGAGGAAATACATTATACATTACAGTATACATATATCACAGAATAATCTATTTTATGGTTTACCCAATAGGAGACGTGTTACATATTCTTGGCTCCTAGCCAACTTGTCTTTTAAATGTGTCTCAACTTCTGCAATAAACCAGTCATATTTTCCATGCAGATCCGTGTACATGTCTCTGGTCTGTATGGAAGAATAGTATGCATGCTACTAACAAATGACTCTTGATTTGGATGCAGATGGGGTTAAGGTAGATGCATAATTAGATTGTATCACTGTAATTTATGTCCCCCTTAACAAGTATTTGTCGAAAACTGGCCTTCCTCACTATGAATTTGGTTACTAAACCAAAATCCAGAATCCAAGGCTTGTGTCTCTCAAAAAGTGTACTTTCATAAATGGGGAGAGGAATACTTGTGTAAGCCGCGCTAATACCAAGGGATTTATTTAAATCTTCTGGACTCTTTGGTTCTAGCGCAGCTTACACCCGTATTCCTCTCCCTGTTTATGATACTACTAGAAGGTGGCCCGATTCTACGCATCGGGTATTCTAGAATTTACGTATTGTGTAGTTAATGTATGATTTTTGTTATATATATATATATATATATATATATATATATATATATAGATGTTGTTGTGTGTAGTTACCAAGTGTTTGTGTAGGGGCTGTACATGTTCTGGGTGTTGTCTGGGTGTGGCGGGGGGTGAGAGCGGTGTTGTTTGTGTGTTGCGTTGTGTGTGTTGCGTTGTTTGTGGAGCGCTGTGTGTCTGTAGCGTTGTGTGTGTGTGTTGCGCGGTTTGTGTGGGTGTGGGGTGTGTGTGTGTGTTTTGGGGGGAGGTATGTTTTGTGCAATGTGTGTGTTGTGCGGTATGTGCAGGGCTGTATTTTGCCTTCATGCTGCCCTAGGCACTTTAAGTGGTCGCGCTTTTTAGTGACAACGTAAAACTGAGTTTTCGCACACGACATCTGTTTAAGGCAGATCTACTCTGTAGCACACTTTACAAAGTATCAATAAGAAACGAAGGGCACTAACCCACCCCCCAATGGGAATCACCACAGGCACATCAAAGCATAGCATGAGTATAAAATATTCCCACCACACCGTCCCCACTTATATACTGTCACTGTGACACTGCCCCTAATAAACTAAAACACCACTCTGCCCTCCCTTATAAACTACTGTATATCCACCACACCTTCCTCGATTATGAAATATGATCTGTATATTGTGAGGAGGGAGCAGCATGATGTGAGGACAATGTCCCATGCATGCTGCCCCCTCCTCACAATGTCCCATGCATGCTGCCCCCTCCTCACAATGTCCCATGCATGCTGCCCCCTCCTCACAATGTCCCATGCATGCTGCCCCTCCTCACAATGTCCCATGCATGCTGCCCCCTCCTCACAATGTCCCATGCATGCTGCTCCCTCCTCACAATGTCTCATGCTTGCTGCCCCCTCCTCACAATGTCCCATGCATGCTGCTCCCTCCTCACAATGTCCCATTCATGCTGCTCCCTCCTCACAGTGTCCCATGCATGCTGCCCCCTTCTCACAATGTCCCATGCATGCTGCCCCTCTCCATGAGCTCCTAATGCTGCCTTCCTCTTTTCTATAATGAGACCTTCATGTTGCCCCACTCATGCTAAGACCACCACACTAACGCTTATGCTGAGATCCCCCCCCACACACTACCCCACTCTTGATATTGACTCCCCTACATTGCTCCACTCCATACTGATCCCACACATGCTGCCCCTTCTCCATAATGAGCTCCCAATGCTGCCCCCCTCTTATTCTGAGTCCTTACACTCCCCCCACCCAATCGATTTTGTCATTGCACTATCCCTCATCCCTTGTCCTCTGTCTCTAGCATTAGCCCCTCTCTCCCACTCCCCCAGGATTAGCCTCTCTCCCCCAGCATCAGCCTCTCTCCCCCAGTCTCAGCCTTTGCCTCCCCCCAGCCTCAGCCTGCCCCAGTCTCCGCCTCATCCTCCCTCCAGCCTCCCCCCAGTCTCAGCCTCAGCCTCCCTCCAGTCTCCTCCAGTCTCAGCCTCCCTCCAGCCTCCCCCCAGTCTCAGCCTCTGCCTCCCCCCAGTCTTAGCCTCTGCCTCACTCCAGCCTCGCCCCAGTCTCAGCCTCTGCCTCCCTCCAGCCTCCCCCAGTCTCAGCCTCTGCCTCCCTCCAGCCTCCCCCCAGTCTCAGCCTCTGCCTCCCTCCAGCCTCCCCCCAGTCTCAGCCTCTGCCTCCCTCCAGCCTCCCCCAGTCTCTGCCTCTGCCTCCCTCCAGCCTCCCCCCAGTCTCAGCCTCTGCCTCCCTCCAGCCTCCCACCAGTCTCAGCCTCTGCCTCCCTCCAGTCTCAGCCTCTGCCTCCCTGGAGCCTCTCCCCAGTCTCAGCCTCTACCTCCTCCCAGTCTCAGCCTCTGCCTCCCCCCAGCATCCCCCCAGTCTCTGCCTCTGCCTCCCTCCAGCCTCCCCCCAGTCTCTGCCTCTGCCTCCCTCCAGCCTCCCTTCAGTCTCAGCCTCTGCCTCCCTCCAGCCTCCCCCCAGTCTCAGCCTCTGCCTCCCTCCAGTCTCAGCCTCTGCCTCCCTCCAGCCTCCCCCCAGTCTCAGCCTCTGCCTCCTCCCAGTCTCAGCCTCTGCCTCCCTCCAGCCTCCCCCCAGTCTCAGCCTCTGCCTTCCTCCAGCCTCCCCCTAGTCTCAGCCTCTGCCTCCCTCCAGCTTCTCTCCAGTCTCTGCCTCTGCCTCCCTCTAGCCTCCCCCCAGTCTCTGCCTCTGCCTCCCTCCAGCCTCCCCCCAGTCTCAGCCTCCCCCCAGTCTCAGACTCTGCCTCCCTCCAGCCTCCCCCCAGTCTCAGACTCTGCCTCCCTCCAGCCTCCTCCCAGTCTCTGCCTCTGCCTCCCTCCAGCCTCCCCCCAGTCTCTGCCTCTGCCTCCCTCCAGTCTCCCCCCAGTCTCAGCCTCTGCCTCCCTCCAGCCTCCCCCCAGTCTCAGCCTCTGCCTCCCCCCAGTCTCAGCCTCTGCCTCCCTCCAGCCTCCCCCCAGTCTCAGCCTCTGCCTCCCTCCAGCCTCCCCCCAGTCTCAGCCTCTGCCTCCCTCCAGTATCAGCCTTTGCCCCCCCCCCCGCATGTGCAGATCTCCGGTCTGCATTAGAGACACCCCCACGCTCCTTATGAATCCACTTACCTGCTCCAGTGCCCGCCGCCATCTTCCTGGCTCACGTGAGTATCCTCTTCTGACACCGGCTTCCATCACGGCGTCCTCCGCGGCGTCCTGCTGTGAGCTCTGCATGTGACATCCACACAGCAGTGGACGCAGCACAGAGGAAGGAGCTGATTGGCGCGCGCCTGTGACCCCGGAAGTGCAGGCACCGGCAGTTTCGGGGTCAATCAGCTCCCTGTGCTTGGCGGCCGCAAAAAAAAAAAATGTAAAAAAAAAAAATGTAAAAAAAAAAAAAATTTTTTTTTTGCTGCCAGAAGGTGCCGCCCCCCACAACCTGCCGCCCCAGGCACCGGACCACGGGTGCCTAATGGTAAATACGGCCCTGGGTGTGTGCGTATATTTTTGTGTGCTGCGGTGTTTGGGTGTTGTGTGTGTGCAGCGTTGTCTGTGTCTGTGGGTGTCTATGTAGGGCAGTGTTTGTGGTTCCCAGTGTGTGTGTGGTGTGTTGTGCAGTGCGTGTGTGGCGGTGTGTGTGTGTGTGTGTGTGTGTGTGTGTTTTGGGGGGAGGTGTGCACCCCCCATCGTGCTCCATCCCCCATGCTTTGCACCCCCCATCATGCTCCATCCCCCATGCTGCGCACCCCCCATCTTGCTCCATCCCCCATGCTGCGCACCCCCATCATGCTCCATCCCCCATGCTGCGCACTCCCCATCGTGCTCCATCCCCCATGCTGCGCACCCCCCATCGTGCTCCATTCCCCATGCTTCGCACCCCCCATCATGCTCCATCCCCCATGCTGCGCATTCCCCATCGTGCTCCATCCCCTATGCTGCGCACTCCCAAACGTCCTCCCCGATTCTACGCATCGGGTATTCTAGAATTTACGTATTGTGTAGTTAATGTATGATTTTTGTTATATATATATAGATGTTGTTGTGTGTAGTTACCAAGTGTTTGTGTAGGGCGCTGTACATGTTCTGGGTGTTGTCTGGGTGTGGCGGGGGGTGAGAGCGGTGTTGTTTGTGTGTTGCGTGTGTTGCGTTGTTTGTGGAGCGCTGTGTGTCTGTAGCGTTGTGTGTGTGTGTGTTGCGCGGTTTGTGTGGGTGTGGGGTGTGTGTGTGTTTTGGGGGAGGTATGTTTTGTGCAATGTGTGTGTTGTGCGGTATGTGCGTATATTTATGTGTGCCGCGGTGTTTGTGTGTTGGGTGTTGTGTGTGTGCGGCGTTGTCTGTGTGTGTGGGTGTCTGTAGGGCGGTGTTTGTGGTTCCCAGTGTGTGTGTGGTGTGTTGTGCAGTGCGTGTGTGGCGGTGTGTGTGTGTTTTGGGGGGAGGTGTGCACCCCCCATCGTGCTCCATCCCCCATGCTGCGCACCCCCATCGTGCTCCATCCCCCATGCTGCGCACCCCCCATCATGCTCCATCCCCCATGCTGCGCACCCCCCCATCGTGCTCCATCCCCCATGCTGCGCACCCCCCATCGTGTTCCATCCCCCATGCTGCGCACTCCCCATCGTGCTCCACCCCCCATGCTGCGCATTCCCCATCGTGCTCCATCCCCCATGCTGCGCACTCCCAAACGTGCTCCATCCCCCATGCTGCACACTCCCAAACGTGCTCCATCCCCCATGCTGCGCACTCCCCATTGTGCTCCATCCCCCATGCTGCGCACTCCCAAACGTGCTCCATCCCCCATGCTGCGCACCCCCCATTGTACTCCATCCCCCATGCTGCGCACTCCCCATCGTGCTCCAGCCCCCATGCTGTGCACCCCCATCGTGCTCCATCCCCCATGCTGTGCACTCCCCATCGTGCTCCATCCCCCATGCTGTGCACCCCCCATCGTGCTCCACAGTCACACATCAGACAGTATACACGCACACATCAGATCGCATACACTCACACCCCACTTCTGCCTGTGCCCTCCGGTGTGCGGTCCCAGCAGCTGTGCTGCATGCAGTGTTCCTCTGCCTTCTACCGACACGCACACACCCAATCGCATACACGCACACATCCGATCTCATACACGCACACACCCGATCGCATACATGCACACATACATTGACGATATTGCACATACGCGCTCACACTCACAACATCCGGAGATACCACATGCTTCTGGCCATGTGATCCTCCGGCAGGTCCTGGAAGGTCACTACACGCACAGTATCGCCGCCGAGAAGCAAGCGATATCACTGGACGTTGTGAGTGTGTGGATGCGATCTGATGTGTGTGTGAGGTGAGTGTGATCTGATGTGGGTGTGTGTCTGTCTGTTCTTATGTGTGTGCGTGTGTGTGTGTGTTCCGCCGCTGCAGGACCTTGATGCGCTCACCTGGGAGCCGGTGTACGCTGGTAACCATGCTACACAATATTACTCGATGTGTACCATGGTTACCAGTGTACCCCACTCACACGGGAGCCCACACCAGCAAACACCGGCAACCCCAGCAATGCGAGGGTATGTGTCGGCTGGGTTGGCGGCGTACGCTGATGTGGGTTCCCGGGGGTACAGCACTCACCTGGGAGTCAGGGCTCCGTGGCCAATCAGTGTGGGGGGGGCGGAGTCGAGGCGAGCGGCTAATGAGACGCTTGTCTCGGTAAGGACAGAATTTTGGAGCAAGACAGACAGACAGACAGAATAAGGCAATTATTTATATAGATTAACTTTCAGGGCCGCTGTTGACCACCACCGTTACTTGTGCAGAAAGGAGTTGTGACTGGCACGACCCCACCAGGTGAGTGCCTTTCTAGCACTAGACTAAATCCCCAATACCGGGTAAGACCCTATTTTGCGCTTTTATTCCACAGTTACATCACGTTCCAAAAAGTTTACTTTGTACATTTTAAGACGTGCAAGATATATATTTTTTCTTTAAAGGCAAAAGAAAAATTTCCATACTCTAGCAATTTAATCACCGACCTTACAATTGCTTTTGCTAAATATATATATATATATATATATATATATATAGATATAGATATTTTTGCATTCTTACTTGTTTTAATAGTTCAATATATTATATAGCAAATACATGTGCCCAAATACTGCTGTTCATTACCATTGTTTACCATCCTTTTTTTCCAGCCAGATAGGTAAGGTCATTTGGACATTAATCAGGCTCAGTTTGCATTAAGGAGCTCTAACCAGGTTCAATAGAGTCTAGAGCTCAGAGTATTATACATGTTTTTTGGGTCAAACACTAATATTATTATTGTAATTAGAATTTGCATGGCAGAATCAATGATGCTGGCAAATTCAAATTTTAAAGGATTCACCCAACTCTACGATAATATAAAGGAGTTCCACCAGGAGGTACTGCACATGGTACTAGGAAACTTCAGGGCAAGCCAAAATAGCCAAAGAATCGGACCTGTAAGATAATTACTAGTTACAAGATTTACTGAATGTCATTAGTCAAGGAGCAACACTATAATGATGTTCTGCTAAAGCAAGCCTTAGTAAAAGTATGTTAAACTCAAATCTTTCCCTTAGTTTATGAATTGCTAATACTGCATACCCTTATCTCAAAATATAGAAAAAATAGTTGCTGCAGTTGGAAAATCTCTACAGGATTAATAGGCAAATTACCGTTAAGAAGATTTTTGCAATGTAATCTCACTGTCTAAATTACAAAGAAGACCAGGTGCCTACAATCTAGTAAATCTTCTTTCAGAAAAAGATTTAAGAAAGTACAATTCAAAGGAAAAGTATTCTATCGATACAAACACCATTTATCCAGTGCAATGTGAACATGCTATAAAATTTTGGAGTTAGATAGAAGAACTGTGACATTCAATTTCTGAATGCTGATTAACAAGTTGCAATGATTCCCAGAATATCTGTGAAATTGACTGAAAAATAAGTGTCAGACATCTGGAAAATAGAACATGGAAACTGGTGAATGACTTTGTGTCCAGCAATTGCACTGGAAAATAGGGATCCATGATCCCTTCATTGAGCAGGAAGTGTGCGTCTTAAATTGTGAATAAAGAAACAAGGCATCAAGTTACGGATTTATTTTCCTTCTAGCAGACATCAACCAAACAGCTAGGTCATTTCTCCAAAATTGAAATTCTTTCATTGATGAAACATTAAAATCTTTTGTGGCATAATGTTATTATTTTTTCATTATAACTTCTGGAAAATGATAAAATTTCTTTAAAATTCTGCCCATAAAATCCAAATTTGTGTCTTATGCATTATCCATATTAAACTTGATGCTGAGCAAAAACTCAGTAAAGCAAATTTTACTAAACATTAAAAGTAGAAAAATTGTTTATTATTCAAAAAATCTAAGAAAGAGCAAAATCAGAAATAAAATCAGACAGTCTCTAAATATCTTAAACTGAAAGATAATGAATACAACAAACACAGTAACAAAGTACATATCAATGGAAAAAAGCTGCACAAATGGTAATTAATACAAAAAATTAAAACATCCTTAGGGCTCGTGCGCACATTGCGTTTTTTATTGCGTTTCTACAGCATTTTAAGCTGCAGTGTCACATTGTAAAAAGGCATGCGTTCTGCTTCCACAGCAAAGTCTATGAGAATCATCAAAATCCGTGCGCACAATGCTTTTTTGAACGCAGCATTTTGAAAGTCAAAAATTTGGCAAAATCTTTGTGTTTAAAAAAGCAGCATGTCAATTCTTTTGAGCATTTTCGCAGCATTCTACACCCATTGAAATCAATGAGTTGTTGAAAAACGCTACCAAAATGCTAAGCAGTGCTTTTGCACTGCATTTTTGTTGCGATCCGCATGTTTATTTGAAATAATAAATGCAGGTCTTTCGGTCTCTCGCTCTCTCTATCGATGTCGGTCTCTCCCTTCCACCCACTCGCTCATACTCACTGATCCACGATCACCGGCGCTGCGCTACACGGCGTCCACACTGTGTCGGCTTCTCCTCTTTTGAAAATGCCGGCCGCTCATTATTTCATCTCGTATTCCCTGCTTCCCCCGCCCACCGGCGCCTATGATTGGTTGCAGTCAGACAAGCCCCCACGCTGAGTGACAGCTGTCTCACTGCAACCAATCACAGCTGCCGGTGGGCGTGTTTATATCGTGCAGTAAAATAAATAAATAATTTAAAAAAAACAACGAGAAGTCTCCCCCAATTTTGATACCAGCCAGGGGTAAAGCCACACGGCTGAAGCCTGGTATTCTCAAGATGGAAAGCACGTTATTGTGAGCCCCCCAGCCTAATAATATCAGCCAGCAGCCGCACGTAATTTCCGCATCCATTCGATGCGACAGTCCTGGGACTCTACCGAGCTCATCCCGAATTGGCCAGGTGCGGTGGCAATTGGGGTAATAAGGATTTAATGGCAGCAGCGCATAGCTGCCACTAAGTCCTAGGTTAATCATGGCAGGTGTCTCCCCGAGATACCTTCAATGATTAACTTGTAATTTAAGGAAAATAAATACACACATCCAAAAAATCCTTTATTTGAAATAAAAGACAAACAAACACCCTCTTTCAACACTCTATTAATCCCCAAATACTCCTCCAGGTCCGACGTTATCCACATGAGGTACCACGACGCTGTCAGCTCTGCTATATGAAGCTGACAGCGAGCGGCCACAGACCATGACCACTCTCAGTCAGCTCCACGCAGCAACTGAAGTGAGCCGTGCGATCAGCAATGACATCACTCAGGTTACCCGCTTCCACCACTCTCAGGTCTCAATATATATATATATTTTATTTTGGCCCTTCTCAAAGTTTTCAATTGTGTTTCAGGATGAAAATAATAGTCATCACCCTAAATAAGGCATGCATGCAAAGCAAAGAAATGGGGGCCAGCACGATCTGAGAGTGGCATGCATCATAATAAAGTGCAAATTCACGGATTCCAACTGTACTATAATACAAAATGAGATTTTTAGCAAATAATTGATCAATTTATTAAGCCACCTCTGCCACTTCACAGCAAATCTCAATTGGGGGGTCCTACTCTATATTATGTATTTCATGCGCCATGCGGCCTCCTAGATAAAAAAATTATTGAAAGCAGAACCATATTGAAGCAAACATACCTGTAACTACAGATAAAAGATCAGCCCAGGTCCCAGCGTGTGTAGCAAACGTCACACACCAGGACAATATCAGAACTGACCTTCACAGTGCCAGACCAGCAGCCATAAATAAAGGCAGACCAGATCCAAGTATGGTGCTTAATTAGCAATGCCTGTGGAAAAGGGTAAGGCAACTAAATGTGAACAGCCACCAACAGGAGGAATATATTGCAAACCAAATTCAGGCGTGCATGGCATAGTGGTGGTAAGCCACCAGACCAATGTAACTACAATCATAACAGAGAAAGGGGGGCCAGGACGATCTGAAAGTGGCATGCATCATATAAAAGTGCAAATTAATGGATTTATTCCAACTGTACTATAATATAAAATGAGTTTTTTAGCAAATAATTGATCAATTCTTTGAGCCACCCCTGCCACTTTGTGCCACCTTGCCGGGCAGCTCAATTTGGTTTGTCCACCTTTTTTGATTTTGGCAATTGGTGACTGTTCACATTCAGCCATCAAGCCCGGTCCACAAGCTATTTAATTCATGTAGCATTTGTTTGGGCCTGTCCCGCCCACAGCCAAGATTCAGTCATGGGTACGGTATTGAAAAGCACCAGGTGAGTGCTGCTATAAACAGTTCTACATTTTCATATGTGAGGACGTATGGCACATTTTAAATAAAAATATTTTAGAGTAGGACAGCCCCAAAGAGATTTGCCGTGACGTGGCGGGGTAGCTGAAGAAATTGCAATTTTTTGCCAAAAATCTCAAATTTTGAAATAGTACAGTTTGAAATTTTAGTGCAGTGAATATCTTAATACATGCAATTTTTTAGTTGTACTGGCTTTTTTATTTGTATGCATACAAAGCAAACCTGCCATCCATATTTATAATTCACTTTATGCAAAATTGGCATCTTGTGGTCGTCCCGTAATAAAGATACTGTTGGCTCAAAATACTCCCCTTTAGTTTTAGGCATAGATTTTAGTTTACTCAGGATTTTAAAATGTACTAGTTAGGCTTCTGGAAGCTTCAGTTTTCTTCTTACAATTATCCATTTATCAACTCATGAAAATTATTAAACAAATGAACAAGCTAATTTTTTGACAGTTTTCTTCAGGGAAGAAGGTGACAAAGACTCTAGTGCCACCTAATGGTAGTAGCAATCCTACCGTTTTTCCCCAAAATATCTTATAATATCTTATATTAATTTTTTAAAAAAGAAGGGTGGGAACGCACAGCCAACTGGACAATAGACATAAATATGTGAGGGTCCACTGTCTGCTGAGAGAACAATGGAGATGAGAAGAAAAAGGGAGCAGATATAGGTACTCAACTCACCAATAATGCATAACAATAAGTATATAAATTACCAATAATTTAATTGAAAAATACACTCATTAAAAACATTTAAAAGGTAAAACACCAGACACAAGGGTAATACCAATGGATATGGTAGTATAACATAGCTTGGAAATCAACCAGCAATGTCCGTGGCCACAAGGACATATTTAAAAAAAATCCATCAATGTATAAATAGTTACTAGACAATGATACAGCTGGGAAAAAATAAGGATAAACAAGACAAGCCTACCAACAAACAATGTAATCAACCAAGGTATACATGTATACAACCAGTGTCCGGTGAACCCCCCAAGCCTGACGCGTGTCGCTCATCAAGTGAGCTTTATCAGGAGAGATTTGAGTTGAGAAACAGTCAGAAAACACATGTATATAAACACAAAATAAATAAAAAATTAAATGCCGGTGTTTGCGCAGCATGCCTCGGCGTCCGGAAGTGGCACAGGAGGCAGGAGGCAGTAGAATAAGTTCTGCGAAAGCGCCATCCAGCCTAAAGAGTACGGAGCAAATCGGCAAAAGCGAGCAACCGATAACAAAATTTGACAACCGCATCCTCACAAAATACAAATCATATGGATGGAAAAGTAAAAGCATTTATAAGCCCCTAATGTATCCGAACTCATGACATACATGCATACTAAAAAGTATCAGATTGATATGGAATAGTCATATGTCCCACATAGTCAAATAGATGAATATATAAATACATAGATATAAGAGTATATGGGACAGTATGTATGAGAGAAAACAACATAAGTATGTACTACTGCACAGAGGTATAATAAAAAGGAAGAAAATTGCGCACTGTTAAAGTAAATGGTACGATAGATCAAAAGTTGGAACACGCGCTTAAAATGCAAAAAAACACAAACATAGTAACGCATTCTTATACAAATAAACATGTGAAAATGATGGACAAACACATATCCTCTATAAGGTCCGCGCAATACAAAGGCAGAGATCATTATAAGTCAATAAATGCAGAGTGCAAATCTGAATGTGCAAATATGCAAATGCAAGACCTGAATGTGCAAGAGCACACATGCAAATAAATACGTATAAATAGAATGCACGCATATCCATAAGTACAGACACATCGCTCTCGAATTATATGTATTAGTAAATAGAGGTAAATGTCATGATAAGTCAATAAATGCAAAGCGCAAATCTGAATGTGCAAATATGCAAATGTGCAACCTGAATGTGCAAGATCACACATACAGATAAATGCATATAAATTAAATGCACGCATATCCATAAGTACAGACACATCGCTCGCAAGTTGTGTATTCGTAAATAAGGATGAATCTACAGCTGTCCTGCGTGAATTTAATAAAAAATCAAAAAGGGATCTATGTGGGTGAAGAAGTTACACCAGAAGTAGTCCCATTCAACAACACATGTAATGCAGTCAACATATGCTTAAAAAGTAACAGATAATTAATGAAAGGACGAATGAGCAATTCACATAAAGTGACTGGCACATCAGCAAGAGTTATAAAGGTGCATAAAATATCCAAGGGGTATCGAGAATCATGTCGGATAGAAGCCCAAAAGGACAAAGTTCATAAGAGGGTCCCAAAATTTGTTGTTGATGCCAATGTCTAACGATGGTAATTTGGAGTAGACATTCGGCCAGTAGTCATCATCAGAGGTAACATGTAGATGTTTAGAAATTCAGCAGAGGCTCAAAATGGGAACCAAAACACCAGAGAAACCAGGATAAACTATTCAAAACAAAGAAATAAAGAAAAATAGTTGTTATAGAACAAAAAACAACCACAATGTGGCTCAACCCAAAAAAACTGTAAAAAGTAGTTCCTCATTTAGGCCGAAGCAAGAAGCTGTATTTAAACGCCAGATCCATCTCGATTCTAATTGTAGGAGGCGCTTAGTCACATCGCCCCCTCTGATGTTACTTTTAATCCTATCCAGACCGACAACTCTGAGGCCTTTTGGGATACCCCCATGTTTATCAAGAAAATGGGTAGCAATAGAAGAAAGCTTCTTACCTTTGAGTAGATCACTTCTTGTCAGGTTAACTGTAGAGACATGTTTCTGTATGCGTCTTCGTAGTTCCTGCGTAGTGTCTCCTACATATAATTTGTTGCAGGAACAGATAATAACATAAATTACGCACAAAGTCTTACAATTAACAAATGTCTTCAATTTATGACAGTAGTTGTCCATGGGGTTTGTAAATGTGTCCCAAAGCGGGATCATTAATGGACAAACATTACAATCCCCACATGGCAACAAACTCGTATAAGGTAGACCACGACCAATACGTTGTTTTGGTCTGACAAAGTGACTCCTGGTGAGATGATCTCCAAGATTAGGTGCCTTCTTCGCTGTGATTAATGGTCAACCAATCAAGCCTCCCAATTTGGGATCGATCTTTAAAACCTGCCAGTGATTTTGTATTATTTTACCAAAGTCAGTCCATTGGTTAGGAAAACTCGTGGTGAGACGAACCCGTTGATCATCCACACGTTTCCTGGGAAGTAAAAGTGAATCCTGTGTTTCCACTCTGACATGTTGAAAGGCCCTAAATAAAGATTTTTTCGAATAACCCCGTTGTACAAACCTTTCTGTTAAACCCCGTGCCTGAAACTGGAAATCACCGTCATCAGTACAATTCCGTTGGGTTCTAAGAAATTGGCCAACGGGGATCCCCAATTTTCAGATGTCGTGGGTGAAAACTGGAAAAGTGAAGAAGCCGGTTTGTGGATGTAGGCTTCCGAAAGAGGTTGGTAAGGAGGCATCCATCCTGGATGTTCAGAGAAAGGTCCAGAAATATCCCATCTGTAGAGGAAATGGCTGAAGTCAAAAAGATGTTCAAAGAATTGTTGTTCAGGGTTGAAATAAACTCAAGGCAGTCCACTTCGGAGCCATTCGAAAAGAAGGCCACGTCATCTATGAATCTATGCCAGCCCAAGACATGGTCAAGGAATGGCACAGAGACATAAATAACCGTGGCCTCCCACCACCCGAGGAACAAATTAGCCACCGATGGGGCACAACGTGCTCACATTGCAACGCCCGTGATCTGCTTGTAGAAGATGCCATCAAAGGTGAAGTAGTTGTGTGAGAGGATGTACTTGAAAAGATCAATGATGAAAGAGTCGTGAAACCTGTCCAAGTTTGTCTTTTTGTCCAAGAAATACCCCATAACTCTGATACAGTCCTGATGCGAGATGTTGAAATATAATGATTCCACATCGCATGTCACAATTAGGGCACCAGTTGGTAAAACCAGATCCCTGTTTTTTTGAATAAATTGTGTAGTGTCCTTAAGTGCGAAGGCAGTGACTGTACCAAAGGCTGCAGGAAAACTTGAGATATGAACAGGCTTTCTCACACAAAATACCAATACCTGAAATGATTAGTCGGCCAGGTGGTCGGTGAATATCCTTATGCACCTTGGGCAAAAGATAAAAAGTTTCCACTGTCGGTTTAGGCACCCAGATATAATTCCTTTCTTTCTTCGTGATAATTTTCAGGTCCAGGGCGGAGTCCAAAAAATCAGCTAACCTCTTTTAAAAGACGGGTCCGAAGGTAATTTGCAATAAAATCTAGAATTCAGAAGTTGTCGCTTGGCTTCCTCCAAATACATGTTCAAAGGCCACAATACAACTTTTCCGCCTTCATCGGCTTCTTTAATTACAAAGTTTTTGTTGTCCCTTAATTCCTTTCTTTCACCGACATTGATGTTATGGCCAACACAAGGCTTGTCTGGTAACTTCATAATATCAGCCATGGTAAGTTGAAAAAACAGATTAACCGAAGGTATTAAGGAAAGTGGGGGTGAAGCTAATGACTTGTTTCTGAGTGGGCATACAGGCCTACCTGTTGCAGGTTCCGTCTCATTTAGCAGATCCAATAGATCCTGGAGCACCTGTTGGTCCGTTTCATTCAGGGTATCAAAAGCTTTAATTTGGTTGCAAATAGCCTGAAAGAGTAGTCTCCTGCAAAAAAGGTAGACGTCTTTAATAAGGGTAAATTTATCCACTGGATTGGTGGGGGAAAAAGTGAAACCCCGTTTTAAGACGTTCTCCTGTTCCGAAATAAGTACATGGTCAGATAAATTAATTACCTGTAGAGCACTGGCAGAGTCCACTGTATGATCCAGGTCTGAGAGTGGAGATATAGTGTCATTGATGATTAGTAGGGGGGACGCTTGTTCGGGCCCTTCCAGCCCACATTTCTGTGCCCTGACGCCTTGGCTTTCTTCTTACCCCTCCGGATGTGCTTCCTGCGTTGCTGTTGTCGGACCCTTAAACATCACTCTCACTAATGCTATTATTCCCACTCAGAGTAGTTGAAGAACTATTTTTGAAGGGGAATCCCTGCTATTTCCCCTATGTCTCCACTTGAAAGCTGTTGAATTAGAGAAATCATTGCGATCCCTTGTAAATTTGTTTTTCTTCCTCGCAATAATATCCTGTTCATATTTATCAAGATCAATACCCAGGAGGGTTTGAAAAGGATGAACCAGGCTCTCAAAATCAAAGCCCGACAATCTGGATTCCAAGGATTTAATATTAGCCTTAGTGGTGTTAAATAGGGCCCTATCATGTTCAACAAGCATGGACATGATAATTTTAGAACATTGCAATAAACCCTTTTCCTAAACCTCCTTAAAGGGGGACTCCACATCCCATGCCGGGAAAATTTGTACCCTCAAACCACGAGGGGCAATGCCAAACTTTAAATATTCTTCAAGGCTCCTAATGTTATACCAAAGCCTGATTCCATGTTTTTGAGCATTGATAATCTCCCTTGTTAATATGGTAAAGTCATCATTAGCAGGATTGGATGAGGTTGTACTAAATATATCTACTGTGCCATTAGTCCAAGTCGCCTCTCGTGTGTCCCAACTGGACACTATAACAAGCTAGAAACAAAACACCGATATATAAGCAATAGTTAAAACAACCAAGGCGTGCAATTCCCAGAACCGGACAAAACCGGAAAATATGAACTGATCGCCGCTGCTGCCGTGACCACCCTGATATGCGTTCCCCGAGCCATCCTTGCAGGCGCTTTCTTAAATCATCACTCTGCTCCGTCCTCTCACCATTACTGTGAAATTTTTCTGCAATATGTGAAGAACCTCGCATCTAACTCTCTGATATGGTTGTCCAAAGTGACCCAGGCTGTCTTCTTTTTGTGCTTAACGCAACAACCTTGAAAAAGGCATAAAAGCCGAAACGTCGGTGTTGCTCTGGTCGAGGTTTCACTTTTTGCAGTTTGTCCTAATAAATTCACTTGCATTCTATATTTTGTCCGCCCTTACTTCTTTGAGTGCTGGGGTTATACTAACTTAAATTATTTTCAGGGGATTTCTTACTTTTGGGGAAACAGGGTTGAAATCAGTTTTAACCCTTTCGAGGCACTTTCTACATGACTTACGATAGAAAGCCAAACGAGAAACTGTTTTTATAGATACAAGTTTCAGGATGTTTGTATAAGGAAATGGACTGAATTCTGTCACGTTGCTTCTGTTGAAGACACCAATTGCATTATTGTTTTGTCATGGAGTATAATGTAAATTGTGTCCTACCTCTATTGTAAATAACGTCATGTGCACAATGGTGATAATGTGATGTATTGTAATATGTTCCTGTGGGATAAATAGTAAGACTTTATGTAATCGGGTAATATGTTATAATGTATATTGCACAGCACTTGCATAAGTTAAGTTACCAGACAATAGGGTAAGAGATAGTTAAGTCTTGTGTCTAACCCACAATGGGAGGTGTTATTTGAGAAGGTAAGAGACAGTTGGTTCTACAAAAGTTAGTGAATTTTTGGCAAACAGGGGAAGGAGACCAAACAGAGACAGCATGATCCCTGAGTGTTGACCGAGACACAGAGCGAGAAGAATGTTGAGACTAGAGACTGACTCTCAAATTGAGCAGCCCCTGACAATAGGAGTCAGAGGACAGGACTCTACACCGTGTACAGAATTATTAGGCAAATGAGTATTTTCATCACATGATAATTTTTATACATGTTGTCCTACTCCAAGCTGTATAGTCTTGACAGCCAACTACCAATTAAGTAGATTAGGTGATGTGCATCTATGTAATGAGAAGGGATGTGGTGTAATGACATCAACACCCTACTGTATATAAGGTGTGCTTAATTATTAGGCAACTTCCTTTCCTTTGGCAAAATGGGTCAGAAGAGAGATTTGACGGAATCTGAAAAGTCCAAAATTGTGAGATGTCTTGCAGAGGGATGCAGCAGTCTCGAAATTGTCAAACTTTTGGAGTGTGATCACCAAACAATCAAGTGTTTCATGGCAAATAGCCAACAGGGTCGCAAGAAGCGTGTTGGGCAAAAAAGACGCAAAATAACTGTCCATGAATTGAGGAAAATCAAGCGTGAAGCTGCCAAGATGCCATTTGCCACCAGTTTGACCATATTTCAGAAAACGACCACCTTTGAACAAGAAACATAAGATAAAACGTCAAGGCTGGGCCAAGAAATATCTTAAGACTCATTTTTCAAAGGTTTTATGGACTGATGAAATGATAGTGACTCTTGATGGGCTAGATGGATGGGCCAGAGGCTGGATTAGTAAAGGGCAGAGAGCTCCACTCCGACTCAGATACCAGCAAGGTGGAGGTGGGGTACTGGTATGGGCTGGTATCATCAAAGATTAACTTGTGGGACCTTTTCGGGTTGAGGATGAAGTGAAGCTCAACTCCCAGACCTACTGCCAGTTTCTGGAAGACAACTTCTTCAAGCAGTGGTACAGCAAGAAGTTGGTATCGTTCAAGAAAAACATGATTTTCATGCAGAGCAATGCTCCAGTAAAAGTCTAAAAGATGAAAAAATAATGACATGGCCCCCTTGTTCACCTGATGTGAACCTCCTAGAAAAACTGTGGTCCCTCATAAAATGTAAGATCTACACAGCGTAGCTCTCCACAGGTGGTCCTTGGCTCTTGGAGAATTTTTTTGATAATTCTTCTCACTCCTCTGTTTGAAATCTTGCAGGGAGCACCTGTTCGTGGCCAGTTTATAGTGAAATGATGTTCTTTCCACTTCCAGGTTATGGCCACAAAAGAGCTCACTAGAACCTTCAGTAGTTTAGATATTTTTCAGTAATCAATGCCATCAGTATGTTGGCCATATATGCCAATTCTGGTGCTTTGCCCTGGCTCTCCCATTTGCCCTGGTGCAATGGAAATTGGAGTAAAGGTAGTTGGGGATAATGTGAGCTGTGTCGTGTCAGTTGGCATCAAGCACTGGTTTTAATAATGGAGAGGAATCTTATCAGACACCCCTATTATTAACCCAGTAAGTGAAAAGAAAAAAACAAACTCACAAAGATAATTTGTTTGAAGAAACACCAGCCTACACTTTCCCTGGTTCACCATTTTATTAAAAAAATTCATGCAGGTCCGACATAGCCCAAAGAATCCGACCAGTCTAAGGAAAGGAACCTTAAGGACATAAAAAGAAAGAAAGAAAAATATGACACTGTCTCTTGTTCACCAATTTATTAGAAAGCAAAGTTCCCTGCTGCGGTATATTTCAGCGGTTCCCACGACCTTCTTCGATTACCTGGATCAAGACTATGGATCATGAAAATTAGGCTCCACAGGCTTTTAATAGCAGCCAGTCCTGGCTAACGCTTTGCACCGTGAGACCTGTCACTCTGATGAGCGGTAATATTCCTGACGTCACCACTCATAAGTATCCTGGGTCTCGCGGTGGACAGCATGAGACAGGACTGGCTGCTGTTTAAAGCCTATGGAGCTTCATTCCGATGCTCCATAGTCTTTGATCCACGTATCGAGGAGCGTCGTGGGAATTGCTGGACTATGTTGGAGCTGGGAACTTTCGTTTCTAATACATTGGTAAACAAGGAACAGTGTCTTGATTTTATTTCTCTTTTTTTCATGTCTTTCAGCTTTCCATCTCTGGATTACGTTGCAATCACAGGACTATGGTGGACCTGAATTTTTTTTTTTTTTTTTTTTTTTTTTTATAAAATGGTGAACCAGAGAAAGTATGAGTAGTGTGTCTCAAATAAAGAATTTGTGTGTCTGATTTTTTTTTTTCATTTACTGGGCTAATAAAGGGGGTGTTTGATGGACATCTACCCATAACTAACACCATGGCTTGATGCCAGCTGACACCAGACAGCTCCCATGAACCCCAACTACCATTACTCCAATTTCCACTGCACCAAAGCAATCGGGTATAGCCAAAGCAAAGTGCCAGAATTGTGCCACTTCTGTGTTGGCTGCAGCCTGGTATTTTTAGGCTGGGAAGGGTGCAATAACCCAGTTCCCAGCTTGATAATATCTGTCCGGAAGCTCTCAACTTTATATTTACTTTGTTAGTCATCAAAAATAGAGGTGACCCCACGTTGTTTTTTCATTTACGGTAATTATTTATTTATTTATTTAATCATCAAAAGCTGTCCTATCAGCTCCACAGGGTGTAAATGTTTATATGTATGTCACCCTTCCTCCCTATCTAATCTATATAGTATTTATCTCTATAGATCCAATAAAAATAAAAAGACTCTATTCTCCAATGATTAATGTAAATATCCCTTATTGGTAAATCAATTCAAATGCAAATATATGTATTAAGATAAAAAAGATAAAGGATACAAGATAAAAGATAAAACATGGGAATGTGTAGGATGCAAAAAGCAGACCCAGAGCACAAAATAAAAACAATATTGTCTAAAACAAACCACAACATTGGTTGTGTAAATAACATTTAATAATGGATGGTAGTGATGCATAAGGTAAATAGGTAAGCAAGTAAACGTATATAAAGACATAAGAAAGTAAACAGGGTTTATGTGAATAATTCCTTCAAGGTATCAAATACTGGAGACTGACAAAGGAAAGAGCTAAGACAAGGCAAACGAATTAGCAGGTCAAAGTGCAAATCAAATAACAACCACACATAAGGGTATGTGCACACGTTGCTTTTTTTTCAGCGCGGAAAAAAACGCACCCTCTGGCAGAGGGGAGAATTGTAAACAATGCTTTTTGAGAAACAACGCATCGAAAACGCATGCGTTTTTCATGCGTTTTTCATGCATTTTTCATGCGTTTTTCATGCGTTTTCCATGCGTTTTTTTAGGTGAGTTTTTTAAGACTTGGGTACCTATACGTCAGAAAACCCCCACAAGTGACCCGATTTTGGAATCTGCACCCCTCAAGGATTTTATTCAGGAGTATATTAATCATTTTGAATCCACAGCTACTTCCCCCAAAATGTAGCTGTAGCAACAATATTCTCACTGTTGGGCTATGTGGCCATGATCCAGCGACACGGCGTCTAGTACACAGTGTCAGCCTTCCTGCAGAGATGTGAGTGTTTCCCACGGGAGAACGCAGCTGCCCATGCCCACGATTTGGGTTCAGGCTGCTGGGGAGCTCTATTCTACCTGCAGAGAACACTCATCTCCGCAGCATAAATTGACATGCTGAGGCTCGGGAAGCTGCTTCACAGGTCGGTTTATGCTGCAGAGAAAAGAAGCACAGTGGGCATGAGATTTCTAAAAATCTTTCCACTGTGCTTCTACTGCACAACGCAGCGTCATGGATGCAGGGAAAACACTCTGCGCCCAAAACGCTGCAAACCCCGATTGTGGGCATCCAGCCTAAAAAGCGTCAATGGAGGTCAAATATATATACAACGTCCCACCCCCCCCTGCATATTCTAAGCTGGCACCTTTAGTACCTTTCATGTGGCACTAAAGGGTGCCTAGCCTAGTTTTTATCACAAAAACAAAAAAAAAATGGCGTGGGGTCCCCCCTATTTTTGATAGCCAGTCAGGGTAAAGCAGACAGCTGTAGCCTGCAAACCACAGCTGGCAGCTTCATCTTGTCTGGTGATCAATTTGGAGGGCTCCCCAGGTTTTTTTTTTTTATTTATAAATAAAAATAATTAAAAAAAAATAACATGGGGTCCCCCCAAATTAGATCACCAGCCAAGGTGAAGCTGACAGCTGAGGTCTGGTATTCTCAGGGTGGCAAGAGCCATGGTTATTGGACTCTTCCCAGCCTAAAAATAGCAGGCCACAGCCGCCCCAGAAGTGGCGCATCCATTAGATGCGCCAATCCTGGCGCTTCGCTCCAACTCATCCCGCTCCCTGGTGCGTTGGCAAACGGGGTAATAAATGGGGTTGATACCAGATGTGTAATGTCACCTGGCATCAAGCCCAGCAATTAGTGATGTCACGGCGTCTATCAGACACCCGACATAACTAATTGACAGTAAACAAAAGCAAAAAAAGACAACAAAAATTTTTTTATTAGAAAAAACACTCCCCAAATCATTCCCTTGTTCTCCAATTTAATAAAAAAAATGGGTCCGCAGAAATCCATTTGGATGTCCCACGTCGGCTCTGGACCTTCTAGAATATGGGGGCACGTTCAGGGAACGTATCCCCCATTTTCTAGGAGGGCAGACCCTCCATTTGAGGAGAGTGGGTGCAAAAATCTGCACCCACTCTCCCCGGGTCACAGCTGCAGAGTGCCGAGCAGCCAGCACAGCTCACACTGAACACAGTGCTGGCTGTCAGCTGCTCTGCTCATGTGACCGGCCAGCGTCTGCTGTGAAGGAGGAGGGAGCCGCGGGGGATCAGCGCTGCAACCGGACAGGTATGTATGACACCGGGGGGAATTGGGGTGAACGGGCAGGGCCTGGGTGCATTTTTCTGTCGCATGTCTCAAGGCACATGAGACAGATAAAATAGGAGCAGGGCGGCCGGTGCGCTACTGTGCGCGCGGCCATGTTGGATTTTGTTGGGTCGGGGCGGGCACTTTGGCGACACCGGGGGCTTTCCTGAACTTTGCCAGGACGTGAGGTCAACAGGAAACCTCTTGACCTCACTTCCAGGTAAATGCCTGCGTTCTGGCGTGCCGACAAAGCCCGCGGACCGCAACAAAAAAGCAGCTCACTGCGGTGTAGCTGCGTTCTGACCCCACATCATTGATTTCAATGGGGGAGAGAACGCAGCCACACCGCACAAAAGAAGTGACATGCTGCTTTTCTTTCCGCACCGATTTTTGGCATCAAAAACGCTGCGTTTAGAAACGCAGCGTGTGCACTGATTTTTCAGCTTTCCCATACACTTTGCTGGGAAAGCTGAACGCATGCAATTTGCCACTGAAACGCTGCGGTTCAAAACGCAGCGTTTCCGCGGTAAAAAACGCAACGTGTGCACACAGCCTAACTATTATAATATGTTTAACCCCTTAATAACAGAGCCAATTTTGACCTCAATGACCAGGCCAAATTTTACAATTTTGACCAGTGTCACTTTATGATGTAATAACTTTGTAATGCTTCAACGGATCCTTATATTTCTCAGATTGTTTTGTCAGGACATATTTCCCTTCATGAAAGTGGTAAATTTAGTACAAAAATGTTTGCGTTTATTTGTGAAAAAAATTGTAAATATGGCTAAAATTTTGAAAATTTTGCAATTTTTAATTTTTATATTCCTAAACCATTTCAAACATGTCTACTTTACATCAGAACAATTTTTGAAAAATATTTTTTTTGTTAGGACGTTAGAAGGGTTCAAAGTTTATTAATTGCTAATTTTTAGAACAAAATGTGTTAAATAATTTCTTAGGGACCACATCATATTTGAAGTAACTTTGTGAAGCCTAGATGATACCCAATACCTAATACCCTAGGTGATACCCAGTAGTGACACCATTCTAAAAACTGCACCCCTCAAAGTGCTCAAAATCACTTCCAAGAAGTTTATTAACCCTTCAGGTGCTTCTAGGTGATTTTACCTAAAAATGTTGCTTTAGCCTTAATTTATTTACTTTCACAAGAAACAGTAAAACAAAATGGACCGCAAAAACTGTTACCCAGGTTCCTCTAAGTGCACTAATTACCCCACATGTGATTGGAAACCTCTGTTTGGACAAACAGGAGGGCTCGGAAGGGAAGGACCGCCATTTAAATTTTGAAAGACAAATTTGGCTGAAATAGATTGGGGTCACAATGTTGCTTTGCAGGGGCCCTAAAGTACTTAAACACTAGAAACCCCCCATAAGTGACCCCATTTTAGAAACTAGAGCCCTCAAGCATTTTGTCGAGGGTTATAGTGAGCATTTTAGACCAACAGGTACTTCACAAAATTTGATAACATTAAAGGGAATCTGTCAGGTCAAAAAAGTGTTCTGACCTACAAGCAGGAGCCTGTGTGAGCTATTAACCCCTTCCTACCCATCCATGTGTTGTTATATTGTGTAATATGAAAGTAATAAAATACGTTTTATTACTTTCATATGTCCTATGTAAATAGCATAGATCTCTAGCCCCATGGGCATCTCATCACTCTGTGGGCGTCTACATGTTTTCCATGGTATCACGCCCCTGCACCATGGATTTACATCAGCGACATGACCGTCGCTACTTCAGAATCTCGCACGCGCTTACTATTCTCACTACCTCATCCTGGTGTTTGTGCATCGGCTTCTGATGCGCACTGCGCATGCTCAGAAGACGCCTGCATTCTAGTCATGTGCAGTGCCTGTCAGAAGCTGACAAGCAAGCACCAGGATGAGAAGGTGACGAGAATGGTAAGCGCGCACGTGAGATTCTGAAGCTGCAGAAGTGATGTCGCTGATGTAAATCCATGGTATCACGCCCACAGGGGCGTGATACTGTGACGCCCTGGCCTATCAGGTCATCACAGGGTATTGTGCAATCTGCCCTTTTGCACATTATCCACCTCCTCCTTGGTTATGGACCCCTAACTATTGGTGTTGTCAAGAACAGCTAATTAAAATCCTAGGAACACTGCACCACACCCACCAGACACACCAGTGGACGGCCTGAGTGGAATAGGGTCGCCCTCGTGGGGGGTTGGTTAAGGGAGGGTCAGGAGTGTCAGGAGACAGTGAGTTGGAGAGTGACTCTCGAGAGGAGAGGTCATGGAGCGGTGAAGTGTTGGAGGAGAGAGAGGAGACAACAGGAGCTGGGCTCCTTGAGACTAATAGGTGTCAGACGTTGGTCTGGACCTGGTAGGAGCTGGACCCCAGTCACAGGGAATCGTGACAAGGGGCACGGACTGTCGAGGAGGACAGCCGGCAGCCTTGAGCTATCACCAGGAAGGGGCCAGGGCACGACGGGGTATGTGGACCCTAGGTCAGGAAGAATCTTCAGGCGTCTTGACAATTTACCCGACGAGGACGGAGCCTTCAAGATCCGTTCTCCACCTGCTACAAAATCGGGGTACTAGCGCAACGAGGGGGATAGGACTTTCCACTAACATGGTCCAGAAAATCCCAAGCGTGAACCCTGAGAGCAAGCTCACCCAGTTAGCCATACTGGTGAGCGGGACCCTACTAATTTCATACTATAGGGACCAACTAGAGGACAAGGTGCCAAGGAAAAGGTCACAGACTAACAGGCAACACCAATGGGCACGGGATCCAGGCATGCTCCCTCCAAGTGACAACGGTGTCCAGAACTTTGGTTTACCACAGTTGTCGGTGTCAGTGTTATTGGAATGAGTCAGTACACAAATGACCCCCCGACCGTCCCAATGGCACCTTCCCGTCACCTACACCGAGTCCCGGGGCATTCCCCTAACCGTGGAGGGGTTAAACATCTGGCTGCCTACACCATCGCCACCGGGTACTCCCCATTGCAGCTGTGGTACTCCATATTACCACGCACCACGGGTGGTGTCAAAAACTGTCCATAAAATCTCCTGTCAATAACCCCCCTTTTATTCCGAGTGGCCGCGCGACCCTGACCCCCAGGTCCGGAGACCCCTCGAGCCACCGCGGATCCGGATCTGAGCAGCGGCGGCAGGCTGTTGACGCAAGGCGGCACACCCTGGAAACTTTGGCGCCACAAACAGGATTCGAGCAGGACCCACTTACCCGGCTGACGTGCGCGTTAGAACCAAAAAACGCGAGTCAAAATTCCTTTTCCCGCCATTTCCGCCATTTTTCGCCATCTTTTCGCACCAAAACGCCATCTTTCCCGTGAAAGTGCGCAAATCAGAAGCCCCGCCCTTTGTCCTGAGTGTGAGGCCGGAACCGGAAGTTCCCAGAGGGCCACAGTGAGCGAAGGAGTGCGAAGCAAAAACCGAGGGGGCGTGCCAGAATGTAACAACAGCGGAAGAGAAGCAGGGATGCCAGGACTGTCCATACAATCCCCTGTAAATAGCCTCCCTTTTATTCCGAGTGGCTGTGCAACCCCGACTCTCAGGTCCGGAGACCCCTCGAGCCACCAAGGATCCGGATCCGAGCAGCGGCGGCAGGCTGCTAACGCGGGGGCGGCACAATACCATAGAAAGCATGTAGACACCCACAGTGCGATGTGACGCCCATGGGGCTAGAGACCTATGCTATTTACATAGGACATATGAAAGTAAAAAAACGTATTTTATTACTTTCATATTACACAATATAACAACACAGGGATGGGTAAGAAGGGGTTAATAACTCACTAAGGCTCCTGCTTGTGTGTCAGAACGCTTTTTTGACCTGACAGGTTTCCTTTAAGTCATCAAATTTAAAATTTTCCTTTTTTTTTTCTCAAAAATGTTGCTTTAACATCAAATTTCTCACTTTTACAAAAGGTAACAACAAAATGTGGATCCCACAATTGTTTATCTAATTTCTTATGGAAGTGGTGATAGCCCACATGTAGACAAAAAGTTCTGATTGGTCAAACTGGAAGTTTCAGAACGATCGAGCATTATTTGAATTTTGCAACCCAAATTTGGCTGAAATAGATTGTGGGCACCATGTTGCATTTGCAGGGCCCCTAAGGTACCTAAACAGAAGAAACCCCAAACAAGTGACCTCCTTCTGGAAACTAGACCGCTCAAGGATTTTATCTAGTGGCATAGAGAGCCTTTTGAACCCACATATTCTTCACAAAATTTGATAACATTAGGTCATCATATTGAAAATGTTCATTTTTTTCATAAATATGTTGCTTTATCATCAAATTTTGCACTTTTACCAGAGGCAACACCAAAAGCTAGATGCTACAGGTTGTTACCCACTTTCTTATAAGTGTGGCGATACTGTCCATGTAGTCAAATAGTTCTGTTTGAATAAATGGGAGGGTTCAGAATGGAAGAAGCAATATTGAAATTTTGTAAAGCAAATTTAGCTGAAACAGATTGCGAGCACCATATCGCATTTGCAGGGCCCCTGAAAATGAAAATTATGTTTATGTTTTTTCCACTAAAATGTTGTTTTAGCCCAAGATTTGTAATTTTCACAATGGATAATAGAAGAAAATGGAACCCATTATATGTTACGCAATTTCTCCCAAGCACAGTAACATGGTCAAAAACTAAAGTTTGGGCTTATGGCATGGCTCGGAAACCAAAAAGTGCTATTTGATTTTTGGAACAAAAATTTAGACAATGTGTTACATTTGCAAAGCTCCTGAGGTACCAGCAATGTAGAAACACCCACATGTGACCCCATTTGACAAAATAAACCCTATAATGAATTCATCTATTGGTGTGCTGAGTATGATTAATTCACAAGCTACACAGAATTGTGTTAAGCTGGTGTCACAGACAGCGACAACGACAACGACGTCGCTGCTACGTCACCATTTTCTGTGACGTTGCAGCGACGTCCCGTCGCTGTCGCTGTGTGTGACATCCAGAAACGACCTGGCCCCTGCTGTGAGGTCGCCGGTCGTTGCTGGATGTCCAGCTTCATTTTTTGGTCGTCACTCTCCCGCTGTGACACACACATCGCTGTGTGTGACAGCGAGAGAGCGACGAAATGAAGCGAGCAGGAGCCGGCACTGGCAGCTGCGGTAAGCTGTAACCAGCGTAAACATCGGGTAACCAAGGGAAGACCTTTCCCTGGTTACCCGATGTTTACGCTGGTTACCAGCCTCCGCTCTTGCTGCCAGCGCCGGCTCCTGCACTGTGACATGTGGCTGCAGTACGCATCGGGTAATTAACCCTATGTGTACTGTAGCAAGGAGAGCAAGGAGCCAGCGCTAAGCAGAGCGCGCGGCTCCCTGCTCTCTGAACTGTGACATGTAGCTGCAGCACACATCGGGTTAATTAACCCGATGTGTACTGTAGGAGAGCAAGGAGCCAGCGCTAAGCGCGGCTCCCTGCTCTCTGCACATGTAGAACAGCGACGTTATGATCGCTGCTTCTGCTGTGTTTGACAGCTTAGCAGCGATCATAACAGCGACTTACAAGGTCGCTGTTACGTCACCGAAAATGGTGACGTAACAGCGACGTCGTTGTCGCTGTCGTTTAGTGTGAACCCAGCTTTAGATTGGGCCGTGAAAACAAAAAACATAGGGTTTATTTGTTATGCAATAATATCCAAAACTGGCAGCACCTGATATGTAGCTGTACACTACTATTTGATTACAAGGCAGGGATCAGATGGGAAGGAGCGCGACTTGGTATTTAGAAATCAGATTCTGTTTGAAAAGATTGTGGTCTCCATTAGCCGAGCCCCTGAGGTGCCAGATCAGCAGAAACCCCACAAGTTACCCCATATTGGAAACATCACTGCAAAAGGAATTCATCTAGTAGTGAGTAGCTGTAGTGAGTATTTTGAACCCACAGATGCCTCAGAGAATTTTATAACATTAGAATATGGAAATATAACATTTTAGTGGTAAAAATGTATTTTGTTTTCTATTAACTCCTAATTTGTCAGTTACAAAAGGGTTAAAATATGTAAATGGAACCCTCAATTTATTACGCAATTTCTCCCGAATGCGGTGATGCCCTAAATGTCATCAAAAACTATTGTTTGGCCACATGGCAGGACTGAGCAGGTAAGAGCGATATTTGGCTTTTGGTGAACAGATTTTGCTAAATTAGTTTGCGGTGTACATTTGAGGAGCCCTTAAGGTGCAAGAACTGCAGAAACACCCCAAAAGTGACCCCACTGTAAAAATGTCACCTATTAAAAAATGTATCTATGGCTGCAGTGACTATTTTGTAGCATCCATGTGAAACGCCCGCGCTGGGGCTTGCAGGGTTCGCACGGTCACCGGGCCGGTGGTATTCGGGGTCAGGCTGTGAGTGGCCCGACCCGGCTTCCGTGACCCCTGGCGGGTTTCAATAAAAGGAAAGTCCCAAAGTCAATCCGGTGTTACAAGGGGGATGGAAGGAGGGTAACGGGTTCCTGGGGAGCTTGCCATCACTCTCCCCAGGAGACGGTACGGGACGGGGATGGGGGATGCTTGCTGCGCCACTCATGGTTTGCGGCCAGGTGTTCAGCCGCCGCTGCGCAGTCTCTCTCCGGGGCAGGTGTTACGGGCAGCCGGATGGAATCGCTCCCCACAGGTGGGGTTGGGTAGCCCCGGGAGGTTTATGAGACCCAGGGCAACAGTCCTCAGGGACACCGGGGGCACAGGGCGGTGGCATTACTCACACCAGTCACGGAGTGCGGTTCCAGTTGTTCTTTATTTAAAGTCCATTCCACATCGCACTCGGGTGCTGGTCCTCGCCGCCTGTAGCCTTTGGTCGGTCCCGGGCAGGTAGGAGGAAGGGGGGTCCGGTGAGGTGTTTTGGGGGTCTCTCCCTTTCGTGTGCGTTAGTGCCGTCCCTGTGGCATGGAGCATCTTGGGAACTCGCCGCCTCTCTGTCTCTCTCATCCCGGTAGCGGACACCACCAACCTCCACCGAGTACAACTTTCTCCAGGGATCCCCAGTCCTCAGCTCCATTCCCTTCCTCTAGGTGTTATCAGCCCTGGTCTCATGGCATCTCCTCAACAGGAGCTGTCCTGTGGACGTCGGCACTCTCCTGCAGCCTCTGACTTTCTGCCTAAAACTTCTGTGTGCTCTGCCCGAAACTCACTCCTATTCAGGACCCCTCCCCTTGAGTTGTCATGGAATGGCCTGTGTGCAGCCACCTGCTCATTAAGGAGACAGGATGAGTCATAGGCTCAAAATTACATGCTGCAAAAGCTATTAACTCCTTCCTGCCAGTGTGATGTGAGTGTGTGTGTGTGGACTTCACTCTTCCTGCCTGGGAAAAAATGGGGTAACATTTAATACCCTGTATTGACCCAGTTGCAGGGGTGTTACACTTGCTACACTCTTTTTCTGGAGCTTGCAAATATGACAGCTTAGTGCCCATACATTGTACCCATATATATTGTAACGCCCCTATACATTGTGCCTCGTTTGTGCTTCTGAAGACACCCACCCTGTAAATTGTTAGGTGCACTTTCCCTACTACAAAAATGCCACACGTGGCTCCTTATGGCGATTTAGGCACAGGGGGCTCAGAAGAATGGGGGTATATAGATTTGGGAGCGCAGACATCACTGGATTAAATTTGGGAGGTGGGAGCCATATCACATTTCTAGAGATCTTGTTCTATCAGTAATCTGGGAGCCCACAATATTTGCAGTGACAGATGGCGGACCTGAATCGAGGCTGGTTTTGTGCGGGATAAGTAAGGGGTTTTAGTGGTAACAGTTTGGGGTAAAGAACATTTTTTGATCGCTTTCATCATAACGTTGAGATCACATTCTTGTGTTCTGTGCTGAACACTTATATCTGTGTTTCCTTGTAAATCCTCCAAAAATGTGATTCAGACCTGACCTCCAACGGAACCACTCACTATAATGAGGCAGATAGAGACAGTTTGGACTTCATTTTGCACCTGTTTCACCAGTGTCACCAGAGTCCATCTCTTTAGGTGTGTACAGAGCTGTGTTCATCCACATTTTTTATGCATAGAAAGACTCCTAAAATAATGTGTTTTCAATGGGGTTTTATCTGAATTTTTTGGATTGACACGGAAACCCCGACATAAGTGTTCAAAGGAGTGCACAGGATAAATATCAGCTGAACTTTATTCCGAATCTTGGGAACAAATAACAGTACAGAAAAAGTTCTTATTTTAATTTTTTGCGCGGTTCTCCGTTCGGTATTAGTGATAGGACAGTAAAAATGCTTTTTTTTTATATACTGTATATAATAAGTCATTTTTCTGTCTTAATATACTGAGAGCTGTAAATAAATTTTTGGAAAAGAGGTCAATATAGGGGCTTACTTTCTGCGTAACGTGTTGGATTTTTTGGGGGACTATTTTGGAGCACATAATATTTTTGATTGCTTTTTATTCAGATTTTTCAAGTGAAGATCGAACAAAAAACAGCGATTCACTTATTATTTTTTTATATATTTTTTCTGCGCATTTCAGTGTGTGGTAAAAGTGATAAAATCGATCCTGTCTTCGGGGGTCTATAAAACCCCATTTAACCATTCAGATACAGTCAGGGCCAGAAATATTTGGACAGTGACACAAGTTTTGTTATTTTAGCTGTTTACAAAAACATGTTCAGAAATACAATTATATATATAATATGGGCTGAAAGTGCACACTCCCAGCTGCAATATGAGAGTTTTCACATCCAAATCGGAGAAAGGGTTTAGGAATCATAGCTCTGTAATGCATAGCCTCCTCTTTTTCAAGGGACCAAAAGTAATTGGACAAGGGACTCTAAGGGCTGCAATTAACTCTGAAGGCATCTCCCTCGTTAACCTGTAATCAATGAAGTAGTTAAAAGGTCTGGGGTTGATTACAGGTGTGTGGTTTTGAATTTGGAAGCTGTTGCTGTGACCAGACAACATGCGGTCTAAGGAACTCTCAATTGAGGTGAAGCAGAACATCCTGAGGCTGAAAAAAAGAAAAAATCCATCAGAGAGATAGCAGACATGCTTGGAGTAGCAAAATCAACAGTCGGGTACATTCTGAGAAAAAAGGAATTGACTGGTGAGCTTGGGAACTCAAAAAGGCCTGGGCGTCCACGGATGACAACAGTGGTGGATGATCGCCGCATACTTTCTTTGGTGAAGAAGAACCCGTTCACAACATCAACTGAAGTCCAGAACACTCTCAGTGAAGTAGGTGTATCTGTTTCTAAGTCAACAGTAAAGAGAAGACTCCATGAAAGTAAATACAAAGGGTTCACATCTAGATGCAAACCATTCATCAATTCCAAAAATAGACAGGCCAGAGTTAAATTTGCTGAAAAACACCTCATGAAGCCAGCTCAGTTCTGGAAAAGTATTCTATGGACAGATGAGACAAAGATCAACCTGTACCAGAATGATGGGAAGAAAAAAGTTTGGAGAAGAAAGGGAACGGCACATGATCCAAGGCACACCACATCTTCTGTAAAACATGGTGGAGGCAACGTGATGGCATGGGCATGCATGGCTTTCAATGGCACTGGGTCACTTGTGTTTATTGATGACATAACAGCAGACAAGAGTAGCCGGATGAATTCTGAAGTGTACAGGGATATACTTTCAGCCCAGATTCAGCCAAATGCCGCAAAGTTGATCGGACGGCGCTTCATAGTACAGATGGACAATGACCCCAAGCATACAGCCAAAGCTACCCAGGAGTTCATGAGTGCAAAAAAGTGGAACATTCTGCAATGGCCAAGTCAATCACCAGATCTTAACCCAATTGAGCATGCATTTCACTTGCTCAAATCCAGACTTAAGACGGAAAGACCCACAAACAAGCAAGACCTGAAGGCTGCGGCTGTAAAGGCCTGGCAAAGCATTAAGAAGGAGGAAACCCACCGTTTGGTGATGTCCATGGGTTCCAAACTTAAGGCAGTGTTTGCCTCCAAGGATTCGCAACAAAATATTGAAAATAAAAATATTTTGTTTGGGTTTGGTTTATTTGTCCAATTACTTTTGACCTCCTAAAATGTGGAGTGTTTGTAAAGAAATGTGACAATTCCTACAATTTCTATCAGATATTTTTGTTCAAACCTTCAAATTAAATGTTACAATCTGCACTTGAATTCTGTTGTAGAGGTTTCATTTCAAATCCAATGTGGTGGCATGCAGAGCCCAACTCGCGAAAATTGTGTCACTGTCCAAATATTTCTGGACCTAACTGTACCTTTTGCGATTGACAGTAGCATTTAAGGGGTTAATTGTCCCCGATCGGTTCCAAAAGCAGTCGGGGCCGATGTCCATGGGTGTCAACTGTTATGTACAGCTGACACCTGAGGGATTTCCGCTCACGGGGTCGCATTATTCACTTATTTTTCAGCACCGTTAAAAAGGGGAGCTGAGGAATGAAGCCGCTATAAAAAGGCGTATCAGCGGTCGTTAGGGGTTAATACACTAATGCAGAAGCATAGTTACTATATGAATGTGTTCCTGGGACTCCCACAGGTCTTTTTACACTCATGTTGACAATGAGGCCAAATAGATTTGTATTACCTATCTCTATAGCATTTACTGGTGTCTAAAAACACATGCAAAAAAGCAAGGAAAAATACAGCAAATTTGCAATCTGTTTTCTATCTGCGTTTTTATAGCGTATTTCACTGAGTTCATTGAAGTCAAGGGGTGAAAAGATGCTGCAAAAACACTGAGAGAATTGACATTCTGTAGGTTACTTTCTGCTCCAAATCTGCAAGTCACAAATAGCAATGTATGCACTATATTTCAGGATTCTCACTGACTTTGCTAGAATCAGCATTCCCTTCAATTTTGTGACAAATCTGCACTCAAAAAGGCATTTGAAAATGATAAAAATGCAATTTGTGCAAACAGCCTAAGGCCCCTTTCACACGTACGTGCCTCCGGTACGTGTTTGGCAGTTTTCTCACGTACCGGAGACACATACACACATAGACCAAGGTATTCTAATGGATTTGGATACACGTAAGTATTTTCGCACGGACCATGTGTCCGTTCCGTACTTACGTGTGTCCGTGTGTTTCTCATGCCGACATGTCCGTTTTATCTCCAGCATCACAGGTGTCACACGGAACGCAAACGTGTCACACGGAACGCAAACGTGTCACACGTAATGCAAACGGACCACACAGATGTGTTCCATGTGACACGCACCGGAGAAAAGACGGAGAACACACGTGGGCCATAAACACAGCTCACGGAAGGCAAAACGCACCTCGGACATGTTCGTGAAAAAGGCGCGTGGTTTTTCACGGACGTGTGAAGGGGGCCTAAAAGTCAGTTTAAGAAAAACAGATCGCAGATGCCCTAGTACCACGACATGGCCGCTTACCTGGTCTAAAGCCAATCATCCCTATTAGATGACTGTTAGGGGTACTTTACACGCTGCGACATTGCTACCGATATATCGTCGGGGTCACGTCGTTAGTGAAGCACATCCAGCGCCGATAGCGACATCGCAGCATGTAACACTAATGAGTGACGATCAACGATCGCAAAATCGTTCCAAAATGGTGATCATTGACAAGTCGTTCATTTCCTTAATGTCACTGCTGCCACCGGTATGATGTTGTTCGTTGTTCCTGCGGCATCACACATCGCTATATGTGACACCGCGGGAGCGACGAACGTCTCCTTACCTGCATCCACCGGCAATGCGGAAGGAAGGAGGTGGGCGGGATGTTACGTCCCGCTCAACTCCGCCCCTCCGCTTCTATTGGCCGGTTGCCTAGTGACGCCACAGTGACATTGCTATGACGCTGAACGCACCTCCCCCTTGAGGGAGGGATTGTTCGGCGGTCACAGCAATGTCGCTGACCAGGTATGTGCGTGTGACGCTGCCGTAGCGATAATGTTCGCTACGGCAGCGAGCACCAAATGTCGCACGAGCGACGGGGGTGGGAGCTATCGCGCTCGACATCGCTAGCAATCACTAGTGATGTCACAGCATGTAAAGTACCCCTTAGCTGAATGATGCTTCTGACAATTGTTCAGCCAAAAGCCATCTCAGTTGACTGATTATCTCCAGGAGGACAATACATGGCAAGTTGAACCATGATTGGTCTAATGTGTATGAGAGCCTTTTTCTTTAAATTTCAGATGTGTTAATGTGGCGTCCCTGAGGCTTCAGTCGCCACAGGGTACTGCATCTCCCTTACCATGTAGTACTCATCCCGGGTAAGGAGAGGGTCATCACTGGTGTTTCTCACATTCACAAACCACAAACAGTTAGGTGCTTTCCCACTGGGGGGATAGCCTGGGGTAGACAGGGGGCTGGCTATCACGAAGCATGGGACTTTCTCGGTCACTGGGACAACCACCTGAGAGGTGGGCACCACTTGGGGAAAAGAGAAGGAGCATCCTCACACATAGTTAGCCCTGAGCACAGTTTGAGGTGAGAGACACACCTGGGTGTGCTGCCCCCGTGACAGCCGACGGGCTTCTTGGATCCGGATCCGCAGTGGCTCGAGGGGTCTCTGGACCCGAGGTGGGGTTGCGCGGCCGCTCGAAATGAAAAAGGGGGAAAAATATTTACAAAAGGGGTGGAAAAATTGAGTAATGTTCGTGACGCCACCCACAGGTCATGCTAAAAGTGGGATACCACCGCTGCTGAGTTTGGGAGGGAGCGCCCCGGAGCAATGGGATGGCAGCTTGTAATGTTATCCCCTTTGTGGGCAGGGGAAAGGTGTCCCAGGGCTCAGTGTTGGAAGGCTGGGGACCCGTCGGGAGTAAAGGGGCACAACGTACTCACACAGTCCAGAGATGCTGACACCGACAACAGGTAAACCAAAGTCCTGAATGCCCTGTAGCCTTTGTTTGAACACGCTGGGTCCGTGCCCTTTTGGCATTGCTGGTTGGTCGGAAGCCTTGTCCCTTGGCACTGTGTTTACTCTTTGTGGATCCCTTTTGCCTGAAACTACTCGGGTCCCGCTCACCCGCGTGGCTAGCGGAGTGAGCATGCTCTCAGGGTTCACGCTTGGGATTTTCTGGACGGTTTTGGGAAGTCCTATCCCAATCGTTGCGCTAGTACCCTGACTTTGGAGCAGGTGAAGAATGGCTCGTGAAGACTCCATCCTCGTCGGGTGAATTACTGGGCTACATAAAGCTACTTCCCAGCCTAGGGTCCGCTTACTCCGTCATGCCCTGGCCCCTGCCCGGTTGTAGCACAAGGCCGCCGAACTGCCTTCCGAGGCAGTACTGTTAACCCTGACACTACTCCCTACGATTGTGGTTCCAGCTCATTCCAGGCCAGGCCAACGTCTGGCACCTGGGACGGGGACAGGAGCCCAGCTCCGCAGCGTGACCTTTACCTGTCACGGCTCACTGACCACTCTCCAACTACTCCATGACACTTCTGGCCCTCCTTCTACCATCCCTCCATATGGGCGGTCCTATTCCCCTCAGGCCACCCAATGGGTGTCTGGTGGATGTGGTTCAGAATGTTCCTCAGGATTTGTGTACAGTCATGGCCAAAAGTTTTGACAATGACACCAAAATTATATTTTCACATGATCTGTTGCCCTCTGGTTTTTAATTGTGTTTGTCTGATGTTTACATCACATACAGAAATATAATTGCAATCATATTATGAGTACCAAAAGGTTATATTGACAGAACGAGTTAATGCAGCAAGTCAATATTTGCAGTGTTGACCCTTCTTCTTCAGGACCTCTGCAATTCTCACTGGCATGCTCTCAATCAACTTCTGGATCAAATCCTGACTGATAGCTGTCCATTCTTGCATAAGCAATGCTTGCATTTTGCCAGAATTTGTTGTTTTTTGTTTGTCCACCCGTCTCTTGATGATTGCCCACAAGTTCTCAATGGGATTAAGATCTGGGGAGTTTCCAGGCCATGGACCCAAAATCTCTATGTTTTGTTCAATGAGCTATTTAGTGATCACCTTTGCTTTATGGCAAGGTGCTCCATCATGCTGAAAAAGGCATTGTTGGGCGCCAAACTGCTCTTGGACAGTTGGGAGAAGTTGCTCTTGGAGGACATTCTGGTACCATTCTTTATTCATGGCTGTGTTTTTAGGCAAGACTGTGAGTGAGCCGATTTCCTTGGCTGAGAAGCAACCCCACACATGAATCGTTTCAGGATGCTTAACAGTTGGCATGAGACAAGACTGGTGGTAGCGCTCACCTCTTCTTCTCCTAATAAGCTGTTTTCCAGATGTCCCAAACAATCGAAAAGGGGATTCATCTGATAAAATGACTTTACCCCAGTCCTCAGCAGTCCACTTCCTGTACCTTTTGCAGAATATCAGTCGGTTCCTGATGTTTTTTTCTGGAGAGAAGTGGCTTCTTTGCTGCCATCCTTGAAACCAGGCCTTGCTCAAGCAGTCTCTGCCTCACAGTGCGTGCAGAAGCACTCACACCAGCCTGCTGCCATTGCTGAGCTAGCTCGGCACTGCTGGTCGTCCGATCCTGCAGCTGAAACAGTTTTAAGATACGGTCCTGGCGTTTGCTGGTCCTTTTTGGGCGCCCTGGAGCCTTTTTGGCAACAATGGAAGCTCTCTCCCTGAAGTTCTTGATGATGCGATAGATTGTTGACTGAGGTGCAATCTTTGTAGCTGCGATACTCTTCCCTGTTAGGCCATTTTTGTGCAGAGCAAGGATGACTGCACGTGTTTCTTTAGAGATAACCATAGTTAACTGAAGAGAAACAATGATACCAAGCACCAGCCTCCTTTTAAAGTGTCCAGTGGTGTCATTCTTACTTAATCATGACTGATTGATCGCCAGCCCTGTCCTCATCAACACCCACACCTGTGTTAATGGAACAATCACTAAAACAATGTTAGCTGCTCCTTTTAAGGCAGGAATGCAATGATGTTGAAATGTGTTTTGGGGGTTAAAGTTCATTTTCTTAGCCAATATTGACTTTGCAAGTAATTGCTGTTAAGCTGATCACTCTTTATGACATTCTGGAGTATATGCAAATTGCCATTAGAAAAACTTAAGCAGTAGTAGACTTTGTAAAAATTAATATTTGTAGCATTCTCAAAACTTTTGGCCATGACTGTATACCTGTTCTTAGCAACACCAAAGGGACAGGACCTGTAATCAAGGAGGAGTGGGTACCATGCAGAAGGGCAGATTGCACGGCACCCTTGTGACGACCTGATAGGCCAGGGCATCACATTCCCCCTTGGTTAAACGTAGCTCGTTCGCGAGCTACAGTACACCAAGCATTTATTAAACTTGTAAGAAAAAGGATTAACATTTATAACATTTATTAACAGGTTCATCCCACATTAGGGAGGCACTTTTATTTGAACGTTACAAATCTTTTTTTAGTTCATCTGCCAACAGGGGGACGACAGTGGGATTCAACCTGCCCCATTGCCATCCCTTCCTGCGACAGTCCAGTCCCAACATCCCGGATCCCAATAACCCCCCACCCAAGCAACCTGTTCTCCCTGGAAACCCAAGGTGGGTCATTGACCGGGTTAAGGTCCAGGGTAGTGTTGAGCCACCCCCCTAGTGTTTGAGTTCGGTTCGTCGAACGGCGGGTTAGTTCGGCGAACGTTCGATGAACACCATTGAAGACAATGGCAGGCAAACACAAACACATACAAACACATAGAAAACACCTTCTAAGGTGTCCAAAAGGTGACAAACAACTCACAAGACACCACAAACACATGGAAAGTGAGAAGTACATATACTCATGTGAAAACAAAAGAGCTGGGTGAGTAAAAGGAGGAGGAGACACAGATATAGGAGTATCTGCAAGTGAACATTGATGCCTTTACTGTGCAAATTGAGCCTTGCTCATTTTGGGATTCCAATCTGGAAAAATGGCCTGAGCTCGCCACCTACACCTTGGGGATCTTGTCGTGTCCTGCAGCCAGTGTTCTCTCGGAACGTGTCTTCAGTGCTGCTGGAGGTGTGCTGACAGATAAGTGCACGTGTCTGTCCAGTGACAATGTGGACAGATTAACGTTCATCAAGATGAACAAATCCTGGATTCACAAGGACTTTACTACCCCTGTGTCATCCTGGGGAGAGTAAAGGCTTGTGTATTTTTGATTGTGCTTTTGATTTTAGAAGGGCATGACATGCCTAAGAGGTTGACTTTCAGAATCTGCAAGCTGTTGGCTACAGAAATGCTGGCTTTCTGCCCGGTGGACACAGAGGATTTTCGAGACCTTACGTCCATCGCAGTGAACCAAGAGCAGATGCCTGCGCTACACCAGCATGTCGCACAAAACATCACCGCTTCCTTGAGAAACTCTGTGTGTGACAGGGTGCATTTAACCACAGACACTTGGACCAGTAAGCATAGACAGGGGCGTTACATGTCGCTGACTGGGCAATGGGTAACTATGGTTAGAGATGGAGAAGGGTCTGATGTACAAGTCTTGCCGTCCCCATGAGTTGTGCGTCAATCCTCTGCATGTAGAAGTTCCTCCACTGCTTCTGCCTCCTCAACCTCCTCTGGATCCTCCACCTCCACCCAAATCCTGTCTGGAAAGGCCACCCGCGTTGTAACTGTGCACAAGGAATCCCGCACACCTCCTTACTATAAAGAAACAACAAAGAGCCAGCACCAATGTGCACTAAGGCATCAAATATTCCAAACTGCATTATAAAAATTTTTTTTTTTGAGATTTTTGGCAAAAAATTGCAATTTCTTGAGCTGCTTCGCCACGTCACGGCAAATCTCATTTGAAGCAGTCCTACACTAAAATATTTTTATAAAATGTGCCATGCGGCCTCACACATGAATAACAGAACTGCTCTCAGCAGCACTCACCTGGTCTATTGCAGTCCCGTACCCATGACTGAGTCACGGTTGTGGGCGGGACAGGTCCAAGCAAATGCTGCATGAAGTATATATATAGCCTGTGGACAAAGCCTGATGACCCAATGTGAACAGTCACCAAACGCCAAAATCTATACAGATGGAATACATCCCAAATTGGGGTGCATAGCAAGGTGGAGGTCAACCACCGACCAATTCAACAAAGAAACAACAAAGAGCCAGCACCAATGTGCACTAAGGCATCAAATATTCCAAACTGCATTATAAAAAATGTTTTTGAGATTTTTGGCAAAAAATTGCAATTTCTTGAGCTGCTTCGCCACGTCACGGCAAATCTCATTTGAAGCAGTCCTACACTAAAATATTTTTATAAAATGTGCCATGCGGCCTCACACATGAATAACAGAACTGCTCTCAGCAGCACTCACCTGGTCTATTGCAGTCCCGTACCCATGACTGAGTCACGGTTGTGGGCGGGACAGGTCCAAGCAAATGCTGCATGAAGTATATATATAGCCTGTGGACAAAGCCTGATGACCCAATGTGAACAGTCACCAAACGCCAAAATCTATACAGATGGAATACATCCCAAATTGGGGTGCATAGCAAGGTGGAGGTCAACCACCGACCAATTCAACAAAGAAACAACAAAGAGCCAGCACCAATGTGCACTAAGGCATCAAATATTCCAAACTGCATTATAAAAATTTTTTTTTTGAGATTTTTGGCAAAAAATTGCAATTTCTTGAGCTGCTTCGCCACGTCACGGCAAATCTCATTTGAAGCAGTCCTACACTAAAATATTTTTATAAAATGTGCCATGCGGCCTCACACATGAATAACAGAACTGCTCTCAGCAGCACTCACCTGGTCTATTGCAGTCCCGTACCCATGACTGAGTCACGGTTGTGGGCGGGACAGGTCCAAGCAAATGCTGCATGAAGTATATATATAGCCTGTGGACAAAGCCTGATGACCCAATGTGAACAGTCACCAAACGCCAAAATCTATACAGATGGAATACATCCCAAATTGGGGTGCATAGCAAGGTGGAGGTCAACCACCGACCAATTCAACAAAGAAACAACAAAGAGCCAGCACCAATGTGCACTAAGGCATCAAATATTCCAAACTGCATTATAAAAAATTTTTTTGAGATTTTTGGCAAAAAATTGCAATTTCTTGAGCTGCTTCGCCACGTCACGGCAAATCTCATTTGAAGCAGTCCTACACTAAAATATTTTTATAAAATGTGCCATGCGGCCTCACACATGAATAACAGAACTGCTCTCAGCAGCACTCACCTGGTCTATTGCAGTCCCGTACCCATGACTGAGTCACGGTTGTGGGCGGGACAGGTCCAAGCAAATGCTGCATGAAGTATATATATAGCCTGTGGACAAAGCCTGATGACCCAATGTGAACAGTCACCAAACGCCAAAATCTATACAGATGGAATATATCCCAAATTGGGGTGCATAGCAAGGTGGAGGTCAACCACCGACCAATTCAACAAAGAAACAACAAAGAGCCAGCACCAATGTGCACTAAGGCATCAAATATTCCAAACTGCATTATAAAATTTTTTTTTTTTTTTTGAGATTTTTGGCAAAAAATTGCAATTTCTTGAGCTGCTTCGCCACGTCACGGCAAATCTCATTTGAAGCAGTCCTACACTAAAATATTTTTATAAAATGTGCCATGCGGCCTCACACATGAATAACAGAACTGCTCTCAGCAGCACTCACCTGGTCTATTGCAGTCCCGTACCCATGACTGAGTCACGGTTGTGGGCGGGACAGGTCCAAGCAAATGCTGCATGAAGTATATATATAGCCTGTGGACAAAGCCTGATGACCCAATGTGAACAGTCACCAAACGCCAAAATCTATACAGATGGAATACATCCCAAATTGGGGTGCATAGCAAGGTGGAGGTCAACCACCGACCAATTCAACAAAGAAACAACAAAGAGCCAGCACCAATGTGCACTAAGGCATCAAATATTCCAAACTGCATTATAAAAATTTTTTTTGAGATTTTTGGCAAAAAATTGCAATTTCTTGAGCTGCTTCGCCACGTCACGGCAAATCTCATTTGAAGCAGTCCTACACTAAAATATTTTTATAAAATGTGCCATGCGGCCTCACACATGAATAACAGAACTGCTCTCAGCAGCACTCACCTGGTCTATTGCAGTCCCGTACCCATGACTGAGTCACGGTTGTGGGCGGGACAGGTCCAAGCAAATGCTGCATGAAGTATATATATAGCCTGTGGACAAAGCCTGATGACCCAATGTGAACAGTCACCAAACGCCAAAATCTATACAGATGGAATACATCCCAAATTGGGGTGCATAGCAAGGTGGAGGTCAACCACCGACCAATTCAACAAAGAAACAACAAAGAGCCAGCACCAATGTGCACTAAGGCATCAAATATTCCAAACTGCATTATAAAAATTTTTTTTTTGAGATTTTTGGCAAAAAATTGCAATTTCTTGAGCTGCTTCGCCACGTCACGGCAAATCTCATTTGAAGCAGTCTTACACTAAAATATTTTTATAAAATGTGCCATGCGGCCTCACACATGAATAACAGAACTGCTCTCAGCAGCACTCACCTGGTCTATTGCAGTCCCGTACCCATGACTGAGTCACGGTTGTGGGCGGGACAGGTCCAAGCAAATGCTGCATGAAGTATATATATAGCCTGTGGACAAAGCCTGATGACCCAATGTGAACAGTCACCAAACGCCAAAATCTATACAGATGGAATACATCCCAAATTGGGGTGCATAGCAAGGTGGAGGTCAACCACCGACCAATTCAACAAAGAAACAACAAAGAGCCAGCACCAATGTGCACTAAGGCATCAAATATTCCAAACTGCATTATAAAAAATTTTTTTTGAGATTTTTGGCAAAAAATTGCAATTTCTTGAGCTGCTTCGCCACGTCACGGCAAATCTCATTTGAAGCAGTCCTACACTAAAATATTTTTATAAAATGTGCCATGCGGCCTCACACATGAATAACAGAACTGCTCTCAGCAGCACTCACCTGGTCTATTGCAGTCCCGTACCCATGACTGAGTCACGGTTGTGGGCGGGACAGGTCCAAGCAAATGCTGCATGAAGTATATATATAGCCTGTGGACAAAGCCTGATGACCCAATGTGAACAGTCACCAAACGCCAAAATCTATACAGATGGAATACATCCCAAATTGGGGTGCATAGCAAGGTGGAGGTCAACCACCGACCAATTCAACAAAGAAACAACAAAGAGCCAGCACCAATGTGCACTAAGGCATCAAATATTCCAAACTGCATTATAAAAATTTTTTTTTTTGAGATTTTTGGCAAAAAATTGCAATTTCTTGAGCTGCTTCGCCACGTCACGGCAAATCTCATTTGAAGCAGTCCTACACTAAAATATTTTTATAAAATGTGCCATGCGGCCTCACACATGAATAACAGAACTGCTCTCAGCAGCACTCACCTGGTCTATTGCAGTCCCGTACCCATGACTGAGTCACGGTTGTGGGCGGGACAGGTCCAAGCAAATGCTGCATGAAGTATATATATAGCCTGTGGACAAAGCCTGATGACCCAATGTGAACAGTCACCAAACGCCAAAATCTATACAGATGGAATACATCCCAAATTGGGGTGCATAGCAAGGTGGAGGTCAACCACCGACCAATTCAACAAAGAAACAACAAAGAGCCAGCACCAATGTGCACTAAGGCATCAAATATTCCAAACTGCATTATAAAAATTTTTTTTTTTTTGAGATTTTTGGCAAAAAATTGCAATTTCTTGAGCTGCTTCGCCACGTCACGGCAAATCTCATTTGAAGCAGTCCTACACTAAAATATTTTTATAAAATGTGCCATGCGGCCTCACACATGAATAACAGAACTGCTCTCAGCAGCACTCACCTGGTCTATTGCAGTCCCGTACCCATGACTGAGTCACGGTTGTGGGCGGGACAGGTCCAAGCAAATGCTGCATGAAGTATATATATAGCCTGTGGACAAAGCCTGATGACCCAATGTGAACAGTCACCAAACGCCAAAATCTATACAGATGGAATACATCCCAAATTGGGGTGCATAGCAAGGTGGAGGTCAACCACCGACCAATTCAACAAAGAAACAACAAAGAGCCAGCACCAATGTGCACTAAGGCATCAAATATTCCAAACTGCATTATAAAAATTTTTTTTGAGATTTTTGGCAAAAAATTGCAATTTCTTGAGCTGCTTCGCCACGTCACGGCAAATCTCATTTGAAGCAGTCCTACACTAAAATATTTTTATAAAAAAAGTACAGTTTGGAATGTTTAGTGCTGTAGTGCACATTTGGTGCTGGCTTTTTGTTTTTTCTTCATTGATTTGGTCGGTGGTTGACCTCCACCTTGCTTTGCACCCCAACTTGGGATGTATTCCATCTGTCTAGATTTTGGCGGTTGGTGACTGTTCACATTAAGTCATCAGGCTTTGTCCACAGGCTATTTACTTCATGCAGCATTTGCTTGGACCTGTCCCGCCCACAGCCATGACTCAGTCATGGGTACGGGATTGAAATAGACCAGGTGAGTGCTGCTAAGAGCAGTTCTACTATTCATATGTGAGGCCGTATGGCACATTTTATAAAAATATTTTAGTGTAGGACTGCTTCAAATGAGATTTGCCGTGACGTGGCGAAGCAGCTCAAGAAATTGCAATTTTTTGCCAAAAATCTCAAAATTTTTAAAATAAGTACAGTTTGGAATGTTTAGTGCTGTAGTGCACATTTGGTGCTGGCTTTTTGTTTTTTCTTCATTGATTTGGTCGGTGGTTGACCTCCACCTTGCTTTGCACCCCAACTTGGGATGTATTCCATCTGTCTAGATTTTGGCGGTTGGTGACTGTTCACATTAAGTCATCAGGCTTTGTCCACAGGCTATTTACTTCATGCAGCATTTGCTTGGACCTGTCCCGCCCACAGCCATGACTCAGTCATGGGTACGGGATTGAAATAGACCAGGTGAGTGCTGCTAAGAGCAGTTCTACTATTCATATGTGAGGCCGTATGGCACATTTTATAAAAATATTTTAGTGTAGGACTGCTTCAAATGAGATTTGCCGTGACGTGGCGAAGCAGCTCAAGAAATTGCAATTTTTTGCCAAAAATCTCAAAATTTTTAAAATAAGTACAGTTTGGAATGTTTAGTGCTGTAGTGCACATTTGGTGCTGGCTTTTTGTTTTTTCTTCATTGATTTGGTCGGTGGTTGACCTCCACCTTGCTTTGCACCCCAACTTGGGATGTATTCCATCTGTCTAGATTTTGGCGGTTGGTGACTGTTCACATTAAGTCATCAGGCTTTGTCCACAGGCTATTTACTTCATGCAGCATTTGCTTGGACCTGTCCCGCCCACAGCCATGACTCAGTCATGGGTACGGGATTGAAATAGACCAGGTGAGTGCTGCTAAGAGCAGTTCTACTATTCATATGTGAGGCCGTATGGCACATTTTATAAAAATATTTTAGTGTAGGACTGCTTCAAATGAGATTTGCCGTGACGTGGCGAAGCAGCTCAAGAAATTGCAATTTTTTGCCAAAAATCTCAAAATTTTTAAAATAAGTACAGTTTGGAATGTTTAGTGCTGTAGTGCACATTTGGTGCTGGCTTTTTGTTTTTTTTTTTACCTCCTTACTATGCTGGCATTAGAGATCAACGGCATCATCAGGCGGTCTTTACGTTGAAATATCTGGGAAATGTGAGTCACACAGCTACCCAGTTGTGGTCAGCTCTGGAGACCGAGTTTCAGCAATGGTTGGCTCCACTCAACCGGCAGCCAGGGAAGGCCGTGTGCAATAATGATGCAAACCTGGGTGCAGCCCTTCGTCGGGTCAATGTGACACACGTGCCTTGTATGGCTCACGTGTTTAACCTGGTTATCCATCAATTTTTAAACCACTATCCCGGCCTACATGGCCTTCTGCAAAGGGCACAGTGTAACGCCTACCTGAATCCACACAACCAGATGGACTGTAAATGATAGGCTAGAGGGAAGCCACTCACCAAACAGTACCCCTAGAACTCTGAAACTAGAATTACACAGGGCCCAAGGTGATCAATACCTGTGGAAGGCTGCAGTCCGAGAGAGTAGTAGTCAGGAAGGGTCAAACCATGAATTGAGGAACAGGAACAGAATCGTCCGACAAGGACGTAATCAGAAATCAAGCAGAGGTCAAATGCGGATCGGGCAACGAGGTACATAAACAGCAGGCAGGAGACGTAGTCAGGAATCAAGCGGTAGTCAGCACACAAAATCACAAAACAGAACTGGGCGGAACAGGAACCAGAAGTTCAGAACTATGTCTGGCAGTGGTCAGCAGACAGGAGGGTCATAAAAAGGGTGAGGTGTCTTCCCATTGGTTGTAGCTGAATGATGGTACTTCAGCTGTGAGATACCCACCACCTACAGTCAGCCAGTGGTACAGCAGATCTTAAAGTAACCCAGCCCAGTGGATGAGCGGAACCTGTGCCCACCGGCACCGCTGGCATCGACTCCTCTCCCATCACCAGCACTATCTATGAAAGGAACACGGTGTCACCTGGCGATCGGAGTACAAGTCGCTGGTGACGTAATAGCCATGTGCAACAATGATGCAAACCTGGGTGCGGCCCTTCGCCAGGGCAATGTGACACACGTGCCTTGTATTGCTCACATGTTGAACCTGGTTGTCCAGCAATTTTTAAACCACTATCCCGGCCTACATGGCCTTCTGCAGAGGGCACACTCGCTATGTGCTCACTTCCACCATTCACACCCCGCAGCTGAATGACTTGCATTGCTCCAGAAGTCTTTCAGCCTGCCGGTTCACCACCTGAAATGCGATGTGCCGACAAACAGGAATTTGATTCTGATCATTTTGCAGCGACTGTGGCAGCACCAACGAGCACTGGTGCAATACGTAATGAAGTATAGACTGGGTTCACTAGATCCAGAGGTGGGGCAGATCACGCTGCTGGAGTGGTCTCAGATCAAGGACCTTTGCACCCTTCTTCACAGTTTAGAAATGGCAACGAAGATGTTTAGGGCTGACGATGCCATCATCAGCATGACAGTTCCGGTCATCTACATGCTGGAGCACACTCTAAACATTATTCGGAGTCAGGTGGTGGGACAAGAGGAAAGGGAGGAAGTACAGCAGGAGTCATATGCGGAAGGGATAACAAGATCTAGAAGGTCCAGATGGTCAGCGGCATAAAGGCGGCAGTCATGGGATGGTGGGGGAGAGGGATTAACAAGGGTGCATGGTAGCAGCCAAAAAGTTGAGGAAGGTGCAGGAGCCCAGGAAGAAATGGAGGACAAACTGGCGATGGGCATGGAAGACTCAGCAGATGAGGGACACCTGTGACGCCCTGGGCAAGCCAGGGGTCACAGGTCATCACACCACCACACCCTACACCCCAGGTAGGAACACCCAAGCTACCAAAATCCTTGTTGAATACAAGAAAGAAAAAGGACTTGTTGTGCATATAGAAATCATAATAAATCAAAGTCACAACCTGAGTTAATGCATATAAAAAATTATTTTTATTATGAAATATATAAAAACAGGTTGGATTTTCACACTAATCAGTATAAATATATAGTATTTAGAAAAAACACAGGGAAACAAGGACATGGTTGTAGCACATTCACCCAAACATGTATAGTATAAATAGCTAGAAATAACCAGCCCATGGAAAAAAGGTCATATATCCAAATGGTAAACCATGGGGGTAACAGAGCAAGATTAAATGGCTGAATAGATGAAGGAACAGATGATTACAATCACCACTCTCAGACTATATAAGCAAAAAGACTCCTTATGTCTATTAGATATAGTTGGCTGCACATATAGATGCCATAAGGAATTTTTAGACAGGACGCCCTTAAGTAGGAGAGAGGTTCAGCAATTATAATCATCGCTCTCAGAGTATAAGAGCCAAAAAGACTCCATGTGTCTATTAAGTAAAATTGGCTGTACACATAAATGCCATATAGATTTTCAGACAGGACGTCCTTAAGTAAGAAAGAGATTCAGCCAGATAATGCTTACCCATAGGTTAGACTAGACTCAGGAATTCATGCAGTATGTGCCCCTACGCGTCTCGCCTCAAGCTTCATGAGGGGGAGGTGAAAAGGTGAAGATGCCAGGCCTTGTTGCCTTCCTCCAGGGGCTGATGTTCACACCAGGGGGTGGGCCAGGCGGTTGGCTCCGCCCACCGAGGAGTTCACAGCCCTGGAGGCGGGAAGAACCAGGCAGTTCAGTTTAGGAGGTGGAGGAGTAAACAAGTAGTCAAGTGAAAGTAGGAGGAAGTGAAGTGGTAGAGGAGCAAAGGAGAAAACTGGAGAGAAGGAGTAAAAGTGACAGTAAGAAAGCCTGAAGCTGGTCCGGGTGTGTGCCCCGGACTGAGACAGCAAGGTCAGCAGACGGTGGTGACTGTCTGGAGGGGTGATTGTTCGGAGGTTCCTGGAAGGACCGCGGATGGGTGGTGACCCGGCGGTCTGGAGCAGTGTACAAAGGACAGTCAGCACCAGGGCAGGGGCCTCTTGGACCCCGGCAAGGCTAGGAGTCGCCATAATTTGCCAAATCCGTCAGTGAAGGGGACGGCTGTCTCCTAACAACCAAGTCCCGATTGAAGGCAACAGCCCAACCATAAAAACAGAGACACCGCCACCGCCAGGGCACCAGTTTCTGAGGGCCAGTGCCTGCGGGCAAAGAGTAGAGCTCCTCCGGTCCAGCTTGAAGCCGGGGAGCGGGTTACCGGTGGGAACCCATCGAAACCATCAACAACATAGGTGCAGGACAAAGGGACATCACTGTCACCTACTGGGGAAAGCAAGTGCAGCCGTCCGTGGGAACTGTCTTTCCAGCCGTGTGTTTTACCGAGAACTGTGTCATCGTCTCAGGTTGAGTGAGTACCACAGTGCCGCAAGGCACAGCGCTGCCCCCGCGTCCCTGCGCCCACCAAGCCCTGCATCTTTCACCTCATCACCGGGCCCCGGGATCACCAACCCCTACCCACGGAGGGGCAACACAACAACTTGCTGCTTCACACCATCACTCCCGGGATCCCCACACCGAGCACCGGTGGTGTTAACAAATCACCACAACCGTGGGTGGCGTCACGGACAATAGACTATATCCCAAAACCCAATCCCCTTTCACTCACGGGCGAGGAGTGCCGCTCGAGAACCCCCGGGATCCGGCCCACCGCTCTAGCCACTACTGAGCAGCAGCAGCCGGACCCGAGCAGAGGGGTGAGCGCAGTGCTGACACCCTCCTCCCCGCCCGCGACAACTTGGCGTCACGAACAGGATCTTACCGCTCTGCCGTCTGGTAGAGGTGCGCCTTGTTACCGCCGGAGGAATCCGGCTGAAAAATTTCGGAAGTCGCCATCTTTGGCGCGAAAAGTTCCCGCTCGAGCGTCTTCTCGAGTAGTGGAGGCGCGAAGGCCAAAACTCCGCCCCAAGAGAGGAGGGGCCGGAAAGAGCTAAGGGGGACGCGATGGCGGCTGGCTGCATGTGAGAGCAGCTATAGAAGCAGGGACGCCAGGACCCTGCGGCCATTGACTGGTTCCTGGAAGGGGACGCTGCTAAAGATGCTGAGTCCAACCGACAACGCCGTGGTCCCCGCGCCTGGCCCCGCAGCGTGGGTGGAAGTCTGGACCGTCCAGCTAAGCAGCCGTCTGCAGGTCAAGATGCAGCTCCTCATGGAGGAGTGGGAGGCCGACATGGCGGAAGTGGTGGCGGCCATATGGAGACGCGAGGTGGAGGGAGTCTTGGAAGGGAGGGTAAGTGACCCACGCCCCTGTGCCCCTAGTGGGTCGGTCATCGCGGCTGAGAGACCCAGTCCATACCCGCTCGCCCTGCTACCTCTCCCGCTACCCGTGTTGGCTGCTGCTGCCCCGCCACTAGGCCCGCTACCACCTCCACCGGTAGCGGTACCCTGCCAATCCGCCTCGGCGGACCGACCTGCAGCAGAAGCTCGTGACCGCCCTGATCCGCTTCCATGGAAGAAGCCGAAGGCTGAAGCCGTCAGCAAAAATGCACCGGAGGTACGGCGGGGATGCAGCTGCCAGGAGGCAGAGCAGGCCATGTCACAGCGGGGACCCTCATTACTGAAGTTGCCGGTCGTAGCCGACATGGAGGGACTCTGGCTGGGCCCGTCCCCCGCACACGCTGAACCGGAGCAAACAGAAAGTGCTCCCGGCTGGGAGCGACGGCAACAGCAGCTGCGCAGGGAGATCGATGCCCGAGAGGGGTGTAGAGCGGATGTGCATGCCCGCATGAATATGGAGGAAGATGACCCGCAGCTAGCTACCATCGGGGTCCACGGCGGTGCACCATGTGAAGGTGGCACTAGAGCCCCGCGATTGAGGATGGACTGCTAAGCCGGCGGTTCTCCGCCTAAAAGTTGTCCCCGTTGGGACCACCAGTCAGCATGTTTACAAGTTTGTTTGAAAAAGTTCCAAATGATAAGAGAAGATGAAACCGAGAAGCAATCTGATTGTCTAACTGTGATTGAGAGAAAACCGGCCGTTGCCGGCACCATTGTCCCCGCGGGGACCGTTTAAAAAGTTTGCATGAGGAACTGCTCATGGACAAGCCCGTGAACTTGCAGGGCAACCACAAACGTTAGTGGCTTGTAAATAAGCTGTTTACCATTGCCGTTTCCGCATTGCCGCCTCCGGAGAGGCAGGTTGGAGGGAGGGCCCTCAGCAGAGCAGGCTGGGGCCCAGCCACCAAAGGAACCGGTGGCTACCCTCTGGAGGGGAAGGACAGATCCCGCTTGGGTAACGTGTGCTGGACTTGGGGACAAGGGGTGCTGCCTGGGCTTTAGGGGCAGCATCAGGGCCAGGTTGCTTGGGTGGGAGAGAGCGGAAACCGTGAACCGTTTAGCAACGTTTAAGTAAAGTGCCTCCCGTTATGGGAAGAAGTAATAAAAATGTAAATATGTTACTGTTTTACCATGTTATATATTTTTCAGAAAAATAAAACCGGTGTTGGACGGGCAGCCTGCGGACGGTCTGCATTTTGCTAAGGGGGAATGTGACGCCCTGGGCAAGCCAGGGGTCACAGGTCATCACACCACCACACCCTACACCCCAGGTAGGAACACCCAAGCTACCAAAATCCTTGTTGCCTTCCTCCAGGGGCTGATGTTCACACCAGGGGGTGGGCCAGGTGGTTGGCTCCGCCCACCGAGGAGTTCACAGCCCTGGAGGCGGGAAGAACCAGGCAGTTCAGTTTAGGAGGTGGAGGAGTAAACAAGTAGTCAAGTGAAAGTAGAAGGAAGTGAAGTGGTAGAGGAACAAAGGAGAAAACTGGAGAGAAGGAGTAAAAGTGACAGTAAGAAAGCCTGAAGCTGGTCCGGGTGTGTGCCCCGGACTGAGACAGCAAGGTCAGCAGACGGTGGTGACTGTCTGGAGGGGTGATTGTTCGGAGGTTCCTGGAAGGACCGCGGACGGGTGGTGACCCGGCGGTCTGGAGCAGTGTACAAAGGACAGTCAGCACCAGGGCAGGAGCCTCTCGGACCCCGGCAAGGCTAGGAGTCGCCATAATTTGCCAAATCCGTCAGTGAAGGGGACGGCTGTCTCCTAACAACCAAGTCCCGATTGAAGGCAACAGCCCAACCATAAAAACAGAGACACCGCCACCGCCAGGGCACCAGTTTCGAAGGGCCAGTGCCTGCGGGCAAAGAGTAGAGCTCCTCCGGTCCAGCTTGAAGCCGGGGAGCGGGTTACCAGTGGGAACCCATCGAAACCATCAACAACATAGGTGCAGGACAAAGGGACATCACCGTCACCTACTGGGGAAAGCAAGTGCAGCCGTCCGTGGGAACCGTCTTTCCAGCCGTGTGTTTTACCGAGAACTGTGTCATCGTCTCAGGCTGAGTGAGTACCACAGTGCCGCAAGGCACAGCCCTGCCCCCACGTCCCTGCGCCCACCAAGCCCTGCATCTTTCACCTCATCACCAGGCCCCGGGATCACCAACCCCTACCCACGGAGGGGCAACACAACAACTTGCTGCTTCACACCATCACTCCCGGGATCCCCAAACCGAGCAGCGGTGGTGTTGACAAATCACCACAACCGTGGGTGGCGTCACGGACAATAGACTATATCCCAAAACCCAATCCCCTTTCACTCACGGGCGAGGAGTGCCGCTCGAGAACCCCCGGGATCCGGTCCACCACTCGAGCCACCACTGAGCAGCAGCAGCCGGACCCGAGCAGAGGGGTGAGCGCAGTGCTGACACCCTCCTCCCCGCCCGCGACACACCTTGATCACATTTTTGTTGTGAGACGTTGGGGGGAAAGGGCGCAGAGGAAGGAAGCATTATTCTCACCTTGCCGCCAACAACACAGCAAGGACTTTTTCCTCCTGGATGCACAAGACACATGAGCACCTTCTTGCTGCACTACCTACAACCTGACCCGCGGATTGTCAGAATTCGAAGTAATGCTGACTACTGGGTTGCCACACTTTTAGATCTCCGGCACAAGACAAAATTTGGCGAAATAAGTCCTGGCACTGAAAGGTACGCACGTATGCTGGAGTATCAGCAGAAGATAATACGCAATCTTAGATCGGCTTTTCCACTAAACGCCAGTGCTGCACAGAGTGAATCTCACAGTTCTAACTTGCAACCATGGTACTGTCTAATCATCATCACTCAAACCGTACCAGCAACATCATATCTGGTGGTAACAGCAATTTTATGGAACTGTTTCATGAATTTTTTAGACCATCCTTTGCAAGGCCACAAGACACAAGAAGTCTGACACATAGTCAATACCTAGAGAGGATAATACAGGAGTATCTCCAAGTGAATATCGATGCCATGACTTCACAACTGGAGCCTTGCTCATTTTGGCCTTCCAATCAGGAAAAATGGCCAGAGGTTGCCACTTACGCCTTGGAGATCTTGTCGTGTCCCGCAGCCAGCGTTCTCTCGGAACGTGTATTCAGTGCTGCTGGGGGTGTGCTGACAGATAAGCGCATGCGTCTGTCCACTGACAATGTGGACAGACTAACGTTCATCAAAATTAACTAATCATGGATCCGCAATGACTTTTCTACCCCCGTGTCATCCTGGGGAGAGTAAAGGCTTGTGGCTTTTTGATTGTGCTTCATGCAAATCAACATTTTAAGTTTGCAACTGTGGAAAAATTGATGCCACTTAAGTGGTGTCTGTGGCCAAATTTGGCGAAATAATTTGTGCCATAAAAAGGGAAGCAAGGAGTATCAGCAGAAGCTGTTAGACATACTTAGATCAGCTTTTCCACTAAACACCAGTGGTGCACAGAATGAATCTCACCACTTTGTCATGGCTAGGAGGAAGTGGACTTTTACTTGTCCACATCTCAGGGACTGAGGGCTGGCTGCTGTGCTGAGTCGGCGTTGAGTAGGGTGTCCCTGCAGAGTTTCAAATTTAGTCATCTACAAAATGAGTGGAAAAAGGACAGATGCTGGTGGAAAGGGAAACAGGTGTGTTAGAAAGGGGAAAAAAGTTTGTGTCCGTGGGGTTGGTGGTTGAGCAACAGTAACATCTGCTGAAGAAACACCATCTGTTACGGGGGGGCTGGCAGATTAGGATAAGGTGGTATATATCCGAATCGCCAGTCGGGGTCCACTGTGCTCACAGATGGAAAAGGAGATGCTGGCAACCTGAAGGTTAGGCAGAGGATACAGAGATGGGTGGCTCTGAAACTAATAGTAGCCTAACCCGAGTTAGACGACACTCGGATCAGGAGACTGGGAACACTGTTGGCGTCACAGGGTCAACACACCCAGACCAGGAACTCCCTGTTAACAACACAGGGGCCACTGGGTATGCTGTCAGTGTGCGTAGGGGGCACACCAGTGGACAGCAGGTGCAGCAGCAGCTCAGTTAATGCCACTGGTCTGCACTAGCAGGACTGGTAGGAAAGGAGCTGGCCGTAACCGTGCCACGTTGCCAAGTGTGGTGGCGTCCAGCACCGACGCCCTATCCCTGCCTACCTCTGTCCTAAAGCCGCAATGGGTTCAACACATGGAGGTGTGCTCTGTCTGAGCATAATAGAACACCTCCATGTTGTCTCCAGCCCCTTTTAAAACCTGGCTCCGCCCCAACCCAGGGGGGACCACAATGCCCCTCCAGGAGCCAATAGCAGAGTGCCATGTTATCAGTGACATAACCAGCGGATTATCCGGAACCGCGACTTCACTGATGACTTCATGGCAGCCACGCTCCAAACACCTCACCAGCCATCATCTGACGAACAATGATGAGGTGCCAAGTCATAGGGGCTGGCCTCTTCAAGCCAGTCCGGAGTGGCCACATCATCAGGACACGTAATGCCCTCTGGCCTATCAGTGCCTGCCACCTCACGGGCATGGCCAGTGAGGTCCTTACCGGACCTAGCCTCTGATGCACTAAGTGCCTGTGTGACGCCCTGGGCAAGCCAGGGGTCACAGGTCATCACACCACCACACCCTACACCCCAGTTAGGAACACCAAAGCTAACCAAAATCCTTGTTGCCTTCCTCCAGGGGCTGGTGTTCACACCAGGGGGTGGGCCAGGCGGTTGGCTCCGCCCACCGAGGAGTTCACAGCCCTGGAGGTGGGAAGAAACTAAGCAGATAAGTCTAGGGAGGGGAGTGAAGTGGAAGTGAAGGAGTAGTGGAGCTAAGGAGAAAAGCTGAAGTGACAGAAAAAGTGAGAGTAGTAAAGCCTGAAGTTGGTTCGGCTGTGTGCCCGGACAGTGACAGCAAGTTCAGCAAATGGCGGTGACAGTCTGGAGGGGGACTGCTCGGAGGTTGCTGGAAGGACCGCGGACGGGTAGTGACCCGGCGGTCTGGAGCAGTATACGAAGAACAGTCAGCACCAGGGCAGGGGCCTCTCGGACCCCGGCAAGGCTAGGAGTCGCCGTAAATTTGCCAAATCCGTCAGTGAAGGGGACGTCTGTCTCCAAACAACCAAGTCCCGATTGAAGGCAACAGTCCGACCGTTACAGAGAGACACCGCCACCGCCAGGGCACCAGTTTCTCAGGGCCAGCGTCTGCGGGCAAAGTAGGGCTCCTCCGGCCCATATCCAAGCCGGGGAGCGGGTTACCGGTGGGAACCCATCGCAACCATTATCAACATAGGTGCAGGACAGAGGGACCGTCACCGTCACCTACTGGGGAAAGTAAGTGCAGCCGTCCATGGGAACCGTCTTTCCAGCTGTGTGTTTTACCGAGAACTGTGTCATCGTCTCAGGCTGAGTGAGTACCACAGTGCCGCAAGGCACAGCGCTGCCCCCGCGTCACTGTGCCCACCAAGCCCTGCATCTCCCACCTCATCACTGGGCCCCGGGATCACCAACCCCTACCCACGGAGGGGCAACACAACAACTGGCTGCTCCATACCATCCCTCCCTGATCCCCATACAGAGCAGCAGTGGTGTCAACAAATCACCACAACCGTGGGTGGCGTCACGGACAATAAACAATCCCCACACCCAAAAAAAACCCCTTTCACTCACGGGCGAGGTGCGCCGCTCGAGTCCCCGGGATCCGGTCCATCGCTCGAGCCACCGAGCAGCGGCAGCAGCAGGCCGCAGCAGCCACAGCCGGACCCGAGCAGTAGGGAGAGCGCTGCGTCCCCTCCTCCGCCCGCGACACCTGAGCATGCTCAGTAGCCTGAACAACAGTCTCAGAAAACAGACTATCAGCTTGAGCATGCTCTGTATGCACAACACAGGACTTAGACACGGCACAAAGTCCAAGTACCTGTGCAAAGAGGCTTTTCGCATTAAGTGTGGGAGCATGCTCAGTAGCCCGAAGTTACTGATGTACACATAAAATCGTCTTGATTGATTGTAGATGTAACCTAAAACGACCTTACTGTCAGTGTAGTATTGGACCTCATCTATTCAACACACAGTTCTTGTCGTATGAAGTCGGCAATTTCCACTGCCAAAACGGTGCCACAGAGTTACAGTCTGGGAATGGTATGGTCGGGCTTCGGGGCTAGTTTAGCCTTGCCAAATACAAATCCAACGTAGTTTTGTCCATTGGGGTCTGTCACTTTCAGGTATGCAACCGCTGCTATGGCTTCTGTGGAGGCATCTGAGAAGATGTGGCGTTCCTTCTTTATGCTAGAGGTGAGTGAGATTTTGGTATAACATCTTGGGATGTGAATGTTGTTCAACCCACATAACGACTGTTTCCAAGCTTCCCCTTTTTGCTTTGTCAGGAGGGAGTGGGGTATCCCAGTCCTTGACGGTTACAGAGAATTGTCTCAGCAGGGATTTGCCTTATATAGTGATAGGCGCCACAAATCCCAGCGGGTCGAATAAGCTGTTCACTATAGAAAGGACACCACGTTTTGTGAATGGCTTGTCTGAGCAACTTACTTGAAATCCGAAGGAGTCAGCTGCAAGATCCCATCTGATGCCCAGGCTCCTCTGCACGGGTGGACTGTCTATCCCCAAGTCAATGTCCTTGAACCCAGGCACGTGATCACCCGACTCAAAGGCTCTCATTACAGTCAGGATGTTTGAAGCAATTTTGTGTAACCTGAGTTTTGCCTGGGACACCATGCCTTGGGTCCTTTTGAGCAAACCAATGGCTGCCTCCTCGGTGGGTAGTTATTTGAGCCCATCATCTACATAAAAGTCTTTCTCAACAAAGTCCCTGGCGTCAGTTCCATACTCGGACTTTCCCTCTAATGCGGTTCTCCGGAGACCATAGGTTGCAACTGCGGGTGAAAGGCTGTTTCCAAATATGTGGACCCTCATACGATATTCCACCATCTCTTTATTGGTGTCATTGTCCTTGTACCAAAGAAATCTGAGGAAGTTGTGGTGTTCCTCTCTGACTAGGAAACAGTGGAAAATCTGTTCAATATCGGCAGTGATGGCGACAAGCTCTTTTCTGAACCTCAGCAATACACCTACCAAGTTGTTTGTTAGGTTAGGACCTGTGAGGAGAACATCGTTAAGGGATACGCTTTCATGTTTGGCGCTGGAGTCGAAGACAACCCTGATTTGATTCGGTTTCCATGGGTGGTATACACCGAATGAAGGCAGATACCAGCACTCTTCGTTCTTCTTCAAGGATGGAGCAGGTTATGCGTGGTTGTTGGGGAATATTTTGTCCATAAAGGCAACAATATGTTCTCTCATTTCAGGTTTGCTGTTCATAGAACGCTGTAGAGGGTTAAATCTGGTCTGAGCTTGATCTCGGTTGTTTGGGAGTCTTACCCTGGTAGATCAGAGGGGTAATGGAGAGACCCAGCGGTTGGTTTAGTCTTTAGAATATTCACAGTCCATTATTTCGATGAATTCTCTGTCCTCTACTGACAAGGCTACTTTATCGTTGTCCTTGGTTGTGAGAAAGACTGATCTTCCCAAGTTGTCGTTATGCAGAGAAGAAGCGATGTCAGGTAGCTGTATTGTGTCTGGAGACTTCTCTTTCACTCCATAGTGATGAGGACATGGCTTTAAGCAGGTTGTGCGCCCATCTCAATACACGTAAGTCTTGAAGGAGTCAATTTCTGATCGATCAATGCACATATTTCCTATGACTACCCATCCCAAGTCCAGTCTCTGGGCGTATGGTGCATAGTCAGGACCATTACACTGTTGTCACACCTTGTGTACCCTTAGATTGTCTCTGCCGAGCAGGAGTAGAATCTCTGCGTTGTTGTCCAAAGGTAGGATAACACTAGTGAGGTGTCTCAGGTGTGGTTGATTAAATGCAGTTTCTGGGATAGGAATTTCATTCCTGTGGTTGGGTATTTGGTCACATTCAACAAGTGTTGGTAGAGGTATTTCAGTCTTCCCATTGATAGGAGAAGCAATGAATCCCTGGGCTCTTCTGCCGCTAGTCTCTATGCGACCTGAGCAGGTGTTCAAGGTGTAGGGTTCTGATGGTCCATTAATTCCGAAGGCTTCAAAGAATTTGGTTCCTGCTTTGGTCGTCTATGATGGCATATACCTTCATTGCCTTTTCTAGATGTCCCTCAGGATAAACCTTGATGAGGCATATTCGGGCACAACATTTCTCCATTTGGCCCTCTGCACATACCTCTGAGCATGAGCAGGAGATGGCTGTGGTGGTGTCAGTCTGATTCTTAGACTCCCCACCATGACTTGGAGTGGGAGCGGGGGTGACTGCAGGCAGTGTGTCTCTAGCTAGCTGGGTTGGGTGCATGGCTGAAACGTGTTTTTCGCTATGACACTCCTCACACTTGACGATGGATTTACAGTCCTTGGCCATGTGCTCAAGTGATGCGGAGCGTTTGAAACAGATTCCAAGCTCGGTGAGGACTTTCCTGCGCTCCTGTAGGGTTTTGGATCTAAACCCTTTGCACTTGTTCAGTCAGTGTGGTTTTTTATGGCTGGAACATTCTCGATTGAAAGACTTATCTCGTGATGAGATGGTGTACTGTTTATCTGTGGGTGCTGCAGGTGATGGTAGCTCAGTCTTTCTAACACTCACAGTTTTCTTAATGTCTCTGCATTTGTGTATTAATAAAAGATTAGTGTGCACACAACCAGGTGTTTCACGGGGTGCTGGTAGACGGGATAAGGATTCCCTTGTAGTATATAGTAAGAAGTTGACTGCACTCTCCAGAAAATTTTCATGCAAATCGTGAATTTATTCAAATAGACAGTTGGATAGTATTGGCCCCTTAAAATATAATAACAAGTTAGTTATAGAGGACAAACAAAAGACTGAGATATTAAATAGGCATTTTTCATCTGTGTTCACCAAGGAACTGACTGTACCAGGGATCATTCAACAAGTGAAAAATCAAAGTTCCCCACCAGATATAATTAATATAACACAAGAAGAAGTACGCCTATGTCTGAGTAAATTAAACATTGACAAATCCCCAGGGCCAGATGGCATTCATCCACGAATATTGAGGGAATTGAGCTCCGAAATTGACAGACCACTGTATCTCATCTTTTTAGACTTTCTTGTAACAGGGTTGGTGCCTCAGGATTGGAGGATTGCTGATGTGGTACCGATATTTAAGAAAGGTAAGAGGGTAGATCCAGGCAACTACCGTCCAGTAAGCCTGACATCAGTAGTATGCAAAGTTTTTGAGGGCATTTTAAGGGATGACATGCAAAAATATGTTGCAGAAAATAATATAATAACTGACAGACAGCATGGATTCATGAAAGATAAGTCGTGTCTTACCAACCTGTTGGGGTTCTATGAGGGGGTAAGTGCAAACCTGGATATTGGTAATGCAGCTGATGTGATTTATTTGGACTTTGCAAAGGCATTTGATACTGTACCACATAATAGCCTTACACTAAAGCTCCAGAAGCAAGGACTAGGGGAAACTATATGCAACTGGGTAAGGAATTGGCTAAAAGATAGGAAACAAAGAGTAGTCATAAATGGTATATTCTCTAAATGGGCTACAGTCAGTGGAGGGGTGCCGCAGGGATCTGTGCTAGGACCAATTCTTTTTAATCTCTTTATTAATGTTCTTGTGGATGGGATTGATAGTAACGTGTCAGTCTTTGCTGATGACACCAAACTATGTAGGATATTAAAAACTGACCTTGATAGTACAATATTACAAAAAGATCTGGATAAGATGTCAGAATGGGCAGATACTTGGCAAATGAGATTTAATGTTGATAAATGTAAAGTAATGCACCTAGGACGTAGTAATCCTATAACTGCGTATACATTAAATGGAAGTAAACTTGGGACTACAAATCAGGAGAAGGACTTGGGTATTCTCATTACAAATAAGCTGAGCAGCAGCACTCAATGTCAGGCAGCAGCTGCTAAAGCAAACAAGATTCTAGGGTGTATAAAAAGAGAGATTAGATCCCGTGATCCGAACGTATTGTTACCCCTCTATAAATCACTTGTAAGGCCACATCTGGAATAAGGGATCCAGTTTTGGGCTCCACATTTTAAAAAGGACATTCAGAAGTTAGAGTCAGTTCAAAGGCAGGCAACTAGACTACTACAAGGGATGGAAGGCCTCCCATATGATGACAGGTTGAAAAAGTTAGATATGTTTAGCTTAGATAAAAGACGTCTCAGAGGAGATCTGATTTATATGTATAAATACATGTGTGGTAAATTTAACCCCTTAACGACCCTTGACGTACTGGGTACGTCATGGTGACATGGTGCTAAACGACCCATGACGTACCCAGTACGTCATGGCGAAATCGCGGTCCGGGAGCCACGGGGAGTCCAATTTGTTTAATTAAACAGTAGATTCGGGAAGGAAGGGACCTCTGCCTGACCTCAGGAGGGGTGGTGCCTCCTCCCCGAACCTACAGAGGCTGTGATTGGCTGACGAACGCCGCTCAGCCAATTACAGTCACTGTAATGTTCCAGCCATTGAAAATGGCTGGAACATTGAAATCCAGCCCTGATCAGTGCTGCTGTAGCACTGGCCATTGGCTGGAGCTGGGTGATCGGTGCTTCACCCGCCCCCAGCTCTGATTGGAGAGACCGGTCTTGTGACCGATCTCTCCAATCACCGTGGATCTGGTGCCGGTGACCTGTGTCCGTCCCTGAAAGCCGAGGAGAGCGGTCTCTGCGGGTGCCCATCGGTAAGTTGCTGCCCCCGCCGCCCGCCCCTGTCCCCGATCGCCCTGCCAGCCCCGCCGCTGTCTCCTATCGCCCGGCCCGCCACCGCCAGCCTCGCCGCTGTCTCCGATCGCCCCGCCCGCCACCGCCAGCCCCGCTGCTGTCTCCGATCGCCCTGCCCGCCAGCCCCAGCCCCGCCGCTGTCTCTGATCGCCCCGCCCGCCAGCCCCAGCCCCGCCGCTGTCTCCGATCGCCCGCCCGCCATCGCCAGCCCCGCCGCGGCTCCGATCGACAGCCCTGCCGCTGTCTCCGATCGCCCCGCCCACCACCGCCAGCCCCGCCGCTGTCTCCGATCGCCCCGCCCGCCAGCGCCAGCCCCGCCGCTGTCTCCGATCGCCCCGCCCGCCAGCCCCAGCCCCGCCGCTGTCTCCGATCACCCTGCCCGCCACTGCCAGCCCCGCCGCGGCTCCGATCGCCACCGCCAGCCCTGCCGCTGCTCCCGATTCACCGCTGTCCCCGATCGCCCCACCCGCCACTGTCCCCGCCGCCACGTTCGCCACTGTCCCCGCTGCCACGCTCGCCACTGTCGCCGCCGCCGTCGCACCCACCTTTTTCAGTCGCTGCTGCCCCGAATCGGCCCCCACTGTTCCAGATCGGCCGCCGCCATCTCCTTCATCGGCTGCCCCTTCTCCATCGCCACTACACCTCCTCCCCCTCCATGTGCTGCAAGCCACCATCCCCCTACATGTGCTGCAAGCCACCCTCCCCCCACATGTGCTGCAAGCCACCCTCCCCCCACATGTGCTGCAAGCCACCCTCCCCCCTCCATGTTCTGGGGGTCCCCCTCCCCCCAGGGCCCCCCTCCTCCATGTGCCATCTATCTCTCCTATCAGACTCTGCCCCCCTCCCCGAACTGCTGCCTGCTCTCTCCCATCCTCTTCATCTACTGCCCCCTCTCACACGCCTCCATCTGTTGCCTCCTTCATCTGCTGCCTCTTCTGTCTGCTGTGATCCTGCTGCCTAGATCCATCCTGTAAGGTAGGTATGCCCATCTCACCTCCCTCCCCCCCATCCTCCGCTGCTCCTCCATCCGCTGCGCCATTTCCCATCATCCATCTGCTGCGCCCTTTCCCATCCGCTGCTGCTCCTCCATCCGCTGCGCCATTTCCCATCATTTATCCGCTGCGCCCTTTCCCATCCGCTGCCGCTCCTCCATCCGCTGCGCCCTTTCCCATCTTCTATCCGCTGCGCCCTTTCTCATCTGCCGCCCCGCCCTCTCGCATCGCATTATCCAGCGCAGTTGCTCGCTTCCAGACTGGAGTGGATGATGCGATGCGAGACTCATGCATTGCTCTCACATTTGGCACTAGTCTTAGTGGCAGGCGCTCATATTTTTTTTTATTCATTTTTTTTTTTACTGATGTCTGTATTTTTTATTTCGCCAAACTAATTTTTTTGTATGAGGGGGGGTCTAGTTTCCAAAATGGGATCACATGTGGGGAAGCTCCATTGTTTAGGCACCTCAGGGGTCTCCAAATGCAACATGGCGTCTGCTAATAATTCCATTCAATTTTACTGTGAAATGGCGCTCCTTCTCTTCTGAGCCCCGCCGTACACCCAAACAATTGATTTCCACCACATATGAGGTACCTGTGTACTCAGGAGAAATTGCACAATACATTTTATGATGCATTTTTCCTGATACCCTTGTGAAAAAAAAGCTACCTGTTTGAAAAAACAATTTTGTAATAAAAAAAAGAATAAAATATTTTCACGGCTGAACATTACAAACGTTTGTGAAGCCTCCAGGGGTTCAAAGTACTCACTAAACAGCTAGATAAATTCCATGAGGGGTCTAGTTTCCAAAATGGGGTCAATTGTGGGGGAGCTCCATTGTTTAGGCACTTCAGGGGGGTCTCCAAACGCAACATGGCGTCCGCTAATAATTCCAACCATTTTGCTGTGAAATGGCGCTCCTTGCCTTCCGAGTCCTGCCATGTGCCCAAACATTTGATTTCCACCACATATGAGGTATCTGCGTACTCAGAAAAAAATGCACAATACATTTTATGGTGCATTTTTTCCTGATACCCTTGTGATAAAAAAAAGCTACCTGGTTGAAGCAACAGTTTTGTGGCAAAAAATTATTTTTTTCTTTTCACGGCTCAAAGTTATAAACTTCTGTGAAGCCCCCAGGGGTTCAAAGTGCACATCAAACATCTAGAAAAATTATTTGAGGGCTCTAGTTTCCAAAATGGGGTCAATTGTGGGGAAGCTCCATTGTTTAGGCACCTCAGGGGGGGTCTCCAAACGCAACATGGTGTCCGCTAATAATTCCAACCAATTTTGCTGTGAAATGGCGCTCCTTGCCTTCCGAGTCCTGCTGTGTGCCCAAACATTTGATTTCCACCACATATGAGGTATCTACGTACTCAGGAGAAAATTCACAATACATTTTATGGTGCATTTTTTCCTGATACCCTTGTGATAAAGAAAAGCTACCTGGTTGAAGCAACAGTTTTGTGGTAAAAAAAAATGTTTTTCTTTTCACGGCTCAAAGTTATAAACTTCTGGAAAGCCCCCAGGGGTTCAAAGTGCACATCAAACATCTAGAAAAATTATTTGAGGGCTCTAGTTTCCAAAATGGGGTCACTTATGGGGGATCTCCATTGTTTAGACACCTCAGGGAGTCTTCAAACCCGACATGGCGTCCGCTAATGAGTGCAGCTAATTTTGCACTCAAAAATTCAAATGGCGCTCCTTGCCTTCCGAGTCCTGCCGTGTGCCCAAACATTTGATTTCCACCACATATGGGGTATCTGCGTACTCAGGAGAAAATGCACAATACATTTTATGGTGCATTTTTTCCTGATACCCTTGTGATAAAAAAAGCTACCTGGTTGATGCAACAGTTTTGTGGTAAAAAAAAATGTTTTTCTTTTCATGGCTCAACGTTATAAACGTCTGTGAAGCCCCCAGGGGTTCAAAGTGCACATCAAACATCTAGAAAAAATATTTGAGGGCTCTAGTTTCCAAAATGGGGTCACTTATGGGGGATCTCCATTGTTTAGACACCTCAGGGAGTCTTCAAACCCGACATGGCGTCCGCTAATGAGTGCAGCTAATTTTGCACTCAAAAATTCAAATGGCGCTCCTTGCCTTCCGAGTCCTGCCGTGTGCCCAATCATTTGATTTCGACAACATATGAGGTATCTGCGTACTCAGGAGAAAATGCACGATACATTTTATGATGCATTTTTCCTGATACCCTTGTGAAAATACTAATTTTTATGGCTAAAGTAACATTTTTGTGTTAAAAAAGGAAAATTTTCATTTTTTCGTCTACACTGCTTTGGCTGCTGTGAAGCTCCTAAAGGGTTAATAAACTTCTTGGATGTGGTTTTGAGCAGAGTGAGGGGTGCAGATTTTAGAATGGGGTCACTTTTGGGTATTTTCTGTCGCCTAGGTTTCTCAAATCACTCCAAATGTGATGTGGTACCTAAAAAAATTTTTTTTGTAAATTTTGTTGGAAAAATGAGAAATTGCTGATGAACTTTGAACCCTTCTAACTTCCTAACGGAATTTTTTTTTTTTTCAAAAATTGCGCTGGTGTAAAGCAGACAAGTGGGAAATGTTATTTAGTAAGTATTTTGTGTGACATATCTCTCAGATTTATGGGCATAAAATTTCAAATTTTGAAAATTGCGAAATTTTCAACATTTTCGCCAAATTTCTGAAATTTTCACAAATAAATGCAAAACATATCGCCCTAAATTTACCACTGACATGAAGTACAATATGTCACGAAAAAACAATGTCAGAATCGCCAGGATCCGTTGAAGCATTCCAGAGTTATAACCTGTCAAAGTGACACTGGTCAAAATTGCAAAAAATGGCCGGGTTTTTAAGGTGAAAACAGGCTGGGGGCTGAAGGGGTTAAAGGACTGGCACATGACTTATTTCTTCCAAAGACAATACTAAGGACCAGGGGACACTCACTTCGAGTGGAAGAAAAGCGATTCCGGCAGCTAAATAGGAAACTTTCTTTACAGTTAGAGCAGTCAGACTGTGGAATGCCCTACCACAAGAGGTAGTAATGGCAGATACTATAACAGCTTTTAAAAAAGGGCTGGATGATTTCCTCAGTACACAAAACATTGTTGGTTATAAATGACTTGGTGACCAGGTGTAGAACTGGTGGAGGAAGGTTGTACTAGATGGACCTAGGTCTTTTTTCAACCTTAGTAACTATGTAACTATGTAACTATGTGGCCAGTAGAGGGCAAGGGGATTAGCGACAACAACGTTTCGACCCGAGTGGTCTTTATCAGAAAATAAAATCATAGATATGTGTTAATGTACACAATGTAGAGTGTAAATTGCAAAATAATATACAAAATTTACATATATACATAGAACTGTTCAGATCAATATTTAAACATAGAAATGCATTCATGTAATAGCAAACATCCTGATAAGGTAACTTGTATTATCAAGTAATCAAAGAAATATGCAGTGTTATAATTACTCTTGCATTCAGAGAAAACAGATTATTACCTTATTTCAAAATGTAGTGTAAGTGCTCCCGCACCAGTGTCCCAGCTGATCTGTCAGTCTGCGTTTGTGTATGGCACCTTCATACCTTGATGATGATGATGTTGCAGCTGCCGAAGTGTTGAACTCTAGGAAGTCGAGGCTAGGGTCGTTCCTCATCTGGGCCTGCTCGTCGATGAACCTGCAGAAATGAATAAATGGGGAAAGGTGACATCATGTACTATTTTGTACCTTGAGACTGACATTGCCCATTTCTCCTGCAGACTGTATGACAGCTTCACCACGATTGGGTTCACTCCATGGGCTGTATCCAGGTAGCACAGACCAGACAGACGATGGTCTCTTTTGGCGAGCTCCAGCTCCATGAGCAGATCACTTAGGTCTTGAAGCTTGTGGACTTCTTTAAGGTTGATCTTTGGGATGTCCTGCTGTCTCTTGAATAGGGTTTTCTCTATTGCTTCTGCACTGCCAAAGATGCGTGCCAGTCTTTGCCATGCAGCAGCGAGACCTGCGTCTGCTTGTCCCACATAGACGGTTCTGAGGCTCTTGATACGGTTTGTAGAGCTTGGGCCCAACCACTTGATCATGCGGTCGAGCTCCTGTTCTGCAGTTAAGTTGAGATTGGCGATGGCCGCCTTGAAAGTTGCTTTCCAGGCCCTGGTGCTCTCTGCACGATCATCAAATTTCGTGAGACTAGTGTTAATTAGCTCTCTGCTCACCATGAACCTGGCAAACTCAGACATATCTGATTTCTCACCACTTGTTGCCATGACGACTCGTGATGCCCCTATGGCGTATGGGCTGCCTGGTGTGAATGGTTGAGATGTTCCCGGGTAGAATGACGTTGCTGCAGGGTTGAGCTGTGGTTTAGCCTCTGTAGATTCTGATGACCGCTGCTTGAGCTGTGGAAGTGGGTCAGGAAACACTTTGTTGCCATCTTGCCGTGGTGACTGTGTTTGAGAGGCCACCTCTTGGTGATAATAACTTATGCGGCCTAGCGGGGCGGTGCAACCATCAAGCACTCTTCATCCTCTGTGACTGTGGGGACAGCAGTCACACATACTTTTGGACGCAGACCTTCCACCCCCTTAACTGCAACAGGCAGTGTGATTGGCAGGTCGTCAGTTGTTTTTGAAGTGGAAACAGCTGCTGGTGTTGAGCTCTATCAGACATCGAGAGAACCACCTTTGGATGAAGGCAACATTATATCTACGCCTGCATATTTCTCACAGATTGGCTGGACTACCTGCAGTTTAAAATTGCGTAACAGAAATGGAGAGATGGTGTAGAATGAAGAGGTGGTATAGCTTTCTTGTCAGCAGAGGAACCCTCACTTACTATCCCACACAATGAATCTATGCCCCTAAAACTGGCTGCACTTTTTGCACTTAAAATGGCGTAGCACAAATGGAGAGGTGGTGTACAATGCAGAGGGGGTATAGCTTTCTTGTCAGCAGAGGAACCCTCACTTACTATCCCACACAATGAATCTATGCCCCTAAAACTGGCTGCACTTTTTGCACTTAAAATGGCGTAGAAAAAATGGAGCGGTGGTGTACAATGAAGAGTTGGTATAGCTTTCTTGTCAGCAGAGGAACCCTCACTTACTATCCCTGACAATGAAACTATGCCCCAAGGAACTGGCTGCACTTTCTGCACTTAAAATGGCGTAGCAAAAATGGAGAGGTGGTGTACAATGCAGAGGGGGTATAGCTTTCTTGTCAGCAGAGGAACCCTCACTTACTATCCCTGACAATGAAACTATGCCCCAAAGAATTGCCTGAGCTGATTTAGACAGACGCTGTGATAAACCCTTGCACAGCGCTGGCACAGACCTGCCTAGCAAAAATGGCTATGAAATGCTGTAATGTAGCCCTGAAAAGGGCTGAAATTACAAGTAGTCCATAATCCCTAAACCGATGTGTAGATTGCACTGTATAAGTCTATAGTGCACACATCAGCAGCAGCAGCGGGAGCAGTGACTTTCACACACCCGCAGCAGAGAGATAATGGCGGCGATGGGGAAAATGGGCGGGTCTTATAGGGCAAGGACATGTGACATGCACAGCCAATGACACATTACCTAGCTTGTCTGGCAAAAATCCACTTTGCTGTGTGTGTGTCTGTGATTGGCTGACAGCCTGGCCCGCACCACTGTATGCCCTGTTAGGAAAAAAAGCACTCCGCAGCACTGATCTAAACCCCGCCCCTCTGCACACTATACGCTGAATTTTGCTAATATTATTATTAACAGTGACTGACAGTATTACAGTGAAAAACCAGCTAGTAACTAGCTATGCTTTTGGTGATGGAACCGTTATCGAACAGTAACTCGAACTGCCGAACTTGAAGCAAATCGTTCAAGTTCGTCAAACGACTCGAACACCGCCCAAAATCACTCGAATTTGAAATTGGCGAATGGTTCGAATTGAACATCGCTCATCTCTAGTCCCGGGATGTGTCAGACGACTCTTGGGAGCATAGGAGGTGCAATTATGTACAAGACACAAGTTTGTGTTAACTGAATAGGATAACTGAAGTGAGCACTAATATATATATATATGAGTGCAAGCCAAAAATACATACTATATATAAGAATAAGGCTGCACATCAAACTTAGATAATGGTATAATGCCTCAAGCATATGGAAAAATATTGGAATATACAATGAAAAATGCTACTTGCTAATTTGAACATGTGAATAATGAATTGCATACCTGCCATGAATATTAGGAAAAAGGAGATATTTAGCAATCGCATTGATCAATGTAACTGAGCCCCAAGGCCTCGTCAAGGCATATCTCTATATTGGGGTCCCTAGCTCTGTGACCCTAACTGTGTGTCATCTCATTGCAATTAAAAACTGCTATGGGTGGAGAGGGGTAACTAAGGACTTTCTTATATAGGAGATGGAAAAAACTTGGCCGAAAGGGGAGGAGCTGTGTTCACATTCAGAAAAAAACTACATATAACTGAATAGGATAACTGAAGTGAGCACTAATATATATATATATGAGTGCAAGCCAAAAATACATACTATATATAAGAATAAGGCTGCACATCAAACTTAGATAATGGTATAATGCCTCAAGCATATGGAAAAATATTGGAATATACAATGAAAAATGCTACTTGCTAATTTGAACATGTGAATAATGAATTGCATACCTGCCATGAATATTAGGAAAAAGGAGATATTTAGCAATCGCATTGATCAATGTAACTGAGCCCTAAGGCCTCGTCAAGGCATATCTCTATATTGGGGTCCCTAGCTCTGTGACCCTAACTGTGTGTCATCTCATTGCAATTAAAAACTGCTATGGGTGGAGAGGGGTAACTAAGGACTTTCTTATATAGGAGATGGAAAAAACTTGGCCGAAAGGGGCGGAGCTGTGTTCACATTCAGAAAAAAACTACATATAACTGAATAGGATAACTGAAGTGAGCACTAATATATATATATATGAGTGCAAGCCAAAAATACATACTATATATAAGAATAAGGCTGCACATCAAACTTAGATAATGGTATAATGCCTCAAGCATATGGAAAAATATTGGAATATACAATGAAAAATGCTACTTGCTAATTTGAACATGTGAATAATGAATTGCATACCTGCCATGAATATTAGGAAAAAGGAGATATTTAGCAATCGCATTGATCAATGTAACTGAGCCCCAAGGCCTCGTCAAGGCATATCTCTATATTGGGGTCCCTAGCTCTGTGACCCTAACTGTGTGTCATCTCATTGCAATTAAAAACTGCTATGGGTGGAGAGGGGTAACTAAGGACTTTCTTATATAGGAGATGGAAAAAACTTGGCCGAAAGGGGCGGAGCTGTGTTCACATTCAGAAAAAAACTACATATAACTGAATAGGATAACTGAAGTGAGCACTAATATATATATATATGAGTGCAAGCCAAAAATACATACTATATATAAGAATAAGGCTGCACATCAAACTTAGATAATGGTATAATGCCTCAAGCATATGGAAAAATATTGGAATATACAATGAAAAATGCTACTTGCTAATTTGAACATGTGAATAATGAATTGCATACCTGCCATGAATATTAGGAAAAAGGAGATATTTAGCAATCGCATTGATCAATGTAACTGAGCCCCAAGGCCTCGTCAAGGCATATCTCTATATTGGGGTCCCTAGCTCTGTGACCCTAACTGTGTGTCATCTCATTGCAATTAAAAACTGCTATGGGTGGAGAGGGGTAACTAAGGACTTTCTTATATAGGAGATGGAAAAAACTTGGCCGAAAGGGGCGGAGCTGTGTTCACATTCAGAAAAAAACTACATATAACTGAATAGGATAACTGAAGTGAGCACTAATATATATATATATGAGTGCAAGCCAAAAATACATACTATATATAAGAATAAGGCTGCACATCAAACTTAGATAATGGTATAATGCCTCAAGCATATGGAAAAATATTGGAATATACAATGAAAAATGCTACTTGCTAATTTGAACATGTGAATAATGAATTGCATACCTGCCATGAATATTAGGAAAAAGGAGATATTTAGCAATCGCATTGATCAATGTAACTGAGCCCCAAGGCCTCGTCAAGGCATATCTCTATATTGGGGTCCCTAGCTCTGTGACCCTAACTGTGTGTCATCTCATTGCAATTAAAAACTGCTATGGGTGGAGAGGGGTAACTAAGGACTTTCTTATATAGGAGATGGAAAAAACTTGGCCGAAAGGGGCGGAGCTGTGTTCACATTCAGAAAAAAACTACATATAACTGAATAGGATAACTGAAGTGAGCACTAATATATATATATATGAGTGCAAGCCAAAAATACATACTATATATAAGAATAAGGCTGCACATCAAACTTAGATAATGGTATAATGCCTCAAGCATATGGAAAAATATTGGAATATACAATGAAAAATGCTACTTGCTAATTTGAACATGTGAATAATGAATTGCATACCTGCCATGAATATTAGGAAAAAGGAGATATTTAGCAATCGCATTGATCAATGTAACTGAGCCCCAAGGCCTCGTCAAGGCATATCTCTATATTGGGGTCCCTAGCTCTGTGACCCTAACTGTGTGTCATCTCATTGCAATTAAAAACTGCTATGGGTGGAGAGGGGTAACTAAGGACTTTCCTATATAGGAGATGGAAAAAACTTGGCCGAAAGGGGCGGAGCTGTGTTCACATTCAGAAAAAAACTACATATAACTGAATAGGATAACTGAAGTGAGCACTAATATATATATATATGAGTGCAAGCCAAAAATACATACTATATATAAGAATAAGGCTGCACATCAAACTTAGATAATGGTATAATGCCTCAAGCATATGGAAAAATATTGGAATATACAATGAAAAATGCTACTTGCTAATTTGAACATGTGAATAATGAATTGCATACCTGCCATGAATATTAGGAAAAAGGAGATATTTAGCAATCGCATTGATCAATGTAACTGAGCCCCAAGGCCTCGTCAAGGCATATCTCTATATTGGGGTCCCTAGCTCTGTGACCCTAACTGTGTGTCATCTCATTGCAATTAAAAACTGCTATGGGTGGAGAGGGGTAACTAAGGACTTTCTTATATAGGAGATGGAAAAAACTTGGCCGAAAGGGGCGGAGCTGTGTTCACATTCAGAAAAAAACTACATATAACTGAATAGGATAACTGAAGTGAGCACTAATATATATATATATATGAGTGCAAGCCAAAAATACATACTATATATAAGAATAAGGCTGCACATCAAACTTAGATAATGGTATAATGCCTCAAGCATATGGAAAAATATTGGAATATACAATGAAAAATGCTACTTGCTAATTTGAACATGTGAATAATGAATTGCATACCTGCCATGAATATTAGGAAAAAGGAGATATTTAGCAATCGCATTGATCAATGTAACTGAGCCCCAAGGCCTCGTCAAGGCATATCTCTATATTGGGGTCCCTAGCTCTGTGACCCTAACTGTGTGTCATCTCATTGCAATTAAAAACTGCTATGGGTGGAGAGGGGTAACTAAGGACTTTCTTATATAGGAGATGGAAAAAACTTGGCCGAAAGGGGCGGAGCTGTGTTCACATTCAGAAAAAAACTACATATAACTGAATAGGATAACTGAAGTGAGCACTAATATATATATATATGAGTGCAAGCCAAAAATACATACTATATATAAGAATAAGGCTGCACATCAAACTTAGATAATGGTATAATGCCTCAAGCATATGGAAAAATATTGGAATATACAATGAAAAATGCTACTTGCTAATTTGAACATGTGAATAATGAATTGCATACCTGCCATGAATATTAGGAAAAAGGAGATATTTAGCAATCGCATTGATCAATGTAACTGAGCCCCAAGGCCTCGTCAAGGCATATCTCTATATTGGGGTCCCTAGCTCTGTGACCCTAACTGTGTGTCATCTCATTGCACTTAAAAACTGCTATGGGTGGAGAGGGGTAACTAAGGACTTTCTTATATAGGAGATGGAAAAAACTTGGCCGAAAGGGGCGGAGCTGTGTTCACATTCAGAAAAAAACTACATATAACTGAATAGGATAACTGAAGTGAGCACTAATATATATATATATGAGTGCAAGCCAAAAATACATACTATATATAAGAATAAGGCTGCACATCAAACTTAGATAATGGTATAATGCCTCAAGCATATGGAAAAATATTGGAATATACAATGAAAAATGCTACTTGCTAATTTGAACATGTGAATAATGAATTGCATACCTGCCATGAATATTAGGAAAAAGGAGATATTTAGCAATCGCATTGATCAATGTAACTGAGCCCCAAGGCCTCGTCAAGGCATATCTCTATATTGGGGTCCCTAGCTCTGTGACCCTAACTGTGTGTCATCTCATTGCAATTAAAAACTGCTATGGGTGGAGAGGGGTAACTAAGGACTTTCTTATATAGGAGATGGAAAAAACTTGGCCGAAAGGGGCGGAGCTGTGTTCACATTCAGAAAAAAACTACATATAACTGAATAGGATAACTGAAGTGAGCACTAATATATATATATATGAGTGCAAGCCAAAAATACATACTATATATAAGAATAAGGCTGCACATCAAACTTAGATAATGGTATAATGCCTCAAGCATATGGAAAAATATTGGAATATACAATGAAAAATGCTACTTGCTAATTTGAACATGTGAATAATGAATTGCATACCTGCCATGAATATTAGGAAAAAGGAGATATTTAGCAATCGCATTGATCAATGTAACTGAGCCCCAAGGCCTCGTCAAGGCATATCTCTATATTGGGGTCCCTAGCTCTGTGACCCTAACTGTGTGTCATCTCATTGCAATTAAAAACTGCTATGGGTGGAGAGGGGTAACTAAGGACTTTCTTATATAGGAGATGGAAAAAACTTGGCCGAAAGGGGCGGAGCTGTGTTCACATTCAGAAAAAAACTACATATAACTGAATAGGATAACTGAAGTGAGCACTAATATATATATATATGAGTGCAAGCCAAAAATACATACTATATATAAGAATAAGGCTGCACATCAAACTTAGATAATGGTATAATGCCTCAAGCATATGGAAAAATATTGGAATATACAATGAAAAATGCTACTTGCTAATTTGAACATGTGAATAATGAATTGCATACCTGCCATGAATATTAGGAAAAAGGAGATATTTAGCAATCGCATTGATCAATGTAACTGAGCCCCAAGGCCTCGTCAAGGCATATCTCTATATTGGGGTCCCTAGCTCTGTGACCCTAACTGTGTGTCATCTCATTGCAATTAAAAACTGCTATGGGTGGAGAGGGGTAACTAAGGACTTTCTTATATAGGAGATGGAAAAAACTTGGCCGAAAGGGGCGGAGCTGTGTTCACATTCAGAAAAAAACTACATATAACTGAATAGGATAACTGAAGTGAGCACTAATATATATATATATGAGTGCAAGCCAAAAATACATACATACTATATATAAGCTAAGTTTGATGTGCAGCCTTATTCTTATATATAGTATGTATTTTTGGCTTGCACTCATATATATATATATTAGTGCTCACTTCAGTTATCCTATTCAGTTATATGTAGTTTTTTTCTGAATGTGAACACAGCTCCGCCCCTTTCGGCCAAGTTTTTTCCATCTCCTATATAAGAAAGTCCTTAGTTACCCCTCTCCACCCATAGCAGTTTTTAATTGCAATGAGATGACACACAGTTAGGGTCACAGAGCTAGGGACCCCAATATAGAGATATGCCTTGACGAGGCCTTGGGGCTCGGTTACATTGATCAATGCGATTGCTAAATATCTCCTTTTTCCTAATATTCATGGCAGGTATGCAATTCATTATTCACATGTTCAAATTAGCAAGTAGCATTTTTCATTGTATATTCCAATATTTTTCCATATGCTTGAGGCATTATACCATTATCTAAGTTTGATGTGCAGCCTTATTCTTATATATAGTATGTGTTTTTGGCTTGCACTCATATATATATATTAGTGCTCACTTCAGTTATCCTATTCAGTTATATGTAGTTTTTTTCTGAATGTGAACACAGCTCCGCCCCTTTCGGCCAAGTTTTTTCCATCTCCTATATAAGAAAGTCCTTAGTTACCCCTCTCCACCCATAGCAGTTTTTAATTGCAATGAGATGACACACAGTTAGGGTCACAGAGCTAGGGACCCCAATATAGAGATATGCCTTGACGAGGCCTTGGGGCTCAGTTACATTGATCAATGCGATTGCTAAATATCTCCTTTTTCCTAATATTCATGGCAGGTATGCAATTCATTATTCACATGTTCAAATTAGCAAGTAGCATTTTTCATTGTATATTCCAATATTTTTCCATATGCTTGAGGCATTATACCATTATCTAAGTTTGATGTGCAGCCTTATTCTTATATATAGTATGTATTTTTGGCTTGCACTCATATATATATATATTAGTGCTCACTTCAGTTATCCTATTCAGTTATATGTAGTTTTTTTCTGAATGTGAACACAGCTCCGCCCCTTTCGGCCAAGTTTTTTCCATCTCCTATATAAGAAAGTCCTTAGTTACCCCTCTCCACCCATAGCAGTTTTTAATTGCAATGAGATGACACACAGTTAGGGTCACAGAGCTAGGGACCCCAATATAGAGATATGCCTTGACGAGGCCTTGGGGCTCAGTTACATTGATCAATGCGATTGCTAAATATCTCCTTTTTCCTAATATTCATGGCAGGTATGCAATTCATTATTCACATGTTCAAATTAGCAAGTAGCATTTTTCATTGTATATTCCAATATTTTTCCATATGCTTGAGGCATTATACCATTATCTAAGTTTGATGTGCAGCCTTATTCTTATATATAGTATGTATTTTTGGCTTGCACTCATATATATATATATATACTAGTGCTCACTTCAGTTATCCTATTCAGTTATATGTAGTTTTTTTCTGAATGTGAACACAGCTCCGCCCCTTTCGGCCAAGTTTTTTCCATCTCCTATATAAGAAAGTCCTTAGTTACCCCTCTCCACCCATAGCAGTTTTTAATTGCAATGAGATGACACACAGTTAGGGTCACAGAGCTAGGGACCCCAATATAGAGATATGCCTTGACGAGGCCTTGGGGCTCAGTTACATTGATCAATGCGATTGCTAAATATCTCCTTTTTCCTAATATTCATGGCAGGTATGCAATTCATTATTCACATGTTCAAATTAGCAAGTAGCATTTTTCATTGTATATTCCAATATTTTTCCATATGCTTGAGGCATTATACCATTATCTAAGTTTGATGTGCAGCCTTATTCTTATATATAGTATGTATTTTTGGCTTGCACTCATATATATATATATTAGTGCTCACTTCAGTTATCCTATTCAGTTATATGTAGTTTTTTTCTGAATGTGAACACAGCTCCGCCCCTTTCGGCCAAGTTTTTTCCATCTCCTATATAAGAAAGTCCTTAGTTACCCCTCTCCACCCATAGCAGTTTTTAATTGCAATGAGATGACACACAGTTAGGGTCACAGAGCTAGGGACCCCAATATAGAGATATGCCTTGACGAGGCCTTGGGGCTCAGTTACATTGATCAATGCGATTGCTAAATATCTCCTTTTTCCTAATATTCATGGCAGGTATGCAATTCATTATTCACATGTTCAAATTAGCAAGTAGCATTTTTCATTGTATATTCCAATATTTTTCCATATGCTTGAGGCATTATACCATTATCTAAGTTTGATGTGCAGCCTTATTCTTATATATAGTATGTATTTTTGGCTTGCACTCATATATATATATATTAGTGCTCACTTCAGTTATCCTATTCAGTTATATGTAGTTTTTTTCTGAATGTGAACACAGCTCCGCCCCTTTCGGCCAAGTTTTTTCCATCTCCTATATAAGAAAGTCCTTAGTTACCCCTCTCCACCCATAGCAGTTTTTAATTGCAATGAGATGACACACAGTTAGGGTCACAGAGCTAGGGACCCCAATATAGAGATATGCCTTGACGAGGCCTTGGGGCTCAGTTACATTGATCAATGCGATTGCTAAATATCTCCTTTTTCCTAATATTCATGGCAGGTATGCAATTCATTATTCACATGTTCAAATTAGCAAGTAGCATTTTTCATTGTATATTCCAATATTTTTCCATATGCTTGAGGCATTATACCATTATCTAAGTTTGATGTGCAGCCTTATTCTTATATATAGTATGTATTTTTGGCTTGCACTCATATATATATATATTAGTGCTCACTTCAGTTATCCTATTCAGTTATATGTAGTTTTTTTCTGAATGTGAACACAGCTCCGCCCCTTTCGGCCAAGTTTTTTCCATCTCCTATATAAGAAAGTCCTTAGTTACCCCTCTCCACCCATAGCAGTTTTTAATTGCAATGAGATGACACACAGTTCGGGTCACAGATCTAGGGACCCCAATATAGAGATATGCCTTGACGAGGCCTTGGGGCTCAGTTACATTGATCAATGCGATTGCTAAATATCTCCTTTTTCCTAATATTCATGGCAGGTATGCAATTCATTATTCACATGTTCAAATTAGCAAGTAGCATTTTTCATTGTATATTCCAATATTTTTCCATATGCTTGAGGCATTATACCATTATCTAAGTTTGATGTGCAGCCTTATTCTTATATATAGTATGTATTTTTGGCTTGCACTCATATATATATATATTAGTGCTCACTTCAGTTATCCTATTCAGTTATATGTAGTTTTTTTCTGAATGTGAACACAGCTCCGCCCCTTTCGGCCAAGTTTTTTCCATCTCCTATATAAGAAAGTCCTTAGTTACCCCTCTCCACCCATAGCAGTTTTTAATTGCAATGAGATGACACACAGTTAGGGTCACAGAGCTAGGGACCCCAATATAGAGATATGCCTTGACGAGGCCTTGGGGCTCAGTTACATTGATCAATGCGATTGCTAAATATCTCCTTTTTCCTAATATTCATGGCAGGTATGCAATTCATTATTCACATGTTCAAATTAGCAAGTAGCATTTTTCATTGTATATTCCAATATTTTTCCATATGCTTGAGGCATTATACCATTATCTAAGTTTGATGTGCAGCCTTATTCTTATATATAGTATGTATTTTTGGCTTGCACTCATATATATATATATATTAGTGCTCACTTCAGTTATCCTATTCAGTTATATGTAGTTTTTTTCTGAATGTGAACACAGCTCCGCCCCTTTCGGCCAAGTTTTTTCCATCTCCTATATAAGAAAGTCCTTAGTTACCCCTCTCCACCCATAGCAGTTTTTAATTGCAATGAGATGACACACAGTTAGGGTCACAGAGCTAGGGACCCCAATATAGAGATATGCCTTGACGAGGCCTTGGGGCTCAGTTACATTGATCAATGCGATTGCTAAATATCTCCTTTTTCCTAATATTCATGGCAGGTATGCAATTCATTATTCACATGTTCAAATTAGCAAGTAGCATTTTTCATTGTATATTCCAATATTTTTCCATATGCTTGAGGCATTATACCATTATCTAAGTTTGATGTGCAGCCTTATTCTTATATATAGTATGTATTTTTGGCTTGCACTCATATATATATATATATTAGTGCTCACTTCAGTTATCCTATTCAGTTATATGTAGTTTTTTTCTGAATGTGAACACAGCTCCGCCCCTTTCGGCCAAGTTTTTTCCATCTCCTATATAAGAAAGTCCTTAGTTACCCCTCTCCACCCATAGCAGTTTTTAATTGCAATGAGATGACACACAGTTAGGGTCACAGAGCTAGGGACCCCAATATAGAGATATGCCTTGACGAGGCCTTGGGGCTCAGTTACATTGATCAATGCGATTGCTAAATATCTCCTTTTTCCTAATATTCATGGCAGGTATGCAATTCATTATTCACAAGTTTGTGTTAGTCATGCCAGTCCAGTGACCGTGGTCCATATTTACTTAACTATTAAAAACAATGAAGTCCTTGTAAAATTAATGAAGTCCATGTACCGGGTGTACACTTGTAATAAATCTAGCGGAAAATCAGGTTATGTTTCCATTCAATTTAAAACTGTTTCATTAAGCACTCATTTTCTAGCAGTTTCTATATGAAAAATAACAAACTGTGAAAAACAACAAAAGAAAGCACCAATACCTGATAATTCTATGGGATCGTTAACTTTTTTCAGTATTAACATTTTTACGTTACCATTCTTTTCTGTACCTCCGTGGAGACTGACCAAAGTTAACACGAGTGGACCTCCTTAACTCTGGACTCTCATCCCCTTCTGATGCCATTGCTACACTCCCTGCAGCTTCCTCGCCCTCTTTACTGGGTTTTGCGGGTAAGACACTACGTGTGCAAGGCAAGGGGATAGGTGCTGGAGTGGGTGCAGTGTCAGTAAGCCCTTCCTGTTTTGTTTCTTCCATGGGTTGTGGGAATGTTAACAAAGGGACTATTACTGCTCCATTCTGCATTGGCCAATCTTCCGGAAAGTCACCTAGAATGGTGTGAATCACCTTCTTCCTTCTTTCCACCACTAGAGGCTGGGGTTGAGGCTCTTCTGTCACCCTGAGTGGTTCTGGGCACTTCTTTAGATGGTCCCGAGATACCATAGCCGTAGTTCTTCCATGGTCCTTGCTTATCAAACAGGTTTTGTGGTTATCAAAGTTGGACGGTTGTATCACATATGGCTCCTTTTCCCACTGATCATCCAACTTGTGCTGTCTCCTATTTCTTTTTAACACCACTTCACCGGGAGCAAAGGGGGCTGCTTTAGCTTGTTAGTAGAGATGAGCGAACCGGTCCCGGTTCGGCTCGAGGTCGGTTCGCCGAACGGAGGTCCCGTTCGAGTTCGGCTCGTCGAACGTTCGACGAACCGAACTCGAACCGCATAGGAAACAATGGCAGGCATTCACAAACACATAAAAACACCTAGAAAACACCCTCAAAGGTGTCCAAAAGGTGACAAACAACTCACAACACAACACAAACACATGGGAAAGTGACAAGGACATATACTCATGCGAAAACAAAAGAGCTGGACAAGGAAAAAGAGGAGGACACACAGATATATGAGTATATGCAAGGAAACATCGATGCCATTACTGTGCAACTTGAGCCCTGCTCATTTTAAGCTTCCAGTCTGGATAAATTGCCTAAGATTGCCACGTACGCCTTGGGGATCTTGTCGTGTCCTGCAGCCTGCGTTCTCTCGGAACCTGTCTTCAGTGCTGCTGGGGGTCTGCTGGCAGATAAGCACACGCGTCTGTCCACTGACAATGTGGACATGGCTCTCAGAGGACTTTTCCTTTCCCTGGGTCAGCCAGGGGAGGCGAAAGGCACGCGTATTTTTGAGAGTGCTTCATGCAAAGCATCTTTTTTGTCTTGAAAATGGGGGTCAACTGATGCCAGTCAAGTGGGGTGTGTGTGGCCCGATTAGTGGAAACGAGGGAGACTGTGGTTGGAGTCCCCTCGCTGTGTTTCTAAAAGAACCAAGATGAACAAGTCATGGCTCTCAGAGGACTTTTCTTCCCCTGGGTCAGCCAGGGGACGGGAAAGGCACGCGTATTTTTGAGAGTGCTTCATGCAAAGCATCTTTTTCATCTTGAAAATGGCGGTCAACTGATGCCAGTAAAGTGGGGTGTGTGTGGCCCAATTAGTGGAAACGAGGGAGACTGTGGTTGGAGTCCTCTCGCTGTGTTTCTAAAAGAACCAAGATGAACAAGTCATGGCTCTCAGAGGACTTTTCTTCCCCTGGGTCAGCCAGGGGACGGCAAAGGCACGCGTATTTTTGAGAGTGCTTCATGCAAAGCATGTTTTTCATCTTGAAAATGGGGGTCAACTGATGCCAGTCAAGTGGGGTGTGTGTGGCCCAATTAGTGGAAACGAGGGAGACTGTGGTTGGAGTCCCCTCGCTGTGTTTCTAAAAGAACCAAGATGAACAAGTCATGGCTCTCAGAGGACTTTTCTTCCCCTGGGTCAGCCAGGGGACGGGAAAGGCACGCGTATTTTTGAGAGTGCTTCATGCAAAGAATCTTTTTCATCTTGAAAATGGCGGTCAACTGATGCCAGTAAAGTGGGGTGTGTGTGGCCCAATTAGTGGAAACGAGGGAGACTGTGGTTGGAGTCCTCTCGCTGTGTTTCTAAAAGAACCAAGATGAACAAGTCATGGCTCTCAGAGGACTTTTCTTCCCCTGGGTCAGCCAGGGGACGGCAAAGGCACGCGTATTTTTGAGAGTGCTTCATGCAAAGCATGTTTTTCATCTTGAAAATGGGGGTCAACTGATGCCAGTCAAGTGGGGTGTGTGTGGCCCAATTAGTGGAAACGAGGGAGACTGTGGTTGGAGTCCCCTCGCTATGTTTTACATGATTTTCGAAGGGCATGACATGCCTAAGAGGTTGAGTTTCATCATCTGCAACTTGTTGGCAACAGAAAGGCTGCCTTTACACCCTTTTGAGACCGAGGATTTTCGAGACCTTATGCCCATTGCAGTGCCCCAAGAGCCGATGGCCAGTCGTCACTCCTTCTCCAAAAAAGGCTTGCCCGCGCTACCACAGTAGGTCCCACACAACCTCACCGATTCCTTGAGAAACTCTGTGTGTGACAGGGTGCATTTCAACACAGATACTTGGACCAGTAAGCATGGACAGGGGAGTTACATGTTGCTGACTGGGCACTGGGTAACTATGGTGAGAGATGGAGAAGGGTTTGCTGTACAAATCTTGCCGTCTCCACGACTTGTGTGTCAATCCTTCCTCTGTATGTACAAGTTCCTCCACTGCTTCTGCCTCCTCAACCTCGTGTGGGTCCTCCACCTCGGCCCAAACCCTGTGTGGTCAGGCCACCCTTCCTTGTAACTGCGCCCAAGGAATCCCACACACCTCCTTACTATGCTGGCAGCAGAGCTCAAGGCCATCATGCGGTCAAATGTTTACTTTGAAATGTAGGGGAAATGTGAGACACCGCTGAGGAATTGTGGACGGTTAGCTCTGGAGAGTGAGACCGAGTTTCATCAATGGTTGTCTACAGTCAACCAGCAGTCAGGGAAGGTCGGGTGCGACAATGATGCAAACCAGTCTGCGACCCTTCTTCAGGGCAATGTGACACACGTGCCTTGGTTGGCTCACGTGTTGAACCTGGTTGTCCAGCAATTTTTAAAACACTATCCCTGCCTACATGGCCTTCTGTAGAGGGCACGGTGTAACGCCTGCCTGGATCGACACACTCAGATGGGCTGTAAAGGATAGGCTAGAGGCAAGCCACTCACCAAGCTGGACACCCAGAACCCTCAAACCCTTTAACCCCTATACAGTGATTTGGAATTACACAGGGCCCACGTTGATCAATACCTGTGGAAGGCTGCAGTTCCAGAGAATAGTAGTCATGCAGGTTCAAAAACATTAATTGAGGAAGAGGAACAGAATGGGATGGCCAGGACTTAATCAGAAAACAAGCAGAGGTGAAATGCGGATCGGCCAACGAGGTACATAAACAGCAAGCAGGAAACGTAGTCAGGTAACAAGCACACAAATTCATAAAACTGAACTGGGGGTAACAGTAACAAGAGGTTCATAGCTTTGTCTGGCAGTGGTCTGCAGACAGGAGGGGCCTAAAAAAGGGTGTGGTGTCTTCCCATTGGGACCAGAGTACAAATTGATTGAGTGGACTACGTTGGTGACTTAAAAGCCGTGTGCGGCAATGATGCAAACCTGTCTGCGGCCCTTCGTCAGGGCAATGTGACACACGGGCCTTGTATGGCTCACGTGTTGAATCTGATTCTCCAGCAATTTTTAAAATACCATCCCGGCCTATATGGCCTTGTGCAGCGGGCACGCTGCTATGTGGTCACTTTCATCCTTCGCACCCAGCAGCTCAACAACTTTCATCGCTCCGGAAGTCTTAGGGTCTGGCAGTTAAACGCCGGAAATGCGATGTTCCGACACGCAGGAATTGGAATCTGCACATGTTGCAGCATGTGTGGCAGCACCGCAGAGCCCTGCTGAAATACGGTATGACGTATACCCTGGGCTAACTTGATCCAGAGGTGGTGCAGATCACGCTGCTGGAGTGGTGTCAGATCAAGGACCTATGCACCCTTCTACACAGTTTCCAAATGTCGACGAAGATGTTTAGCACTGGCAATGCCATTCTCAGCGTGACAATTCTGGTCACCTACATGATGGAGCACACTGTAAGCATTATTCGGAGTCAGGTATTGGTCCAAGAGGAAGGTGAGGAAGTACAGGAGGAGTCATATGCAGAAGGGATAATAAGATCTACAAGGTCCATACGGTAAGCGGCACCCAGGCAGCAGTTATGGTGGGGGATAGGGATTAACAAGGGCGCATAGTATCAGCAAAAATTGTTGAGGAAGGTGCAGGAGCCATGAAGAAATGGAGGACGAACTTGCGATGGGCATGGAAGACTCAGCAGATGAGTGAGAGCTTGCTCATATTTCGGTTGTGCGAGGGGAGAGAGGGCAGAGGAAGGAGGCACGATTCTCACCTCTCTGCCACCAACACACCAAGGACTTGGTCCTCCTGGATGCACAAGACACATGAGCGTCTTCTTGCTGCACTACCTACAACATGACCCTCGGATTGTACGAATTCCAAGTCATGCTGACTACTGGGTTGCCACACTGTTAGATCCCTGGTACAACACAAAATTTTGCGAAATAACTCCTGCCATAGAAAGGGACGCACGTATGCAGGAGTATCAGCAGAAGGTGTTACGCAATCTTACATCTTCTTTTCCACTAAACACCAGGGTGCACAGAATGAATCTCAATGCTTTTTCATCGATAGGAGGAAATGGTCTTACTTGTCCACATCTGAGGGACCGAGGGCTGGCTGCTGTGCTGAGATGCCATTGAGTACGGTGTCCCTGCAGAGTTGCACTTTTGGTCATATACAAAATGAGTTTAAAAAGGACAGATGCGGGTGAAAAGGGGAACAGGTGTGTTGGAAAGGGGAAAAAAGTTTTGGTCCGTGGGTTTGGTGGTTAAGCAAAAGTAACATTTGATGAAGAAACACCATCTGTTACGGTGGGACTGGCAGATTTGGATAAGGTGGTATATACTATGTTACCGCTATATAACGAAAATTAATAAGAAAAGAAAGATAAAGGTATATATCCCCACCAGCAGTCAGTGTCCACCGTGCTCCCAGATGGAAAAGGAGAGGTTGGCAACTGGAAGGTTCGGTGGAGGATACAGAGCTGTGTGGCTATGAAACTAATAGTAGCCTGAACCAAGATAGACGCCACTCGGATCTTGAGACTGGGAGCCCTGTTAGCGTCACAGGGTCCACACGCCCACCCAGCCCAGGAACTCCCTGTTAACATCACAGGGGCCATTCAGTACGCTGACCGTGTGCATTGGGGCCACACCTGTGAACAGCAGACGCATCAGCAGCAGCAGGCCTGTTAATGCCACTGGGCTGTACAAGCAGGACTTGTAGGACAGGAGCTGGTCTTAACCGTTCTGCGTTACCAACTGTGGTGGCGGCCTGCATCAACGCCCTATCCCTGCCTACCTCTGGCCTAAAGCCACAATGGGTTCAACACATGGAGGTGTGCTCTTTCGGAGCATAATAGAAGACTGCACACCTCCTTGTTGTCTCCAGCACCTTCTATAACCTGGGTCCGCCCCAAACCAGGGTGGACCACAATGCACCTCCTGGAGACAAAAGCAGAGTGACACGTCATGAGTGGCATAACTAGCATCCTATTTGGAACCGCAACTTCAATAATGACCTCATGGCTGTCCTGACCCAAACACCTCACCAGTCATCGTCTGACCATCAATAATGAGGTGACAAGTCATAGGGGCGGGCCTCTGCAAGCCATTTGGGAGTGGCCTGGCCACATCGTCAGGACACCTGATGCCCTGTGGTCTAAATGGGCCCCCCACATCACGGGCAGGGCCAAAGAGTTCATTACCGGACCTAGTTTCTGATGCAGTAAGTGCCTGACCATAGTCAGTTGCATGAAATACAGTCTCTGAAAAAAGACTATCAGCTTTAGCATGGTGTCTATGCACAACACAGGACTTAGACCCGTCACGGAGTGCAAGTTCCTGTGCAAAGAGGCTTTTCGTACTAAGTGTGGGAGCATGCGCTGTAGCCCGAAATGAAGACTTAGCCTCAGGAATGGCACAGTCAGGCTGAGCATACTCACTAGGCGAAACACTGGAGTTAGGCTGCGGCTGGGGTAATTCGTCACACGCATGCGCACTAGCTGCCTCTCCACACTTACACGTGGAGGAGAAAGCAGCCAGCTGGACAACCCGAGGCACAGGCCTAAATGGCAGCTGATGCCTGGGCGCAACTGAAACCGCAGCAGGCTGCTTGCGTTTAAGGCGTCACCGTTTTGTAACAACAAATAACATCCAAAAGAACAGGTGTACTTCTTCCCATGGATAATCTGATATGATCCCTTTTTTCATGGACACGACCATCGCTAACAAATGTAGATGAGGCCAAATCAGCAGCTGCTTCAATGGATCTGAATTGCTCCATAAAGTGGCCTCTCCTCCACCCCAATTTCAAGATCCCAAATACTCCATTCCTCTGTGGTGTCAATCCAATCGCACTTGCTTCCTAACAGCTCTTAAGTTTCCACCAGCCCTGCTGAGTATGGGGTGACAGAGATGGTTGAGTTTGCATAGCTGTTCAGTCGCACTATAGCCTGGGAATCAGAGGTCTGCTCCAAAGCTGCAATGAGTACAGACAAGGAAGTTATTATTATTTTTATCATTATTGATTTATAGAGCACCATTGATTCCATGGTGCTGTACATGAGAAGGGGGTTACATACAGAATACATATACAAGTAACTATAGACAGACTGGTACAGAGGGAAGAGGGCCCTGCCCTTGCGGGATTACATTCTAAAGGATTTTTGGGAGGAGACAGTAGGAGTTGTTTAGGTTGAGCGTCAAGTACGTATGGTGGTGGTGTCATTGAAGGTTATAGTCATTTCTAAACAGATGAGTTTTTAGATTCAGTTTGAAGCTTGCGTGTGTAGCAGATAATCTAACGTGTTGAGGTAGCGAGTTCCATGAGACAGGAGAAATGATCTGCGCAGATAGCCTGAAGCTTTGTGACTGGGATCCAGGCCCCGATGAAGACGGTGCTGAGCCTAATCTACACCCTCATTTCCAAATAGTAAATCCTCCTGGTGGAGACAATGGGGAACATGATGAGGAGCACAGATACCTGATTGGAAGGACAACTTTACTATTCGGTCAGGGCAGGAAGAGGTTGTCTCGGAGAACTGAGGACGAGGGGAATGAAAACACACAGGGTTATTGATGAGGTTGGAGACAACACTTACTGTCAAACCAAAGTCAGCCAGTCGATAAGGTCAGCAGAGGAGGTGGAGGAGGATGCTACTGACGACGAGGTTACGTTGCGTCTTCCTGGCCAGAGACAATGTACTGGAAGCACGTCAACAACTGAATCCTGGACCACAACTTTGACTCTGAGCAGATGTCGTGTTGGCTATGCAGGTCGCATTGGGCTGTAAGCCTTTCCTAGCCTGTGAATTTTTGGACATCGCAAAGGATCACCCAAGTCATGGAATCTGTAAGATTTGTCAACAATCTGTAAGTAGAAGGCAAAAACACACACTTTTGAGTACTTCCTCCATGAAGTATCACATGGATATGAATTGACAGCGTGAAGGTGTATTGCTCAGCTTTAGCAACTGTCAACGCAATATGCTTATTTGCCGTTCATTGCATGCATTGTTGCAGACTACACACAAGGGGCTGCTGTTTTTTTGGATCTGCCTTTGGTCACTATAGCAATAGAAAATTGCTCTTCGGGGGTGGACTTGGAGATGCTGTCTATGAACAGAATGAAAAGCTAAAGGTGTGTGTTACAGCAAGGAGCCACCGCGGAAACACTTTGTTCAATTGTGAGGGGAGTTGTGTTGTACTTTGATGATGAGCACTGTAACGTCAGTGAGCAGCATCCTGTGCCACAGACCAACATTCTTACAGTGCTGTCTATACTGTTTACCGTGAGAGGAGCGTAAAGTCTGTATTTCTGGCAACTGGACATCACAGTACCCGGGTACGGTAGGCTGTGCCCAGACAATAATGCGGGCACAAAACACTTTGTTTTATTAGCAAAACACATATCTGTTCTGGGTAGGCCGACTATATAGACAATAAGACTTGCTGCCTCTGCACTGTCAAATTGTCACGTACAGTTTAAATCATAGAGGGACAGCAACACATGTTTGCATTGACTGTTGCTTTTCAAGATTTCCATGACTGTGTTGCAGAGCTGTGTGGTTTGCATTCACACTGTTATCATCTGCAATATCTGTGAGGCTTCAGCTAACAAGGGTATTCAGGGGGGGTCATGTGTTTTGTCTATGTTTAGGTAGATAACTTGGAAGCTCTTGTGATGCGCCACTGGTAAGTCGTGTTCGCACACACACACACACACACACACACGCACAAACACACAATTACTGCTACACAGAGGGATTAGCAGGTAGTAGGCAACAGAATAGATTGTTCAATTATTTTAATTGTATGCATGGTTCTTATTGTTTGTTTTGGTAAAGTTAAACAATCATTTATCAACCCAACTGCCTAGAGTCCTTTTCCTGTTGCCTGGTTTTGCTGCATACTGGGGAGCCCACCCTGTACACGACTTAAAATGAAGCATAAGTCGCAATGTGAATTTCACTGTGCTACAATGCGGACTAGCGTGCCTGTGCAACCACCGCCTGACCCATCAAGTGCATCTGCGTGCTCTTCATCCTCTGTGACTGTGGGGACAGCAGTCACACATGCTTTTTCACACTGAACTTCCACTCCTTAACCCGCAACAGGTAGTGTGATTGGCAGGTCATCACTTGTTTTAGAAGTGGAAACAGAAGGTATTGTTGAGCTGTCAGACATCGAGCGAACCATCATTGGATGCAGGCTACATTATATCCACGCCTGCACCTTCGTCACAGATTGCCTGGACTACCTGCAGTTAATAATTGCATTCCAGAAATGGAAAGGACTGTAGAATGCACATGTGTTGTACCTTGCTTGGCAGCAAAGGAACACTAACTTAGTATTCCAGACAATTTTAGGATGGCAGAAAAAGTGTCAGCTCTTTGTGCAAATTAAATAGCGTGGCAAAAGTGGACAGATGGGTACAGTGGCCGTGTTCTGTGGGTACCAGGACAGTAAAAGAAGCTTCACTTTCTATCCCTCGTAATGATCAAATGCAGCAAGGAATTCCCTGAGTTTGCTATAAAATTAGCATAGCAAAATGGGCATGAGTGTAGAATGCAGAGGTGCTTGAGATTGCTTGGCACCAGTGACACAATAAAGGAGTCCTACAGGCATTTTTTGTATACCACTAAGTGGCAGTATTTTTTGCTATAATTATAGCTTATTAAAAACAGAGCAGGAGGGTGTCATGCAGAGGTGCTAGAAATAGCTTGGCACCAGTGGGGCACTAATGGAATACAACAGCCAGTTCTATGATGCCACTAAATGGCAGTATTTTTTGCTATCATTATAGCTTATTAAAAACAGAGCAGGAGGGTGTCATGCAGAGGTGCTAGAAATAGCTTGGCACCAGTGGGGCACTAATGGAATACAACAGCCAGTTCTATGATGCCACTAAATGGCAGTATTTTTTGCTATCATTATAGCTTATTAAAAACAGAGCAGGAGGGTGTCATGCAGAGGTGCTGCACATAGATTTGCACCAGTGGGGCATTAATGGAGTACAACAGCCACTTCTTGTATGCCACTAAGTTTACTTAATTTTTGGTATTATAATGTATTAGTAACAATGAGTTTGAGTGTGCAATGCAGGCAGACGTGCTGCAAATATCTTTCCACTAGTGTGACTAGACAAAAGTACAATAGCCACGTTTAGGATGCCACTAGGTACACTGACTGTTTGCTAGTATAATGGCTTAGTTAAAAAGAGTTTGAGTGTGCAATGCAGGCAGACGTGCTGCAATTATCTTTCCACTAGTGTGACTAGACAAAAGTACAATAGCCACGTTTAGGATGCCACTAGGTACACTGACTGTTTGCTAGTATAATGGCTTAGTTAAAAAGAATTTGAGTGTGCAATGCAGGCAGACGTGCTGCAAATATCTTTCCACTAGTGTGACTAGACAAAAGTACAATAGCCACGTTTAGGATGCCACTAGGTACACTGACTGTTTGCTAGTATAATGGCTTAGTTAAAAAGAGTTTGAGTGTGCAATGCAGGCAGACGTGCTGAAAATATCTTTCCACTAGTTTGACTAGACAAAAGTACAATAGCCACGTTTAGGATGCCACTAGGTACACTGACTGTTTGCTAGTATAATGGCTTAGTTAAAAAGAGTTTGAGTGTGCAATGCAGGCAGACGTGCTGCAAATATCTTTCCACTAGTGTGACTACACAAAAGTCCAATAGCCACGTTTAGGATGCCACTAGGTACACTGACTGTTTGCTAGTATAATGGCTTAGTTAAAAAGAGTTTGAGTGTGCAATGCAGGCAGACGTGCTGCAAATATCTTTCCACTAGTGTGACTAGACAAAAGTACAATAGCCACGTTTAGGATGCCACTAGGTACACTGACTGTTTGCTAGTATAATGGCTTAGTTAAAAAGAGTTTGATTGTGCAATGCAGGCAGACGTGCTGCAAATATCTTTCCACTAGTGTGACTACACAAAAGTACAATAGCCACGTTTAGGATGCCACTAGGTACACTGACTGTTTGCTAGTATAATGGCTTAGTTAAAAAGAGTTTGAGTGTGCAATGCAGGCAGACGTGCTGCAAATATCTTTAAACTAGTGTGACTAGACAAAAGTACAATAGCCACGTTTAGGATGCCACTAGGTACACTGACTGTTTGCTAGTATAATGGCTTAGTTAAAAAGAGTTTGAGTGTGCAATGCAGGCAGACGTGCTGCAAATATCTTTCCACTAGTGTGACTACACAAAAGTCCAATAGCCACGTTTAGGATGCCACTAGGTACACTGTCTGTTTGCTAGTATAATGGCTTAGTTAAAAAGAGTTTGAGTGTGCAATGCAGGCAGACGTGCTGCAAATATCTTTCCACTAGTGTGACTACACAAAAGTCCAATAGCCACGTTTAGGATGCCACTAGGTACACTGACTGTTTGCTAGTATAATGGCTTAGTTAAAAAGAGTTTGAGTGTGCAATGCAGGCAGACGTGCTGAAAATATCTTTCCACTAGTGTGACTACACAAAAGTCCAATAGCCACGTTTAGGATGCCACTAGGTACACTGACTGTTTGCTAGTATAATGGCTTAGTTAAAAAGAGTTTGAGTGTGCAATGCAGGCAGACGTGCTGCAAATATCTTTCCACTAGTTTGACTAGACAAAAGTACAATAGCCACGTTTAGGATGCCACTAGGTACACTGACTGTTTGCTAGTATAATGGCTTAGTTAAAAAGAGTTTGAGTGTGCCATGCAGGCAGACGTGCTGCAAATATCTTTCCACTAGTGTGACTACACAAACGTCCAATAGCTACGTTTAGGATGCCACTAGGTACACTGACTGTTTGCTAGTATAATGGCTTAGTTATAATGAGTTGGAGTGTGCAGAGGACAGGAGGGTACAGTGCCAGGATTGTGGGGCTCTGGGTAGAGGAATGGAAGCCTGCCTTTCTATTCCCTCCTAATGGGGAAATGCAGCGACGAAATCCCTGACCTTAGCTACACAGACGCTGTCTCTGTTTTCAGGACCTGTCACCTATGGCTCTGATCCTGCCGGTACGACCCCTTAAAAGGACTGATAGAAAGTGCTCTCCCTAAGCTGTCCAGCGCTGTGGATGGAGCGCATACAGCTGTATCGGCGATAGGATTTAGGACGGAGCTGCGCCAGTGATGCCTGACACCAAGGACGCAGAAGGCAGATAATGGCGTGCTGGAGGAAAATGTCCGGTTTTATAATGCAGGGACATGTGACATGGACATCCTATCACACATGCTGTTGCTTCTCTGGCTAAAAGTCCACTTAGCTGTGTGTGTGTCTGGGATTGGCTGACATGCTGGCCCGCCCCACAAGACGCGCGCGCTTAGGGAAGGAAGACAAGGAAAAAAAAAAAATGGCGATCGCCATTATACAAACAGCAGTGATCTGAAGGCGCTGTTCACGCACACTATACACTGAGATTTCATAATAGTGTGAGTCACAGAGTGACTTACACTATTTCAGCGGAAAGCCAGCTAGGAATTAGCTGTTTTTTTGCTGCTAGAACCGTTCTCGAACGTTTCTAGAACTATCGAGCTTTTGCAAAAAGCTCGAGTTCTAGTTCGATCTAGAACAGGCCCCAAAATCACTCGAGCCTAGAACTGGAGAACCTCGAACCGCGAACCGCGCTCAACTCTACTTGTTAGTTAAAGTTCCTTTCTTGCTGCTCCCGGGTTCGATTCAAGCTTTCTTCGACACACTTCTGAATCTGCTTGTACTGAGCTTGGTGACGCGAGTCCCAATCTTCTCCAGGTGCGTAGGTTTCAGGCAATTCAACCCCCATCTCCAAGTCCACTGGGAGTCTTCCAGGCCGAGCCCTCATAAGGTACGCTGCGGTGCACTTGGTGGATCCCACCGGAATATGGTTATACATGTCTACCAAATCCGGTAGTTTCTCAGGCCACAAGTTCTGCTCCTCCAAGGGAAGGGTCTTCAGCAAGTTAATCACCAGGTGGTTCATCTTCTCGCACATCCCATTCGTCTGCGCATGGTAAGGGGTAGTGCGGATCTTCTTGCAGCCATACAGACTACAAAACTCCTGAAAGATCTCGGCTTCAAAGGCGGGGCCTTGATCCGTCAGGATTTTTTTTTTTTCTTCTTCATCCAGCAAGTGGGGCATTCTGGATAATGCATCTGCATTGGTGTTCTTGCGGCCAGCTCTATATTTTATGATAAAATCGTAAATAGCCAACCGTGCAACCCATCATTGTTCTAGGGCTCTCAACTTCGCCCTACCCAGGTGGGTCAGCGGATTATTATCTGTGTACACAGTGAACTTGGCAGCGGCAAGGTAGTGCTTGAACCTTTCTGTCACAGCCCATACGAGAGCCAGAAACTCAAAGTTGAAGGAGCTATAATTCTCTGGGTTCCTCTCTGTAGGTCTCAACTTATGGCTGGCATAGGCGATCACTTTTTCCTTACCCTTCTGTTCCTGGGAGAGGACGGCTCCCAGTCCCACATTACTGGTGTCTGTGTACCAGTAATCCAGGCCATAATCAGGGTAGGCCAGGATTTCATCCCCAGTCAGGACAGACTTCATCTGATCAAAAGATTTTTCTTGTTCTGGACCCCATTGGAATGGAGGCCCTGAGGGTCTTCCGTGTGTGGCTTGACCTACCAGGACCAGGAGGTCTTGCAAGGGGGCCGCCATCTGGGTATACCCTTTGATGAAGCTTCGGTAGTACCCCATAAGGCCCAGGAACTGCCGTACTTCTCTAACGGTGGTAGGCTGCGGCAAGCCCTGGATGGCTGGGATTTTCTCGGGGTCTGGTGCCACACCTTCAGCACTCACCACGTGCCCCAGGTACTGTACCTTCGGTTTGAGCAGATGGCACTTTGACAACTTGAGCTTCATCCCGTATTTGGACAGGGCGTCAAACACCTCAGCCAGATGTTCCAGGTGGGCCTCGTATGTCTTGGAGTAGACGATGACGTCGTCCAGATACAGCAAGACTGTCTCGAAGTTACAGTGGCCCAAACAGCACTCCACCAACCTCTGGAACGTCCCGGGTGCATTGCACAGCCTGAATGACATGCTGTTAAACTCACACAGACCCATCGGGGTTGCAAATGCGGTCTTCTCCCGGTCCTCTTCAGCGACCGCCACCTGCCAGTACCCGCTGGTGAGATCAAGAGTGGAAAAGTAATTAGCAGATTTTAAAGCGGCTAACGATTTCTCAATTCGAGGCAGAGGTTAAGCATCCTTGTGGGTGATTATGTTAATCTGGCAGTAGTCCACACACATCCGCATGGTCCCATCCTTCTTCTTTACAAAGACCAGTGGGGTGGCCCAGGGACTGCAGCTATCCCGGATCACCCCTGCTTCCTTCATACTTCGGAGCATGTCTTTAGCACATTGGTAATAGACAGGTGGTATGGGCCTATACCTTTCTTTAATGGGGGAGATGAGAGCCTGTGGGTATGTGATGTTGTACCCCTTTAATCTGCCCAAAGTCCAATGGGTGCTTGCTAAAAACCTGCTCGTACTCCCTGACAACCCTGTAGATGCCTTGTTTGTGATGTGCAGGTGTTGAGTCAGTGCTCACATGTAGTTCCTGATACCACTTCTCTTCTGGGTCCTGAGGATTAGCCCTGGGGGCCTGGTGGGGCATGTCTGGAGAGCTGGTTGTATGGATGTCGCTTGAATTTACTGCAAACAGCTTGGCTATGGTGGCACACCTGGGTAGTGTAACTTCCTCCTCCCCACAGTTGAGTACTCACACGGGCACCCTCCCCTTCTGGACATCGACTACTCCTCTGGCCATAAACACTGTAGGCCAATGCTCTGAGGGCAGGAGCTCTAACACTGCCTGGTAATCCTGTCCCCGGGAGCCTATAGCTGCCCTGCACCAGATCAACATTTCACTTCTTGGGGGTACCACTAGAGGAGCCACATCCATTACCCGTACACCATCTATCTCACCTTTAGAGAGATTTACCTGTTGTCGCTGCAAGAGGGCTCGGATCTCAAGTTGCAGAATTCTCTGCCGCTCTGCTCCTGCAGTCTCAGACAGCTGTTGAAGAAAAAACAACACCTCACCCATGCAATTCTCTATCACATTTGTTCCTAAAATGATCTTCGGGTTCCAATCACTAGGGTCATTTTGTACTACAATAAGGCCTTGCCGGACTAACTCTACACGGCCCACTTTAACGGTCACCTCCTTGAACCCAATCTGAGTCACAGGTAACCCGTTGACAGCATAGATAGTCAGGCCATCATCTGGCGGGGTCAAGTCGTCATGCAGCCAGAATTTCTTGTATAGTACATAAAGAATAGTTGTTACCTGAGAGCCAGTATCAAGGAGTGCAGAGGTCGGGATCCCGTTCAGAGTAATAGAAACGATGGGCCGTCCCCCTACATATCGCTCTCTCCAATCTGCTGGGCCTTGACAATTTATTCCTGGGGATTGGCCCCTGGTCCCAGGGGTTGCTTGTTTAAAGGACAGCTTTTTGTGTAGTGGCCGGTCTTGCTGCACTTGTAGCAGACAGGTGGGTGTACAGGTTGCCACTCCGTCCTTTATATGCTGAGGTCCACTTCCTCATCCAGGGGACGTCTTCTGGGCAGTCGGCCAATTGGATCTCCCTTGACGGGGTGGTCTTGGACTTTAGCTGCATGGCCTCCAGGATCCGGGCGACATCTCAGGTTAGCTGCTGTACTTGGGTAGACAAATGGCTGGTCCCGGCCCCGGACGTTGTTAAAAGGGCTGGTTCAGGCAGGGCTAATACAGGTGTCCTCACTTGTAACGGGGATGCACCTGTGCTGCCCCCACATCAGTAGCAGCTGGGCTGCTTGGATCCGGATCCGCAGTGTGGCTCGAGGGACTCTCCGGACCCGGGAGTCACGCGGACACTCCAAATGAAAGGGGAAGTATTTGTACGGGATTTGCTGTAGTCAGTCTGTGATGCCACCCATGGTGTGTGGTGAAGTGTGGCACCACCGCTGTTGTTGTGGGGCACCCGGGGGTGATGGGATGGCAGCTGATTGTTAACCCCTCAGTGGGTAGGGATGGTTGCCCCGGGGCCGGTGACTCGGTGCAGGGGACAGTGATGGCAGGGGCTGGCGCGCCTGGTCAGACCAGAGAGTCTCAGTTTACTCACGATAAAATAAATCAGACAAGTTCAATGGTTAACAAAGGTGCTGGTGGCCGGCCGCCATGGCCGGGTGTATGCTGGTCTTTCACCCGGGGTGATGGTCTATGTCACTTTCCTCTGCACTGTGTTGTGATATGGTGGACTTCCCGGTGTGGAACACGGGTGTCCACTCCCGGTACTTCTGTTGGGAGCCGTGCCCACTGATGCTGACCAGTGGGATCTACCGGGCCCTGACAGACGCCCTATCCCTCTCTGTGGGTGGTTGTCTGCTTTTGGGACTTTGGTTGGGAAAGGACCTGTAATCCTGCCCTCAATTGGTTAATTACCTAGGCTGTTGGTTCTGGTCCTGGCTTCAGGTTCCAAGTACCCCCTCTGTGCACGGTTTCCGGGTCGGGTCTCTGGTGTTGGTACCAGCGGGCTCCAACCCTGCCCCGGTTCACCTCGGATCTCCGGCTGCCGTCTTCCCGTTTCCTGTCAGACACGGACCACCATCTGCCACCTAGCCAATACACCGGGGCTCCAACCCCAGCGCCTCTGCTCTTAGACTGCACTTTCTCCTCCTGCTCCACTTCACTCAGCTCCACTGAACTGAGCTTAGACTCCGACTCGATTGAGACTTAGACTTAACTGAACTCTTTTCCTGCCCCGGGTTCTCTAGACCCCTAGGTGGGCGTTCTCCATCCGCCTGGTCCCACCCACTGGTGTGCCTTTCCTACCCTGTGGGGGGCGACTAGGATTCGGTTGGCAAGGTTTAACCCTGTGAGGGAAGGTGTTGTGCGTGGGCCTAATTTGTGCGACTACCTGGTTTTGCCAAGGCATCACACACCCAGTTGCCGAGCTGGGAGTGGGGAGTCAGGGGTCTCTGGGGGCTGCAGGGCCTTAATCGACCGTTCTTTCAAAGTAGCAAAGTCCAGAGCAGGGTGTTCCAGGGCCCACAGCCGTAGTTGCTTGCGGTTCTCCACTGACTCAAGGCCCTGCAGGAATTGCTCCACTAGCATTCTATTTCCCTCTGGCTCTCCGATGTCATTAGTCAGTCTCAGGGTTCCGTAGCGCTGCCTGTAGCCTTAAGGCGTAGTCCCTAATGCTGTCTTGGGGCCGTTGCTTGCAGCTGTAAAACCTCATCCGTAACTCTGCTTCTGTGCGGGTCTCAAATGCAGCTCCCAGCCTTTGAAAAATAGCAGTTACTGAGGTCCAATCCGCCTCAGTCCAGGTCTCCACTTCCAGCTCAACCACGACGGTCAGCTGCCCGAGCTCTACCGATGCCCGCTGCCGTCCTTTCAGGGCATACATGTCAAGCACATTACAAATCTTCCTCTTAAATCCTTGTAGCGCGTCTGGCCGGCCGTCATACCGGGGAAGCCAGGCAGCGCCCGGCACATAGGGCAGAGTTATGGGCATTATCGGCACAACGGCATCAGGTGCCACCACTCTTGCGACCGGAGCGGCATCCGCTGCATCAACGTTACCCTGGTCGGGGGAGGTAGCGCCGCCACACTCCCTTAATCCGGAGCCGACATCTTCGCGCGCTCCCTTGGTTTTCTCCCAGCACTTTTTCGTGCGCTTTGGCCCTTTGGAAACTTCTGGTTCTTGTTTCAGGCTGAGGACGAAGGACGGGGCTTTGCATTTGCGCCCTTTCCGAGGAAGATGGTGGTTTTGGCGCGAAAACAGCGGAAAAATGGCGGACGTCGCAGGTAAAAGGACTTGGACTCCAGACTTCACTTTTCAAGGCACATGTCACCCAGGCAAGTGGGTCCTGCTCGCATCCTGTTCATAACGCCAAGATTTTCGAGGTGTGCCGCTCCCGCGACAGCCGACGAGCTGCTCATATCCGGATCCACAGTGGCTCAAGGGGACTCCGGACCCAAGGCGGGGTCGCGCGGCCACTCGAAATGAAAAAGGGGGAAAAATATTTACAAAAGGGATGGAAAATATTATTATTATTATTATTTATTATTATAGCGCCATTTATTCCATGGCGCTTTACAAGTGAGAGAGGGTATACGTACAACAATCATTAACAGTACAAGACAGACTGGTATAGGAGGAGAGAGGACCCTGCCCGCGAGGGCTCACAGTCTACAAGGAATGGGTGATGGTAAAATAGGTGATATGGGTAATGTTCGTGACGCCACCCATGGATCGGGGTAAACGTGGGATACCACCGCTGCTGTGTTTGGGAGGGAGCGATGGGATGGCAGCTTGTGATGTTAACCCCTCCGTGGGCAGGGGAAAGGTGTCCCGGGGCTCGGTGTTGGAAGGCTGGGGACCCGTCGGGAGTAAACGGGCACAACGTACTCACACAGTCCACAGATGCTGACACCGACAAAGGTAAACCAAAGTTCTGAATGCCCTGTAGCCTTTGTTTGAACACGCTGGGTCCGTGCCCTTTATGCATTGCTGGTTGGCCTGAAGCCTTGTCCCTTGGCACTGTGTTTACTCTTTGTGGATCCCTTTCGCCTGAAACTACTCGGGTCCCGCTCACCCGCGTGGCTAGCGGAGTGAGCTTGCTCCCAGGGTTCACGGTTGGGATTTGTACTCACTGACCACTCTCCGACTACTCCATGACACTTCTGGCCCTCCTTCTACCATCCCTCCATCTGGGCTGCCCTTTTCCCCTCAGGCCGCCTAATGGGTGTCTGGTGGGTGTGGTGCAGAGTGTTCCTCAGGATTTGTGTATACCTGTTCTTAAAAACAAAAAAGGGACAGGACCTGTATCCCAGGAGGAGGTACCATGCAGAAGGGCAGATTGCACAGCACTCTTGTGACAACCTGATAGGCCAGGGCGTCACATGGGACCTCGGTCCAAACTTCTTTTACCTCACACATCTGGAAGCACCATAGGACCCGCAGCTTGGAGCAGATAGCTCGGCCCGGGTTTTTACAGCTACATGGGATTCCAGGGTCTGCATCGAGTGCAGGAAACACCCACAGACCGTCCCATAGTCCACCTACACTGGGAGTGGAGGGACCCCAACCAAAAAGGATTCACAGTGGGAACACCGGACGTGACTTAAAATTACTCGGGATCGGCTGGGGCCCATCACGGCGTGACCGGCATCTCCCAGGCAAACCAGGACTGTTAGTAAAGAGACCTTGAACCCGCAGAGATTGTGTCCGCCTGTCCTTGCCGTCGACGTCACCCCGCGCTTCGGCCCCCGCCATTACTACTCCCCTCATCATCATCCCGAGGGCCCGCTCTACATGTGGGAAGCAGAAACATCTTAGCTGCTACTACCATCCGCCTCGGAGGACAGCGACAGCAGCGGCGGCTATTCCCTGGCCATGTACCGTAGGTGACATCACGAAACAAATCCTCCACCATCATCGCCCCCCCTTCTTTATTGTACACCTTGGGGCCACAAAACTGGGCAAAAGGGCCTCCCGTGACTTCCCCAGACCCGATATGACCAGGCTCGGCAACGAGTATTTAACCCCTTGCCGTGTGGGTGCTACATTAACTCCAAATCTTAGTCTGGAAATTGGAAAGCCTAGTTCCGATTTTTTTTTTCCTCATATACGGTATATACTTTTAAGTTAACAAAAATAATTTTGTCTAATGATAGCAAACACCTATATTTATACATGATGGCTTTTAGAATATTTCTATATAATGAAATACAAATTAACAAATATTGTGTATGCACATATTTCTAGGATGCCATTTGGGCTATCTTTATTTAATATATACTATGAATATAAATATGGTCCAGTATGTTAAAGTAGACTGAGTGAATACTGTTGTATCACACCACTTACCGTATTTGAAATAAACTTGCAATATATATACAGCTTTTCCTTTCTGGATCACGTGTGTACTTCAAGCCTCAATGCAATTTTAGTTTCATATGAACAATTCAGCATTGAAGCCACCAGCTTTTCAAGCGCCCAAATATGATCAATGCACTGTATGAGCAAAGTACAGTTTTGATTGATTGCCAGAGATCCATTTCTCTTTCAGAGTAATACGATGTAAGAAAAGAGTGTTAGGACGAAAACCCAAGCACATGCTATGCTTAAATCAATATTTTAGTGTGAGGTACAAGAGTGTTTGATTTTCAGATGTTATCACACATAAAAATCCCAAATCTATAACAGTCTTAGGGGCGATGTTTATTGCTTTATGCAATAGTGGGTGTTTTTCAATAGCAACAGTTAATAAGAAATACTGAGTCACAGCTTCCCACTTGATGCATGGTCATAAAGATATCAAAACTTCCAAGATAGAACACAATTTTTATAAAAATGATAAAAAACCTGTTAAACTATTCACAACTGAAATGCTCCAGTCACATGAAAAAAACTGAACACAACATTAACCACATATTAAAAGTCCATTATGATTTATTAACTTCAGAAATTTTTTTTTAAAGCAGATATAAAGGTTAACTACAGATGTGACAAATATTTGTGTCATCCGTGCTATATTAGGGTGGTCATATTTAGAGTTGAGCGCGGTTCGCGGTTCGAGGTTCTCCAGTTCGCGGCTCGAGTGATTTTGGGGGCTGTTCTAGATCGAACTAGAACTCCAGCTTTTTGCTAAAGCTCGATAGTTCTAGATACGTTCGAGAACGGTTCTAGCAGCAAAAAGCAGGGCTTTTTACAGCTACAGTGTGCAGGAGCCATCGCTGGCAGCCTGCCAGAAGCTGGTAACCAAGATAAACATCGGGTATCCGAGCAAAGCGCTTTGGTTAGTAACCCGATGTTTATCCTAGTTACATGCAGGAAGCCCACACTTCCCCGCTCAGCTCACTCCGCCCCCTACTGCACGCGGCATGTACACACACACACACACACACTCACCTGTCCCCAGCCAAGCAGTCCACGACACTGACGTCCTCAGCGCCACCCACTTTGCACTCTGCCGCCAGCACACATGGCTCCGCCCACCTGCACTCTGCACACATGGTCCCGCTCGGCTTACCTGCGGTGATGAAGTCCCGACCTCAGCGCTGTCACTGTCCTCCATGGCCGCCGCTTGTCACATCACCTTCTCTCGCTTCCAACCCGAGACTGACTAGCGGTGACGTCACTGGCCGCTCGCGATACTTGGCTGTGAAGGCGGCGGTCATTGAACTCAGTGACAGGTGCTGTCAGCTGTGCAGGACAGCAGCACTTGTCATCCCCTGCAGTGACCTGGGCTGACCCATTGATGTTAGCTCAGGTCACTGCACTGCTCTCCCAGCCAATGGGGAACATCCTGCTCTTCATTGACTGGGACAGTGTGGATCGACATGGCAACCCCTTGGATTTCACCAGACTTGGATTTGTTTTTCTTTCTAATAAATTGGTTAAAAAGGGAATGTATTAGGGAGTGTTTTTTCAAATAAAAATGCCAAGGTCAAATAAAAATGTGTTTGTCGTCTATTTTTTTTTATTACTGACTGGGTTGGTGATGTCGGGTATCTGATAGACGCCTGACCTCACCAACCCCAGGGCTTGATGCCAGGTGACATTACACATCTGGTATTAACCCCATATATTACCCCGTTTGCCACCACACCAGGGCACGGGATGAGCTGGGGCGAAGCACCAGGATTGGCACATCTAATGGATGCGCCACTTCTGGGGCGGCTGCGGCCTGCTATTTTTAGGCTGGGGAGAGTCCAAAAACCATGGACCTCCCTAGTCTGAGAATATCAGACCCCAGCTGTCTGCTTTACCTTGGCTGGTGATCCAATTTTGGGGGGACCCCTACGTGTTTTTTTTTTAAAATTATTTATTTAAATTTAAAATAACAGCGTGGGGTGCCCTCAGTTTTGGATTACCAGCCAAGGTGAAGCTGCCAGCTGTGGTCTGCAGGCTGCAGCCGTCTGCTTTACCCTAGCTGGCTAGAAAAATAGGGGGAACCCTACGTCATTTTTTTTCATTTTTTTGGCTAAATACAAAGATAAGCACCCCTTAGTGCCACATGAAAGGCACCAAAGGGTGCAAAATTACAAAATGCAGGAGAGTGGGACATTATGTGTCTTTCTGCCATTATAATGACAGAAAAGACTGATATGAAGTGCACAAGCACAAGAAAATCACCAGAGCGCTCTACGCTGTGAAAAGCAGTAGAAAATGGCACTGGAGTGAACATGTGACCGCCTCATGTAGGATGAAGCTTTGGATCCTGGGTAAATTTATGTATTTTCCCTCCTTCAGTTTTTTTGCAGTACACAAAAAAAACGGAAGGCACACGGATGACAAACAGATGACATACGGACCGTCTACGGAACGGAAACGGATGCCACACGGATGCATCCGTGAAAAAAAACGGACTGTTTTTTGCAGACCGCAAAAATGGATCGGTCGTGTTAATGTAGCCTTAATCTGATCTGCCGTTTATAAAGAGCAGGCAGAAATAAGTGAATAACGCCCCCCAGCGTCAGAAAATCTCCGGGGTTTCAGGGCTAGCTGAGACCCTGGAGATCATGATTCAGGACGGTTTTTCCGGTCCCCGCTCACGTGATCACCGGTATACACCGTATACCGATGATCACATTACAGTAAATGACAGCGCCGGTAAAAAATTATTTATCTCCCATCCGGCATGAACAAACATGATAAATCTCCTCCCCGGTCCCCCGGTGTCGCCAAAGTGCCCCCCCTGATGCCCTCCCAGAAATCCAAGATGGCCGCGCGCACAGCAGCGCGCCGGCCGCATTCACCCTACTCCTCTGATTTCTGTCGCATGTGCCATGACACATGCGACAGGAAACTCCTCCCCAGGCCCTGCCAGGTCACCCCCTATAACCCCACCGGTGTTCCCCGGTGTCCCACGGTACCTGTGCAGCGTTGATCCCCCCACGGCCCTCTCCTTCACAATAGACGCTGCCGCATGCACAGAGCGGCTGTCAGCTCAGCTTCCTCTGTTCAGACACAGTGAGTGGTGGTTATGCATCTGTAAGCTAAATGGGCGGCACGGTGGCTCAGTGGTTAGCACTGCAGTCTTGCAGCGCTGAGGTCCTGGGTTCAATTCTCACCAAGGACACCATCTGCAAGGAGTTTGTATGTTCTCCCCGTGTTTGCGTGGGTTTCCTCCGGGTACTCCGGTTTTCTCCCACACTCCAAAGACATACAGCGCTATGGAATTAATAATGCTATATAAATGAATAAATTATTATTATTACTGCAATGCCCTGCTCATGAGGTAAAGAACATAATTGATCAGGAGAGCTATATACTACATTTCCAAATGGAGGGATTTGCTTTTATAGTTTCCCTGCTGAACGACTACCAAACATGAGAGTCCGTTATACGCCACAAGAAAACACATCTAAATAGCGAGCTCTGCTGGATAACTGGACTTAAAGGGGTATTCCATCTCCAAGATCCTATCCCCAATATATAGTAGGTGGAATAGCAATAATATCAGCAAATACCAATATTTGGCAATGTAGAATAGTTCTCCTGATTAGGCATGCCCTTACCTCATGAGCAGGGCATTGCAGCTTTGGTAGCAACCATTACAACATGGACTCTGCTGCTGTGGACCCGGGGAGAGTGAGTGCAGATTCATTGCACCCACACTCCTCACATGAAGGGTCTGCACTCCTAGAAAATGGGGGATACGTTACCTGAGTGTCTCCCCTCCATATTCTAGACGGTCCAGAGTCGTCGTGGGACCCCTTTATTTTTTTTCTTACAATAAATTGGTGAAAAAGGAAATGTTTTGGGGACTGTTTTTTCAAATAAATTTCTTTTGTCGATTTTTTTTTGTTAGTACTGACAGTTTATGATGTTGGGTATCTAAAAGACGCCATGACATCACAAACTGCTGGGCTTGATCTCAGGTGACTTTACAGCTAGTATCAACCCGATTTATTACCCTGTTTGCCACTGCACCAGGGCACGGGATGAGCTGGGGTGAAGCGCCAGGATTGGCGCATCTAGTGGATGCGCCACGTCTGGGGTGCCTGCGGCCTGCTATTTTTAATCTGTGAAGGCCCAATAACTATGGACCTTCCCACCCTGAGAATACCAGACCACAGCTGTCCGCTTTACCTTGGCTGGTGATCCAATTTGGGGGGGACCCTACTTTTTTTGTGTAATTATTAATATTTATAAAATAATTATAAAAAAAGAGCCTGGGGGGACCTCCACATTGGATCCCCAACCACGGTAAAGCTGCCAGCTGTGGTTTTCAGGCTACAGCCGTCTGCTTTACCCTAGCTGGCTATCAAAAATGGGGGGACCCAACGTCATTTTTTTTTTAACTATTTTTTAAATAGAAAAAATTAATGGGCTTCCCTGTATTTTGATTGCCAACCAAGGTAACGGCAGGCAGATGGGGGTGGCAACCCATAGCTGTCTGCTTTATCTGCGCTGAGAATCAAAAATACCGCGGAGCGCTACGTCATTTTTTTTAAAGATTTATTTTTACAGCACTGTGATGTCCAGCAATCAAAATACAGGGAAGCCCATTTTGTTTTTAGTTATTTAAATAAATAATTCAAAAAAATATATATGGGCTCCCGCTGCATTTTTTGTATTGCTAGCTAAGGGTAATCCAAGCAGCTACTGGCTGCTAACCCCCACTGCTTCGTGTTACCTTCACTGGCAATGGAAAATCCAGGGAAGCATTTTTTATTTTTTTTGCCAAAAAACTACAAAAAAAGGACGTGAGCTTCGTCATATTTTTGTATGCTAGCCAGGTATAGCAGGCAGGTGCTGGAAGAGTTGGATACAGCGCCAGAAGATGGCGCTTCTATGAAAGTGCCAATTTCTGAGGTGGCTGCAGACTGCAATTCGCAGCAGTGGGGCCCAGAAAGCTCAGGCCAACCTGTGCCTCGGATTCCAATCCCCAGCTGCCTAGTTGTACCTGGCTGGACACAAAAATGGGGCGAAGCCTACGTCATTTGTTTTCTAATTATTTCATGAAATTCATGAAATAATAAAAAAAGGGCTTCCCTTTATTTTTGGTTCCCAGCCGGGTACAAATAGGCAACTGGGGGTTGGGGGCAGCCGTACCTGCCTGCTGTACCTGGCTAGCATACAAAAATATGGCGAAGCCCACATAATTTTTTCAGGGGGCAAAAAACTTCTGCATACAGTCCTGGATGGAGTATGCTGAGCCTTGTAGTTCTGCAGCTGCTGTCTGTCTGTATGGAGAAGAGCAGACAGCAGCTGCAGAACTACAAGGCTCAGCATACTCCATCCAGGACTGTATGCAGAAGTTTTTTGCCCACCAAAAAAATGACGTGGGCTTCGCCATATTTTTGTATGCTAGCCAGGTACAGCAGGCAGCCACGGGCTGCCTCCAACCCCCAGTTGCCTATTTGTACCCGGCTGAGAACCAAAAATATAGGGAAGCCCGTTTTTTTTAATTATTTCACTTATTTCATGAAATAATTAAAAAACAAATGACGTGGGCTTCTCCCTATTTTTGTGTCCAGCCAGGTACAACTAGGCAGCTGGGGATTGGAATCCGCATCACAGGTTAGCCCGAGGTTTCTGGGCGCCTCTGCTGCGAATTGCAGTCCGCAGCCGCCCCAGAAAATGGCGCTTTCATAGAAGCGCCATCATCTGGCGCTGTATCCAACTCTTCCAACAGCCCTGAAGCCGGGTGGCTTGTTGGGTAATAATGAGTTAATACTAGCTTTGTTTTACTAGCTAGTATTAAGCCAGAGATTCTTAATGTCAGGCACGTTTGACCCGGCCATTAAGAATCTCCAATAAAGGGTTAAAAAAAGACACCACACAAAGAAAAAATACTTTAATAGAAATAAATACACAGACACATTAGAGACTCCATCTTTATTACCCCCTGTCAGCCCTCCACGATCCATGGTCTTTTGTCTTTATCGTTCAACAAATGCAGCTCTGCTCCATCACTGCTGCATGGGGAAGACGCTGCTTCCCGTGCAGCCTTCACTCCATGAGTGATCAGTACTGCTGGCTGTTAGCGGTAACAGCGGTAACGCTGACAGACGCGTTACCATAGCAATGGTGCTCCGATCATGTAATTCCCGGAGCCACGGTTAGCGGTGACGTCACCGCTAACTGCGTTGCTATGGCAATGGTGATCTCTGTTAATGACCGGCTGTGTCAGCCGGTCCCTAAGGGAACGGGGAGTCGACCGTGTGCTAGAGCATGTCGCCGGTACACGGCGATACACAAATGTGCACTGTGTACCGGAGAGTGCAATGACAGGACCTAGGACAGGACATGACGTCAAAGCCATGTGACCAGTCTGTAGCCAATGAGATAATAGCCACATGACTGGTCACATGGCTATTTTGACGTCACGATAGGTCCTGCATCACTGCTGGCAGTGCTGGTCACCGGGAGGACTCAGCGATCATCGGATGGAATAGCGGCAGGAGACAGAGTGCAGGAGGGATCGCGGGGACCGGTAAGTGTTATGGCAATGTTTATTAACTGTATGTGTACATTTATAATGCGTTTTTATGTGTTTGTGATTGCCTCCCATTATTTCCTATTGGTTCGAGTTCGGTTCGCCGAACTGAACTCGAACGAGACCTCCGTTCGACGAACCGAACTCGAGCCGAACCACGGCCGGTTCGCTCATCTCTAGTCATATTACACTGTAAGCTTTGCTGCTGGGGTGTTGCAAAATAAACACCGGTTTTCATAGAAATGGAAAATGATGCACGTAGGAATCATCACTTACTGAAATGATCAAAAAATTCAAAGGTAATATTGGCATAGGTGAAAAACCGTGTCTGGTAAAGCACATGTACATAATACAATCAAATACAGTCTAAGCTAAGCTTTGCATATAGTCTACCCTAACCCTGACTTCAAAGGAAACACCAAAGTCTTTCTTTAATTAAGCACATTATTTATTTTCCCAGTTATTAGCCCTTTTCAAGCTTCAGAGAGGCTGACAAATTTTATTGTTAAATTGAATCTTTTACTGTAAAGCAAGAAAAATGGCTGGACCATGATCACTGTTTTACCCAATTTATCTTGTGTTCTGAAAACAACAAGCAACATTTCCATACATAGTGCCTTGAAAAGTATTCATACTTTGTGACCTTTTTCACATTTTTTTAACGTTCCACGCACCTGCCTAAATGTATTTTAGTGGGATTTTATGTGATATGCCAACACAAAGTAGCAAATATTCATGAAGTGTAAAGGAAATAATAAACGGTTTTCTAAATATTTACCTAATATACCCTATTTTTAGTTTTATAAGATGCACCAGATTATAAGACGCACCACAAGTTTAATAAAAAAAAGATGGGGTACGTCTTATACTCCGGTGGTGTTTTACTGGAGGGTGGTGCAAGCGGTGGTGCACCGGGATCACAGGAGGCAGGGATGATGCTGTAGTAGGGCGATGCTGCAGGTGCTGTGATGAGGCTGTGCTGGTTGCGAGGGTTGTACTGGCTGCGGGGTCTGTCCTGCCTGCGGGCTGTGGGGGCTGTGCGGAACAGGGCGGTGCAGCGGGTTCCCACTTCCAGATGCTCTGTCGGTGGTGCAGGCTTAAATAAAAATGGCGCGCGGAGGTGGCACCTGCGTAGAAGCCGATATCTCATCTACTCACGCGCCACCACCAGGCGCCATTTTCCTTAAGTACGCTGCTGCGAGATCAATGGGCTGGAGGCAGCATGTGTACAGATGAGATCTTGAGCCGAGAGCTCTATTTGCACACCGCTGGCAAAGCATCTGGAATAGCCGCGACACAGCCCTGCTCCACACAGCCAGCAGGGCTTCCGCCACCAGCACGGGCCCCTGCTGCCAGCACTGGCCCCCGTTGCCAGCATGGGCCCCCACCATCAGCATTGGCTCTCGCAGACAACAGAGCCCCGCCACTAGCACAGGCCCCTCGCCAGCACCACGGGCCCCTCGCCAGCACGGGCCCCAGCTGCTAGCACAGCCACCACCACCAGCACAGCGCCCATTCTCCACCTTCCGGTAAGCTACATTCAGATTGTAAGAAGCACCCCTCTTTTTCCTCCCAAATTTTTAGGAGGAAAAGTTCATTTTACAATCTGAAAAATATGGTAAATATGAAAATTGTGATGTGTATTTGTGACGCCCCTGGACTATCAGGTATCACAGGGTACTGCACAAACTGCCCTTCCGTGCAGTATTCCAAGTCCCTCATGGTTCTGGGTCCCTATCTTATGGTGTTGCCTCCAACAGCAAATCAAATCCTAGATACACACTGCGCCACACCAGGCACATCAGTGGACGACTTGAGTGGAATAGAGTCACCCACCTGGGCGTCAGGGAGGGGAGGGGAGTAGTGTAGTGAGAGTGAGTTAGTAGTTGGTCAGTGAAAGGAGGTTGGGGGTGGTGGCTCCCAAGAGAAGCTGTCTAGGTTGCAGACGGTGGTCTGGACCTAGAGGAGTCAGACCCCCGGTCACAGGGGATTGCGGCTAGGTGTCTGGACCTGTCAAGGAGGATGGTCAGTAGCCTGGCACTATCACCGGTCCGGGACCAAAGGCACGGCAGGGTACATGGACCCTAGGTCGGGGAGAAGCTTCAGGCAATGCGGCAATTAACCTGAGGAGAACGGAGCCTTTATGATCTGTTCCCACTCGCTCCAGAATCGGGGCACTAGCGCAACTAGGGGAATAGGGCCTTCCAAACAAATGGTCCAGAAGATCCAAAGCGTGAGCCCTGAGAGCAGGCTCCCACACTTAGCCACAGTAGGGAGAGGGGCCCGGCAAGTTTCAGACTACTGGGCCACCACGTTGAAGTTAAACTTAGTGCCCGGAGGCAGGTCACGGATCACCAGGCAACACTATAGGGCAGCAATCAAGCGGCAGCGATACCCCGTGATTTGGTTTACCTGGTTGTCAGCGTCTGCTTATTGACTGAGTGACTAACTGAGTGACCCCTGCATCTCACCAAGTCCCGGGGCCTTCCCCTACCCATGGAGGGCAACGACACCTTGCTGCCCCACTCCATCACCCTGGGTACTCCCAACGGCAGCGTCGGTATCCTTTCCTTACCGTACACCACGAGTGGCGTCACGAACTATACCTCCCCTGTAAATAACTTCCCCCCCTTTACGTATAGAAGTGTCCCCAAGCCCCCAGGTCCGGAGACCCTTGAGCCACAAGTCATCGCACAGATGCGAGCGGTTCGATCCGCTGCAGGGGCAGCACATATTTGTATTCGGCCCCTTGTAGTCTGATACCCCTAAATAACATTCTGAGTGACCAAACTGAGCCCACCTGTGTGTATTTGCTCTCAGAATTACTACAGTCATGGCCAAAAGTTTTGAGAATGACACCAAAATTATATTTTCACATGATCTGTTGCCCTCTGGTTTTTAATTGTGTTTGTCTGATGTTTACATCACATACAAAAATATAATTGCAATCATTTTATGAGTACCAAAAGGTTATATTGACAGTTAGAATGAGTTAATGCAGCAAGTCAATATTTGCAGTGTTGACCCTTCTTCTTCAGGACCTCTGCAATTCTCCCTGGCATGGTCTCAATCAACTTCTGGATCAAATCCTGACTGATAGCTGTCCATTCTTGCATAAGCAATGCTTGCATTTTGCCAGAATTTGTTAGTTTTTGTTTGTCCACCCGTCTCTTGATGATTGCCCACAAGTTCTCAATGGGATTAAGATCTAGGGAGTTTCCAGGCCATGGACCCAAAATCTCTATGTTTTGTTCCATGAGCCATTTAGTGATCACCTTTGGTTTATGGCAAGGTGCTCCATCATGCTGGAAAAGGCATTGTTGGGTGCCAAACTGCTCTTGGACAGTTGGGAGAAGTTTCTCTTGGAGGACATTCTGGTACCATTCTTTATTCATGGCTGTGTTTTTAGGCAAGACTGTGAGTGAGCCGATTCCCTTGGCTGAGAAGCAACCCCACACATGAATCGTTTCAGGATGCTTAACAGTTGGCATGAGACAAGACTAGTGGTAGCGCTCACCTCTTCTTCTCCTAATAAGCTGTTTTCCAGATGTCCCAAACAATCGAAAAGGGGATTCATCTGAGAAAATGACTTTACCCCAGTCCTCAGGAGTGCACTCTCTGTACCTTTTGCAGAATATCAGTCGGTCCCTGATGTTTTTTCTAGAGAAGTGGCTTCTTTGCTGCCCTCCTTGAAACCAGGCCTTGCTCAAGTAGTCTCCACCTCACAGTGCGTGCAGAAGCACTCACACCAGCCTGCTGCCATTGCTGAGCTAGCTCGGCACTGCTGGTAGTCCGATCCCGCAGCTGAAACAATTTTAAAGATACGGTCCTGGCGTTTGCTAGTCCTTTTTGGGCGCCCTGGAGCCTTTTTGGCAACAATGGAAGCTCTCTCCTTGAAATTCTTGATGAGGCGATAGATTGTTGACTGAGGTGCAATCTTTGTAGCTGCGATACTCTTCCCTGTTAGGCCATTTTTGTGCAGAGCAATGATGGCTGCACGTGTTTCTTTAGAGATAATCATGGTTAACTGAAGAGAAACAATGATACCAAGCACCAGCCTCCTTTTAAAGTGTCCAGTGGTGTCATTCTTACTTAATCATGACTGATTGATCGCCAGCCCTGTCCTCATCAACACCCACACCTGTGTTAATGGAACAATCACTAAAACAATGTTAGCTGCTCCTTTTAAGGCAGGAATGCAATGATGTTGAAATGTGTTTTGGGGGTTGAAGTTCATTTTCTTAGCCAATATTGACTTTGCAAGTAATTGCTGTTAAGCTGATCACTCTTTATGACATTCTGGAGTATATGCAAATTGCCATTAGAAAAACTTAAGCAGTAGACTTTGTAAAAATTAATATTTGTAGCATTCTCAAAACTTTTGGCCATGACTGAACAGCTGTTCTGTTTCAGAACGTTAGGGATCAAACACAATCATGAAAACCAAAGAACACACCAGAAAGGTGAGGGATACATACAACACAGACAAAGAGATTAAACATTATAAAAGATAAAATACAATAAGCAGGACATTTTTTCTATACCCTCTATTAACTTACTGCCACATTACTTTTAAGATAAGGCTCTACAGCCACGTATTGTTTTGGGATTATATTATTTATGTTCAGACACTGCCTTGTTTATATAGTTATTCTGCATTCTATTATCAGTGTACTGAAACTTCATTGGGGATAAATACAGGATTATTGTATCCATCCTCCTATTTCATTGATTATTTTTCTCTTGGCAATCATGTTTTTAACCTTTGTTTTTGTCAGCCTTATATGTTTTATATCAATAAAACCCAAGTGTATATATAAGTATAAATCCACGTCCTAGTATATACCCCATACTGGGCCCTTCCTGGTATATATGTTCCCATCCTGGGCCCATCCTGGACTATATGTCCTCCTTTTGGCATATGTGTCCCTTTCTTCATATATGTCCTCATCATGGGACTCCCCTGGTTTGTATGACATCCTTCTGATATATATGTTCCCCGCCTGGGCCCATACTGGTATATATGTCCACATCCTGGTTTCTTTGTCCCCTTCCTTGTATATATGTTCTTCTTCTGGTAAATAGGTCCTCTTCCTGGGCCCCTCCTTGTATATATGCCCCATCGTGGATTATTTTTCCCTATCCTGGTGTGTGTATATATCCAACCCTGGACCCTTCCTGGTATATATGTCCCCCTCCTGGGCAATTGTCTGGTATATACTGTATGTTCTCATCTTAGTTTTTGTCTCCTTCCTGCTATATACAGTTAGGTCCAGAAATATTTGGACAGTGACACAATTTTCGCGAGTTGGGCTCTGCATGCCACCACATTGGATTTGAAATGAAACCTCTACAACAGAATTCAAGTGCAGATTGTAATGTTTAATTTGAAGGTTTGAACAAAAATATCTGATAGAAATTGTAGGAATTGTACACATTTCTTTACAAACACTCCACATTTTAGGAGGTCAAAAGTAATTGGACAAATAAACCAAACCCAAACAAAATATTTTTATTTTCAATATTTTGTTGCGAATCCTTTGGAGGCAATCACTGCCTTAAGTCTGGAACCCATGGACATCACCAAACGCTGGGTTTCCTCCTTCTTAATGCGTTGCCAGGCCTTTACAGCCACAGCCTTCAGGTCTTGCTTGTTTGTGGGTCTTTCCGTCTTAAGTCTGGATTTGAGCAAGTTAAATGCATGCTCAATTGGGTTAAGATCTGGTGATTGACTTGGCCATTGCAGAATGTTCCACTTTTTTGCACTCATGAACTCCTGGGTAGCTTTGGCTGTATGCTTGGGGTCATTGTCCATCTGTACTATGAAGCGCCGTCCGATCAACTTTGTGGCATTTGGCTGAATCTGGGGCTGAAAGTATATCCCGGTACACTTCAGAATTCATCTGGCTACTCTTGTCTGCTGTTATGTCATCAATAAACACAAGTGACCCAGTGCCATTGAAAGCCATGCATGCCCATGCCATCACGTTGCCTCCACCATGTTTTACAGAGGATGTGGTGTTTGCCTTGGATCATGTGCCGTTCCCTTTCTTCTCCAAACTTTTTTCTTCCCATCATTCTGGTACAGGTTGATCTTTGTCTCATCTGTCCATAGAATACTTTTCCAGAACTGAGCTGGCTTCATGAGGTGTTTTTCAGCAAATTTAACTCTGGCCTGTCTATTTTTGGAATTGATGAATGGTTTGCATCTAGATGTGAACCCTTTGTATTTACTTTCATGGAGTCTTCTCTTTACTGTTGACTTAGAGACAGATACACCTACTTCACTGAGAGTGTTCTGGACTTCAGTTGATGTTGTGAACGGGTTCTTCTTCACCAAAGAAAGTATGCAGCGATCATCCACCACTGTTGTCATCCGTGGACGCCCAGGCCTTTTTGAGTTTCCAAGCTCACCAGTCAATTCCTTTTTTCTCAGAATGTACCCGACTGTTGATTTTGCTACTCCAAGCATGTCTGCTATCTCTCTGATGGATTTTTTCTTTTTTTTCAGCCTCAGGATGTTCTGCTTCACCTCAATTGAGAGTTCCTTAGACCGCATGTTGTCTGGTCACAGCAACAGCTTCCAAATGCAAAACCACACACCTGTAATCAACCCCAGACCTTTTAACTACTTCATTGATTACAGGTTAATGAGGGAGACGTCTTCAGAGTTAATTGCAGCCCTTAGAGTCCCTTGTCCAATTACTTTTGGTCTCTTGAAAAAGAGGAGGCTATGCATTACAGAGCTATGATTCCTAAACCCTTTCTCCGATTTGGATGTGAAAACTCTCATATTGCAGCTGGGAGTGTGCACTTTCAGCCCATATTATATATATAATTGTATTTCTGAACATGTTTTTGTAAACAGCTAAAATAACAAAACTTGTGTCACTGTCCAAATATTTCTGGACCTAACTGTATGTCCTCCTCTTTGTATATATGTCTCCTTCGAAGGCCTCTCATGGTATATATCTAACCCTCTTGGTATATATGTCCCCCTACAGGTTTATATGTCCCTCTAGTGGTATATATGTTCCCCATCCTGGGCCACTCCTGGTATTAATGTCCTCTTCCTGGTATATATATCCCCATCCTGGTAAAGAAGTCTCTGTTCTGTCTCTAATGCAAAAAAACCCCAACATTTTACTCACTCTCCTCAGCTCCCACGTCCTGTGGTGTCCTCTCTGCACCTCGATGAATTTCAGCTCGATTTTTGCCTTTGAATATACATCCAGCTGAAGAAGGGGCTGCAGTAGGCAGGTCAGAGTTAATGGGAAGATGTAAAGAGCTAAATACATGGCAATCCTGGAGTAAAACCTGTTAGAGGCTGCAAAAGACTTTAGACTGAGGCATAGATTTACCTTCCAGCAGGACAAGCTAGTATGTTTAAGGACAAGCACCTTAAACATACTAACAGCGCTACAATGGAATGTGTTATGGATGGTATTTTCATTGGTTTGGCTGTTGCCGATAATGAAGAGGTTAAGATTCTTCCTGAGTATGTTTCTGGGCTCCCTCTATTGGCCAGTGCTAGAAATGAGTCAGTTTCTGTGCTTGCCAGTGAGACAGGTGTGGAGCTTGGCTCTAATCCCAGTGGGCCAATCATGTTCAGCCCTTGGTGTATAAAGGAAGAGATTCTGCCTCAAGCTGACGCTGGTGATATTGTTTCCTGAGTTAACTTTTCTCCAGTAAACATGTCTTGAACACCAGATCCTCCTGTTTTATCAGTCATGTGCCTATGACCCACCAGACATTTCTCCAGTGCGCTTCTGTCGCGGGCGGCGGGGTGCTGCACTCGCTAACGCTCGGGTCCGGCGCTGCTACTGCTGCTGCTGCTCGGTGGCTCGAATGGTGGGCCGGATCCGGGGACTCGAGTGGCGCTCCTCGCCCGTGAGTGAAAAGGGGGTGGTTTGTTTGGGGATTTAGTCCGTGACGCCACCCACGGGTTGTGGTGAAGATGGGCACCACCGCTGCTGGTGACGGGGATCCCGGGAGCGATGGTGGGCAGCAGCTGGGATGTTGTTTTCCCCCTCCGTGGGTAGGGGTTGGTGGTCCCGGGGCCCGGTGGGGTGACGGGTCGGCAGGGTAGGTGAGGTGCAGGGTGGCAGGGACAGCGCGGCGCGGTGCCGGATGACACGGGTGTACTCACTCAGCAAGAGATGCACAAACTCCTTGGTAAACCAAACAGCTGGATGGATGGGTCCCGCAGCCGGCTGCAGTGTCTCTCCCTGGACAGGTGATGGCGACTGTCTTTCCCTGCACCTCTGTGTACTGTTTTGACTACGATGGGTCCCCAACGGTAGTCCACTCCCCGGTGTATGGATGCCGGAGGAGCCCGTTTGCCCGCAGGCGCTGGCCCTTGGGTCTCTAGTAGTGATGAGCGAGTATGCTTGTTACTACTCGGTACTCGCACGAGTATCACTGTACTCGGGCTACTCGGCGGGTACCAAGTAATTTCGCGATACTCGTGCTGTACTCGTGGTCTTCATCCCTGCATGTTGGCGCTCTTTTGAGAGCCAGCCCTCATGCAGGGATTGGCTGGCAGACCACTGCAATGCCACAGCCCTGTTAGTTGTGGAATTGCAGTGATTGGCCGGCCTGCACAGCGTGACCGAGCCTTTATACCGGCGGGCGTGCTGTGCTCTGCACACAGCCATCTCATATTCCTTGCTTTCCCCGCCCACAGGCGCCTATGATTGGTTGCAGTGAGACACGCCCCCACGCTGAGTGACAGGTGTCTCACTGCACCCAATCACAGCAGCCGGTGGGCGTGTCTATACTGTGCAGTAAAATAAATAAATAAATAATTAAAAAAACCGGCGTGTGGTCCCCCCCAATTTTAATACCAGCCAGATAAAGCCATACAGTTGAAGGCTGGTATTCTCAGGATGGGGAGCCCCACGTTATGGGGAGCCCCCCAGCCTAACAATATCAGTCAGCAGCCGCCCAGAATTGCCGCATACATTATATGCGACAGTTCTGGGACTGTACTCGGCTCTTCCCGATTTACCCTAGTGCGTTGGCAAATCGGGGTAAAAAGGAGTTAATGGCAGCCCATAGCTGCCACTTAATCCTAGATTAATCATGTCAGGCGTCTCCCCGAGATACCTTCCATGATTAATCTGTAAATTACAGTTAAAAAACACACACACCCGAAAAATCCTTTATTAGAAATAAAAAACAATAACAAAGTCCCTCATCACCAATTTATTAACCCTGACAAACCCTCCATGTCCGGCGTAATCCACGGACCTCCAGCGTCGCGTCCAGCTCTGCTGCATGCAGGTGACAGGTGCTGCAGAATACACCGCCGCTCCTGTCAGCTTCACACAGCAACTGAGGTGAGTAGCGCGATCAGCTGCTGTCAGGTAACTCATGGCCACCGCTGGATCCAGCGGTGGCCGCGATTAACCTCAGTGACAGCTCAGCTGATCGCGATACTCACCTCAGTTGCTGCGTGGAGCTGACCGGAGCGGCGGTGAGTAGTGCGATCAGCTGAGCTGTCACTGAGGTTACCCGCGGCCACCGCTGCATCCACCGGTGGATCCAGGTAACTTCAGTGACAGCTCAGCTGATCGTGCAGCTGTCTTCAGTTGCTGTGTGAAGCTGACAGGAGTGGCGGTTTCTTCTGCAGCTCCTGTCACCTTCATGCAGCACAGCTGGATGCGACGCTGGAGGACTGTGGAGTATGCCGGACATGGAGGGTTTGTCGGGGTTAATAAATTGGTGATGAGGGACTTTGTTAGTGTTTTTTATTTCTAATAAAGGATTTTTCGGGTGTGTGTGTTTTTTAACTGTAATTTACAGATTAATCATGGAAGGAATCTCTGGGAGACGCCTGACATGATTAATCTAGGATTTAGTGGCAGCTATGGGCTGCCAATAACTCCTTATTACCCCGATTTGCCAACACACTAGGGTAAATCGGGAAGAGCCGGGTACAGTCCCTGAACTGTCGCATATAATGTATGCGGCAATTCTGGGCGGCTGCTGACTGATATTGTTAGGCTGGGGGGCTCCCCATAACGTGAGGCCTCCCCATCCTGAGAATACCAGCCTTCAGCCGTATGGCTTTATCTGGCTGGTATTAAAATTGGGAGGACCGCACGCCGATTTTTTTAATTATTTAATTATTTATTTCACTGCACAGTATACACACACCCACCGGCTGCTGTGTTTGGGTGCAGTGAGACACCTGTCACTCAGCGTGGGGGCGTGTCTCACTGCAACCAATCATAGGCGCCGAAAAGCAGGAAAGCAGAGAATACGAGATTGTTTAATGAGCGGCCGGCTTTTTCAAAAGAGGAAAAGCCGCCGGAGTTTAGTGAACAGCAGTGCAGCGCCGCGGCAGTGATCGGGGAACGGTAAGTAAGAGAGAGGGGGGAGAATGACCGACAGACTGTGAGAGGGGGAAAGACAAGACAGAGAGAGACAGACAGAGCGAGACCGACCGACGGGAGATAGAATGAAAAAAAAAATGACCGACATCGCTAGTAAAAAGCACAAAACGTGCGTTTTGGACATCGGAGTAACACACAATGTTTTACGTAAAATCTTTCATGTATTAATCTCAAAAAGTAACATACACCAGCTCTATCTCACTATTGGGTATGTGCCCATAACATTTCCGCCATGAAAATTCATTTTGGTGTCATTTTGGAAGGTTTTCTGGTGAGTCCGTAAAAATGGCGTAAAACTCGGACAAAATTGTTCACAGCTGTGACTTTTGAGTGATAAATGCTTCAAGGGGTCTTCCCCATGCTGTTGCCATGTCATTTGAGCACTCTTCTGAGACTTTTGTGACATTTTTAGGGTTTCTACATGCTGCCGGGGGTCATTTCAGAAAAATACTCGGGTCTCCCATAGGATAACATTGGGCTCGGTGCTCGAGCCGAGTACACGAGTATCTTGGGATGCTCGGCCCGAGCCTCGAGCACCCGAGCTTTTTAGTACTCGCTCATCACTAGTCTCTAGTAGAGATGAGCGAACCGGTCGCGGTTCGGCTCGAGGTCGGTTCGCCGAACGGAGCTCCCGTTCGAGTTCGGTTCGTCGAACGTTCGACGAACCGAACTCGAACTGCATAGGAAACAATGGCAGGCAATCACAAACACAAAAAAACACCTAGAAAACACCCTCAAAGGTGTTCAAAAGGTGATAAACAACTCACAACACAACACAAACACATGGGAAAGTGACAAGGACATATACTCATGCGAAAACAAAACAGCTGGACAAGGAAAAACAGGAGGAGACACAGATATATGAGTATATGCAAGGAAACATCGATGCCATTGCTGTGCATCTTGAGCCCTGCTCATTTTAGGCTTCCAATCTGGATAAATTGCCTGAGCTCGCCACGTACGCCTTGGGGATCTTGTCGTGTCCTGCAACCAGCGTTCTCTTGGAACCTGTCTTCAGTGCTGCTGGGGGTCTGCTGGCAGATAAGCACACGTGTCTGTCCACTGACAATATGGACATGGCTCTCAGAGGACTTTTCTTCCCCTGGGTCATCCAGGGGACGGGAAAGGCACGCGTATTTTTGAGAGTGCTTCATGCAAAGCATCTTTTTCTTTTTTAAAAGGGGGGTCAACTGATGCCAGTCAAGTGGGGTGTGTGTGGCCCAATTAGTGGCAACGAGGGAGACTGTGGTTGGAGTCCCCTCGCTGTGTTTTACATGATTTTCGAAGGGCATTACATGGCTAAGAGGTTGAGTTTCATCATCTGCAACTTGTTGGCAACAGAAAGGCTGCCTTTACACCCTTTTGAGATCGAGGATTTTCGAGACCTTATGCCCATTGCAGTGCCCCAAGAGCCGATGGCCAGTCGTCACTCCTTCTCCAAGAAAGGCGTGCCCGCGCTACCACAGCAGGTCGCACACAACCTCACCGATTCCTTGAGAAACTCTGTGTGTGACAGGGTGCATTTCACCACAGATACTTGGACCAGTAAGCATGGACAGGAGAGTTACATGTTGCTGACAGGGCACTGGGTAACTATGGTGAGAGATGGAGAAGGGTTTGCTTTACAAGTCTTGCCGTCCACACGACTTGTGTGTCAATCCTTCATCTGTATGTACAAGTTCCTCCACTGCTTCTGTCTCCTCAACCTTGTGTGGGTCCTCCACCTCGGTCCAAACCCTGTGTGGTCAGGCCACCCGCGTTGTAACTGCGCCCAAAGAATCCCACACACCTCCTTACTATGCTGACAGCAGAGCTCAAGGCCATCAGGCGGTCAAATGTTTACTTTGTAATGTAGGGGAAATGTGAGACACTGCTGAGGAATTGTGGACGGTTAGCTCTGGAGAGTGAGACCAAATTTCATCAATGGTTGTCTCCACTCTACCAGCAGCCAGGGAAGGTCGGGTGCGACAATGATGCAAATCAGTCTGCAAACCTGGGTGCGACCCTTCTTCAGGGCAATGTGGCACACGTGCCTTGTATGGCTCACGTGTTGAACCTGGTTGTCCAGCAATTTTTAAAACACTATCCCGGCCTACATGGCCTTCTGCAGAGGCCACGGTGTAACGCCTGCCTGGATCGACACACTCAGATGGGCTGTAAAGGATAGGCTAGAGGCAAGCCACTCACCAAGCTGGACACCCAGAATCCTGAAACCCTTTAACCCCTATACAGTGATTTGGAATTACACAGGGCCCAAGTTGATCAATACCTGTGGAAGGCTGCAGTTCCAGAGAATAGTAGTCATGCAGGGTCAAAAACATTAATTGAGGAAGAGGAACAGAATGGGATGGCCAGGACTTAATCAGAAAACAAGCAGAGGTGAAATGCGGATCAGCCAACGAGATACATAAACAGAAAGCAGGAAAAGTAGTCAGGTAACAAGCACACAAACTCATAAAACTGAACTGGGGGTAACAGTAACAAGAGGTTCATAGCTTTGTCTGGCAGTGGTCTGCAGACAGGAGGGGCCTAAAAAAGGGTGTGGTGTCTTCCAATTGGTTGTAGCTGAATGATGGTACTTCATCTGTGAGATACCCACCACCTACATTCAGCTTGTGGTTCTGTATCTGTCAAGGTAACGCAACCCAGTGGGTGACCATAACCTGCGTCCACCTGCGCCGCAGGCATCGACTCCTTTCCCATCATCAGCACTATGCACGAAAGGAACACGTTGTCACCTGGCGACCGGAGTACAAATTGATTGAGTGGACTACGTTGGTGACTTAACAGCCGTGTGCGGCAATGATGCAAACCTGTCTGCGGCCCTTCGTCAGGGCACTGTGACACACGTGCCTTGTATGGCTCACGTGTTGAATCTGATTCTCCAGCAATTTTTAAAATACCATCCCGGCCTACATGGCCTTGTGCAGCGGGCACGCTGCTATGTGCTCACTTTCATCCTTCGCACCCAGCAGCTCAACAACTGTCATCGCTCCTGAAGTCTTAGGGTCTGGCGGTTAAACGCCGGAAATGCGATGTTCCGACATGCAGGAATTGGAATCTGCACATGTTGCAGCGTCTGTGGCAGCACCGCAGAGCCCTGCTGAAATACGGTATGACGTATACCCTGGGCTAACTTGATCCAGAGGTGGTGCAGATCACGCTGCTGGAGTGATGTCAGATCAAGGACCTATGCACCCTTCTACACAGTTTACAAATGTCGACGAAGATGTTTAGCACTGGCGATGCCATTCTCAGCGTGACAATTCTGGTCATCTACAAGATGGAGCACACTGTAAGCATTATTCAGAGTCAGGTGTTGGTCCAAGAGGAAGGGGAGGAAGTACAGGAGGAGTCATATGCAGAAGGGATAATAAGGTCTACAAGGTCCAGACGGTGAGCGGCACCTAGGCGGAAGTCAAGGGACGGTGGGGGAGAGGGATTAACAAGGGCGCATAGTATCAGCAAAAATTGTTGAGGAAGGTGCAGGAGCCCATGAAGAAATGGAGGACGAATTGGCGATGGGCATGGAAGACTCAGCAGATGAGTGAGAGCTTGCTCACATTTCGGTTGTGCGAGGTTGGGGGGAGAGGGCAGAGGAAGGAGGCACGATTCTCACCTCTCTGCCACCAACACACCAAGGACTTGGTCCTCCTGGATGCACAAGACACATGAGCGCCTTCTTGCTGCACTACCTACAACATGACCCTCGGATTGTACGAATCCGAAGTAATGCTAACTTCTGGGTTGCCACACTGTTAGATCCCTGGTACAAGACAAAATTTGGCGAAATAATTCCAGCCATAGAAAGGGACGCACGTATACAGGAGTATCTGCAGAAGGTGGTACGGATTCTTAGATCTGCTTTTCCAGTAAACACCAGTGCTGCACAGAGTGAATCTCAACGCTTTGTCATGGATAGGAGGAAATGGGCTTTTACTTGTCCACATCTGAGGGACCGAGGGCTGGCTGCTGGGCTGAGACGGCGTTGAGTACGGTGTCCCTGCAGAGTTGCACTTTTGATCATATACCAAATGAGTTGAAAAAGGATAAATGCTGGTGGAAAGGGGAACAGGTGTGTTGGAAAGGGGAAAAAAGTTTTTGTCCGCGGGTTTGGTGGTTAAGCAAAAGTAACATTTGATGAAGAAACACCATCTGTTACGGTGGGACTGGCAGATTTGGAGAAGGTGGTATATACTATGTTACCGGCATATAACGAAAATTAATAAGAAAAGAAAGAGAAAGGTATATATCCCCATCAGCAGTCAATGTCCACCGTGCTCCCAGATGGAAAAGGAGAGGTTGGCAAATGGAAGGTTAGGTGGAGGATTCAGATCTGTGTGGCTATGAAACTAATAGTTGCCTGAACCGAGTTAGACGCCACACGGATCTTGAGACTGGGAGCCCTGTTAGCGTCACAGGGTCCAAACGCCCTCCCAGCCCAGGAACTCTCTGTTAACATCACAGGGGCCATTCAGTACGCTGACCGTGTGCATTGGGGCCACACCTATGGACAGCAGGCGCATCAGCAGCAGCAGGCCTGTTAATGCCACTGGGCTGCACAAGCAGGACTTGTAGGACAGGAGCTGGTCTTAACCGTTCTGCGTTACCAACTGTGGTGGCGGCCTGCATCGACGCCCTATCCCTGCCTACCTCTGGCCTAAAGCCGCAATGGGTTCAACACATGGAGGTGTGCTCTTTCGGAGCATTATAGAAGACTGCGCACCTCCTTGTTGGCTCCAGCCCGTTTTATAACCTGGGTCCGCCCCAAACCAGGGTGGACCACAATGCACCTCCTGGAGACAAAAGCAGAGTGACACGTCATGAGTGGCATAACTAGCGTCCTATTTGGAACCGCAACTTCAATAATGACCTCATGGCTTCCACGACACAAACACCTCACCAGTCATTGTCTGACCATCAATAATGAGGTGACAAGTCATAGGGGCGGGCCTCTGCAAGCCATTTGGGAGTAGCCTGGCCACATCGTCAGGACACCTGATGCCCTGTGGTCTATATGGGCCCCCCCCACATCAGGGGCAGGGCCAAAGAGTTCATTACCGGACCTAGTTTCTGATGCAGTAAGTGCCTGAGCATGGTCAGTTGCATGAAATACAGTCTCTGAAAAAAGACTATCAGCTTTAGCATGGTGTCTATGCACAACACAGGACTTAGACCCGGCACGGAGTGCAAGTACCTGTGCAAAGAGGCTTTTCGCACTAAGTGTGGGAGCATGCGCTGTAGCCCGAAATGAAGACTTAGCCTCAGGAATGGCACAGTCAGGCTGAGCATACTCATTAGGCGAAACACTGGAGTTAGGCTGCGGCTGGGGTAAATCGGCACACGCATGCGCACTAGCTGCCTCTCCACACTTAGACGTGGAGGAGAAATTGCTCTTCGGGTGTGGACTTGGAGATGCTGTCTATGAACAGAAGGAAAAGCTAAAGGAAGCCTCACTTTCTATCCCTCCGAATTATCAAATGCAGCAATGAATTCCCTGAGTTTGCTATAACATTAGCGTAGCAAAATGTGCATGAGGGTGTCCTGCACAAGTGCTAGAAATAGCTTGGCACCAGTGGGGCACTAATGGAATACAACAGCCAGTTCTACGATGCCACTAAATGGCAGTATTTTTTGCTATCATTATAGCTTATTAAGAACAGAGCAGGAGGGTGTCATGCAGAGTTGCTGTAAATAGCTTGGCACCTGCGGGGCACAAATGGAGTACAACAGCCATTTCTTGTATGCCACTAAGCTGCAGCAGTGTTTGCTAGTATAATGGCTTAGTTACAATGAGTTTGAGTGTGCAATGCAGGCAGACGTGCTGCAAATATCTTTGCACTACTGGGACTATACAGAAGTCCAATAGCCACTTTTAGAATGCCACTAGGTTCACTCAGTGTTTGCTAGTATAATGGCTTAGTTATGAGTTTGAGTGTGTGTGGCGCCCCAGGACCTGGTCGCCACAACAGCATTGCCCTCCCAAAAGGGTTAATGCTGAGCCTGGAGGTAATTGGGAGATCTATTGGCCAGTAAGTTAACACTCAACACAGTTCTCCCTCCGGCCAGCAGGGGGAGCTCTGAACCTGGAACTTCAGGGAGCATTCCTTAAGTCTGGCTGGAAGGAGGAAGTGTTAGTTAGTCTGGAGAGAGGAGCGAAAGAGTGCAGACGCAGAGTAGTGCTGCCTTGTAAACTGGGGCCTAGAGCTGGGATAGCTTGGCCCAGTGAAGCAAGGGGAGCAGAGAGGCACAGCAGAGACTCGGACATCGGAGTCTGTAGTTGCCAGGGCATAAAATCCATCCCTGGTAGCTGAATCCGGAGGGCAGGAGAGCTGTAAGCCCCCTGCCCCAGAAGCAATCTGAAGGTACAACTGCATCCCAAGGGCCTGGTGTGGGCTCCAGCAGAGAAGCACCAGAGAGGGCCTGCGCAGTCTACCACACAGAAGAGGGGACGAACAACAAGTCCCAGCAGCAAGAGGGCAATTGCGAACCCAAAGTGCAGTGTCCTAAAACAGCAGAGAAAGATTAAGGAGTAGGCCTCATACTCAACTGGCCAAAGATCACCCCAGGCACTTCCAGGCCGGCCGGATCATCTATACCATCTGTGACGGTCTCCCTGGACTAAGTTTCTGCCGAGTAAAAGAGGAGAAGGTAAAGAGACTACTGTTTGTGCCTGTTTCTTTCATTGCTTGTCGGCCCTGCACCGTGTTAGTCACGCAGCACCATAGACTTCCACAAGCACCAACTGTGCCCCGGGCATTGCTCCACCTGTGGGGAGCAGTACTAACATTGCTGCCATAACATCATCCCGGTGGCCTCACACAGCAGCGGCGGCTTAATAGCCGCATACCACAGGTGGCGTCACGAACACAAACATTAAAGTCATCAGCCACATATTCAACTGACACCCACCAGGGCCACGGAGCCGGGCCCAGCCACCACTGACTACCACCGGACTAGTCCGGCCCGGCACCGGGTGTCCCATAGCCCTGGGGTGGGCGAGTCAACTTTTGGCGTCACGAACAGGATTTCGTGCCCGGTCACACCGGGTACTGTGCGCCTGAAGAACTGTGTAAAAGACTGTGTACTGGTTGTAAATTGCCGCCGCCATTAGCCGCGCCGAGCGCAGGAAGAAGGGGGGCGTGCCTGACAAAGAGCGCGAAGGGAGCGCGCCATCAGAGCAGAGCGCTGTTAACCCCGCGCGACCCGGAAGAAAATTTGAAAAGTGAACGGAGCCTGGTAAGGTTCACTAAGGGGGAGGAAGATGTCCGACTCCGAGGGGGAGCAGGTGGCTGCCATCGCCCAGGGCGCCGCAGCACCGGCCGAAGTAGTCCCAGTCGCCGTCGCCCCAGCCCCCACTATAGCGCCGGTAATGCCGATCACCATGCCGTACATACCAGGAGCAGAATGGCTGCCGCAGTACTCCGGGGAGTCCCATACCTTGAGTGACTTCAGAGAAAGCCTGCACAGCTTGTTCCGGGTGTATCCTCTGACTGAGAGCCAGAAGGTGGGCATATTAATGGGACAGCTAGCCGGCGCAGCCCAGCGTGAAGCGAAGTCCTGGCCTGATACAGATAAAGGGACAGCAGCCCAGATACTGGCCAAACTAAAGAGCACTTTTGACACCCGCACCGCAGCAGAGATAAAGATGAGATTCTTTGGGTGCAAGCAACGGGCCACAGACAGCATAAGGGACTATGCCTTAAACTTGCAGGAGGCCCTGAAAGCAGTTAAACAGGTGGACCCAGAGAGTGTACGTGAAGAAGACAAACTCCTAACTGAGCAGTTCATAGAAGGGCTCCTGTCAGACGCCCACAGGACACAGCTGCGTATCATGGTCCTGCAGAACCCTGCTCTGGACTTTGCAAAGTTTAAGGACCAGGCCATCAGGGTACTGAGAGAATCTACACCGAATGACCCAGTACCCCTCCGGCCTCTTGCTATCACGTACCCCGGGGTGGTGCCTGCAACACGAGCCACTGCAGGGGCTGAGGCGCAGTCCCTGGATAAGGATCCCACGGCAGAGCTCAGACAGCAGTTCCAGGAGCTGACCAAGACTGTGGCTGCCCTTGCCAAGACCGTGCAGTCTCTACAAATGACCCCCTCGCCTGCAAAAATCGAGTTGGCCTCCAGCCCAGATGACGTCCCATGGATGCGACAGAGGAGGATTCCGCCGACCCGAGGCAGAGACACAGACCGGTATGATTCAACAGGACAACCGATCTGCCGCCACTGCAACCAGGCGGGCCACATTGCACGACACTGTCCTTTAAATGGGCTGAGCCTGGGGCCAGGAGCCAACCCCCAGGTGTAAGGAAGCCCGGCTCAAACCCCAGCCGCAGCAAGTATGTGGGAGGACGACCGGTCCTTCCCATTGTGCTGGATGGGATCCCTTTGAATGCCCTCCTGGATACGGGGTCCCAGGTAACAACCATCCCCCACAAACTGTACAAAAGATATTGGGCTGATTCAGACATTGACCATGGCCCAGATGATGATTTAACGATTGTGGCCAGTAATGGTCAGCCCTTACCTCAAATTGGGTACAAAGAAGTAACCATTAAAGTGGGGCGGGTGGAATTGCCATGTCAGGGGATGATAATTGTAGATATTGATCGCAAAGAATCTGACCCACTGCTAACCCTTGGTACAAATGTGATAGAAAATTGTATTGCCGAAGTGATAATTTTGTTGCAACAGGCGTCTGAAACTGCCAGCTCCGGGCAGCAGCGTGTCCTACAGAGGGAGATCAGAGCCCTGATGAGGAGGCAGCAAGTAGAGCTAGCCGGAGGAGAAATTGGCAGTGTGAGGGTAAGTGACCCCCTCCCCATTGTAATACCCCCAAGAAGTGAAATGTTGATATGGTGTCGGGCAGCAATAGGCCTCAAGGGTCAGGATTACCATGCCTTGGTAGAACCAGTGTATTCAGACAGTAGGCCTGGAGTCCTGATAGCCAGAGGGGTAGCGGACGTCCGCAAGGGGAGAGTGCCCGTCCGTGTCCTGAATTGTGGGGAGGAGGAGGCCAAATTGCCCCGGTACGCCACTGTAGCAAAACTGTACACTGTCAGTAACAATACCATTAAAGCAGTGGAACCCTTGATCCCGTCCGACCAGGCGGAAGACAATGGCTCCAAGGGGCAGCCGGAAGACTGGTGCCAAAAATTACATGTAGGCACCGACTCCACCCCCTCGCACCAAAAGCATGGGGTTTACCGGGTGGTACAGGAGTACGAGCGGGTCTTCAGCAAACACCCCCTAGATTTTGGGCAGGTGAAAGGGGTTAAACATCAAATCCCCACGGGTGATCATCATCCCATTAAAGAGAGATACCGCCCTGTACCCCCCGCACAGTATCAGTGTGCCAAGGAAATGTTACGGGAAATGAAGGAGGCTGGGGTTATCAGAGATAGTTGTAGCCCCTGGGCAGCTCCACTAGTGCTCGTAAAGAAAAAAGATGGTACAATGAGAATGTGTGTAGATTACAGGCAAATTAACCGCATTACACATAAAGATGCTTATCCACTGCCCAGAATAGAGGAGTCACTAACAGCCTTAAAGTCAGCTAACTATTTCTCCACCTTGGATCTCACCAGTGGGTATTGGCAGGTTCCCGTGGCAGAGGCGGACAAAGAGAAGACTGCATTCACGACACCAATGGGTCTCTGTGAGTTCAACTGTATGCCATTCGGGCTCTGCAACGCCCCAGGGACATTCCAAAGGTTGATGGAGTGCTGCTTGGGCCATCACAACTTTGAAACCGTGCTGTTGTACCTGGATGACGTAATAGTCTACTCCAAGACTTATGAGGACCACCTGAAGCACTTAGCAGAAGTGTTTGAATCCTTGTCGAAATATGGCCTGAAGATCAAGCCGTCCAAATGTCACCTCTTGAAGCCAAAGGTACAGTACCTGGGTCATGTGGTCAGCGCAGAAGGTGTGGCACCTGATCCGGAGAAAGTCACTGTAATCAAGGACTGGCCAAGACCCACCACAGTGAAGGAGGTGCGGCAGTTCCTTGGACTGGTGGGCTACTACCGAAGGTTCATTGATGGTTTCACCAAGATAGCAGCGCCCCTTCAAGATCTCCTGGTGGGCCAGCCAAAGCAGGCTAAGAAGCAGAGCCCTCCATTTGAATGGAGCAGCCAACTGGAAACATCCTTTGTCCGGCTGAAAGGGGCTCTCACGGGAGAAGAAATTCTGGCCTACCCTGACTACAGCCAACCGTTTGTACTGTATACAGACGCCAGCAACGTGGGACTGGGAGCAGTTCTGTCCCAGGTACAGGGAGGCAGAGAGAGGGTGATAGCGTACGCCAGTAGGAAGCTTCGGCCCACAGAAAGGAATCCAGAAAACTACAGTTCCTTCAAGCTGGAGTTCCTCGCTATTGTTTGGGCAGTGACTGAACGCTTCAAGCACTATCTGGCATCGGCCAAGTTCACCATCTTCACGGACAACAATCCGTTGACACACCTGGCAACAGCCAAGTTAGGTGCGATGGAACAGCGATGGATGGCCCGGCTGTCTAACTTTGACTTTACCATCAAGTATCGGGCTGGCAAGAAGAATAACAATGCTGATGCGCTGTCCAGAATGCCTCACTTGCCCGAGTCTGGAGAAGACATGGATGAACTCGAAGAGATAGAGTTACCGGCTTTCCATCACCAAGGTGTGTCCCAGTGTGAGCATGCTGTAGGAGTGAAGCGCTCAAGCCAGCACGGGGTCTCGGTCAACCCCTTACTCCACCATAATTGGGAAGAAACACAGAACGGTGACCCGGCCGTGCGATTGGTCAAAGAGAAGCTAGCGCAAGCTGAGACCCATCTTGGCCCAGACGCTCCAGAGGAAGCCCAGCAGCTGTGGAAGGAGAGGGGACGACTGTTCACCTACCAAGGCAAGCTCTGCAAGAGATATGTCAACTATCGAACAAATGAACTTGTCTGGCAGATAGTGGTTCCGCAGAGAGATGCTCCAATGGTCCTAGCAGCGTATCATGATAACGCAGGACACTTCGGGTGGAAGAAGTTGGAAGCCCTACTCCGTGATCGGTTCTATTGGGTGCACATGAGAAAGATGATCGAGAAGTGGTGCCGAGACTGTGGCCCGTGTAACCTGAGGCGGAAAGACGATGCCAGCCAAAGGTCTCCCCTACAGCCAATTGTCACAAAGCAGCCCCTGGAGTTGGTGGCCCTGGACCACGTGAAGTTAACACCAAGCCGGTCAGGCTATGTGTACGCCCTCACCATTGTGGACCATTACTCTCGTTTCCTGGTAGTAGTGCCTGTGAAGGACCAGACAGCCAGGACAGCAGCTAGAGCGTTCCAGGCATCCTTTTGTCGACCTCACGGCTATCCGGAAAGGGTACTGACTGATCAGGGTCCTGCATTCGAGGCTGAAGTGTTCCAAGAGTTCTGTAACATGTACGGTTGTAAGAAAATCCGAACCACACCGTACCACCCCCAAACCAATGGACTGTGCGAGAAAATGAACCATGTGGTTATTGATATGCTGAAGACCCTACCGCTGGAGGAAAGGAACCAATGGCCAGAAAAGTTGCCAGATCTGGTAGACCTGTACAACCACATCCCAGTGAATTCGACCAACTGCAGCCCCGCTTACCTGATGCGAGCCAGACCAGGCAAGTTGCCTGTAGACTTTGAGATGGGGACTGTGTCGCCTGAGGCGGTTCAAGAAATAGAGGATTGGGATACAGAACGGCAGCAGCGGTACCGTAAGGTCCAGGAGTGCGTAGAGAGGAGCCTGTCTCAAGCAAGAACGAGGCAAGAACAGCATTACAATCAAACAGCCCCAGCAACTCCCTTAGCACCTGGAGAACAAGTCCTCAAGAAGAAGCGGAAGACGCATAAATTGGATGATCAGTGGGAAAACGAGCCCTACACCATTATCCCCTCCAACTTTGACAATAGTAAGGTATGCCTCATAAGCAAAGATGAAGGCAAGACCTATCAAGCAATTTCCCGAGACCGCCTGAAAGCGTGCCCTGAACGGTGCAGAATCCAAAGAGAAATGGAAGGAGTACAAGGAAGTCCCCAAAGTCAAGAGAAAGGAGGGGAGATGATTCAAACCATCCTTGGAAAGTTCCCCAAAACTTGGACCCGAATAAACAATGCCATAGTGGTACCAGTTTTGACGTTTCCGCAGTTGGTCGAGCCAGAAACAGAAAAGGTTCCGGATCCACCTAAAGAATCGTCCGCTCCGGCACGAGATGACACGCCAGCAGTGGAGCAGGAGGATCAACCCCCTGTCAGTGGTGAACCTGTCATACCCTTGGCGACTCCTAGATCACAAAGGCAACCATCACGCTTACCTATGGGGGTTAGGCCCACCTGTAGTGCTGAGATAGAAGACGCACCACGTAGTCAGGGGCAAACACCAGAGCTACGGAGGTCCCAGCGCAGCACTCGGGGACAACCCCCTCTAAGGTATAGGGAGTCAACTGTATAAGGGAAAGAGTACTTATTAGGATGTAAATAGTTATGCAAAATGTCTGCCATGTTGTGTACAAAATGTTTTCTTTTTCTTTGATTGCGAAAATGGACAATTGGGCCACTGGACTATGGGTGGCCAACACCTAAATTGTTCATAGTTAGCACCAGTGTGCTCAACACCCCTGAAGAAAAACCCGTCCGGCGTGCATAGAGTGGGGTCATCAATGCTCTGACGCACGCCCAGAGCCTACGTTGGGGGTTTGAACGCGGCGGGTCCCCCATGGAGCAGTGTAATGGACACCCGGCAGGGAGCCACACTGGACTCTTATAGTAATGTTTAAGGTTGTAACGTTAAAGTAATTGCGCCTCCCATAATGGGATGAAATGTTCTAACATGTCTTGTTTGTCTCTACAGTCCGGGAGTACTGAATTTAACTAAGGGGGAGTGTGGCGCCCCAGGACCTGGTCGCCACAACAGCATTGCCCTCCCAAAAGGGTTAATGCTGAGCCTGGAGGTAATTGGGAGATCTATTGGCCAGTAAGTTAACACTCAACACAGTTCTCCCTCCGGCCAGCAGGGGGAGCTCTGAACCTGGAACTTCAGGGAGCATTCCTTAAGTCTGGCTGGAAGGAGGAAGTGTTAGTTAGTCTGGAGAGAGGAGCGAAAGAGTGCAGACGCAGAGTAGTGCTGCCTTGTAAACTGGGGCCTAGAGCTGGGATAGCTTGGCCCAGTGAAGCAAGGGGAGCAGAGAGGCACAGCAGAGACTCGGACATCGGAGTCTGTAGTTGCCAGGGCATAAAATCCATCCCTGGTAGCTGAATCCGGAGGGCAGGAGAGCTGTAAGCCCCCTGCCCCAGAAGCAATCTGAAGGTACAACTGCATCCCAAGGGCCTGGTGTGGGCTCCAGCAGAGAAGCACCAGAGAGGGCCTGCGCAGTCTACCACACAGAAGAGGGGACGAACAACAAGTCCCAGCAGCAAGAGGGCAATTGCGAACCCAAAGTGCAGTGTCCTAAAACAGCAGAGAAAGATTAAGGAGTAGGCCTCATACTCAACTGGCCAAAGATCACCCCAGGCACTTCCAGGCCGGCCGGATCATCTATACCATCTGTGACGGTCTCCCTGGACTAAGTTTCTGCCGAGTAAAAGAGGAGAAGGTAAAGAGACTACTGTTTGTGCCTGTTTCTTTCATTGCTTGTCGGCCCTGCACCGTGTTAGTCACGCAGCACCATAGACTTCCACAAGCACCAACTGTGCCCCGGGCATTGCTCCACCTGTGGGGAGCAGTACTAACATTGCTGCCATAACATCATCCCGGTGGCCTCACACAGCAGCGGCGGCTTAATAGCCGCATACCACAGGTGGCGTCACGAACACAAACATTAAAGTCATCAGCCACATATTCAACTGACACCCACCAGGGCCACGGAGCCGGGCCCAGCCACCACTGACTACCACCGGACTAGTCCGGCCCGGCACCGGGTGTCCCATAGCCCTGGGGTGGGCGAGTCATGTGCAATGCAGGCAGACGTGCTGCAAATATCTGTGCACTACTGGGACTATACAGAAGTCCAATAGCCACGTTTAGGATGCCATTAAGTTCACTGAGTGTTTGCTAGTATAATGGCTTAGTTATAATGAGTTTGAGTGTGCAATACAGCCAGACGTGCTGCAAATATCTTTGCACTAGTGGGACTATACAGAAGTCCAATAGCCACGTTTAGGATGCCACTAGGTTCACTCAGTGTTTGCTAGTATAATGGCTTAGTTATAATGAGTTTGAGTGTGCAGTGCAGGCAGACGTGCTGCAAATATCTGTGCACTACTGGGACTATACAGAAGTCCAATAGCCACGTTTAAGAAGCCACTAAGTTCACTCAGTGTTTGCTAGTATAATGGCTTAGTTACAATGAGTTGGAGTGTGCAATGCAGGCAGACGTGCTGCAAATATCTGTGCACTACTGGAACTATACAGAAGTCCAATAGCCACGTTTAGGATGCCACTAGGTTCACTCAGTGTTTGCTAGTATAATGGCTTAGTTACAATGAGTTTCAGTGTGCAATGCAGGCAGACGTGCTGCAAATATCTGTGCACTACTGGGACTATACAGAAGTCCAATAGCCACGTTTAGGATGCCACTAAGTTCACTCAGTGTTTGCTAGTATAATGGCTTAGTTATAATGAGTTTGAGTGTGCAATGCAGGCAGACGTGCTGCAACTATCTTTGCACTAGTGGGACAATACAGAAGTCCAATAGTCATGTTTAGGATGCCACTAGGTTCACTCAGTGTTTGCTAGTATAATGGCTTAGTTATAATGAGTTTGAGTGTGCAGTGCAGGCAGACGTGCTGCAAATATCTTTGCACTACTGGGACTATACAGAAGTCCATTAGCCACGTTTAAGTTGCCACTAAGTTCACTCAGTGTTTGCTAGTATAATGGCTTAGTTATAATGAGTTTGAGTGTGCAATGCAGGCAGACGTGCTGCAAATATCTGTGTACTACTGGGACTATACAGAAGTCCAATAGCCACGTTTAGGATGCCACTAGGTTCACTCAGTGTTTGCTAGTATAATGGCTTAGTTATAATGAGTTTGAGTGTGCAATGCAGGCAGACGTGCTGCAAATATCTGTGTACTACTGGGACTATACAGAAGTCCAATAGCCACGTATAGGATGCCACTAGGTACACTGAGTGTTTGCTAGTATAATGGCTTAGTTATAATGAGTTTGAGTGTGCAATGCAGGCAGACGTGCTGCAAATATCTTTGCACTAGTGGGACAATACAGAAGTCCAATAGCCACGTTTAGGATGCCACTAGGTTCACTCAGTGTTTGCTAGTATAATGGCTTAGTAAGAATGAGTTTGAGTGTGCAATGCAGGCAGACGTGCTGCAAATATCTGTGCACTACTGGGACTATACAGAAGTCCAATAGCCACGTTTAGGATGCCACTAAGTTCACTCAGTGTTTGCTAGTATAATGGCTTAGTTATAATGAGTTTGAGTGTGCAATGCAGGCAGACGTGCTGCAAATATCTGTGCACTACTGGGACTATACAGAAGTCCAATAGCCACGTTTAGGATGCCACTAAGTTCACTCAGTGTTTGCTAGTATAATGGCTTAGTTATAATGAGTTTGAGTGTGCAATGCAGGCAGACGTGCTGCAAATATCTGTGCACTACTGGGACTATACAGAAGTCCAATAGCCACGTTTAGGATGCCACTAAGTTCACTCAGTGTTTGCTAGTATAATGGCTTAGTTATAATGAGTTTGAGTGTGCAATGCAGGCAGACGTGCTGCAAATATCTGTGCACTACTGGGACTATACAGAAGTCCAATAGCCACGTTTAGGATGCCACTAGGTTCAATCAGTGTTTGCTAGTATAATGGCTTAGTAACAATGAGTTTGAGTGTGCAATGCAGGCAGACGTGCTGCAAATATCTGTGCACTACTGGGACTATACAGAAGTCCAATAGCCACGTTTAGGATGCCACTAAGTTCACTCAGTGTTTGCTAGTATAATGGTTTAGTTACAATGAGTTTGAGTGTGCAATGCAGGCAGACGTGCTGCAAATATCTGTGTACTACTGGGACTATACAGAAGTCCAATAGCCACGTTTAGGATGCCACTAGGTTCACTCAGTGTTTGCTAGTATAATGGCTTAGTAAGAATGAGTTTGAGTGTGCAATGCAGGCAGACGTGCTGCAAATATCTGTGCACTACTGGGACTATACAGAAGTCCAATAGCCACGTTTAGGATGCCACTAGGTTCAATCAGTGTTTGCTAGTATAATGGCTTAGTTATAATGAGTTTGAGTGTGCAATGCAGGCAGACGTGCTGCAAATATCTTTGCACTACTGGGACTATACAGAAGTCCAATAGCCACGTTTAAGATGCCACTAAGTTCACTCAGTGTTTGCTAGTATAATGGCTTAGTTATAATGAGTTTGAGTGTGCAATGCAGGCAGACGTGCTGCAAATATCTTTGCACTAGTGGGACAATACAGAAGTCCAATAGCCACGTTTAGGATGCCACTAGGTTCACTCAGTGTTTGCTAGTATAATGGCTTAGTAAGAATGAGTTTGAGTGTGCAATGCAGGCAGACGTGCTGCAAATATCTGTGCACTACTGGGACTATACAGAAGTCCAATAGCCACGTTTAGGATGCCACTAAGTTCACTCAGTGTTTGCTAGTATAATGGCTTAGTTATAATGAGTTTGAGTGTGCAATGCAGGCAGACGTGCTGCAAATATCTGTGCACTACTGGGACTATACAGAAGTCCAATAGCCACGTTTAGGATGCCACTAAGTTCACTCAGTGTTTGCTAGTATAATGGCTTAGTTATAATGAGTTTGAGTGTGCAATGCAGGCAGACGTGCTGCAAATATCTGTGCACTACTGGGACTATACAGAAGTCCAATAGCCACGTTTAGGATGCCACTAAGTTCACTCAGTGTTTGCTAGTATAATGGCTTAGTTATAATGAGTTTGAGTGTGCAATGCAGGCAGACGTGCTGCAAATATCTGTGCACTACTGGGACTATACAGAAGTCCAATAGCCACGTTTAGGATGCCACTAGGTTCAATCAGTGTTTGCTAGTATAATGGCTTAGTTATAATGAGTTTGAGTGTGCAATGCAGGCAGACGTGCTGCAAATATCTTTGCACTACTGGGACTATACAGAAGTCCAATAGCCACGTTTAGGATGCCACTAAGTTCACTCAGTGTTTGCTAGTATAATGGCTTAGTTATAATGAGTTTGAGTGTGCAATGCAGGCAGACGTGCTGCAAATATCTGTGCACTACTGGGACTATACAGAAGTCCAATAGCCACGTTTAGGATGCCACTAAGTTCACTCAGTGTTTGCTAGTATAATGGTTTAGTTACAATGAGTTTGAGTGTGCAATGCAGGCAGACGTGCTGCAAATATCTGTGCACTAGTGGGACTATACAGAAGTCCAATAGCCACGTTTAGGATGCCACTAGGTTCACTCAGTGTTTGCTAGTATAATGGCTTAGTTATAATGAGTTTGAGTGTGCAATGCAGGCAGACGTTCTGCAAATATCTTTGCACTACTGGGACTATACAGATGTCCAATAGCCACGTTTAGGATGCCACTAAGTTCACTGAGTGTTTGCTAGTATAATGGCTTAGTTATAATGAGTTTGAGTGTGCAATGCAGGCAGACGTGCTGCAATTATCTGTGCACTACTGGGACTATACAGAAGTCCAATAGCCACGTTTAGGATGCCACTAAGTTCACTCAGTGTTTGCTAGTATAATGGCTTAGTTATAATGAGTTTGAGTGTGCAGTGCAGGCAGACGTGCTGCAAATATCTTTGCACTAGTGGGACAATACAGAAGTCCAATAGCCACGTTTAAGTTGCCACTAAGTTCATTCAGTGTTTGCTAGTATAATGGCTTTGTTATAATGAGTTTGAGTGTGCAATGCAGGCAGACGTGCTGCAAATATCTGTGTACTACTGGGACTATACAGAAGTCCAATAGCCACGTTTAGGATGCCACTAAGTTCACTGAGTGTTTGCTAGTATAATGGCTTAGTTATAATGAGTTTGAGTGTGCAATGCAGGCAGACGTGCTGCAAATATCTGTGCACTACTGGGACTATACAGAAGTCCAATAGCCACGTTTAGGATGCCACTAGGTTCAATCAGTGTTTGCTAGTATAATGGCTTAGTTACAATGATTTTCAGTGTGCAATGCAGGCAGACGTGCTGCAAATATCTGTGCACTACTGGGACTATACAGAAGTCCAATAGCCACGTTTAGGATGCCACTAGGTTCACTCAGTGTTTGCTAGTATAATGGCTTAGTTACAATGAGTTTCAGTGTGCAATGCAGCCAGACGTGCTGCAAATATCTGTGCACTACTGGGACTATACAGAAGTCCAATAGCCACGTTTAGGATGCCACTAAGTTCACTGAGTGTTTGCTAGTATAATGGCTTAGTTATAATGAGTTTGAGTGTGCAATATAGGCAGACGTGCTGCAAATATTTGTGCACTACTGGGACTATACAGAAGTCCAATAGCCACGTTTAGGATGCCACTAACTTTACTGAGTGTTTGCTAGTATAATGGCTTAGTTATAATGAGTTTGAGTGTGCAGTGCAGGCAGACGTTCTGCAAATATCTTTGCACTAGTGGGACAATACAGAAGTCCAATAGTCACGTTTAGGATGCCACTAAGTTCACTCAGTGTTTGCTAGTATAATGGCTTAGTTATAATGAGTTTGAGTGTGCAATGCAGGCAGACGTGCTGCAAATATCTGGGCACTACTGGGACTATACAGAAGTCCAATAGCCACGTTTAGGATGCCACTAGGTTCACTCAGTGTTTGCTAGTGTAATGGCTTAGTTACAATGAGTTTCAGTGTGCAATGCAGCCAGACGTGCTGCAAATATCTTTGCACTAGTGGGACTATACAGAAGTCCAATAGCCACGTTTAGGGTGCCACTAAGTTTACTGAGTGTTTGCTAGTATAATGGCTTAGTAACAATGAGTTTGAGTGTGCAATGCAGGCAGACGTGCTGCAAATATCTGTGCACTAGTGGGACTATACAGAGGTCCAATAGCCACGTTTAGGCTGCCACTAGGTACACTCAGTGTTTGCTAGTATAATGGCTTAGTTATAATGAGTTTGAGTGTGCAATGCAGACAGACGTGCTGCAAATATCTGTGCACTACTGGGACTATACAGAAGTCCAATAGACACGTTTAGGATGCCACTAAGTTCACTCAGTGTTTGCTAGTATAATGGCTTAGTAACAATGAGTTGGAGTGTGCAAAGGGCAGGAGGGTACAGTGGCAGAGTTGTGGGTCTCTGGGTAGAGGAAAGGAAACCTGCCTTTCTATCCCTCCTAATGGGGAAATGCAGCGAGGAAATCCCTGACCTTAGCTACACAGACGCTGTCATCTTGTGTAGCTATTAAACTCTGTTTTCAGGACCTGTCACCTATGGCTCTGACTCTGTCGGTACGAGCCCTTAAAAGGACCGATAGAAAGTGCTATCCCTAAGCTGTCCAGCGCTGTGTATGGAGCGTATACAGCTGTATCAGTGATAGGAGCTGTGCCAGTGATGTCTGACACCAAGGACACAGAAGAGATAATGGCGTCCGGACGGGCAGATACTCGTTTTTATAATGCAGGGACATGTGACATGGACATCCTATCACACATGCTGTTGCTTCTCTGGCTAAAAGTCCACTTAGCTGTGTGTGTGTCTGGGATTGGCTGACATGCTGGCCCGCCCCACTACACGGGCGCGCTTAGGGAAGGAAGACAAGGGAAAAAAAAGATCGCCATTATCCAAACAGCAGTGATCTGAATGCGCTGTTCCCGCACACTATACACTGAAATGTCATAATAGAGTGAGTCACAGAGTGACTTACACTATTACAGCGGAAAGCCAGCTAGGAATTAGCTGTTTTTTTTTGCTGCTAGAACCGTTCTCGAACGTATCTAGAACTATCGAGCTTTTGCAAAAAAGCTCGAGTTCTAGTTCGATCTAGAACAGCCCCCAAAATCACTCGAGCCGCGAACTGGAGAACCACGAACCACGAACCGCGCTCAACTCTAGTCTCTAGCCTTTAGCGGTAGCTTTATACCCTCACGGTGCGGACGGTTGCCTTCTAATGGGTTTTTGGTTGTTAGGAAACCCCTGGGGTTCCTGTCACACTCATATTTGACTGTTGACGGCGACTCCAAGCCTAGTCGGGGTCCGATGGCCCTGCCTGTGTGTGCTGGCTTCACTTCGCTCCCCGGTCGGTACTGGCGGGCCACCGCCCAACCCCGGTCCTACGGTTCTGCGTCGATCCACCACTCCTGCAGATGGCCACCACCGTCTGTCAACCTTGTTGTCAGTGCCTGGGCCGCAAACCCAGACACTCTCCACTTTACTCCTCTCACTTCAACCTCCAAGACAAATCTGTCACTTTTCCTGTCTCCAGGCCTGTGAACTCCTCGGTGGGTGGGGCCAACCGCTTGGCTCCGCCCCACCTGGTGTGGACATCAGACCCTGGAGGGAGGCAACAAGGGTTTTGTGTTTGGCTAATGTAACTGTCTAGTGGGGGTGGGGGTGTGCGTGTGTTACCTGTGACGACCTGGCTAGTCCAGGGCGCCACACTTCAGCTTGTCTTTTTCTCTTTGAGATCCCCAGTGTGTCTGTCGCGGGCGGGGACAGACCACAACCGGGGGGGGGGGGGCGCTCGAGGAGCTCGGATCCGGGCGGTGGCTGTGGCTCGAGTGGCAGCCGGATCCGGGGCACGCACAGCCGTCCGTCGCCCACAAGTGAAAAGGGGTTATTTACAGGGGATAGAGTCTTTGTCAGTGACGCCACCCATGGGTTGTGGTGAGGGATGGTGACACCGCCGCTGTCTTGTATGTGGGTGCCCGGGGCTGATGGAGCAGAGCAGCAAGGTGGGATCCCCTCCATGGGTAGGGGATGTGTAGTCCTGGGGCCCAGGGTATTGTGGGGGGTTGCAGGGAGCAGTTTTTAGGAGGCAGGAAACAGGGAGCTCACAGTTTGTTGTCGTGGTGCTGAATGAGCTGGTGATGATTTGGAATGTCAGTAAACACACATAGTCTGTATTGTAAACCAAGTTGCCAGTGGCCGCTTGCCTCCAGTGGTTGCATTCGGGTCCCACACACAGATATACAGCCAGGGGCCTTTTCTTCTGCACTTTCTGTCTGTGTCTTTTGTCTGGACTAGTCCGCTTGAAATGGTTTCCGGACCGGATCTCCTCTCTCGGCACCGGCGTGCTACAACCCTGCCCCGGTCGATCTCAGGTTCCCCGCAACTGGATCTCCGTCACCTGTGGCCCTCTCTGCCACCTAGTCAGCGTAGCTAGACCAGTCATCTGGTGGTGTCTGGGGCCCCGACCCCGACTACCACCCTCTCCAGAGAGCTCCAACTCCTCCTGTCAGTTCTCCACTGACTACAGCTCAAACTGAACTAAACTCTGCTCTGTCACTTCCTAAGCTCTTTTCGATCACTCCCATTGTCCTGGGGAGGGAGTGACTAGGCCTGATTGGCTGGTGTAAACCTGTGTGGGGACTGTGTTGGTGCCAAGGAGGAGAAAGGCCTGCACTTTGGTGGATTTGTGCAGGCTCTGGAACAACCTGGTTTTGCTAGAGCGTCACATTTCCCCTTGGTAGAATACAGCCCGTCCTCGGGCTGTCCGGCCACTGACGTTTATTTTTCTGCTTCTGCAATTGAAAAAGATAACAAGTAAACCATTTCAAAACCTTTCATTCCCTGGAGGGAAGGCACATCATAAAGAAATAAACATTTTTAACGTTACGAAACTGTCCTGAGGAAATGAGGTAGTCGAGTTTCGCTACCAAGTCCATAGAACAACATTTTACAACTGCTAACAGCGCAGCCTCCTGTTTAGCTGCTGTTGCCGCTCCCAGTACGGGGAACAGGTGCCGTGCTCCACCTCCTGGTCAGGAGCCAGGCCCACTCGGATGTGTACCACCCCCGTCCCAGCGGCCGAGCCGCTCAGATCCGGAGCCACGGTGGTTGAGGGGTCTCCAGATCTGGGGGGGTTCGCGTGGACACTCTAATTAAAAGAATAGAGGGATATGTACAAGGGAGTTAGAAATTTTGTGATGCCACCCACAGTGCGTGGTAATTTGAGGGACCACCGCTGCTGACGGGGAGCCCGGTGACGATGGTGCAGCAGCTGGATGTTTAACCCCTCCGTGGGTAGGGGGTTTGTTTACCGGGGCCCATTGGATGGTTGGTGTTTGGGGTGCCGTTGGGGATAGGAAAAGGGTTTTTCAGTGTACTCACTCAGTCCAGGAATAACAACACCGACAGCTTGTAAACCAGAGTTCTGAGCACCACTGCAGCTTGTAGGGAGCACGCTTGGGTCCGTGCCCTTGGTGTTGCTGTTAGCCTTTGGCCCTTTCCTTGGCACCTTTGTCTCTATTTGGACCTTCAGGTATAAAACTCTTCGAGTCCCGCTCACCCGTATGGCTAACGGAGTAAGCTTGCTCTCAGGATTCATGCGTAGGATTTCTTTGGACTGTATTGGGAAAGTCCTATCCCATTGGTGCGCTAGTACCCCGATTTTGGAGCGGGTTGGGGATGAATCTTGAAGTCTTCACCCCCGTGGGGTAATTTACCGGAACACGTGAAACTGCTTTCCAGCCTAGGGTCCACGTACCCCGTCATGCCCTGGCCCCTGCCTGGTGATAGCTCAAGGCTGCCGGCTGCCCTCCTCGGCAGTCCGTGCCCTTTGACACAATCCCCTGTGTCCTGGGTTCCAGTTCCTACCAGGCCTAAACCAACATCTGCCACCTAGTAACTACAGGAGCCCTGCTCCAGGCCGGTGACTTCTCTCTCTCAGAGAGTCACCTGCACCTCCTTCCTCTCCTGGTTCACTTCACTCTCTCCTCAATTGTCACTTTTCCACTTTTCCCTTTCCAACCCTCCATATGGGTGGCCCCATTCCCTTATTGTTCCCTTATTCCCCATATTCCCTTGAGGCCCCCCAATGGTGGGTCTGGTGGGTACAGTGTAAAGTGTTCCAAGCATTTTCATTGGCTAAGCTGTTAGCAACACCAAAGGACCAGGACCCGTAACCAAGGAGGAGTGGATACTGTGCAGAAGGGCAGATTACACAATAACAACCTCCACTCAAAAATATTATGTATTGCAAAGTGTGCACAGTACCAACATTCCAAGCTGTACTATTGAAAAAATGAGATTTTTGGCAAAAAATTGCAATTTTTCGAGCCACCCCGCCAACGTCACGGCAAATCTCCTGGGGCAGTCCTAACACTAAAATATTTTTATTTAAAGTGTGCCATGTGGCCTCACATATGCAAAATTAGGACTGCACAGCACGTACCTTGTGCTTTTCAGTCACCGTCTCCATGACTGATTCATGGTTGTGGGCGGGACAGGCCCGAGCACATGCTGCTTAGAATAAATAGCCAGTGGACGGGGTTGGATGGCCAGTGTGAACAGCCACCAACCGCCAAAAATCAGGACAGATGGAAAAATAAACATGAGGTGCACTGCAAGATGAGAATCAACTGGGACCCTATATAACAAGAAAAAACAGCATAAAAACAACCTCCACTCAAAAATATTATGTATTGCAAAGTGTGCACAGTACCAACATTCCAAGCTGTACTATTGAAAAAATGAGATTTTTGGCAAAAAATTGCAATTTTTCGAGCCACCCCGCCAATGTCACGGCAAATCTCCTGGGGCAGTCCTAACACTAAAATATTTTTATTTAAAGTGTGCCATGTGGCCTCACATATGCAAAATTAGGACTGCACAGCACGTACCTTGTGCTTTTCAGTCACCGTCTCCATGACTGATTCATGGTTGTGGGCGGGACAGGCCCGAGCACATGCTGCTTAGAATAAATAGCCAGTGGACGGGGTTGGATGGCCAGTGTGAACAGCCACCAACCGCCAAAAATCAGGACAGATGGAAAAATAAACATGAGGTGCACTGCAAGATGAGAATCAACTGGGACCCTATATAACAAGAAAAAACAGCATAAAAACAACCTCCACTCAAAAATATTATGTATTGCAAAGTGTGCACAGTACCAACATTCCAAGCTGTACTATTGAAAAAATGAGATTTTTGGCAAAAAATTGCAATTTTTCGAGCCACCCCGCCAACGTCACGGCAAATCTCCTGGGGCAGTCCTAACACTAAAATATTTTTATTTAAAGTGTGCCATGTGGCCTCACATATGCAAAATTAGGACTGCACAGCACGTACCTTGTGCTTTTCAGTCACCGTCTCCATGACTGATTCATGGTTGTGGGCGGGACAGGCCCGAGCACATGCTGCTTAGAATAAATAGCCAGTGGACGGGGTTGGATGGCCAGTGTGAACAGCCGCCAAAAATCAGGACAGATGGAAAAATAAACATGAGGTGCACTGCAAGATGAGAATCAACTGGGACCCTATATAACAAGAAAAAACAGCATAAAAACAACCTCCACTCAAAAATATTATGTATTGCAAAGTGTGCACAGTACCAACATTCCAAGCTGTACTATTGAAAAAATGAGATTTTTGGCAAAAAATTGCAATTTTTCGAGCCACCCCGCCAACGTCACGGCAAATCTCCTGGGGCAGTCCTAACACTAAAATATTTTTATTTAAAGTGTGCCATGTGGCCTCACATATGCAAAATTAGGACTGCACAGCACGTACCTTGTGCTTTTCAGTCACCGTCTCCATGACTGATTCATGGTTGTGGGCGGGACAGGCCCGAGCACATGCTGCTTAGAATAAATAGCCAGTGGACGGGGTTGGATGGCCAGTGTGAACAGCCACCAACCGCCAAAAATCAGGACAGATGGAAAAATAAACATGAGGTGCACTGCAAGATGAGAATCAACTGGGACCCTATATAACAAGAAAAAACAGCATAAAAACAACCTCCACTCAAAAATATTATGTATTGCAAAGTGTGCACAGTACCAACATTCCAAGCTGTACTATTGAAAAAATGAGATTTTTGGCAAAAAATTGCAATTTTTCCAGCCACCCCGCCAACGTCACGGCAAATCTCCTGGGGCAGTCCTAACACTAAAATATTTTTATTTAAAGTGTGCCATGTGGCCTCACATATGCAAAATTAGGACTGCACAGCACGTACCTTGTGCTTTTCAGTCACCGTCTCCATGACTGATTCATGGTTGTGGGCGGGACAGGCCAACTGGGACCCTATATATTTAGGACTGCCCCAGGAGATTTGCCGTGACGTTGGCGGGGTGGCTCGAAAAATTGCAATTTTTTGCCAAAAATCTCATTTTTTCAATAGTACAGCTTGGAATGTTGGTACTGTGCACACTTTGCAATACATAATATTTTTGAGTGGAGGTTGTTTTTATGCTGTTTTTTCTTGTTATATAGGGTCCCAGTTGATTCTCATCTTGCAGTGCACCTCATGTTTATTTTTCCATCTGTCCTGATTTTTGGCGGTTGGTGGCTGTTCACACTGGCCATCCAACCCCGTCCACTGGCTATTTATTCTAAGCAGCATGTGCTCGGGCCTGTCCCGCCCACAACCATGAATCAGTCATGGAGACGGTGACTGAAAAGCACAAGGTACGTGCTGTGCAGTCCTAATTTTGCATATGTGAGGCCACATGGCACACTTTAAATAAAAATATTTTAGTGTTAGGACTGCCCCAGGAGATTTGCCGTGACGTTGGCGGGGTGGCTCGAAAAATTGCAATTTTTTGCCAAAAATCTCATTTTTTCAATAGTACAGCTTGGAATGTTGGTACTGTGCACACTTTGCAATACATAATATTTTTGAGTGGAGGTTGTTTTTATGCTGTTTTTTCTTGTTATATAGGGTCCCAGTTGATTCTCATCTTGCAGTGCACCTCATGTTTATTTTTCCATCTGTCCTGATTTTTGGCGGTTGGTGGCTGTTCACACTGGCCATCCAACCCCGTCCACTGGCTATTTATTCTAAGCAGCATGTGCTCGGGCCTGTCCCGCCCACAACCATGAATCAGTCATGGAGACGGTGACTGAAAAGCACAAGGTACGTGCTGTGCAGTCCTAATTTTGCATATGTGAGGCCACATGGCACACTTTAAATAAAAATATTTTAGTGTTAGGACTGCCCCAGGAGATTTGCCGTGACGTTGGCGGGGTGGCTCGAAAAATTGCAATTTTTTGCCAAAAATCTCATTTTTTCAATAGTACAGCTTGGAATGTTGGTACTGTGCACACTTTGCAATACATAATATTTTTGAGTGGAGGTTGTTTTTATGCTGTTTTTTCTTGTTATATAGGGTCCCAGTTGATTCTCATCTTGCAGTGCACCTCATGTTTATTTTTCCATCTGTCCTGATTTTTGGCGGTTGGTGGCTGTTCACACTGGCCATCCAACCCCGTCCACTGGCTATTTATTCTAAGCAGCATGTGCTCGGGCCTGTCCCGCCCACAACCATGAATCAGTCATGGAGACGGTGACTGAAAAGCACAAGGTACGTGCTGTGCAGTCCTAATTTTGCATATGTGAGGCCACATGGCACACTTTAAATAAAAATATTTTAGTGTTAGGACTGCCCCAGGAGATTTGCCGTGACGTTGGCGGGGTGGCTCGAAAAATTGCAATTTTTTGCCAAAAATCTCATTTTTTTAATAGTACAGCTTGGAATGTTGGTACTGTGCACACTTTGCAATACATAATATTTTTGAGTGGAGGTTGTTTTTATGCTGTTTTTTCTTGTTATATAGGGTCCCAGTTGATTCTCATCTTGCAGTGCACCTCATGTTTATTTTTCCATCTGTCCTGATTTTTGGCGGTTGGTGGCTGTTCACACTGGCCATCCAACCCCGTCCACTGGCTATTTATTCTAAGCAGCATGTGCTCGGGCCTGTCCCGCCCACAACCATGAATCAGTCATGGAGACGGTGACTGAAAAGCACAAGGTACGTGCTGTGCAGTCCTAATTTTGCATATGTGAGGCCACATGGCACACTTTAAATAAAAATATTTTAGTGTTAGGACTGCCCCAGGAGATTTGCCGTGACGTTGGCGGGGTGGCTCGAAAAATTGCAATTTTTTGCCAAAAATCTCATTTTTTCAATAGTACAGCTTGGAATGTTGGTACTGTGCACACTTTGCAATACATAATATTTTTGAGTGGAGGTTGTTTTTATGCTGTTTTTTCTTGTTATATAGGGTCCCAGTTGATTCTCATCTTGCAGTGCACCTCATGTTTATTTTTCCATCTGTCCTGATTTTTGGCGGTTGGTGGCTGTTCACACTGGCCATCCAACCCCGTCCACTGGCTATTTATTCTAAGCAGCATGTGCTCGGGCCTGTCCCGCCCACAACCATGAATCAGTCATGGAGACGGTGACTGAAAAGCACAAGGTACGTGCTGTGCAGTCCTAATTTTGCATATGTGAGGCCACATGGCACACTTTAAATAAAAATATTTTAGTGTTAGGACTGCCCCAGGAGATTTGCCGTGACGTTGGCGGGGTGGCTCGAAAAATTGCAATTTTTTGCCAAAAATCTCATTTTTTCAATAGTACAGCTTGGAATGTTGGTACTGTGCACACTTTGCAATACATAATATTTTTGAGTGGAGGTTGTTTTTATGCTGTTTTTTCTTGTTATATAGGGTCCCAGATTACACAATACCCTGTGATGACCTTGGCGCCGGCTACGACCGGCCTTTCATACTGCCGTGGGCCCCACCGATCAGTGGCCTGCTCCGCCTCTCTGCAGGTGCACTCCGGCTGCTCCACAGCCGGGACGGGGTGCTTAGGAGCGGTTGGCGCTGCAGCTGGGGTAGACTTCAGGTCAGGTGCCACCTCCGTTGCGGCCGGGCGGACTGCTGGAGCCGAGGTCATCACCGGTGCGGCCAGACTCGGGGCCGGAAAAGATGTCATCGGGGTTGCGGCCTGGCTCTGGGCCAAATGAGATGTCATCAGGGTTGCGGCCTGGCTCGGGGCAGGGACGGGTGCCGAGGCGGTAGTGAGTGCAAGGCCCTAGGTCCCAGTTACTGGGTCCTTCTCCGCACTCTGCTTGCCAGGCTGCTGGGACATCTTGCCACGTTGGGGTCCAGGAATGGGTTTCTGCAGAGTCCTGGTGTCCCTGCTTTTTATCTTCTCTGGTCACATGCCGCTCTTTCCTCCCTCCCCCTTGGTTTTCAACAGCAGTCTCGCGGAACCCACTGTCCTTTTCAACTTCCTGCCCTGGGGATCACCGGGTTCCGCCTGCGTTCTTAGGGGGCGGAGCTTCAGATTCGCACCCTTTTCGAGGAAGAAGATGGCGAGGTTGTTGCTTTTGGCGCTAAATATGGCAGGCAAGATGGCGGCAGTCCGAAATTTTTTTTAGCGTTTCATGGTTTACAGTCCAGAAAATGCGCACTTCACCCAGGTTAGTAGATGGGGTAAGGATCCTGTTTGTGACGCCAAGATGTCGCGGGCGGGGGGCAGACCCCAACCGGGTGGCTGTTATAATCTCGCTTGTATATTATCCTGCCCGGTATCTTGCACAAGAGTTCCCTGGTGTAGTGGGTGGAGGATCGTGTGGTCCTAAGGGAATTTTTGATCATCAGGATTTGGCATATACAGTCATATGAAAAAGTTTGGGCACCCCTATTAATGTTAAACTTTTTTCTTTATAACAATTTGGGTTTTTGCAACAGCTATTTCAGTTTCATATATCTAATAACTGATGGACTGAGTAACATTTCTGGATTGAAATGAGGTTTATTGTACTAACAGAAAATGTGCAATCCGCATTTAAACAAAATTTGACCGGTGCAAAAGTATGGGCACCCTTATCATTTTCTTGATTTGAACACTCCTAACTACTTTTTACTGACTTACTAAAGCACTAAATTGGTTTTGTAGCCTCATTGAGCTTTGAACGTCATAGGCAGGTGTATCCAATCATGAGAAAAGGTATTTAAGGTGGCCACTTGCAAGTTGTTCTACTATTTGAATCTCCTATGAAGAGTGGCATCATGGGCTCCTCAAAACAACTCTCAAATGATCTGAAAACAAAGATTATTCAACATAGTTGTTCAGGGCAAGGATACAAAAAGTTGTCTCAGAGATTTAAACTGTCAGTTTCCACTGTGAGGAACATAGTAAGGAAATGGAAGAACACAGGTACAGTTTTTGTTAAGCCCAGAAGTGACAGGCCTAGAAAAATATCAGAAAGGCAGAGAAGAAGAATGGTGAGAACAGTCAAGGACAATCCACAGACCACCTCCAAAGACCTGCAGCATCTTCTTGCTGCAGAGGGTGTCAATGTGCATCGGTCAACAATACAGCGCACGTTGCACAAGGAGAAGCTGTATGGGAGAGGGATGCGAAACAAGCCATTTCTGCAAGCACATCACAAACAGAGTCGCCTGAGGTATGCAAAAGCACATTTGGACAAGCCAGTTACATTTTGGAAGAAGGTCCTGTGGACTGATGAAACAAAGATTGAGTTGTTTGGTCATACAAAAAGGCGTTATGCATGGAGGCAAAAAACACGGCATTCCAAGAAAAGCACTTGCTACCCACAGTAAAATTTGGTGGAGGTTCCATCATGCTTTGGGGCTGTGTTGCCAATGTTGGCACCGGAAATCTTGTTAAAGTTGAGGGTCGCATGGATTCAACTCAGTATCAGCAGATTCTTGACAATAGTGTGCAAGAATCAGTGACGAAGTTGAAGTTACGCAGGGGATGGATATTTCAGCAAGACAATGATCCAAAACACCGCTCCAAATCTACTCAGGCATTCAAGCAGAGGAACAATTACAATGTTCTGGAATGGCCATCCCAGTCCCCAGACCTGAATATCATTGAACATCTGTGGGATGATTTGAAGCTTTCTGTCCATGCTCGGCGACCATTAAACTTAACTGAACTGGAATTGTTTTGTAAACAGGAATGGTCAAAAGTACCTTCATCCAGGATCCAGGAACTCATTAAAAGCTACAGGAAGCGACTAGAAGCTGTTATTTTTGCAAAAGGAGGATCTACAAAATATTAATGTCACTTTTATGTTGAGGTGCCCATACTTTTGCACCGGTCAAATTTTGTTTAAATGCGGATGGCACATTTTCTGTTAGTACAATAAACCTCATTTCAATCCAGAAATATTACTCAGTTCATCAGTTATTAGATATATGAAACTGAAATAGCTGTTGCAAAAACCAAAATTGTTATAAAGAAAAAAGGTTAACATTAATAGAGGTGCCCAAACTTTTTCATATGACTGTATTAGGGTTTTTCTGGCAGCAACCAGTGATCTATCCTATCCTTTTGTGTCTTAGCAGGGCTTCTCTTTGCTCAAGTTTATCCCTAACCAATTGTGTATTAAAATGATACAGCATGAATTGAAGTATAAAATAAAGGAGGCCCAGGAAGTCTTCAGAATCAAACTTGAAAATAAACTGTCCCACAATAATTCCAGGGAGGTTTGGTCAGGAATGAAATGTGAGGTCTGTGCATGGGGGAGGAAAACTGGACAAGGCTAATGAGATGAATGAGTATTTCAATAGATTTAGCAATACATGTGTAACACCAACTGACAGAGGATGTGATTCTGGTGCAAATTCGGCAACGTTGATATTGGAGGATGAGCAGACTAATTTCAGAGTCTCCAAAAATGATGTGAGGAGGCAGTTTAAGTCACTTAACATTGGTAAAGCTGCAGGGCCAGATGGACTTAGTCCACGTGTCCTTAAAGTGTGTGCAGACCAGCTGTGTACGGTCTTTACACACCTATTTAATGGAAGTCTACAAACACAGAGGGTACCAGTGTTATGGAAAACGTCCTGTCTGGTTCCGGTACCCAAGACTACTTCTCCTGCAACCCTAAATGACTATCGTCCTGTAGCCTTAACCTCTCATGCTATGAAGGCCTTGGAAAGATTAGTGCTTGCTCACTTGAGTCCGAGGGTGAGGGCTTTTATTGACCCCCTACAGTTTGCTTACCGGCATAGATTGGGGGTAGACGATGCTATTCTTTCTCTGTTACATACTGTACATTCATTTTTGGAGAATGACGGAACCACTGTGCGAGCGATGTTCTTCGATTTCTTTAGAGCATTTAACACCCTGCAGCCACTCTTACTACACAAAAAGATGACTGATATGAAGGTGGAGGAGGGGATGAGAAATAGGATAACTGACTACCTATCAGATCGGCCACAGTTTGTACAGATGGGAGCATTTGTATCTAGCAGATTATTGACCAGTGTAGGTGCCCCTCAGGGAATGGTGCTAGCGCCCTTCCTATTCACACTGTATACATCAGACTTTCAGTATAAATCTGATTTTTGTCACCTTCAAAAATTCTCGGATGACTCCGTGGTTGTTGGATGTATTAGGGGGGACCAGGGGGATGAGGAATATAGAAGGGTGTTGTCGAATTTTGTGGATTGGTGCCATGGTAACTATCTACAACGAAATGTTAAGAAAACTAAGGAGTTGGTGGCCAACTATAGCAGGAGAAAGATGGAATGTTTACCGATCACTATTGCTGGTCAGGAGGTGGACAGTTACAAATATTTGGGGGTCCACCTGGATAGCAAACTGGACTGGAGATGCCACTCAGACATGGTCTACAAGAAGGGGATGAGCAGATTGTATTTCCTAAGGAAACTGGGGTCTTTTAATGAGTGCAGCAAAATGTTAGAAATGTTCTACTAGTCTGTAGTGGCAAGTGCCATCTTTTTTGCACTCATATGCTGGGGTAGTAGTGTGCAGGTCTCTGATGCTAATAAGCTGAATAAGCTTATCAAGAAGGCAAGCTCTGCTGTTGGCTGCAATCTGGACTCTTCTGAGGAGGTAGTGGAGAGAAGAACTCTGAAAAAGTGTATGGCGATTATGAATAATAATGCACATCCATTATATGAGCTATTCAAGAGACAGAAGAGCACCTTCAGCAACCGGCTAATCCTTCTGAGGTGTAAGAAGGAAAAATATAGGAAATCATTTGTGCCAACTGCTATGGGAATGTACAACAATAACATTAGTGTTAAATCATCGAGGTGAATGTCTGCTTTATTTCTTCTACTTTTAGTTCACCCGCTGTGTATGTCCCAATCTAATGTATAATGTTCTTCTGTCAACTCTACTGTCTTGTCAATTATGTAATTCATGTTATGATTTAAGTTGTGCTGCTGTGATACCATAATTTCCCACGGGATCAATAAAGTGTATCGTATCGTATCGTATTGTTTACTTCTTATATCATCATCAATATATGTTGAGGGCTTTAACTATTCCTTTGGGGCTGCTCTGAGGCAAGTTAGGATTCCTTTCTTAATCTTTGTGGTTAGCTTATTTCCTAGGTGGTGATGAGGCATCTTGGTAGAGTAGGCACGCTCCACCGCTATTTCTAGTTGTGTTTAAATAGTCAGGGGGTTGCCTCCTGTTAGTTAGCAACCACTCTTGTGCTCTTTTTTTTCTGGGTTTCCCAGGTTTTTCCTCCTGGATTCTTGGAGTAGTGGATCTTAGTTCTTGGGTTGCCACTGTCTCTGGATAAGGGAAGGTGTTTTTCCTTGAATGGGATATCTATGGGAATGTCAGTGGTCTCCTGACCATAACAGGAATGATTTAAATGTAAACACATTAATGTATTTGCTTGGTTCAGTCAAAGTCCAGACCTAATTCCCATTGAGAATCTATGTCAGGACAATTGCTATTCACAGGCACTCTTCATCCAATCTTACTAAGCTAGAACTACTTTGAAAATAATAATGGGAAAAATTTCAGCTTCTAGATTTATAAAGCTGGTAGAGACATATCTCAAAAGATGTACAGCAGTAATTGTAGTGAAAGGTTGTTCTATAAAGTATTGACTCAAGGAGCTCAATACAAATGCACATCACAATTTTCAGATATATATTTGCAAAATATTTTAAAAATGATGTATAATTTTCTTTACACTTCATAGATACTTTAAAATTAATATTGGTATGTTTACCGCCCGGTCCCGGCGTAGCACCCCCGCATGCTCCCACTTTCATGCCTTTGAGGGGGCACCATTCTCCTCACCTGTCCAGCTGGCCCATATGCCCCGTTCCTGCTTCGGGACCTGTGGCAGCCTGCTCCTGCTTTCAGGACACAAGCAGGCTTTCTGGGAGTGCCTGAAGGGTGTGCGCTCGGCCACACCCCTTTCTCAAAGGGCTGGCATCCTATTACCTGAAAGTGACCCCTGAGGTCAGCTATCACCCTGAAGGTATTTAAGGCATTCTTCCCTTAGGTGCCTGAGCAACATTGCTTATTCGTAGTACATTGCTAGTTCTCAGGTCCTGTACCTGTTACTGTGTCTAGCTCAGTGTCTCGTGTTCTAGTACGAGTTACCTGTACCTGCTATCTGTGTCTCTTCTTGGAAGCCTTCTGCTACCACCACCATGCTGCCACGTCTGGGTTACCACCTCTGTGCTACCACGTCTGAGTCACCACCTCTGTGCTACAACATTTGAGTCACCACCTCTGTGCTGCCACGTCTGAGTCTCCCCCTTCGTGCTGCCATGTCTGAGTTACCACCTACGTGATGCCACGTCCAGGGTACCAAGTCTTGTTGACATGTCTGTGATTCCTCGTCCATGCCCTTACGTCTGTGTACATCCGTACTGGACTTCAGAGACTCTCCTGTACATAAGAGCCAATACCACTGGTCCCAGTAGTCCTGCATTTTGGTCCCCTGGGGCTCTACCTAACAGTCCCTGAATAGGGGTTAGCTCGAGGTTGGCTCCTCCAGTGGAGTCCCGTGTATGGTCCAGTGGGTCCACTCCCAGCTGCTCGCCCCTTCTCGAGAACCATAACAGTATGTCACAAAATACCAATAAAATACATTTAAGTTTGTGGGTGTAGAGTGAAAAAAATGTGGAAAAGTTCATAGGTTACGAATAGTTTTTAAAGGCATTCTATTTGAAAAGCAGAAGTCAAGTATTTCTGATCTTGACAACTTGCTTCTTTTGGAGCTACTAGCTTACACTAGCCTTAAGTTTATGATAAGCAGTCAAGTGATGCTTAAGGTGGTTACAAAAGAATTCCCAGAAAAAAAAGACTATTGAAAAATGGTGGTCACTAGGCAAAATAAGAGAAGTGGATTATTAAACCCTTTTAATAAACTAGCCATTGGTCTTAAAGAGATTTTTTTTTTAGTTTTGCCTCCTCACAGCCATGTGTTTTTAGTACTTTTTAAAGGATTATTAATAGTGATGGGTGAACGTGCTCAGAACTGCTCTGCACTAGATCAAGCATTAGGGTGTTCAAGGCACTCAATGCTTAATAAAGTATTCTGGTACTTGGTCACGATGCTTGAGTCCCCATTCCACATGTAAACATGGAGGAATTTGCTGCTAATCATGGTAATGCCATAGCCAGGTTGGCTACTGGCATTATTGTGATTGGTCAGCTACATAGCATCATCAAGTCAATATATGACCCAGAAACGCCACACTTGATGCACTCTACCCAGAAACAGTGTAGAGACTAGAGAGAGATTCTGCTGGAGAAGTGTGTTATATATAGAAAGGGCCGGAGCGGAAAATGAGCAGAGGCCCACATGACAGGGGTTGGTCCATGAGGGAATGGAGGGGTAGCTTTAAGGGAAGGAGATGGGGGAGGGGCATGTGACATGGGGTGGGTGTATTACATAGAAAAGTGCGGGAAGAGGAGCCATTTTAGGGTGCCTCACTAACTGGAGTGTACCCTCTCCCACAGTCACCTACCTTATGGCCAATATGGAGGCTTTGCTGGGGCAGCTGAGGGCGGCTGCAGGCGTGCGGGGTGAGGTCTGGCTGCAGGAGCAGGTGTCCAGCCTGCTGGGTGATATGGAGCCGCAGCGCAGCACGGAGGGGCTTGGATGGAGGCAACGGAGGACCAGGCCTCCAGAGAGACTAAGCCCAAAGACAACCCCTCGCTCCAGGCGTCGGCTACGGAGCCTCTCCGGGGACCCTCCCACCAGCGGACGCCGGAACGCTCCATCAGGTCGGTGCTCGCGGTCGGGGAGGAATCCGGTCAGTCAGCCTGGGGCTGCGGGAGGTGTCAGGCTGCAAAGCGAGGTCGGCGCGAGGCCTGCACCTCCTCGGCAGCGTGAACGGAAGAATCCTGCGGCAGGCCCTGGCAGCGATGCTCCGGTCGCAGGGTCTGCTGGGCGACGTGATGAAGAAGCAAGGAGTTCGGGTCCTGCAAACTGGAGAGGCCGGGAGTCAGAGCAGAGGAGGCGGGGCCTGCACAGTGACATGCCGGGGCCTTCTGTGGGTCCTTCGGCTGAGGTGCCTGTTCAGGTGCCTACAGCTGGGTCAGCTGAGGACAACCCCTGCACCGAGGAGGATGAATGCAGGGGGAGACAGCAAGCAAGGAGAAGGTGCCAGAGCATCAGAGGACAGAGTGGGCAATCACCTGTGCAACCTGACAGCGTGAATGTATCTGGACTTTTGCCACCCTCAGCCTTTTTGGAGGTGAGGGGAGACAGCGGTGGGGCAGATAGAAGCGGTTGGGAGCCCCCCAGGTCGAGATTGGCGCTGAGCATACGGCAGGATTCAGGAATGGCGGCTGGTGGTGTCACAGCAACCGTGCAGCCTGGTGAGTATGGATCTGTGTTGTGTACGTCCCAGAACTTAAATGTGCTAGGTTTAGGATTGGGGGAGCAGTTGGCGTTCCCGGGTGCGGCCCCTGTTGGGGGGGGTCCGGCAGCAGAAGGTAGCGGGGTCAGGGAGCTAATAGGTAGCGTCCGGGAGATTTTGTTGCGTCTGGAGCGCGGTTACGGGGGGAGGGGCGCAGTGTCTCCGACGGCAGCTTGGGTGGGTACCCAGGATAGTGCAGCAGTGTTAGGTGGTAGCCGAGGGAGTGTTTGTCAGGGCAGTGAGACAGTTACCAGTGGTGTTTCGGTGTCGGTTCAGACAGAGAAAGATAAGGCGGATGCGATAAAGTTAGATGATAGAGCAAAGGGTGCGGTCTACGTGTGTTTTGAGGGGCCATTGGGGGCTCATTTGAAAAAGGAGATGAAGGAAAAAATCTGGAAGGACAAATACGTGGAGATTTTTTCTCTGCTTCCATTGGAAAAATTTAATCTGGATAGAGGAAAAAAGGATGATAGTAAAAAGGAAGAAGAGGAAAAAAGGAGGTGGCGCCTGATACCGCAGACTTTTGTGAACTGGTTACAGGCTTTTGCTATACTGGCAAGTGTGGTTGGTGAGAAGGCGCCGGAGAATTGTTCACCATTGTTCTGTTATTTAGATTCAATAGGAGAGGCACATAGGACATACGGAGGCCAGGCATGGCTTCGATATGATGAGCAATTCCGCCAAAGAAAGGCAGTTCGTCCTAGTATTAGGTGGGATCAAAAGGATATTGGGCTTTGGTTGAAGGTCATGGCCCCATCGCGTTATGGTCAGTCCTTTCTTGGGGGTGCAGGCGGAGGGTCTCAGGCAGGAAGCGGTGGCAGCAGTGGCCAGGGCGACAAGTCTGGGGCATGCTGGAAATTTAATGAGGGGCAATGTACCTATTGGACCAGTTGTAAGTTCAAACATATCTGCTCGCACTGCAGTGAGTCCTCACATAGGGCAGCAAAATGTTTTAAGAAGGGGAAAGGTAAGCCCGGAGCTGGTAATAGCCAAGGGGGAGACACCAGTTCGGCTGCACGCGATGGCCCCCTTTCTAAATAGATTTCCGGACAGGGATAGGGCAGTTCTTTTGTTTCAGGGTTTTCAAGATGGTTTCAGGATTCCTCTGCCGGTGCATCAGGTCCCTTTCTCTTTAAAAAATTTGCGGTCAGCATTGTTGTACCCAGAGGTGGTGAGCGAAAAAATTCAATGGGCTTGGCAGGATGGCTGGCCCATTTCAGTTTCCTCCGGTTGAGGGTTTGGTAGTTTCTCCCTTCGGTGTGGTGCCTAAAAAAGAGCCTAACAAATTCCATCTTATTCACCACTTATCGTATCCAAAGGGTTTGTCAGTTAATGATGGCATAGATCCCGAATTGTGCTCAGTGGTGTACATGTCGTTTGATGAGGCGGTGCGGTGGGTGCGACGGTATGGTCAGGGGGCGATGCTTGCAAAGACTGATATTGAGGCGGCCTTTAGGCTGCTACCGGTGCATCCGGATAGCATACGGTTGCTGGGCTGCCACTGGGAGGGAAGTTTTTATTTGGATCGTTGTTTGCCAATGGGTTGTGCAATTTCCTGTTCGTTTTTTGAGGCATTCAGTTCATTTTTGGAATGGGTGGTGCGAGACGTTTTTACCATTCAGTCAGTTATTCATTATTTAGACGATTTTCTTGTTATGGGCCCGCCTGACTCAGCGGTCTGTCAAAATTTGCTGGCAACGGTGGTTTGGGTTGCACGGCGATTTAGGGTTCCTTTAGCAGAAAAGACGGAGGGTCCTTGTACACAGTTGAGTTTTTTGGGCATTTTAATTGATTCTGTTGCATTGGAACGTCGGTTGCTGGAGGACAAGTTGGTGTCCTTGCGACAGGAGGTGGAGAGGGCCCGACAGTCTCGGAAGTTGACTTTGAAAGAGTTGCAATTGCTGCTGGGCAAATTGAACTTCGCTTGCAGAATTATACCAATGGGCAGGGTATTTTGCAGGAGATTGGCGGCAGCGATGGCAGGAGTTTGGGCGCCGCATCATTTCGTGCGATTAAAAAAGGAGCATAAGGACAACTTGGTGGTCTGGGGGTCATTTTTGTGGGAGTACAATGGTAGGTCCCTTATTCAGAGTGAGGCACAGACTAATTTTGACAGGGAGATTTACACAGATGCGGCGGGGGGGGCTGGTTTTGGGGCTTATTGTAGGGGCCAATGGTGTGCTGGCAGTTGGCCAGAGGACTGGAAGCAAATGGGTTTTTTGAGAAATTTGACGTTGTTGGAGTTATTCCCCATTGTGGTGGCGGTGTCTATTTGGGGTGAGGAGTTTAGAGATCGCAAGCTCAGGTTTCACTGTGATAACATGGGGGTGGTAGCTGTTATTAATAACCTCACGGCTTCATCCCCTCCAGTGATGAGTGTTGAGGGAACTGGTTTTGCAATGCTTACGGCTGAATGCTTGTATTGTGGCTGTTCATGTGCCCGGGTTAGAGAATTGCATTGCTGATGCTCTGTCTCGGTTTCAGTGGGATCGCTTTTATGCCTTAGCCCCGGAGGCTCAGTCTTCAGGAGTGGAGTGCCATCGGAGCTGTGAAGGCTGGTTGTCGGGGAGTGAGTCGTTTGATACGGGGCTCGGTCACGGAGAGGACGTGGGAGGCGTATGAGTCAGCTTGGCAAGTATGGTGCAGCTGGTTGCGGTTTTGGGGAGATGTTTTTTCAGATAGGGATAGGATGCTAGCGGTATTGTTTTTTATTGGTCGAGCATCAGAATTGGGCTGGGCCGTAGCAAAGGTGAATGGCTTTGTGGCGGGGTTGGCTTTTGGTTTTAAACTTAGAGGGCAGACGGACGCAACGAAGGGTTTTCTTGTTGGGCAGGCAATGAAGGGTTATAGGAGGGAGCATGTTAGGGTGGATAAGTGGAGGCCAGTGTCGTTTGATATGTTAGAGAAGCTTGGGGAGCGGCTGGTGGGGGTCTGCAGCTCTGAGTGGGAGACCGTTTTGTTCCGGTTGGCGTTTTCTTTCGCCTTTTTTGGGGCGTTAAGGGTGGGGGAGTTGGTCTCGCCAAGCAAGGTAAAGGGAGGAGGCTTGTTGTGGACCGATGTCTTTTGTTCAGAGCGGGTGCTGGAATTCTGGATTAGGAGGTCCCAGACGGACCAGGAGGGGAGGGGAAAAAGGGTGACGCTAAGAGCAGTGGATGGTTCCACGATGTGTCCGGTACGTTGTTTTAGAGAGTATCAGGGATAGGGGGCATGGGGGGGGGGAGGCCCACTGCTTTGTCATAGAGACGGTTCATTCCTCTCCAGATACCAGTTCACTGGTGTCATGCGGGAGTGTTTAGCAGGGATGGGTTTGGAAGCTTCGTGTTTTGCTGCTCACTCATTCCACATAGGGGAAGCAACTGAGGCAGCGTCTAGGGGATTAGGTGCAGAATATATACAAAAAATTGGTAGGTGGAGCTCGTTGCATTATAAATCATACATTCGTCAGTGAGTTAATTTGTTCAGGTTTTGGTGAGGTGGACGGGGGGGTTTTGTTTCCTGTCAATTAGTTGGTACTTAAGTGTGTTTGGTTTTTCTCTCTTTATTTTAGATGGTGGTCCGTACCTGGCGTGGATATTGGGGCATTCGTACGTGCACTGGGGAGCAAGACGTGCGGATGTCCGGCCAGATGGACGGCAGTTAGGTTTTCGTGTAGAGGTACTGAAGATTAGATGGCTGGGTTTAAGGGGGATGGTGTGGAGTCGAGTGTTACCAGAGGTTCATAAGGCAGCTCAGTTAGACAGGATGCTTGACATCCTAGTTTTGCATGTGGAGGGTAACGATCTGGGTTCTAGATCGGTGCGGGAGTTACTTAGGGATATTCGTTTTGACTTATTGAGGTTGTGGTCATCATTCCCGAAGGTTGTGATTGTGTGGTCAGACATCGTGCCCAGAAAGAAGTGGCGGGGCGCAAGATCGGAGAGGGGTATCAATAGGGCCAGGGTGAAGGTGAATAAGGTGGTAGCACGTTTTGTAGCCCGTAATGGGGGTGTTGGAGTACGACATCACGACTTAGAGTCAGGTGAGGGAAATTTTTGGTTGAATGATGGCGTGCATCTGAACGCCATTGGAATTGACTTATGGGCTCTCGCGATCCAGGATGGGATCGAGCGAGCCCTTGAGTTGGTTGGGGGCGCACGCACCTAAGGTTTTAGGGCGCATGTGCGTTGGCGGTGGGGTGGGGTCCTTGGAGTTGGTAAAGTTAAAAGGGGCGGCGTTATATGGATAATTCCCTCCCGGATGGAATTGGGGTATTGGGGGATTTGGCACTTAATGGGGCTCTGGACGGGGGTGTGCCCTGGGAGCCGGTATTTATGGTATTTACACATTGTGGGCCACTTATTGTGGCATGGTGCCCTTGAGCTGGGGGGTTCACGGCTGAGGGTAAAATAGAGATGGTATGTGCCAGATCTGGTAGCTTCAAGGACCTCCCCCCAATTGTCAGTTATTTAATTGGTTATTGTTATTTATGTTAATAAAATGGCTGCTGTGGCCAAATTTATCTAACAGAAGTTGTGGTGTGTTTATTTATATAGATAAGTAAGTGGGGAGGAGGGGTATGGAACGGAATATGGAAGGAATGGAGGAATTGGGCCATACACTGTCAAGAAAGGGCCGGAGCGGAAAATGAGAAGAGGCCCACATGACAGGGGTTAGTCCATGAGGGAATGGAGGGGTAGCTTTAAGGGAAGGAGATGGGGGAGGGGCATGTGACATAGGGTGGGTGTATTACATAGAAAAGTGCGGGAAGAGGAGCCATTTTAGGGTGCCTCACTAACTGGAGTCCCGTCCACCCACCCAATTTTTCAAGGGGTTTGTTTAAAGGTCATATATTTAAAAAAAAAAATAAAATTATAGGAACTTTTGGTTTGTTGGTTGGTTTATTTTGGGGATTCATGTCACAGTGGTCGTGGCGGTGGGGTGGGGTCCTTGGAGTTGGTAAAGTTAAAAGGGGCGGAGTTACTGTATATGGATAATTCCCTCCCGGATGGAATTGGGGTATTGGGGGATTTGGCACTTAATGGGGCTCTGGACGGGGGTGTTCCCTGGGAGCCGGTATTTATGGTATTTACACATTGTGGGCCACTTATTGTGGCATGGTGCCCTTGAGCTTGGGGGTTCACGGCTGAGGGTAAAATAGAGATGGTGTGTGCCAGATCTGGTAGCTTCAAGGACCTCCCCCCAATTGTCAGTTATTTCATTGGTTATTGTTATTTATGTTAATAAAATGGCCGCTGTGGCCAAATTTATCCAACAGAAGTTGTGGTGTGTTTATTTATATAGATAAGTAAGTGGGGAGGAGGGGTATGGAACGGAATATGGAAGGAATGGAGGTATTGGGCCATACACTGTCATGTGTTATATATAGTGTGATTTCATATTGTGTGTTCAACGGCCTTCCTGCACAAATGGTATTGGAGTTTCCCTGATTAGCTTAACATAACACCACTATAGATTGGCAAACTCAGGAGATTGAATGGAGTACATATTATAAAGACCGACCACTGCTTGGGAACCTGTATTTCAGCAGTCATTAAAAGCCTTCCTGGTCCTAGCTCTGATATTTGTGACATGTTCTCAGAGAAAGGAAGTCAGGAGTTGCCACCCCATAGGCCTTACGAGCGCACCCTAAAGTTCATCCCGGCCGGCAAAATTGCCCAACTGTAAACTCTATCATTTGTCTGGTCCTGAGAGATAAGCTCTTAAAGAGTACATAACAGAGAATTTAGCGAAGGGGCACATTAGGCATTCTTCGTTGCAAGTTGTGGCTAGACTCTTCTTTGCCAAAAAAGAAGGATGCTGGGTTATGGACGTGTCTGGAGTTCTGGGAGCTCAACCAAATAATGGTTCTGGATCCTTATACAGTGGAAGAAAAAAAAGTATTTAGTCAGCCACCAATTGTGCATGTTCTCCCACTTAAAAAGATGAGAGAGGCCTGTAATTGACATCATAGGTAGACCACAACTATGAGAGACAAAATGAGAAAACAAATCCAGAAAATCACCTTGTCTGATTTGGCAAGATTTGTTTTGCAAATTATAGTGGAAAATAAGTATTTAGTCACCTAAAACCATGCAAGATTACTGGATCTCACAGACCTATAACTTTTCTTTAAGAGGCTCCTCTTTCCTCCACTCATTACCTGTAGTAATGGCACCTGTTTGAACTTATTATCAGTATAAAAGACACCTGTCCACAACCTTAAACAGTCACACTCCAAACTCCACTATGGTAAAGACCAAAGAGCTGTTGAAAGACACCATAAACAAAATTGTAGCCCTGCACCAGGCTGCAAAGACTGAATCTGCAATAGACAAGCAGCTTGGTGTGATGAAATCAACTGTGGGAGCAATAACAACAAAATGGAAGACATACCAGACCACTGATAATCTCCCTCGATCTGGGGCGATATGCAAGATTTCATCCTATGGGGGCAAATTGATTACAGGATTGGTGAGCGAAAACCCCAGAACCGCATGGGGGGACCTAGGGAATGACCTGCATAGAGCTGGGACCACCGTAACAAAAGCTACCATCAGTAATACACTACATTGCCAGGGACTCAGCTCCTGCAGTGCCAGACGTGTTCCCCTGCTTAAGCCAGTACATGTCCAGACCCATCTGAAGTTTGCTAGAGAGCATTTGGATTATCCAGAAGAGTATTGGGATAATGTCATATGGTCTGATGAAACCAAAGTAGAACTGTTTGGTAGAAACACAAATCGTCATGTTTGGAGCACATCGCCAGGGTAAAGAAGGAATGGCTTCATAAGAAGCATATCAAGCTTCTGAAGTGGCCTAGCCAGTCTTCAGATCTCAACCCCATAGAAAACCTTTGGAGGGAATTGAAAGTCCGTGTTGATCAGCGACAGGCCCAAAACATCACTGCTCTAGATAAGATCTGCATGGAGGAATGGGCCAACATACCACCAACAGTGTATGCTAACCTTATGAAGACTGACAGAAAATATTTGCCCTCTATCAACAAAGAATATATAACAAAATATAGAGATGAACTTTTGCTATTGACCAAATACTTATTTTCCACTATAATTTGCAAAAAAAATCTTGCCAAATCAGACAAGGTTATTTTCTGGATTTGTTTTCTCATTTTGTCTCTCATAGTTGTGGTCTAACTATGATGTCAGTTACAGGCCTCTCTCATCTTTTTAAGTGGGAGAACATGCACAATTGGTGGCTGACTAAATACTTTTTTTCCCCACTGTACACTTTCACTCATTCCTGACCTTTTTGATCAGATTCCCGATACTAAATGGTTTTTTAAACTTGACCTTAGAGGGGGCCTATCATCTGATTGGGGTCAAAATGGAGAATGAATGGAAAATGGACTTTAATACGCTAGAGGGGCACTTTGAAAACCTGGTGATGCCATTTGGGCTTACCAACACGCTTGTTGTATTCCTACACTTCATTGATTACGTGTTTCCTTATCTTTTGGGGAAGTCTGTAATTACTGTATTTACCTAGGTGACATTCTCATATACTCACAGGTTTATGGGTCTCATATGGACCATGTCAGACAAGTACTTAAAAATTCTCAGAGATAATAGGTTGTATACTATATTTGAGAAGTATGTATTTGCCGTACGGGAGCTTCCTTTATAGGGGTATATATTTTCGGCAGCAGATTTTCGAATGAATCCTAATAAATGTCATGCTGTATTAAAATGGTACTGTTCAGGGAATATTAAGGCTATGCAACGTTTTTTGGTTTTGCAAATTATTACAGAAAATGTATTAAGAACTTTTCTGGCATAGCAAGACCTTTCACTGACATGACTATAAAAGGTACAGACTTCTCGAGATGGTCTGTGGGTGCTTTGTGTATGTTTGAGCATCTTAAAAAATGCTTCTCTTTGGCACCTGTATTGATACAGCCTGATGTATCTCAGCCTTTTACGGTGTAGATTGATGTGTCAGAAGTGGGTGTAAGAGCTGTGTTGTCTCAGGATCTCTCTCTTGGTAAACTGCGTCCATGAGCCTTTTTCTCTAAGAAATTATCATCAGCAGAACATAATTATGATATTGGTAACAGGGAATTACTCGCAATCAAATTAGCACTTGAGGAATGGTGGCACCTTTTAAAGGGAGCCATCCATACTGTTACAGTAATTACCAACTATTAGAATCTTCTCTAACTTCAGTCTGGAAAGCAGCTTACATTGAGACAAGCTCAATGTATAATGTTTTTCAATAGGTTTAATTTCTTTGTGACTTATCGCCCTGGTTCTAAAAACATTAAGCCATTTAGCCTGATGCTTTGTCCAGGAATTTTCCAGGGGAAAGAACCCTGTGAAAAACCTGTCCCCATTCTTCAGAAGGGAGTGGTGGTGTCAGCGCTTAGCACTAATTTTGAATCTGAGATTGTAGAAGCTCAATGTGGTGCGCCATCTCGGGTTCCGGCACACAACTTTTTGCTTTCGACTTAAAGTTGCGGGGGAGCATTATGATTCTGTTCTTGCTGGTCTCCCTGGAATTAAAAGAACTCATGATCTCATATTGCGTCCCTTTTAGTGACCCAAAATTAGGAGGGATGTGGTAGCCTATTTATCTGCCTGTGCCACCTGTGCGCGCTTTGAGGCCCCTCATTCTCATCCTTCTGGATGTCTGCAGTCTTTGAGTGTTCCAAGTCTATTTTGGACAGACATCTCTATGGATTTTATAGCAGATTTATCGTTTTTTGCTGGTAATACAGTCATTTTGGTGAATGTTGATAGATTTTCTAAAATGGCACATGTTATTGCCCTACCATCCTTACCTAATGCCAAGAATTTAGCTCAGTTTTTTGTTCTTTGCCCTGACTTGGGCCACAGTGAGGGTGTTCTTCAAAATAGTTGACCCAGTTCTCACTCTGGGCAAACCAATACCCCTTGGTGCCTGTGTTGGTGCAATATATCCATCTTCTTCTGTGTTACTGTGCTAGCTATGCATGTCAACAGTCCAGGTCAGATCAGTGGACTCATCATCGACCACCTCATCTTCCATCTCATCCTCCTTCTCAGTTGATATTGTAAGCTGACCTGATGGCAACTGTGTTTCATCATCATCAGCCTCCACTTCTGGAGACAGAAAATCAGGTTCCTCAAACTGGCTTTCTTCTTGCCATAGGTTCTCAAATACTTGCGCATTACGCACACCACCTCCTCACATCCCTCTTCAATGCTACACGGTGAAAGGCCAGAGCCAACCAAAGGATACGTACAAAACAGATACTCAGAGTCGCCAAGCTTGGGGTCATGTGTCTCCTTTGATTGATGATGGGTGCAGGAAGGAGGACTAATTTGTGGAATGGATGGGCCAGCCTTCTGTGTATTCAAACTAGACTGTGTGGTCGTGGAAGATTTGTTGCTGCTTGAGAAATGTGAACAGGCCTTTTCTGCCATTCAAGACAGAATTTGTTCCCACTCTTCTGGATTCCACATACGTTTACGTTCCAGATCAGGAAATTTGGCAAAGATCATAGTAGATGCATCAAGCTTCTTTTGACCTGACACAGACTTAGTGCCTTGTCTCCCACCACTGACAACACCACACCCACGTCCACGTCCATGTCTCGTAACAACTGGATTTTTAGTCATTCTTGGTTTTGGTGACATATTTGTAGATGTCCTAAGCCAAGCAAACTTTGACCCCAAATATATTGTGGAAAAAGTATCAATGAGTACTTTGTACCAGGCAGCACAAAATGCTAGAGTACAGTACTGCTTTGTATTTGCAACTACCACTAGCAATGTAGTAATGTGGCTGATGTGGACGGACGGCACAAGTCAGGCTTCCTGTGACCCCCTAAATATTGTGGAAACAGGGCCGATGCATTTAGTGTTTCAGGCAGCACAAAATGCTAGAGCACTGCTTTGTTTTTGCAAAGACCACTAGCAACGTAGTAATGTGGCTGATGTGGACGGAAGACGCAAGTCATGCTGCTTGTGACACCATAAATGTTAATTTTATCACGTAGCACAAAATACTAGAGTACTGCTTTTTATTTTCAATATCCACTAGCAACGTATTAATATGGCTGATGTGGATGGATGGCACAAGTCATGCTGTCTGTGACCCCTGTGACAAGGCGACCGGCCTTATTGTAAATGGCAGGTATGTACCACGAAAGTGGTTGTGATCCTGGGAACTTGTGCTAGCACTTGTAGTGCCACAAACATTTTTCTATAGTTTGAATGGGCCAATATTACAGATGGCTAAGAGATGGGTGAGACTGGCCATACACATGCCCCTGCCTATGGTGTGTCTAACACAGGTCTTAATTAGGTTGTTTGGCACATTGCAGTCAGTCAGTGTGTGGAACAGCACTGCATGAGAAGCAGCCTCTGGCAGGTAAAGACGTTGGCATCCTCATAGAGGTTGGAGGCTCTGGAAGGAACTCACCTAAGGGAACGTGGGTCAGCTTCAACCATGTGTGACTGAGTGAGTGGAGGCATGGGAGCTCCACTCTGACTCTGGCCGTGTCCATTCCTGAGCAGGCGAACCGCGAATGTTACATACCAGAAATCTGTGTGTGATGTGGATCACTAGTGCAGTTTATTCTGTTTGTTTAGTAAACTGTTGAACTTTTAAATGAACTGTATTCCTGTTGCTACCTATAAGACGAAGCAAAGTGAGTAACCCCATCACTTGAGCAGGCGAATGCTTACATCCCCTAAATATTGTGGCTGATGTGGATGGATGGCACTGGTCAGGCTGCCTGTGACCCCCTAAATATTATGGAAACAGATCCCAAGTCCCTTCCAAATATGCAATCTCTCCCTCCCTGCTGTGACCTTGTTCAGTGGTTTCAGCTCTTAAAAGAGCTATTGTATTCTGGTACGCTCCTTTAAACTCTATCCCTGTTCGAAAACCAGTCCCTCCCTACAGTGACCTATATACTGCAGGTATATAGCCCTGAAAAGGACTTTTGAGTTAAGAGGCTTAAACACTCACCCTAGCAGTTACTCGCTCTATCCCTATACTGATACAACACTGGCTCTGGATGTAATGTGCGCAAATTGGCGGCGGAAGGGCTTTTATAGACCCTTTAATGCTGCGTGGCCAGCCAATCACAGTAATGTCACAACCAAGATGCCTGCGGCATTACTGTGAATGGTTAAAAAACCCAGCATGTTTAGTGGCTGCAAATGAGTCGCCATACTTGCTGGGTGGGACATTCGAATATAGCGAGGCGAGTACACAAAAACTCGCAAAATAACGAGTAACCCGAATACCATACTATCCATGCGAGTAGCAAATAGTAACAATTATACTCGATCATCACTACTCTGCACCTATTTTCTGTTTTTGTTAGAAAGTAGGTGACATATTCTTTAGCAGTATATACCTTCTCTTGTATTTTAAATTTTGTTGTCTGTGTTACTTGTTGCGGGCAGGGGTGACTGACCACGGCAGGGAAGGCTACCCGAGGCGCTCGGTTCCGGGATCGTGGCTGTGGCTCGAGCGGCAGCCGGATCCGGGGCTCGCGCAGCAGCCCACCGCCCACAACAAGGAAAAAGGGGGAGTATTTGCAAGGGAAGAGATTGTCAGTGACGCCACCCGTGGGTTGCGGTGATGGCTGGTGACACCGCTGCTGCCTTGATATGGGGCGCCCGGGGCTGATGGAGTGGGACAGCAGGATGGTATCCCCTCCACGGGTAGGGGGAGGTATTGTCCCGGGGCCCAAGTGTATGGGAAAGGATGTTGTGGAGCGTATTCTGCAGGGCTGGACCGGGTGGTATTGGTGTACTCACAGTTCTAGAGGAATTCACACAAAGTCCAAGTGGTAAACCAAATTGCCAGTGACCGGTGACCTCCGGCGGGTGTATTCAGGTCTCACACCCTGGTACAGCAAACAGGGGTCCCTTCCTCCTGCACTTAGTGTTTGTGTCTTTAGTTTGACTACTCCGCTTGAAACTGACCCATGGGATTTTAGCAGGCAATTGCGGAGCCCTCTCCCCCTCGATGGGCTTCCGTCTCACTCTCTGGGCTTGCTGGTGGGACAAGATGTGGAATCTTGTCCCCTGCTGGCTAATTGACAAGGGGCTTGAAGCAGTCCTTGCCCTAGGGTCCAGGCACCCCGACTGTGCATGGCCTCCGGACCGGATTCCCGCTGTCGGCACCTGTGGGCTACAACCCTGCCCTGGTCCACTTAAGGTCTCCCGCGACCGGATCTCCGTCGCCTGTGGCCCTGTCTGCCAACTGCCACCTAGTCAGTAGTCCGGTAGTCCAGATGCTACAACCCCTGACTACCCTGTCACTCCACACTCCTCTCACTTCCTCCTCCTCAGCTTAACTCCTCACTTCAACTGTCTTGTTCCCTCCCAGGACACCTCAAGATCCCTCCAGGAAATAGGAATCCCCCCTCCCTCACCCCTAACTGTATCACCAACCAAAGTGGGGAATGATCTGAAATGCCTCCCGGGTTCCATACTCTCCACAGATCCATCAGCTCAATTTCCAACAAAAGTTTCCCAAATGGCGTCAATTCTACACCGTCCTCTCCCCTTGCCCGTCTCATCCTGTCTAACTCCCCATCAATTATGTTGTTAAAATCCCCAAGGATCAAAAGAGGCAACAAAAGAGCCTGCGCCGCAAAATGAAGAACGTCCTGAAGAACCTGCCCCGAGTATGGAGGGGGAATGTAGACCACCGCTATTGTTACGGGGGGCTGTCTGATAATAAAACCTAAAGGAATGTCAGACAGTCAGGGTCCAACGTGCAAAGACTCTGCTGCAGACTATGGCAGAGGATAAGGGGTATATAAGTGTGCCACTGTAAAAAATAATAGCACAAGTGCAGAGTGCAATACCTCTGTTAAACTCACAGAGGAATATAATTAGAAAATAAAGCAATTCCTCCCTTACTTGGAGGGTGTGTGGAATGGTCTCTGTTAAAGATCACAGAGACAAAAGCAGTGAGTGGGAAATGGCACCTACCTAGGTCCGTTCCTCTAGTGGTGCCAGGAGACGGACAGCAGCGTAAGCCGCACAAAGCTCCTACCTGCGTTCGCTCCACTAGTGTGCGAGGACACGAACCACTAGATATGGCACCTGCCTAGGTCCGCTCTTCTCGTGGTGCAAAAGAGACGGACAGCAGCATAAGCCGCACAAAGCTCCTACCTCTGTTCGCTCCCCTAGTGTGCGAGGATACGAACAACTGCCAGATGCAGTATAAGGAACGTAACCCTAGCGGCAACGTCCACCTACGAGTAGAATCACAAGGCCCAGTCGGACCATGTGCCTCAGGCACCTGCCTATGTCCGCTCCACTAAGAGGTAAGGATACGGACTGCAGCCGAAGCTGTAAGGTATAAGAACGCTCACCTAACAGACAGAGAGATGCCTAGAGGGACGTGCACAGGGCGTCTACCCTCATGCATGAACCAAGAGGACTGAGCGCCGGGCGGCGTGAGTCAGGGTCTTATATAGACTCTGTGCCTCATCCAAGATGGAGGACACCAGAGCCAATCCGCTGCCAGAATGACAGCAATGACGTCACGCTGGCCTATCACCGAGCAAAGCGTCACAAGCACATGACCAGCGACCAATCGGCATAGAAGGTGTCAGAGACATGTGACCACGTGTCACAAACACATGACCAGTGGTCAATCAGCTTAGAAGGTGTCAGAGACATGTGACCTCGTGTCAGCGATGATGTCACCCGCACATGTGCAATGGCTCCAAGATAGGACTTAGTCTCCAGCGCTTGCACATGTGCAGTAGCAAGAAATCCGGACATAGTCTCCAGAGCCACAGCAACCGTAACAGCTATGATATATGTCACCCCCGCTTATTGTGCTAGGAGGCAAATATACCTCCCCTCCACATCTATTTTAACAGTTTGTCATATATAAAGGGCACGTTACGATGCACCAACAGACTGATCCCTCGGGAGTAGTTTGAATAGGTGGCATGGAAACTGTGGCCAATCCACCCTGCTTTCAACAGATGGGTCTTGTCCTTAGTTAGATGAGTCTCTTGCAGACACACTATTGAAGATGGTACATTTTTAACATAATCCAATACCGCCCTGCGCTTCACCCCGTCATTCAGCCCTCTCACATTCCAAGACATCATCGTCACCTGCTCAGCCACGTTGCATCATACCAGGTAAGTACAGGTCGGATTGTCCCCCAGACCTCCCCGCGGCTTCTGAACCACCGATCTAGCCTTCTATTTTGTACTTGAATATAGTACCCTTGCCCCTTCCCCCTCCCTCCCAACAGCCTAATAACCATAACCAATAACTAATTGACAGTAGAGTCTACCAAAACACTCCTCATCAGTAGGAGTCCAGGCACTGTTGGCAGGTTGGACCGGATGATACCGGTGTACAGTCATGGCCACAAGTTTTGAGAATGCTACAAATATTAATTTTTACAAAGTCTACTGCTTAAGTTTTTCTAATGGTAATTTGCATATACTCCAGAATGTCATAAAAGTGATCAGCTTAACAGCAATTACTTGCAAAGTCAATATTGGCTAAGAAAATGAACTTTAACCCCCAAAACACATTTCAGCATCATTGCATTCCTGCCTTAAAAGGAGCAGCTAACATTGTTTTAGTGATTGTTCCATTAACACAGGTGTGGGTGTTGATGAGGACAGGGCTGGCGATCAATCAGTCATGATTAAGTAAGAATGGCACCACTGGACACTTTAAAAGGAGGCTGGTGCTTGGTATCATTGTTTCTCTTCAGTTAACCATGGTTATCTCTAAAGAAACACGTGCAGCCATCATTGCTCTGACAAAAAATGGCCTAGCAGGGAAGAGTATCGCAGCTACAAAGATTGCACCTCAGTCAACAATCTATTGCATCATCAAGAACTTCAAGGAGAGAGCTTCCATTGTTGCCAAAAAGGCTCCAGGGCGCCCAAAAAGGACCAGCAAACGCCAGGACCGTATCTTAAAACTGTTTCAGCTGCGGGATCGGACAACCAGCAGTGCCGAGCTAGCTCAGCAATGGCAGCAGGCTGGTGTGAGTGCTTCTGCATGCACTGTGAGGCAGAGACTTTTTGAGCAAGGCCTGGTTTCAAGGAGGGCAGCAAAGAAGCCACTTCTCTAGAAAAAATATCAGGGACCGACTGATATTCTGCAAAAGGTACAGGGAGTGGACTCCTGAGGACTGGGGTAAAGTCATTTTCTCAGATGAATCCCCTTTTCGATTGTTTGGGACATCTGGAAAACAGCTTATTAGGAGAAGAAGAGGTGAGCGCTACCACTAGTCTTGTCTCATGCCAACTGTTAAGCATCCTGAAATGATTTATGTGTGCGGTTGCTTCTCAGCCAAGGGAATCGGCTCACTCACAGTCTTGGCTAAAAACACAGCCATGAATAAAGAATGGTACCAGAATGTCCTCCAAGAGCAACTTCTCCCAACTGTCCAAGAGCAGTTTGGCACCCAACAATGCCTTTTCCAGCATGATGGAGCACCTTGCCATAAAGCAAAGGTGATCACTAAATGGCTCATGGAACAAAACATAGAGATTTTGGGTCCATGGCCTGGAAACTCCCCAGATCTTAATCCCATTGAGAACTTGTGGGCAATCATCAAGAGACGGGTGGACAAACAAAAACCAACAAATTCTGGCAAAATGCAAGCATTGCTTATGCAAGAATGGACAGCTATCAGTCAGGATTTGGTCCAGAAGTTGATTGAGAACATGCCAGGGAGAATTGCAGAGGTCCTGAAGAAGAAGGGTCAACACTGCAAATATTGACTTGCTGCATTAACTCATTCTAACTGTCAATATAACCTTTTGGTACTCATAATATGATTGCAATTATATTTCTGTATGTGATGTAAACATCAGACAAACACAATTAAAAACGAGAGGGCAACAGATCATGTGAAAATATAATTTTGGTGTCATTTTCAAAACTTTTGGCCATGACTGTACTCACACTTAGGAAGAAATCACACCAAGTCCGTATTGTAAACCAAGGCCGGATGTCGGTTGCCTCTAGAGGGGTGTGCTGGTCCCGCACACGGGTTGGCAGTGTAGGGGCCCTTCCTCCTGCATTTGTGTCTTGTGGTGTTTGGATTAACCCCGCGTTGAACGGGAGAAATCCGCTCCCCTGTAGCTTTGGACGAAGATGGAGCTGTTGCCCGCAGTCGCTGACCCATGGGACTTCAATGGGTTCTTGGCGGACACCCTGTTCCCTGCGTTGGGCTGCCTGTCTGCTCTATCTGGGCTTCTTTCCTCAGGAACAAGGCCTGGTACCTTGTTCCGCTAGTTAATTAACAAGGGGGCTTGAAGCTTGCCTCATCCTAGGGTCCAGGTACCCTGCCTGTGCACGGCCTCTGGACCGGATTCCTGTTTTCAGTATCGGCGGGCTACAACCCTGCCCCGGTCCACTTCAGGTCTCCCGTGACCGGATCTCCATTGCCTGTGGCCCTACAAAGCTGTCTGCCACCTAGTCGGTCCTCCCGTGGTCCAAGGGCTCCAACCCTGACCACACTACACTTCAGCTTCTGTCACTGACTCAAGCTCCACTCCACTCTGCAGATTGCACTAAACTGACCGGTTCCCTCCCCGTATCACCTCAAGACCCCTAGGTGGGCATTCCCATCCGCCTGGTCCCATCCACTGGTTTGTCCTGGCTGTCATGGGGGGGGTGACTAGGATTTGTGGCTGGTGTTCCTGTGTGTGGGAAGTGTGTTGGTAATTCCCAAGGAGGAGGCGATTCCTGTACCCTTGGTGGGGGGTACAGTCATCTGTGACTACCTGATTTTGCCAGGGCGTCACATGAGCAGGATTAACCATCAGGATAACGGAGCTCACCACGAACACTTCTTCCTAGATCCAGACCATTGCCACGCCCCCTACTTTAGGTCTTTACACCTTTCCTTCTTTACTTCACTCCTCACTCTCTCACTCCTAACTCTCCGCACTCCTTCACTTCTAACTCTCCTCTTCACTCTTCACTTCCAACTCTCCTCTTCACTCCTTCACTTCCAACTCTCATCTCCACTCCTTCCCGCCAACTTCCCAACTAACCACTGGCCCCTCCCCTTGCTGGGTCTCTCCCTACAGATTGGGTGGCAATTTGCCAATAAGTGCCCATCCCTTTTACCTGTTGTAGGCAGTCTCCCAGTCTGGAATTGGGGTTATGTATGTGGCCTGAGGGTGCTGGTGTGTTGACTTTCACGGATATTCCGGGGTTTGGGTTTCCACGGGTTACATTTTGTGGCACCTGATACCTCAGGGGTGCTACATACTGTAAGTATCCCTAACTAATATTCTAAAGAAGTATAGCATAATAAATGTTTTTATTTTCAGGTTAGAAAAATGTTTCATTTTTTGGATTGAATTAGTATAGATTAAAAATAAATCTGATGCCAACCTTTTAATTTGGTACTTGCATCGCTTTGCACTGTTTTTCTCTGTTGGCATAGATGGTGATTAGATGACTGGTTAGCACAGTTTTATGTAAATTTCTTATGGTATGTATAAGTGACTGGTCCTTTACAAAAATGTGAATATTGTACATATAAATTGAAAACTCTTTTGGGCAAAATAGATTTCATTTTTTTCATAGCATGTTGTTGTATTATTTGTTTTTATTATCATTTTATATGTCTTTTACATTCCCTGAATGTAAAGGGCTGAGGAATAGATCAAAATATAGGTAAATACTCAGATCCAGTACCTTGATTCTTAACCAGGGTTCTCTGTAATTTAATTGGGGTGTGGGAGTTACCAGCAGCAAATGTTGTCAGTTTTACATCATCACGTGCAACAAAAACCATGGTGTGGGGGCATATTAGTCAATAAACAGTAGCAGAATCTAGAATTCTAGAAACATTACCTGTCACTAAACCAAGTTTCTTTTTTGCGGTTTATATTAACATTATTTCAGTAAAGTGACTTTGAGACTAAGCATTCATGTCTGTCCACTTAAGGAATAACATTATTTCATTGTATATTTAGTTATTTCCCCTATACCAACTGTATCTAATTTTTCCTTTTCTCTTAGCTAGGGGATGGAGACTAGCTGCTATGATAGTTCCCATCACAATATACAGAGATATAAGGGATTTCTGCTCTATTGTTGCTATGTAGTGAGCACAGGGTCAGAAGTAGCAGCATGTTGGACATTATACTGTAGTACTGAGCAATGTAACTGTGAATCCAGCACTAGGGTGAGACAAACGACTTACTAGAAAACAGCACCGAACTCTCTTTATATCATTCTGACTCCTATTCTGCTTCTCCCTCCTCCTCTGCCTCTCCTCTCCATAGACTTCAAATGGCTATAATTCCCAGTGTGACACTCTGGCCTATCAGGTCGTCACAGGGTATTGTGCAATCTGCCCTTCTGCACAGTATCCCCCTCCTCCTTGGTTATGGGTCCCTGACCTTTGGTGTTGCCAAGAACAAGCTAATCAAAATCCTAGGAACACTCTGCACCACACCCACCAGACACACCAGTGAACAGCCTGAAGGGAATAGGGTCGCCCACTTGGGGGGTTAGTTAAGGGGAGGTCAGGAGTGTTAGGAGCAAGTCAGTTGAGGAGTGACTCTCAAAAGGAGAGGTCACAAGTCAGTGGAGGAGTGACTCTAGAGAGGAGAGGTCAGGAGCTGGGCTCTTTGGTAGTACTAGGTGGCAGACGTTGGTCTGGGCCTGGTATCAGCTGGACCCTGGTCACAGGGGATCGTGACAAGGGGCACGGACTGTCAAGGAGGACAACCGGCGGCCTTGTGCCATCACTGGGCAAGGGCCAGGGCACGATGTGGTACGTGGACCCTAGGTCAGGAAGTAGCTTCAGGCGTCCTGGCAATTTACCTGACGAGGACGGAGCCTTCAAGATTTGTTCTCCAACCGCTCCAAAATAGGGGTACTAGCGCAATGAGGGGGATAGGACTTTCCCACTACATGCGTCCACCACATGAAACCAGAAGTGACGCTCACCGCCCCATTTCCTATAAGATGATGCTCCCTATTCACTCTGTTACCGCCGCTGCCACCATATACACCACTCATTCTGCGCTCCCTGGGCTCATTCTGCAGGTATCTGTGCTGTGCCACCCCCTTTGGTTCACGTTTCTATATTCCTTGATGATTCCTAATTATCTCCTTTTTTTACAGGCGCTTTTTCACCCTCCATACCTGTCTCACTGTCCATTCACCACTGTGGTATGTATCTCTACTCTGCCTTACTGCAGTAGCCTGTGACACCTCTTGACTGGTATATAACCCCCCTATTGCCATAGGACTAGTTTGTCACCATGGTTACTACTCACTATGTTACAAAACAGGTCTCCGTCTCATGTATATGTAACCAACATGACGTATATTCTCATGTATATGCTTCTAATTGTATCTACTGTTGGTACTTTATATTAATCAAGATATTTCTTATTCGTTATCAGACCGCCTACTGCAAAATGTAATGATCCTTGCTTCCACTTCTATGATACGGTCGTCCTAAGTGGCCCGCGCTGTCTTGATTTTGCACATGACGTACGTGTATTATATTTGTATGTAACGTTTTTAAATTCTTGTATATATTATGTGTATTTCCACCTGTATATACTTACACCCTTTTTTTGAAACCTTTACAGGCAACCACCTTGAAAAAGGCGTAAAAGCCGAAACGTTGGGGTGTTGCTTTAGTCAAGGTCCACCTTTTTGCAGTTTGTCAAAATAAAGTCACTTGCATTCATATTTTTGTCCTTTATTTTCATTGTGTGTGCTGGGGATATATAGATACTTCCCACTACAAAGTCCAGAAGATCCCAAGCGAAACCCTGAGAGTAAGCTCACCCAGTTAGCCACACTGGTGAGCAGGACCCGACTAGTTTTATGCTAAAGGGACCAGTTAGAAGAAAAGGTGCCAAGGAAAAGGTCACAGGCTAACAGGCAACACCAACGAGCACAGGATCCAGGCGTGCTCCCTCCAAGCTGCAGCAGTGTCAAGAACTTTGGTTTACCACAGTTGTCGGTGTCAGCGTTATTGGACTGAGTGAGTACATAAGTGACCCTTACTGTCCCAACAGCACCTCCCCATCGCCCTCATCGAGTCCTGGGGCATTCCCCCCTATTCGTGGAGGGGTTAAACACCAGGCTGCCCCCACCATCACCACCAGGTACTCCCAACTGCAGCGGTGGTACTCCACCTTACCACACACCACGGGTGGCGTCACGAACTTTCCACATCCTCCCTTGTAAATATTCCCCCTTTTATTCCGAGTGGCCGCGCGACCCCGACCCCCGGGTCCGGAGATCCCTCGAGCCACCGCGGATCCGGATCCGAGCAGCCCGGCTGCTGACGCGGGGGCTCCACACCCTGGAAACTTTGGCGTCACGAACAGGATCTGAGCAGGACCCACTTACCTGGGTGACGTGCGCCTTGGTGCCGAGAACCACGAGTCAAGATTCCTCTTCCCGCCAATTCTGCCATTTTCCGCCGTCTTTTTGAGCCAAAATGCCATCATCCCCGTGAAAGCGCGCAAAACAGAAGCTCCGCCCTTTGTCCTGAGTGTGAGGCCGGAACCAGAAGTTCCTAGAGGGCCACAGCACGTGAAAGAGTGCTGAGTGAAAACCGAGGGGACGTGCTGGAATGTAACCACAGAGGAAGAGAAGCAGGGATGCCAGGACTGTGCCATAATGTTCCTGGACGACGCAGAGGCAAGATGGCAGAGCGGGACTGCTCACCGGAACGTGCTGTTCCCGGGACAGCTACTTGGATTGAGGAGGAGACATAGCAGTTGTGCAGGAGAATGTGGACGCAGTTCCTGTTTATCTTGAACCACTGGAGGGAAGAGATGTGGAGCCTGGCGATGGCGGTGCGAGCCCGTGAGATGGAAGTCCCACGTTAAGAGAGGGTAAGCGGTTACCCAGTCCCTATTGATTGCCCAAATCCAGCCACAGCATCTGAGCGATCCGGACCGCCTCCGCTCGCAGTGAGCACTCCACCGTCACCTACCCTGTCCTCGGCGGATGCCGAGCTGCCCACGCCAATCCCCGCCGCGGAACCTTTGGTGCCTTTAAGTAAAGTTCATCTGCAGAAACCACGGTGCTGTCCCTCATCCCCGTCATGACAGAGGTCATCTGTACCCCGGCCAGACCAGACCCAGCCACATCACCAGGCCCGTCCTCAGAAACAGAGCACCCAGACCCTGCAACCCCGGCTGCGGAGCAGTCGGTCCTTCCATCTGTAGATGCGGAAATGGAACCTAAAGATTTCCCGGTTCCACTGCCGCGCGGCATCCCGACGGCTGTTGGGGCCACAAGAGTCCACGTAAAACCAGAGCCAGCTAGGGCGCTGAGGCCAGATGCTGACTCTTCCTACTGGGAACGACACCACCAGTGAAAGCTGACACCAGCAATGACAACTCCAGACCAGCGGCAGTGGGAGATCATTCCCCGTACACTGAGGGAGAAAGAAAATGTGAGGAAAGCCACCTTTCGTGTTCGAGGGCCGCAACGAAGGGGCCTCGTGCGGCGCTTCGACCCTGAAAAGGGTTGCGGTTTCTTCTGGGAAGCAAGTCTCCCCGACGAAGACTTTGTAGCACGAAGAGATACCGAGCAGCATCTCCCGAGGGATCACCCGGGTCGTAAACTGGAGCCAAGGGAAGTGGTTACTTACACGAGGCACTGGAGCGAGCAGGGCAGGTATGCCCTATATCTGAAGCTGCTCACTATGGTGAATGACCAAGTTGTGCCAGCTGCCGCTGTTGACTACCAGCCTCACAGTGAGCGGTACCAGTAGTTAAAAGAAAATTGTTGAAAATGCCAGTGGTTTAACGATTCCATAGAATTGTTAGGTTATTGGTGCTTTCATTTATTGTTTTTCATAGTTTGTTATTTTTCATATAGAAAATGTTAGTAAATAAGTGCCTAATCAACCCGTTTTAATGAAAAGAGTGAAAGTTACCAGATTTGCAAGAAGATTGTTAAACTGTGTACACCCAGTACATGGACTCCGTTAAAGTTTTTATATTTAGCAAAAATGGCCTACGGTCACAAGACTGGCGTGACAAACACGAACTTGTGTATTTTATATAGTTGCACCTCATGTGCCCACCAGAGTCATCTAACACAACGCCCGGGACTTTAACCTGGTCACGGACCCACCATAGGTATGCAGCGGGTCAGGTTGTTTGGGTGGCGGGCTAACGGAATCCGGGACTGTGGGACCGGACTATCGTGGGTAGAGGCTGCAACGGAGCAGGTTGAGTCTCCCCTACCATTGAAACCGGTAGCGTTCCATCGTTGAAAAGATGAACTCTTTAAAACTGTTGAGTAACGTTTAAGTGATAAGCCTCCCTGATCTGGGATGAAAATATAAATAAAAATGTTAACCTGTTCCTTACCACTTTTTCAACAGTAAAAAAAAAATAAAATAATAAACATCTGATGTCCTATAGCTCGGGGATGAGCTACGTTTAATCAAGGGGGAATATGATGCCCTGGCCTATCAGGTCATCATAGGGTATTGTGCAATCTGCCCTTCTGCACAGTATCCACCTCCTCCTTGGTTACGGGTCCCTGACCTTTGGTGTTGCCAAGAACAAGCTAATCAAAATGCTAGGAACATTCTGCACCACACCCACCAGACACACCAGTGGACAGCCTGAAGGGAATAGGGTCGCCCACTTGGGGGGTTGCTTAAGGGGAGTTCAGGAGTGTTAGGAGCAAGACAGTTGAGGAGTGACTCTCAAAAGGAGAGGTCAGGAGCTGGGCTCCTTGGTACTACTAGGTGGCAGACGTTGGTCTTGGCCTGGTAGGAGCTGGACCCCGGTTGCAGGGGATCATGACAACGGGCACGGACTGTCGAGGAGGACAGCCGGCGGCCTTGTGCCATCACCGGGCAGGGGCCAGGGCACGACGGGGTACGTGGACCCTAGGTCAGAAAGTAGCTTCAGGCGTCCTGTCAATTTACCCGACGAGGACGGAGCCTTCAAGATCTGTTCTCCACCCGCTGCAAAATCGGGGTACTAGCGCAACGAGGGGGATAAGACTTTCCCACTACAGTGTCCGGAAGATCCCAAGCGTGAACCCTGAGAGCAAGCTCACCCAGTTAGCCACACTGGTGAGCGGGACCTGACTAGTTTTATGCTAAAGGAGCCAGTTAAAAGAAAAGGTGCCAAGGAAAAGGTCACAGGCTAACAGGCAACATCAATGGGCACAGGATCCAGGCGTGCTCCCTCCAAGCGGCAGCAGTGTTAAGAACTTTGGTTTACCACAGTTGTCGGTGTCAGCGTTATTGGACTGAGTGAGTACATAAGTGACTGTTACCATCCCAACGGCATCTCCCCGTCGCCCTCATCGAGTCCCGGGGCATTCCCACCTACCCGTGGAGGGGTTAAATACCAGGCTGCCCCCACCATCGCCACCGGGTACTCCCAACTGCAGCGGTGGTACTCCAACTTACCACACACCACGGGTGGCGTCACAAACTTTCCACATCCTCCCTTGTAAATATTCCCCCTTTTATTCCGAGTGGCCGCGCGACCCCGACCCCCGGATCCGAGCAGCCCGGCTGCTGACGCCAGGATGGCACACCAGCACTTGCTTATGTTATAGACAATATTTGTATTGGCTTTATTTTAGAATAAATGATGAGTTTAGAATGTAGGAAAGCTAGAGAACTGGCTCAAAATTAAAAAAGAAGCATATTACTCTGACAAGATATATTAAAATGTTTCTCAAATTTGCTTGTGATATCATTAATGTAAAATGTAAATGTGGTGCCCCTTAGGCCTCAGTCACCACAGGGTACTGCACCCCACTTAGGGTGCGGTGCTTTTCCCAGATCCAGAGGAGGTCAGTATCGGTGTCACCACTTACACAACTCAAGCACACAATCAGGATGCCCTCCCCAGTGGGGACCGGACTAGGGTACGGTTTTAAGGCAGTCTCCAGACATGGGGGGTAGCCACCCACTAGTGACAGTGACCCAGGGAGGAGCAGCCACCAGGGGACATTAGGAGCCAACACAACAGTTAGTGGAGCAAGAGAGGAAGTGAGCAGACGGTCTCACTGGTGGCTCTGGTGGAACACAAGAGTTCATTGGTTGCCGAGGGGAAAGAGCTTCATAGCTCCCTCGGGACCGGTGTCACACAGGGTGCAGGACCTTAGGGAAGATCATTCTCCAAGTTGGTTTTCCAGAATCTGCCGGGATGGAGAAATTGCACATCTCCCTGGTCAACAAAGCCCAGTGCAATATAGGATCCGGGGCCTTGATCACAATCAGGCAACATTGCTGAGCTGCAGCACCTGTAGATGGGACAATAGTTTTACTTGGGATGGACTGGGGTCCCCAAGTAGCTTTAAGCAACGGGGATCCAACTCACCTCACACAGCGCTAGGAGGAAGTGGCCCACCGACCACTACACCGGACTGAGCTCCAAAAAGATCCAGGTCCAACAGGGCTCATCACAACGGTGAGCAGTGCATCTGTGGCAGCGACTGGGCTATTTAAAAGAACTGTCAGTAAAGACATCTGGAACTCACAGAGACTGTGTCCGTCTGTTCTTGCCGGCGCCGCAGCCCCGTGCCCAGGCGCCCGCCATTACTACCCTCTCCCTTATCCTGCCCGGGGCCTGCTCCACCTGCGGGGAGCGACACTATATCTGCTGCTATTACCATCCGCTCTGGAGGATAGCGACAGCAGCGGCGACTAATCCCTGGTGGCGTCACGACAAACATCCACCTCTTATCCCCCCCCCTTTTATTGTGGACACCTCGGGGCACGAAACCGGGCAAGCCTCCATGATATCCCAGACCTCAACACCGGCCTAGTGACGAGTAACCAGTACGAGCCCAGACCTTAACACCTGGCCCCCTGGGTGCAACATAACTTGGGCCATTTAAAGCAACAGAACAATGTTTCTTTCTAAATGTTGTAGCTTGAGGATCTTTACACAAAGGTTAGTTCAAAGTTTGCTTTACAGCTATCCCTACATTATTTATAATATTCCTCAAAAATCCTCATTAGGGTTAATCACTGCAGAATATATTAATGAAGTTTTCCACCAGTGAAAGTGCTGCTTGTATTACTGACAATTAACAAATGCTGCAGTAAAAAGATTTATAGGATGTAGTTTGTTAAAGCGGAGCCACATGACTACAATGTATTTTACAGTCGATCTCAACAGCAATGTGTTTTCTGCAGAGACAATGAGGAAACCTGCCTTGTCTTAATTATGTGTACTTGACATGGTGACATGTTGAATTTACATGCAATCCTTTGGTAATGAGCAAGTCTAACATGAAGTGTGTATCTAAGTGCAGTGAGCTTAGTGTAATAAAAAACGCTCCTTCCCAGCCCTCCTCTGGCAAGCAGCTGTAGCCCGCGGTGTTCCACTCTGCTCGAAAGTGAGGGAGGTTATAAATATGAATTAGTATTGAAAAAATTCAGCCTTCAAATCTAAATCCAAATTTTATGATCTTGGTTCCTCACCAATTCTGGATGGGATCCCCCAAAGCGCTAGTCACAGTTGGTTAAAAATTCACGTTTAGTTAATGAAAAAAAGGAAGCCATTTGCAGGAAAGGATTTAGTTATGAGATTTTTTATTGGAGAAAGTGCAAGCAACAAATCTATTTCCTAACCCAGTTATTGACATTCTCATATCAAGATGTTGGCAACCGTTGTAAATGCTTTCTGGGAAATGCTCTCATTGACTTGCAAAATTTGCTATCAGTTTAAATGGAATTCTCCTTCACATTACAATAACAAGCTGTATGTTGCTTTAAAAAGGCTATGACACAGGGACAGCATTCGGAGGATGTGATCACACAGAGTGTGCAGTGGAAAAATGGCACAAATGTGTTGAGACAGAGCACCAACTAATTGAACAAATCTCTTATCACCAGCACATAATAGGCTTGCAAACAATCACTGCAGTGGGGGCGCATCTAGGTTTTACAACACCCGGGGCAACATGTCAGTTTGGCGCCTCCCCAAGCGGTTTGAATAGTCGTCACGTAACCAATCAGTCATATGCAATTTGCACACTTTTAGCCACGTGACAAATAGCTGATCTTCCTAATTCTCTCATTGTTTAGTGAAAAACTTAGAGAAGCAGGAAGAAAAGTCAGTTGTCACATGAACATAAGTATGAAAAGCACATTTGAGTGGAGAGGCCATGTAATAACTACTGGAACTAGAAAGCAAAGCTGCATCCTGACATTAAGTATATTACACGCTGTTAGAATTGAGGATGCTACAGTGCTTAGTTTTATAATTAAAGGGCAAATCCAGGTTTGCGATAAAAGTCTGCAATCACTCTACATAACTGCAGGCTTCTGAATCATCACAGCACACTCACTGTACAATTTTAGGATTCTCTCTTGCCAGTGGCAAGAGTGGACGGTCATGTGAATGCAAGTATACAATTTGTATACTTCTAGCCACATTCCGACTAGATGTAGCCGACCTCATTCAATTCATTTCCATTCAGCTAGACAACATATGCAAATCGCATACTTGCTGTTTCATCACCACCCACTCTCACTGCCAGCACTAGAGAATCCTGACAGTGTGCTACGTAACTGCAAACTCAGCATAAATTTAGACAAATACTTTAATGCTCCTAGCATAAATAACAACATAGTAACTCTTAACTTGTCAGACAGCACAAAACATTATTAATATAGCCATGTATCATGTAAACTTACAAGATATGGTTTATAACATGTATAATGGACCGGTAATACAAAAATACATCACTAGAACCCGCATTAGTACAGAAACACATCTCCAGAACCACCAGCAGTACAGAAACTCATCATCAGAAACACAAGCAGCACAGAAATATATCACTAGAACCCCTATAAGTACAGAAACAAAGCATCAAAACCCAAATCAGCATAAGAATACATAACAAGAAACACCAAAAGTACATGGTCCATCAATTGTAATGTCAGGTCAGACCCATAGACATTTGTATTGCATTAACCTACAACTCCCGGTGCGTCTTTAACAATGGTAAGAGTATACTGTGAGTTGTTATCAGTCACCGTTAGATGGTGGACCTTACAGGAACCACAAAACTGATGAGATGTAGTCGTCAGTATTACAAATGATTATTTATATCCTGGTACATTATAGATGACGTTGTCTCTGATTGGAGCTGTTCTCTCTTTTCTTCATCGTGTCCAGACGCCCTGATGATGTTTCACATCCCCAGCTCATCTCTGCAGACTTCCATTGTCTGCGATTTTCTGCAGCACATCCCGACCCAATGCCTTTAAAAATAGAAGCGTGATTATAATGCTCTTGAATAAAAATATCTGCCCTATGCAACCGACTGTGTTCCCTGAACAAAATATGACGCACACACTGTCCTTCTTATTGTACAGTATATCACAAAAGTGAGTACACCCCTCACATTTTGGTAAATATTTTATTATATCTTTTCATGGGACAATGAAGATATGACACTTATATACAATGTAAAGTAGTCAGTGTACAGCTTGTATAACAGTTTAAATTTGGTGTTACATAGTTATGACACACCCAACTCCAGGGCCTGGGGTACTCGGAACTGGGCCGGACTAGTCCGGGATGTCAGCAGTGACAGGGTCCGACTCTGTCACCCTGGTGGTGTCTTTAAAGAAAGGTGATGATGATTATATTTACAGTAGAATAAAGTCTGTGAAGCCACCTGTGGTTTTGCGGCTATGTGGGCCAGCGCTGCGCTGCGTGTTTCCCGGGGCAGGTGGTGATGGCGCAGCTGAGGTATTATTGCTCCCCACAGGTGGAGCGGGACCCTGGAACCTTTGGAAAAGATCGAGATTTCACACACAGGGAGACAGCTTACCACACAAGTCTTGATATCGGGTCTCTTCAAGGCCACTGAGATGTGGCTCCCCATGTTCCGGCATATACAGTCTGTAGTAAGAGCAGGACCTTGGATAGCAATAACTGTCACACAAACACCGGGTCTTTCTTTCTGCACCTTTAGGGTAAGTTCACACAGTGCGTTTTTTGTGGCGTTTTTGCGCAGTTTTCGGGTGCGTTTTTGCTCAGAAAACTGCATGACTTTGCTTCCCCAGCAAAGTCTATGAGTTTTCATTTTTGCTGTCTGCACACAGCGTTTTTTTTCAGCTGCGTTTTTGTGGTGCCACAAAAACGCAGCATGTCAATTATTCCCGCGTTTTTCACTGCGCTTTTCATCCATTGAGTGCAATGGGATGTTGAAAGACGCAATGAGAAACGCAAATAGCTGCATTTTGGTGCGTTTTGGTGCGTTTCTAAGACCAAAAACGCAGCTATAAATGCAGGAGGTGGGTTGTAAAGTGACATGTACAGGAAGAGGATTCCTTCTGTCAGTAAATACAGAAGCGTGAATCCTCCCGGTACAGTCACCGCCGCGTCCACCTCCGGTCCTGTGCATGTATGCTGCCGTGCGGCGCCATGTCTGTGGCGGGAGGTGAAGCAGCTGCGAAAACAAAAGTGAACAGTAGAAAAAAAAAAAAGTTATACTCACCTGTCTGCAGCCTCCCGGTGCCATGCCCGCTCCCATCTCCTCTCACGGTATCGCCGCTCCGGCTGTGTGCAGACAGCTGGGACACCTCCGATAGATGCAGGACCTGGCGATGGATCACCTGATGCAGTCACCTGACGCATCAGGTGATCGTAAGTATCGCGGTGACGCGGGCACCTGGCCGGTTTAAGCTATCAGCGGATGCGTCAGGAGACTTCATCCCTGATTACCGGCAGCTGCTGCAGCGATCGGATGGGATCAGACTCCCACCCCATCGCTCCAGGAGCTGCCGGTAATCAGCACATAAGTGAGTATTTTTTTTTTTTGCACTGATGCATCTACTGATTGTATAAGCGGCTTTTATACAATCAGCTGATGTGTGATGTGCTTCAGCACCTAGAACCTGACACATCATCTGATCGCTTTTCCTTCCAGCAAACCGATCAGATGATATTGGGTCCGGATTGGACGGCGCGGGACCCTTGACCCAGGATTACTGCGGAGGGGGGTTCTTTATTTCAATAAAGATGGAGTCACTAATAGTGTTGTGTTTTATTTCTAATAAAAATATTTTTCTGTGTGTTGTGTTTTTTTTTATCTTTACTAGAAATTCATGGTGGCCATGTCTAATATTGGTGTGACACCATGAATTTCGGGCTTAGGGCCAGCTATACAGCTAGCCCTAACCCCATTATTACCCAGCGAGCCACCCGGCATCAGGGCAGCTGGAAGAGTTGGATACAGCGCCAGAAGATGGCGCTTCTATGAAAGCGCCATTTTCTGGGGTGGCTGCGGGACTGCAATTCACAGTGGGGGTGCCCAGAAAGCATGGGCACCCTGCACTGTGGATTCCAATCCCCAGCTGCCTAGTTGTACCCGGCTGGACTCAAAAATTGGGCGAAGCTGACGTTATTTTTTTTTTTTTAAATTATTTCATGAAATTCATGAAATAATTAAAAAAAAAGGGCTTCCCTATATTTTTGGTTCCCAGCCGGGTACAAATAGGCAGCTGGGGGTTGGGGGCAGCCCGTACCGGCCTGCTGTACCCGGCTAGCATACAAAAATATGGCGAAGCCCACGTCATTTTTTTTGTTTGGGGGGGGCAAAGAAATCCTGCATACAGTCCTGGAAGGAGGATGCTGAGCCTTGTAGTTCGACAGCTGCTGTCTGCTCTCCTGCATACACTATTGGATGGAGGATGCTGAGCCTTGTAGTTCAACAGCTGCTGTCTGCTCTTCTGCATACACTATTGGATGGAGGATGCTGAGCCTTGTAGGTCTGCTCCCCCTGACTCTCCCTCAAGCATACAGTCCTGGATGGAGCATGCTGAGCCTTGTAGTTCTGCAGCTGCTGTCTGCTCTCCTGCATACACTATTGGATGGAGTATGCTGAGCCTTGTAGTTCTGCAGCTGTCTGTTCTTCTGCATACACTAGTAGAGAATGAAGAACACATTGAAGAAGGAAATGACATCAGACCTTTTTTTTTTGTTCACTGATAAAAAACTCATAAAGACGCAGTGAGCAAAAATGCAGTAAAACGCAGCAAAAAACGGACCAAATCGCGGCAAAACGCGTGCGTTTTTTGCCGCGGTTTTTGCCGCGGGTGCGTTTTTGTGCGGTTTTTGCCACAAAAAAACGCACAAAACGCAGCGTCAAAAAATCGCAGTGTGTGAACCTAGCCTTACCGATGTTAGCAGGGTTATCTCCAGGGTAAAGTCCAGGTGGTCAGGTGGCAGTTGGGATTTCCACATCTGTGAGTTATGAGGCCTCCTTAATGCTGTGTGTCTAAGTCCTGGGCTGTTTCAAATCTGACCCTGAACTCTCCTGTGTCTCACATGTATAGCAGGCATATTGAACCCTTCTGCTGGGTACCATTAACTCAGCTGCAGTCCCTAGCTCTGTTGATAGCGGTGCTACAAGTGTTTCTGTGCTGGGAGACTGAAGTCCCCCTTGCCTTCCGGACTTTTCTGCTGGGCCTGACTGAACCCGTGCAGACTCGGACTCCAGCCCTCACTCAGGATCCCTCACACTGCTAGGCTTTTTACCCTGGTACTGGCCCAATACAGCACCATTTTCAGGTTACTTCCTTTGTCAGTCCTGCACTGGACCCGACCGGTTTCAGCTGCCTCTCTCTGCCCCCGGCATTTGAATTTCTAGGAGACTTTAACTGACATCAGCCAGTACGCCTGATGTCATTTAAGTGGAGCTCCCCTTCAGGCCTGGGGTGGAAAGTGTTGTATGTGACTTCTTCTAATGTGGAAATCCCTTATTGCACCAACCAGATATTACTGTGGCTACATAACCGTAGGGTACCACAGTTACATAGTTACATAAGTTGAAGAAAGACCTGGGTGCATCTAGTTCAACCTTCCTCCACCAATTACCGTATTTTTCGGACTATAAGACGCACCGGACGATAAGATGCACCCTGGTTTTAGAGGAGGAAAATAAAATTTTAAGCAAAAATTGTGGTCATGACACATTGTTATGGGGTGAGGATCTGCTGCTGACACTGTTATGGAAGTAATATGCCCAAATTCTCTACTAAGGTACTCCATCCTGGTTATGATCCTCCTACCTTGTATATGATCCCCATCCTTGAATATATGCCCCCCATCCTGGTATATATGCCCATCCTGCTATATACCGCCATCATGGTATAGCCCCCATCCTGCTACATAGCACCTTCCTGCTATATACCCCCATCCTGCTATATACCTCCATCCATCCTGCTATATACCCCATCCATCCTGTTATATAACCCCATCCATCCTGCTATATACCCCCATCCATCCTGCTATATTCCCCCATCCATCCTGGTATATGGCCGCATCCTGCTATATGCCCCCATCCTGCTATATGGCTTGTATCCTGTGTTACACAAAAAATAAACGTTCATACTCACCTTTCCTCGCTCCATGCAGCATCGCTCCTCCTCCTGTCAGTGTCGGCAGCAGTGCCGCTGTAGTGTGGAGCCGTCACCGTTCCCCACAGCATCGCTCGTCTGTCTGTCAGCTGATCTGTGTGGAGACTAGCGCTGCGCACAGGGATGACGTCATCACTGTGCTCACCGCTCTCTACACAGATCAGCTGACAGGCAGACAGGAGGACATCGTGGTGCTGCAGGGAAATGGTAACGGGTGAGTGTACCGTACTTATTCACTGCGCCCCGTGCTGATGATGATGCGTGAGGGGCAGTGAATACAGCCGCACATGATCACTCCAGGCTGTCTTTGCCAGGGGTGATCATGTGGGCTGGCTGTTAATCATGCGCGTACCCCCTGCCCATCATCCAGCCCACTTGTCAGCGCCGGCTTTAGCGCTGAGGGATGATGGGCGGGAGGATGGGCGTGCATATCAAATGAGCGGGCCCACGTGGTCACGGCAGGCTGCTACAGCCTGCTCGTGCTGCCGATGACCCGCTCCACCGCAGCACCCTCATTCTCCACAGCCATATTCAGACTGTAAGATGCACCCCCCACTTTCCCCCAACATTTGGGGGGAAAAAAGTGCGTCTTATAGTCCGAAAAATACAGTATATATTTTGTCATTAAGTCATTTATAACCAACAATGTTTTGTGTATTGAGGAAATCATCCAGCCCTTTTTTAAAAGCGGTTATAGTATCTGTCACTATTACCTCTTGTGGTAGGGCATTCCACAGTCTGATTGCTCTAACTGTAAAGAACCCTTTTCTATTTAGTTTCCAGAATCGCTTTTCTTCCACTCTGAGTTTATGCCCCCTGGCCCTTAGTATTGTGTTTGGAAGGAATAAGTCATAAGCCAGTCCTTTATATTGACCACACATTTAGTTCTACATAAATGAGATCTCATTTGAGACGTCTTTTGCCTAAGCTAAAAGTTTTTCAACCTTTCATCATATGGGAGGACTTCCATTCCTTGCAATAATCTAGTTGCCCGCCTCTGAACTGACTCTAACTTCTGAAAGTCCTTTTTAAACCCTTCAGCCCCCGGGCACTTTCCATTTTTGCGTTTTTGTTTTTTGCTCCCCTTCTTCCGAGAGGCGTAACTTTTTTATTTTTCCATCAATCTTGCCATATGAGGACTTGTTTTTTGCGAGACGAGTTGTACTTTTAAATGAAACCATAAGTTTTACCATATAGTGTACTGGAAAACGGCAAAAAAATTCCAAGTGCGGAAAAATTGCAAAACAAGTGTGATTGTACAATAGTTTTTGGGATATTTTATTCACTTTGTTAACTATATGGTAAAACTGAGATATCTATGTGATGCCTCAGGTCAGTGCGAGTTTGTAAACACCAAACATGTATATGTTTACTTGTATATAAGGGGTTAAAAAAATTCACAAGCTTGTCCAAAAAACGTGGCACACGTTTTGCGCCATTTTCCAAAACCCGTAGCGTTCTCATTTTTTAGGATCTGAGGCTCAGTGATGGCTTATTTTTTGCGTCTCGACCTGACGTTTTTAACGGTACCATTTTTGCACAGATGCTAAGTTTTGATCGCCTGTTATTGCATTTTGTGCAAGATTTGCGGCGACCAAAAAACCTAATTTTGGCGTTTGGAATTTTTTTTGCCGCTACGCCGTTTATTGATCAGATTAATTGATTTTATATTTTGATAGATCGGGCATTTCTGAACGTGGTGATACCAAAGATTTGTGTATTTTGTATTTTTTAACCCTTTAATTTTCAATGGGGTGAAAGGGGGGTGATTTGAACTTTTAGGTTTTTTTTATTTTTTTTAATTTTTTAAAACTTTTTTTTTACTTTTTTTTTTTATTTTACTAGTCCCCCTAGGGGGCTATAGCGATCAGCAATCCGGTCACTCTGCACTATCTGCAGATCTCAGCTACAGAGCTGAGAACTGCAGATTTGCTGCTTTACTTTCAATGCCGGCTGTATTCCGGCATTGAGAGGAAGTGAGTCATGTTAGCTACAGGCGTCATCACATGACCCTGTGCTACCATGGCAACCACCGAAAGTCACGTGATCATGTCACGTGACTTCTGGTGGGGGCGGGGTAAGTGACTGTCATGGCGGCGCCCATATACTTATCGCTGCCAGATTTTGGCAGCGAAATGTAAGGGGTTAATGGCCGCGGGTGGAAGCGATTCCACCTGCGGCTAGCAGGCACACATGTCAGCTGTTGATAACAGCTGATATGTGCACGGATCGCAGCCCCCTGCCGGCGGCAGGGGGCGGGGCTTACCGGCACACAATCCATGACGTACCCAGTACGTCATGGGTCGTTAAGGGGTTAAAATGTGGAGTCCAAAACTGGATCCCATATTCCAGATGTGGCCTTACGAGGGATTTATAGAGGGGTAACAATACGTTGGGATCACGGGATCTAATCTCTCTTTTTATACACCCTAAAATATTGTTTGCTTTAGGAGCTGCTGCCTGGCATTGAGTACTGCTGCTCAGCTTATTTTTAACCAGAATCCCCAAGTCCTTCTCCTGTTCTGCAGTGTCGAGATTACATCCATTTAATGTATATGCAGCTATAGGATTACTCTGTCCTAAGTGCATTACTTTACATTTATAAACATTAAATCTCATTTGCCAAGTATCTGCCCATTTTGACATCTTATCTAGATTGTTTTTTAATATTGTACTATCAGGGTTCGTTTTTAATATCCTACATAGTTTGGTGTCGTCAACAAAGACTGACACTTTACTATCAGTCTCATCCATAATGCAATTAATAAAGAGAATAAAAATAATTGGTCCTAGCACAGATCCCTGCAGTTCCCCACTGCTGACTATAGCCTATTTAGGGGAATATACCATTTATGACAACACTTTGTTTCCTATCTTTTAGCCAATTCCTTACCCAGTTGCATATAGTTTCCCCTAGTCCCTGCTTCTGGAAATTTAGTATAAGGCTACTATGTGGTACAGTATCAAATGCCTTTGCAAAGTCCAAATAAATCACATCAGCTGCATTACCAATATCCAGATTTGCACTTACCTCTTCACAGAACCCCAACATGTTGGTTAGACACGACTTATCTTGCATGAATCCATGCTGTCTGTCAGATATTATATTATTTTCTGCAATATATTTATGCATGTCATCCCTTAAAATGCCCTCAAAAACTTTGCACACTACTGATGTCAGACTCATTGGACAGTAGTTGCCTGGATCCACCCTCTTACCTTTCTTAAATATTGGTACCAAATCAACAATCCTCCAATCCTGAGGAACCAACCATTTTACAAGCGAGTCTACGAAGATGAGATATAGCGGTCTTTCGATTACGGAGCTCAATTCCCTCAATATTTTTGACTTGTTGAATGATCCCTGTAACAGTCTGTTCCTTGGTGAACACTGATTAGAAGTGCCTGTTTAATATCTCAGCCTTTTGTGTGTCCTCTATAACTAACTTGTTCTTATATTTTAAAGGGCGATACCATCCTTTGTTTTCCTTTTGGCATTAATGTATTTATAAAACTTTTTGGGATTTATTTTAATGTCCTTGGCGATTTTTGTTTCAGTAGCTAATTTTGCTCTGCACCCCACACACACATAGGGCTCTGCACCCCCACACACACATAGAGCTCTGCACTCCACCACATTGGGCTTTGAACCCTCCCACTACATTGGGCTCTGCACCCCCACACACACATAGGGCTCTGCACTCCACCACATTGGGCTTTGTACCCCCCACCACATCAGGCTCTGCAACCCCACACACACACATATGGCGCTCTGTAGCGACCCCCACTCCCATAGGGAATACATACTCACCTCTCCTCCGTCCCCACCGCTGCTCCTTGTTCGCCCGCTGTCTGTGCTCTGGCCATAGCAGCACAGTAGTGATGTCACCACTCACCGCTGTCCTGAACTGTCAGACACAGACAGCGGGACAGTGATGAGAAGCAGCGCGGCGCTCCCTCTCATAAGTGCTTTCAAATGTATCGGCATCTGTGATGCCGATACATTTGAATGTGCGATACTGAGTAGGGGGCTCGATGCCCGGGTTGACACCGCGGCAGCCGCCCTCAGGCCCCTCCCCTCAGCTCACGGGTCCCACAGCAGTGGCGGGGGAGGTTTCGGGGAGAGTACGGGTGCGGGGGAATGTGTGGGAGGGTGCGGGGAACAGCAGAGCGGCAACATGCTGTTCACAGATTTGCATGTCAACATGCTCCTGCCCCTGTTGACATGAAATGACCGGAAGCAGCAAAATCTCAGCAGGATTGGTCACATGACCGCTCTGAGACGGGGGAGAGGGGCTGACAGCAGGGCAGGTAAGTGGTCACTATCTACTTTCTACTTACCTGCCCCAATATAGCCCCTTAGTGAAATTACAAAAAAAAGCCAAAATAAGCCGGATAACCCCTTTAAGCTTTTTTCATAATTTGTTAAAATCAGCTTTTCTAAAATTCCAGGTTTTAGCATTTTCCAGATGACCCCGTCCGTCCGCCTAATTATAGAGTCCCCTACCACCAACATCTGTCTGGCATTTGCTGCATTCCTATTTCCCGCCTTCCTACAGCAGTCATTTTCCCAGTTGCTAGGAGTAACGTCCTGCTGTAGTGATCTTAGTCCTGGCCCTGCATCCCTAATATCAGCCAAACATGCATATTTACTAGGTTGTGCCAGATCAGGACTAGGCTTCCTGACACTTTTCCCCCTATCTCTTCTTCTGTTACCCAGCTACCTACCTCTGGGTGCTGACCTTCCCCACCTCCACCCTCCTCCATAGCACTGGCCCAGCCAGAGCATGCTCAGTGAGCTCTAAACTCCTCTCCAGGTTTGCAATGCTCCTGAATGTTGCAATCTGCATAGTTAGATCAGTTACCTGGGCTTCTACATATGTAACACGCTGACATCGAGTGAATACACCCTCGAATGGCTGTTCAAGGCATGCATACATCTCACAAAGTACACACTTGGTAGCATTGTCCATGTAGCATTGTCCTTAGAGCACCTTTTTGGGGATAAACAGTACAGATAAAACTAGAAAAACAATGGGAAACTTGTCAGCATAACTTCAAACTATCATCTTGTGTCAAACTATGATATTGTGCCTAAACTATGGACTTACCTGCATCGCTGGACTTCACTACAGGCCCTCGCACGCTGAGTAACCCTCGCTTGCCTTGGCAAGAATATGTAGTTTAGAAACAATCTACAAAGAGGTGGGTCTACTACAAACAATTAAGTCACCTGACAGATCACAAGACACTTTTTTTTTCTCTTTCACAGTTGCACAAACAAACAGACAATGCCCTATAGAAATTAAAGAATTAGACAGTTATCACAACTATGATATTGTGCTTCAACTATGGACTTACCTGCACCGTTGGACTTCACTGCAGCCCCTCGTATGCTCAGTAACCTTCGCTTGCTTTGGCAGGAATATGTAGCTCAGGAACAATCTAGAGGTGTGCCCTCTAAATAAGTCAACACACAGCCATTAAGGTCAAAACCGCTAACAACAAAAGTGAGTACACTCCTAAGTGAAAATGTTCAAATTGTGCCCAATTAGCCATGTTCTTTCTCCAGTGTCTTGTGACTCATTAGTGTTACAAGGTCTCAGGTGTGAATGGGGATCAGGTGTGTTAAATAAGCTGTTATCGCTCATACACTGTCATACTGGTCACTAGAAGTTCAACATGGCACCTCTCTGAGGAAAAAATAAATACTTGTTCTACTAAAGATGGCCTGGGCTATAAGAGGATTGCTACCACCCCGAAACAAAACTGCAGCACAGTGGCCAAGACCATATAGCAGTTTAATAAGACAGGTTCTACCCAGAACAAACCTCGCCATGGTTGACCAAAGAAGTTGAGTGCATGTGCTTAGTGTCATATCCAGATGTTGTCTTTTCAAAATAGATGTATCAGTGCTGCCAGCACTGCTGCAAAGGTTAAGGGGTGGGTAATCAGCCTGTCAGTGCTCTAATCATATGCCGCACACTGCATCAAATTGGTCTGCATGGTAGTTGACTCAGAAGAAAGCCTCTTTTAAAGATGAGGCAGAAGAAAACCCACAAACAGTTTGCTGAATTCATTCAGACTAAGGACATGGATTACTGGAACAGAGGTCTGATTAAACCAAGACAAACTCATTTGGTTAAGATGGTGTCAAGAAGGTGGGGAATGCAGAGACATGTGTATCTTGCCTACAGTCAAGCATGGTGGTGGGAGTGTCATTGTTTGGGGCTGCATGAGTGCTGCTGACATGTCATTGAGGGAACCTTGAATGCCAACATGTTCTGTGAAATACTAGGCCTCAGGGCAGTATTCAAACATGATAACGACCCCAAACACACCACTAAGACAAACACTGCCTTGCTAAAGAAACTGAGGGTAAAGGTGCTGGACTGGCCAATCAAGTCTTCAGACCTAGACCCTATTAAACATCTGTGGGACATCCTCAAACAAAATGTGAAGGAGCATAAGGTCTCTAACATCCACCAGCTCTGTGATGTTGTCATGGAAGAGTGGAAAAGGAGTCCAGTGGCTCCTGTGAAGCTCTAGTGAACTCCATGCCCAAGAGAGTTAAGGCAGTGCTTGAAAATAATAGTGGCCATACAAAATTTTGGCACTTTGGGCACAATTTGGACATTTTCACTTAGGGGTTTATTATGCATTAATGGCTGTGTGTTTAGTTTTAAAGAAGGCACATCCAATTTACACTGTTATACAAGCTGTACACTGACTACGTTACATTGTATCAAAGTATCATATATTTAGTGTTGTCCCATGAAAAGATATAAGAAAATATTTACAAATATGTGAGGGGTATACTCACATTTGTGATATACTGTACATGCCCTCCACACTGCCCTCTGCTTTCCATACTGGGTCCTCTTCACACCTTCATTTCACACTGTTATCCCCCTATAGAGCTAAGTTTCTACTGTGCCCTCTCATCACACTCCCCCCCTCCTCTGCATACAATGCCCTCCATGTTGTGGCCTCACACTGTCCCCCCCTTGCTGCCCCCTCTCCATACCACCCCTCAAACACACTTCCCTATTTTGTGCTCCCTCACATTTTTCTTATCCCATATTGTCCTCCTCACTTCTGCACCTATCCTCTCCTTGCTACCCATATTGTGTCTAAATATTCTTCTTCCCACCTTACCTCCACATATTGTGTCCATATACATTCCCCTAACCTTATACTCTGTCCTCAAATTTTTTTTTCCCTTCCCCTAATTACAATAACTCTTTGGTGTCTTCAGCTTCATTGGAGCACTTGCCACACTAAACTTCTCCAGCCTATGTGGTGCCAAGGAGTGATGTCAGCAGTGTGATCAGATAACCTGATCATGGTGCTGACATTGCCCTGACCTGGAAGTGCTGGTCATCAAGGCTTAAATTGTATTTGCATCTGAGTACAATTGATCACTGGGAGTCGACGCATTGCGTTTTCTCTGAGTCGACTGTTAGCTTGACAGCCGGCTCAGAGAACAGCAAAACGCAACCACTGACGAGACACCTTCGACCGCTGCATTACGTGGCCCAAAGGCGCTCCACTGCAGGCTGTGACTGAGGCAAATAACCCACCTATTCCACCCAATATATGCCACTGCACTTCAGTCCCTCATTGCAATTCTGAATAGGCTTCTTAATGGTGTATTTCAAGAAGTCTTCTCCTTGAGAGCTACAAACAAGCCACCGTCTGGGGAAGAAAAAAATTTAATTAATTATATAGTATTATTTTTTTTCTCTTCCCTGGTCCATTAATTGAAAAGATGCAAATTTTATATAAAATGATTTTGCTATTCATTCCGGACACTTTCAAGTGAAGGTTGACTCCCAGCTGAGCTCTGGACACTTCCTGAACTAGATCAAAGAAAGGACAGTGCTCATTCAGTTCTGGGAATTTTTTATTACAACGAGAAGGGAAAAAATTAAGCCCTGCCCATTAAATATGTTTCTTTTAGAATCAACTAAGATTCTGTATTCACTCATGTTGGCATTTACCCAAGTCAGTGTTTCTTGAAGGGAGCGGAGCACAAAGAGCTGCACTCCTTAATGAGATGCTGGAGTTGCTTCATTCTGGGTCTTACATAATGAAAGAGTTCATTTCATAAAAGTCAATTACACCAGGTACACCTGTCACACCGGTTTGTTCCGTATCACACACTTGTGTGTCTCTGTACCTTTGTCTGACGATCCTAGACTTTGTCAGCAAAGGCCTGATCTCTTTCCATTTTCTTTGATGTTTTCTAGAAAAGTCATTCGATTTATTGGTAAGAAATTCATCAGAGAGCGGAGATTAGTAAGACCATTTTGAAATGCTACTTCCTGAATGGTCATGTCCTGTGGAATCATTGTCATGCCTTTTGTGATGCACACTCAAGATGCCTTCCTTTATAGGCTGGTTAACCCTCTTACTTGTGCAGATGCAAAACAATGCATTGTGGGTATGACTGACACTTCGAAGTTTCATTGCAATATAGGAGTTAAGTTGATAATGATCATGTAAGATATGTGCATTAATATACTATAGGGCATATTGTAGTGGCTTCAGGCTCAAGCATTCTTGCTGTCAATTTTGATATTTTTTCGCCGGAAGCAGCCGAATTGGTGATTTGGAGTATGCCAAATATATATCACTAACTGAGATAGGCTTCTGAGCACAAAGAAATAATTTGCCGAACTCTCTTGGGGCAAAAGTAGGGCAAAGAAAGTAAACTTAATTTGAATTCCTTTTCAAGGTGCTGCCATAGTCTACAGGGTTGCAGAGTGCTTTTATTTGTGTCAGTCCCCGAGCAGTTTATAATCTAATTCAGTTACAATAAAAGAAGTTTATTTGCAGAACACACTGAATTACTTTGTTAATATGGAACTTCTCAAAATATTTTCCCCATCTTTTTGCGTATGGCACGTTTGGTAACATATGAAAGGCAATACTGACACTAATAATTATAGAATGATTTGGCTTGACAAGCATTTTATTTGCTGCATGATGAGAGTCCCTGGGTGAACACGCAGAGGACTCACCTTGCAGAGGCATCAGAAATAATCTCACCAAATTAACACATTTATGACACACGCTGTAAAGGAAGGTTCATGAAATATCCATTTTTTGATAACCATTTCATGAATTCAGCAAATAATGGGGAGAATCTGGACAGCCCATGTGAGATGAGGTATAACAGCATTTAAAAATTAAAGAATCATATTTTACCAATTTAATTTCCATTTCTTCTAGAGGAAAAAATATCTCTAGGAATGTAGGAACCATCTTACTTTGTGCATATGTTAAGGATCTACTGTATTTGGAATCATCTTTATTATATTCTGCAAAATACAGTTAAAGTAGATGAAATGTTAATGAACATTAACTAGAGCACCTGCCCTAGTCAATTGCAGTAACTTGACACTTTCATAGTAAATGTTCACTAGAGGGAGAAAAAAAGTATTTTATAAGGAACAAGGGAGACACCAAGTGGTGAGCTAAGTACAAAGATGCAGAATCCTAGTCTTGTAAATGACTACTTATATCAACTAAAATCAAATATAATTTGTAGATAAAAGCCTAAAAGGGGCCATATAAATTGCACTTTAATTACCAATGTTCAATAAAATTCTGATGGGGTTGGCTCCTTACTCCAGGGCTGCAATAGCGGGAAATATGGGTCATGAAGATTGGACCTTTACTGTTCTATTATCTAATTCCTGAAGAAAAGTACTGCCAGTGGTCAACCGGTTTTAGACAAAGTGGGGCCCTGAGCAAAAGTTTAAAATTGGGGCCCCAAATGCTAATATATTGTAGCATCACACAAATATTTAATTTGCATTTTCATGGGCAGAGTTCAGGCTGTTAAATGAGTGTGATCAACCTATGTAAGTTGTTTGGTGTTTGTTTACCCTTCTCTTACACAGGATGAAGAAGAATGCTGGGCACAGAACAATTACAAGTAGATCACTCTGCTCCCTACAATATCATGTTATCAGCAGCACATCTGAAGTTTAGACTGAGCAATGTGTAGCTGAAAAGTAATGATTTTTGTTCCAGCGCATTCCAATCACTTAATGAATGAGCATCATTTTGCTCATTCATTGGATGATTGCCTACATTTTCACACCTGTGAACTTTCTTTGGCGCTGCTGGTGTAGAACCCAGGGGGCAGGTGGAATCAGACACGCGGGGTCTTTTACTTGAGTTACTCGTCACTGGGCCGGTGCAATGTTCTGGGATGTCGCGGTGGCCTGCCTGGCTTCGTGCCCCAAGGCGTACACCAATAAGGAGAGAGGATGATGAGGGTTGTATTAGGAAGATTGTCGTGACGCCACCTGTGGTACGCGGCCAAAGATTAGCCACCGCTGCTGTCGCTGTCCTCCGATGTGGATGGTATTAGCAGCAGAGATGGTATCGCTCCCCACAGGCGGAACGGGCCTCAGTAAGGATGATGAGCAGAGTAGTGATGGTGAAAGCCTTTGGCACCGAGGCGCGGGGCGGCAGTGCTGGTGTGGGGCCCCGAGGCTCGGTGTCGGTGCAGCGGTGCATTACCTTCAGGGACTCCACGCGGCTGGATCTTGTCACAGGTAGGAAATCTTCTATTTTGATTGTCGTGACGCCACTCTCAGAATTGCGGTCAGTGGGGACCGCCACTGCAGGTTAGGGGTGCCTGGGGCTGATGGTAGGTGCAGTCAGTTGTAATAGCCTCCTGAGAGTGAGGCATGCCCCAGGGTCCCGTGTAGGTGTGTGGAACTACAAGTCGCAGAATGACTCACACGCACAAGCAGGATGTCTTTCAGGGATTTTACTCACTGATGATGGCAGGGTGAGTAACCCGGGCGTAGCTGGGATGAACCAGGCTGGAACCAGGTGTCCTTCAGGCTGACTGATGAGGGTGACTACCAACTCGCCTTCCTTAGCCCGTTGTGTTTTGAGGTAACCCCTGCTTGAAGCCCTGCTGGGGTCGCCCAGGGAAGTTGCTGGTGCCTCTCTCCCCTTCGTTTTGGCCCGTTTGCTTGTAGCCTGGACCAGATCACTCCGGCTGCTTGCCTCCTGTGAGCTATGGGCCCTAACTTTGGCTACGTGGCTGCGGACTCTGTGGTGTTGTCTTGGGGGTGTAAAGTGCCCCCTCATGCAGGTTTGGCAAAGGAAAGGTGAATCTATCCCTGCACTGGGACCTGCTACCCGTTTGGGCCTGGTTCTCCCTGACAGTCTCCTTACTTTCCACTCCGTTGCTCTCTCTTTAGCTGTGTGTGGATTTCGGGCAGCACTCCCAGGTGACCGTTCTCCCCCGTCGGTAGTCACTGCGCGGACGCTGTTAGACTGCAACAGCCCCAGGGTCTGCTCCTCACGTCTGCTTTCCCTGAGCTGCACACTAAACTGGCTCACTGCTCCTCCTCTCCTATTCTTGCCTACGTCACCTAGCAACCAGGCTCTCTACCACACCCCTCGAGTGGAGATGGAGGCTTCGCCCCTTCCACCCCTCGGGTGGAGATGGAGGCTTCGCCCCCTCCTGGGATCCCCAGGGGTCCTCTCAAAGGTACATGTGTGAGACCTGATCACTATGCACCTGTGTAGTCACACCTCGGTCAGCCTTCTGGATTACCTGTTTTGTACTGTCCCCAGCATGGGTGCAGTACTCAGTGGTGCCTGACCAGGTCAGGGGCGCCACATTCCCCCTTAGTTATCACCAGCACGTCCTCGGGCTGCAAGACAACATTTTAAAATGCGTAAAACAGTAAAACATGGTAAAACGTTTTAAAACCATCAGGTACCATACATCACCACCCTCCACCCACAAGTCCGTTAACCCACCCTAAACCCTCTCCCGTTGGCCGCGCCTTCAGCCACTTCTGGCAGGATGTAGAGGCGGCTTTCATGGTCTGGTGGTTTCAGGGTATACCTGGCCTGGTGGAGCCGCGCCTTCAGCCTCTTCTGGCAGGATGTAGAGGCGGCCTCCACAGTTGGTGCTGACCAGGTACCCTCTTTGTTGTGGAGAGCCAGGCCCCATAAACAGGCGTGCTCCCTGGTTGCAGGCGAGCCAGGCCCCTAAACAGGCTGGCTCTGGTGGTGGTACCTCTGGGGTAACTATTTACACTGCGAGAGTTTGTGGCTATAGCCTTAAGGTTCATTTTTCAAAGTGCAAAAAGAGGTTTCTCACATTAGTTCATGTGGGCACATTTCTTGAACATGTAAACGTTGCAAAACTTGTCAAAACTTGTAACTGCTGTACTTTACTTTACATGAACTTTGCTCCTTCTTCCTCCTTACCAGGGCTTGGGCCTGTAGGGCTGTGGCACCTGTTGCTTTCTCCATCTCTGTCATCATCTGTAGTGGTCTCATCAATGGGTTCTTTGTCTTTTCTTTCCTCTTCTTCTGTGTCTGTTTCTTTTTCTTTTGTGACAGCAGGTTTACTGTAGGGATTTCTGGGACATGGTGTAACATCTAGTGCGTACCATCCGCGTTCTCCTTGGTGTTTGGTAAATTCTACTGAGTCTCCTATCTGCAGGTTTCTTCCTGGATGTCCTCTAGGTAAATGTGCTCTAACATCCCTTCTGTTCACAAATATGCCTTCTTTCATTCCAGGTACAACTATAAAGCCATATCCTGATTTTAAACTAAAGTCTTCCACTACTCCACGACAAAGTGGGCCTCTGACCTGGGATTTAGCTCTCCTTAATGACTGCTTCTCCTTCAAGTCTCTGGCTGTTACTTCGTCTTTTCTAGCTGGAGATTGCTGTGCAGGTGGATCCCTTGTCCTGCTGCGGCGCCGTGTCCTGCGGGCTGGATTCTGCTGGGCTGCTACTTCACTGCTTGCAGGCTCCCAGGTGTGGTATCTGGGCAAATCTTCCTCAGCGGAGGATGTCGGGCCCTCTTCATCCCAGCGGGAGTACGGCAGCATCTCTGGCTCTTGGACTGGCGCTGCATCCACTGCTGATGGCTTTGGGGTCAACTTCTCAGCTTCCTGGCCTCCCCTCCCCCTTAGTTCTTCTGGGCACTCCTCTTGTGGCAGCGCTAGGGATGGCTTTTCATCAGCAGGCCAGGGCGGGGGACTCTTTGGCATGAATGTTGCAGGGGTCTTCCTGTGGGTATGCGGAGGGAGCAGATACCGGTCCACCATCTCCTTTGGGAAGTGGGCCTCTAGTTCAGCCTTCAGCTTCCAGTATTCGGGGTCCTCCCCCAGCAGGGACTTCCTAGCAGGGACTTCCTTGGACTGGGGAGCGGTGTCTGCTCTGGCCTTGCAGGCCGGGGTAAATAATTGTTCCGTCTTGTCTTGGCGGGCCGAGCCTGGCGTGGCAGCGGCCTGGTCTTGGCGGGCCGAGCAGGGCATCGCTGCGGCGGCCTGGATTGGCGTCGCAGCTGCGATGGGATCTGTGCGGGCCGGGCTGGGCGCTTCTGCGGCCTGGATTGGCGTCGCAGCTGCAGCCGGTCCTTGGCGGGCCGCACCTGACGTAGCTGCGGCCTGGTTCAGCACCTCACTTGCGGCGCGGACGAGCGTCGCTGCTGCGGTGGGGTCTTGGCGGGCCGGGCCTAGCATGGCGGCGGCCTGGGTCAGCGGCACGCCTGCGGTGTGGAGGAGGGTCGAGGTGGCAGCCGGATCTTTGTGGGCCGGGCTGGGCATCGTTGCGGCGGCCTGGGCTCGGCGGGCCGCACCTGGCGTGGCTGCGGCCTGGTTCAGCGTCGCAGCGCCGGGCGCCTCTTCAGGGACCGCGGGCATGGCAGCAAGGGTCGGGGCACTCGCGCTGACAGGGGCAACACAGGACTCACCCATCGGTAACATCGTCGGGGCCTGAGTCGTCGCCGCTCGGTCTGGCACTCGTCGTGCGGTTCCCCTCTCATAGGTCTGAACTGCTTCAGCGATTTCCTGCAGCTCCGCACGTCCCTCTCGGATCTGCTGCACGATCCTCGCTTCCAGTCGGTCACTGAACTGGGCAAGCTCCCAGGACCACCAGGCAGCGGAACCCGGCTCTGGGCTCCTATCTTCAGACGCCATCTTCACCACGTCGTCGCCGCTCTGCAGATCTTTTCTCAGCAGCAGACCTCCGACTCTTCCTTGCAGTCTCAGTGCCAGTTCCTTCACTGCCTTGAACTCTTCTCCCAACAGCAGGCTTATCAGTTTCTGCTCTGCCTTTTCCAGCAGCAGGCTTCTGGCTCCCTTTCCTTCCCGACGTCTCTGAACGCCTCCGCTCTCATCACTTGCGAGGACAAGACTCTTCAGGGGATCTCTGGGTAGCCACACCTCTTCGTGGGCGGTAACTTCTCCCAGCGCGGGCTGCTGTTGTTTTTCAGCGCGCTTTTCATGGTGGCAATATGGCGGCGCTTCCAATTTTCCAAGCGGACCGCCCAGGCACATGGTCACCTGTCTGAACAGGTCTAGTCCTTATCCTGTTCGTGACGCCAGATGTGTGGGGCCCCGAGGCTCGGTGTCGGTGCAGCGGTGCATTACCTTCAGGGACTCCACGCGGCTGGATCTTGTCACAGGTAGGAAATCTTCTATTTTGATTGTCGTGACGCCACTCTCAGAATTGCGGTCAGTGGGGACCGCCACTGCAGGTTAGGGGTGCCTGGGGCTGATGGTAGGTGCAGTCAGTTGTAATAGCCTCCTGAGAGTGAGGCATGCCCCAGGGTCCCGTGTAGGTGTGTGGAACTACAAGTCGCAGAATGACTCACACGCACAAGCAGGATGTCTTTCAGGGATTTTACTCACTGATGATGGCAGGGTGAGTAACCCGGGCGTAGCTGGGATGAACCAGGCTGGAACCAGGTGTCCTTCAGGCTGACTGATGAGGGTGACTACCAACTCGCCTTCCTTAGCCCATTGTGTTTTGAGGTAACCCCTGCTTGAAGCCCTGCTGGGGTCGCCCAGGGAAGTTGCTGGTGCCTCTCTCCCCTTCGTTTTGGCCCGTTTGCTTGTAGCCTGGACCAGATCACTCCGGCTGCTTGCCTCCTGTGAGCTATGGGCCCTAACTTTGGCTACATGGCTGCGGACTCTGTGGTGTTGTATTGGGGGTGTAAAGTGCCCCCTCATGCAGGTTTGGCAAAGGAAAGGTGAATCTATCCCTGCACTGGGACCTGCTACCCGTTTGGGCCTGGTTCTCCCTGACAGTCTCCTTACTTTCCACTCCGTTGCTCTCTCTTTAGCTGTGTGTGGATTTCGGGCAGCACTCCCAGGTGACTGTTCTCCCCCGTCGGTAGTCACTGCGCGGACGCTGTTAGACTGCAACAGCCCCAGGGTCTGCTCCTCACGTCTGCTTTCCCTGAGCTGCACACTAAACTGGCTCACTGCTCCTCCTCTCCTATTCTTGCCTACGTCACCTAGCAACCAGGCTCTCTACCACACCCCTCGAGTGGAGATGGAGGCTTCGCCCCTTCCACCCCTCCGGTGGAGATGGAGGCTTCGCCCCCTCCTGGGATCCCCAGGGGTCCTCTCAAAGGTACATGTGTGAGACCTGATCACTATGCGCCTGTGTAGTCACACCTCGGTCAGCCTTCTGGATTACCTGTTTTGTACTGTCCCCAGCATGGGTGCAGTACTCAGTGGTGCCTGACCAGGTCAGGGGCGCCACATTGGTAATAAGAGTCCGAGTCAAATGCTGCGGTTCCAGGTGTCTTTACTCACTCTTTGTGCCGCTCGCCCGGGTAGTACTGGTCACTTGCTGAGATGTGCCCCATCGGCCTTGGATAAGTTATAACTCCGGCACACTACCGCCCAAAAAAAAAAGAAATACATAGTGCCAGAACAAAGATTCCTAGGAAAGATGTGCTTATTGATATGAGGGGCTGCAGTAAATAACTGGTCTAAATAGATAGCTGATGGAAGCCGTCATATGGTTTAAGATCTGTGTACATATGGAGAAATAACCCCAAAAAAGGCAGAAGCAGGGTCAGATGCCCGACGTATGAATTGCATGTGTGTCCCACTGTACATTTCTCCATATGCCTCATATTCTAAATAGCAGGCTGCCATTTCCTCAATATAAGCAGGAGGTCCCCATTACTGAAGTTCACACATGATATAGCTTCTATTCACTTTAGCTTCCTTGAGTTGCAGGCTGCTGTCCTTTTCAGGCATCTGTAGTCTTTATAGCAACTGGGCATCTATATCCGGTCTAATCCACAGATCTTAAACCATATGACGGCTTCAGTCAGCTATCTATTTAGACCAGTTCTTTACTGCAGCCCCTCATATCAATCAGCACATCTTTCCTAGCCATTTTTGTTCTGGCTCTATCCCAACCAGTACCTGTTGGTTAAGAGGCGTCTGACTGCCCCTGCTGGGGGACTACTCACCGTAGCTCTATTGGATCCTGTCTGATGAAAGCCAAATAGGCTGAAACGTCACAATTAGTGATGAGCGAGTACTAAAAAGCTCGGGTGCTCGAAGCTCGGGCCGAGCCTCCCAAGATACTCGTGTACTCGGCCCGAGCAACGAGCCCAATGTTATCCTATGGGAGACCCAAGTATTTTTGTGAAATGACCCCCCGGCAGCATGGAGAAACCCTAAAAATGTCACAAAAGTCTCAGAAGAGTGCTCAAATGACATGGCAACAGCATGGGGAAGACCCCTTGAAGCATTTATCACTCAAAAGTCACAGCTGTGAACAATTTTGTCCGCGTTTCACGCCATTTTTACGGACTCACCAGAAAACCTTCCAAAATGACCCCAAAATGATTTTTCATGGCAGAAATGTTAAGGGCACATACGCAATAGTGAGATAGAGCTGGTGTATGTTACTTTTTGAGATTAATACATGAAAGATTTTACGTGAAAACATTGTGTGGCACTCCGATGTCCCTGAGAAGAGACGTACATGAAGGCCTCTTGAGTCTAATGTGCCCATTGTAAGGAAGTGGGTCTATTTTAGTATAGCCCTTAGGCAGGGCAGCCAAAAATTGGGAGGCTCCACATTGTCCCTGGATAGAGACGTGCATGATGGCCTGTAAACCTGAAGTGCCCATTGTAAGGAAGTGGGTCTATTTTAGTATAGCCCTTTGCCAGGGCAGCCAAAAATTGGGAGGCTCCACATTGTCCCTGGATAGAGACGTGCATGATGGCCTGTAAATCTGAAGTGCCCATTGTAAGGAAGTGGGTCTATTTTAGTATAGCCCTTTGCCAGGGCAGCCAAAAATTGGGAGGCTCCACATTGTCCCTGGATAGAGACGTGCATTATGGCCTGAAAACCTGAAGTGCCCATTGTAAGGAAGTGGGTCTATTTTAGTATAGCCCTTTGCCAGGGCAGCCAAAAATTGGGAGGCTCCACATTGTCCCTGGATAGAGATGTGCATGATGGCCTGTAAACCTGAAGTGCCCATTGTAAGGAAGTGGGTCTATTTTAGTATAGCCCTTTGCCAGGGCAGCCAAAAATTGGGAGGCTCCACATTGTCCCTGGATAGAGACGTGCATGATGGCCTGTAAACCTGAAGTGCTCATTGTAAGGAAGTGGGTCTATTTTAGTATAGCCCTTTGCCAGGGCAGCCAAAAATTGGGAGGCTCCACATTGTCCCTGGATAGAGACGTGCATGATGGCCTGTAAACCTGAAGTGCCCATTGTAAGGAAGTGGGTCTATTTTAGTATAGCCCTTTGCCAGGGCAGCCAAAAATTGGGAGGCTCCACATTGTCCCTGGATAGAGATGTGCATGATGGCCTGTAAACCTGAAGTGCCCATTGTAAGGAAGTGGGTCTATTTTAGTATAGCCCTTTGCCAGGGCAGCCAAAAATTGGGAGGCTCCACATTGTCCCTGGATAGAGACGTGCATGATGGCCTGTAAACCTGAAGTGCTCATTGTAAGGAAGTGGGTCTATTTTAGTATAGCCCTTTGCCAGGGCAGCCAAAAATTGGGAGGCTCCACATTGTCCCTGGGTAGAGACGTGCATGAGGGCCTCAAAACATTAAGTGTCCATTGTCAGGAAGTGGGTGTATTATAGTATAGCCCTTAGGCAGGGCAGCCAAAAATTGGGAGGCTCCACGTTGTCCCTGGGTAGAGACGTGCATGAGGGCCTCAAAACATTAAGTGTCCATTGTCAGGAAGTAGGTGTATTATAGTATAGCCCTTAGGCAGGGCAGCCAAAAATTGGGAGGCTCCACGTTGTCCCTGGGTAGAGACGTGCATGAGGGCCTCAAAACATTGTTCCCATTGCAAAGGAGCGGGTCTCCTGTCGTTGTAATGTCCATTCTGCAAAGAATGGGCGAAAAAATTTACCACTGGGGGTATACCTGAAACAAAGGCCTAAGTATTGCAATTTGTAACGGTCATCATCATGGTGGCGCATGAGGAGAAGGAGGAGCAGTCCAGCGATTATCCAAAGTCCAGAAGTGTGTACCCATGGGTGAGTGGAGGTACATGGCAAACTTTAAATTCCGCTCTCATTTGCTGGTGGTGTGGTGAAGTCTGGCCCAATCCAACCCTTGTTCATCTTGATCAGAGTCAGCCTGTCAGCATTTTCAGTTGACAGGCGGGTGCGTTTATCTGTAATGATTCCACCTGCGGCACTAAAAACACGCTCTGACAAAACGCTAGCAGCAGGGCAGGCCAGGACTTCCAAGGCGTAGAGAGCCAATTCATGCCACGTGTCCAGCTTGGATACCCAATAATTGTAAGGCACAGAGGAATGTCGGAGTACAGTTGTTCGATCTGCAAGGTACTCCTTCATCATCTGGGCAAACTTAGGATTTCTTGTGGCACTACCCCGCACCTCAGGGGCTGTGGTACGTGAGGGGCTGAGAAAACTGTCCCACATCTTAAAGACTGTTCCCCTACCTCTGGCGGATTGGACTTGTGCCTCTCTCGGCTGTACGCCTCGGTTGTCCACTGATTCCTGACCTATGCCGCTAGCGTTTTGTGAGGGGAATGCTTTGCCTACTTCCGTGACTATGGCCTTCCGGAACTGCTGCATTTTGGTTGACCTCTCCTCCACGGGAATAAGAGACAAAAAGTTCTCCTTGTAGCGTGGGTCTAACAGTGTTACCAACCAGTAATGATTGTCGGCCAAGATGTTCTTAACGCGAGGGTCACGAGACAGGCAGCTTACCATAAAGTCAGCCATGTGCGCCAGACTCTTAACAGCCAGGACTTCAGTAGCCTGACCAACAAGATGACTGAACATGCTGTCCTCCTCCTCCTCCTCCTCCTCCTCCACCTCCTCATCTACCCTGTACTCTGGCCAGCCACGCTGAACCGAGGATATGACTGGTGTGCATGTCATATCCTCAATTTGGCCGGAGAGTTGCTCCATGTCTTCATCCTCCTCCTCGTCATAGTCCTCCACTGCACGTTGTGATGAGACAAGGCTGGGCTGTGCGTTACCACCCACACCCACTACTGTTTCTTGCTGCAACTCATCACGCTCCGCCTGCAATGCATCATGTTTGTTTTTCAGCAGAGACCGTTTTAGAAGGCAGAGTAGCGGTATGGTGACGCTAATAATGGCGTCATCACCACTCACCATCTTGGTGGAGTCCTCAAAGTTTTGGAGGATGGTACATAGGTCTGACATCCATCTCCACTCCTCAGGTGTTATGTGTGGAGTTTGACCCATTTCCCGACGGCTTAGGTGATGCAGGTACTCAACAACTGCCCTCTTCTGCTCACATATCCTGACCAACATGTGCAGAGTTGAATTCCAACGCGTGGGGACATCACACACCAGTCTGTGAGCCGGAAGATGCAAACGGCGCTGAAAGCCGGCAAGGCCGGCTGAAGCAGTAGGTGACTTTCGAAAATGTGCAGACAGGCGGCGAACTTTTACCAGCAGATCAGACAGCTCTGGGTATGACTTTAGAAACCGCTGAACCACGAGGTTGAGCACATGGGCCACGCATGGAACATGTGTCAGCTGGCCTCGCCTCAAAGCCGCCACCAGGTTCCGGCCATTGTCACACACGACCTTTCCTGGCTTTAGGTTCAGAGGTGTGAGCCAGTGATCTGCCTGCTGTTTCAGAGCTGTCCACAGCTCTTCTGCATTGTGGGGTTTGTCACCTATGCAGATTAGCTTCAGCACAGCCTGTTGCCGCTTTGCCGAGGCAGTGCTGCAGTGCTTCCAGCTTGTTACTGGTGTGGAGGGTACAGTGGATGAGGATGCGCAGGAGGAGGAGGAGGCTGAAGAGCATGACATTCCGGAGCTGTAGAGTGTGGGTGAAACACTGACTGAGGTAGGGCCTGCAAACCTTGGTGTGGGAAGGACGTGTTCCGTCACTCGCTCAGACTGGGTCCCAGCTTCCACAATATTAACCCAGTGTGCCGTCAACGAGATGTAGCGGCCTTGCCCACAAGCACTTGTCCACGTGTCTGTGGTTAGGTGGACCTTGGGTGAAACAGCGTTGTTCAGGGCACGTGTGATGTTTTGTGACACGTGGTTATGCAACGCGGGGACGGCACACCGGGAGAAATAGTGGCGGCTGGGGACCGAGTAACGTGGGACAGCTGTCGCCATCAGGTCACGGAATGCTTCTGTCTCCACCAGCCTAAAAGGCAACATTTCCAGCGCAAGCAGTCGCGAAATGTTAGCATTTAGAACTGTGGCATGTGGGGTGTTGGCAGTATATTTGCGCCTGCGTTCAAAGGTTTGCTGAATGGATAACTGAACGCTGCGCTGGGACAAGGACGTGCTTGATGAGGGTGTTCTTTCTGCGTAGGCAACTGCAGGTGCAGGAGTGGAGGAGGCTTGTTCGCAGGCAGCATGGACTGGGGATTGGCTCGCATGCACAACCAGCGAAGACGTAGCAGTGACATCAGCAAGCACTGCTCCTCGACTCTGTTGTACTTCCCACAAAGTCGGGTGCTTGGCTGACATGTGCCTGATCATGCTGGTGGTGGTCAGGCTGCTAGTTTTGGTACCCCTGCTGATGCTGGCACGGCAGGTGTTGCAAATGGCCTTTTTTGAATCATCTGGATCCAACTTAAAAAACTGCCAGACTCGGGAAGACCTAACATTTGTACAGGCACCTTGTGTCGTCGTGTTGTTCCGGGGAACGGTTGCCTGACTTCTGCCTGGGGCCACCACCCTGCTTCTTACTGCCTGTTGTGATGCTACGCCTCCCTCCCCCTGTGCACTGCTGTCCTCGCTCTGCATATCCTCCTGCCAGGTTGGGTCAGTTACTGGATCATCCACCACGTCGTCTTCCTCTTCCGCACCCTGCTCCTCCTCCTGACTTGCTGACAATTGTGTCTCATCATCGTCCACCACTTGTTGAGACACGTTGCCAACTTCGTGAGAACGTGGCTGCTCAAATATTTGGCCATCTGTACAGACGATCTCCTCATGACCCACTTCAATATGAGCTGGCGAGAGGCCAGAATGTGTGAATGGAAACGTGAACAGCTCTTCCGAGTGTCCAAGTGTGGGATCATTAATGTCCGAGGAGGACGTGTACTCAGCCTGGTGGTAGGAAGGAGGATCAGGTTCAGAAATGTGCGGTGCAGTATCACGGCTACTGACACTTGACCGTGTGGAAGACAGAGTGTTTGTGGTGGTGCCAATCTGACTGGAAGCATTATCTGCTATCCAACTAACAACCTGTTGACACTGGTCTTGGTTCAAGAGCGGTGTACTGCTGCGGTCCCCAAGAATTTGGGACAGGACGTGCGAGCGACTAGATGTGGCCCTTTGTTGTGGCGAAATTAGAGCTTGCCCACGACCTCGGCCTCTGCCTGCACCACCATCACGTCCACTTCCTTGTTCCTTGCCAATGCCCTTGCGCATTTTGCAATGCTGTGCACTGCTGACGTGTATATTCACTACTTGTGCGTTATATCAAAGTTTCTGGAAATTGCACACAAGTGCACCTGTACGCTGCCACCAACAGGCACACACGTGCGGTTTTAAAAACCAAGCACGGACGCAATAAGAACCTAACAGGTTTTTTTGGGGAGCGACAATTACAGACAAGTCAGACACTATCTGGACTGTTTTACACTGTGTACACCAGCCCCAGATATGATGAAGGCTGGTATACGGTCACCACTACCCTGCCTGCCTGCCTGCCTGTATACTGGTACAATAGTCCTGACAAGGACTCTTTTGGTCACTAGCCTGTATTCAGACCTGGCTATACCCTGCCTGTATATAGCAACAATAGTCCTGAGAAGGACTCTGCTACTGTACTCCGACCTGGCTATACCCTGCCTGCCTGTATACAACTAGAATAGTCCTGAGAAGGACTTTTGGTCACACTGTTTGCAGCCCTGCAACTGAAAAAAGCTATAAAGGGCCGCAAAGCTTTCCCTGAATCAGCGACACTCTCCCTGCACTGACAGTCTGGATAGCTGTGAGCAGAGCACAGCGCGCCGGCCGATATAAAGGCTCGGTCACGCTGTGCAGGCCGGCCAATCACTGCAATTCCACAACTAACAGGGCTGTGGCATTGCAGTGGTCTGCCAGCCAATCCCTGCATGAGGGCTGGCTCTCAAAAGAGCGCCAACATGCAGAAATGAAGACCACGAGTACAGCACGAGTATCGCGAGATTACTCGGTCCCCGCCGAGCAGCCCGAGTACAGCGATACTCGTGCGAGTACCGAGTAGTTACAAGCATGCTCGCTCATCACTAGTCACAATATGTCAGATTCAGCAGTATGTCAGATTAACTGCAATTTTCAACCTGTACACCATTACATTTTTCTTTTTTTGACTGCAAGGACGTTGCCGATCGGTATTTTTTCACTTTCACTATGTGTTTTATGTGTGTTCTATTGACAATAAAACATTGATGATTCTTAATAATACTTCATAAGTGGTGATCCCATTTTTTAGGTACGTCTTTTTCTTGTTCTTGCCACGTAACGCAGTGTACCTAGGAGATCCCCGTGGGTGGTGCCATCCCACTGTCTGTCTTTCCCATAACCAACAACTAGTAATGAGAGAGTGTATTCATTACTATTCGCAGAATAGTACGATACACGGGCTACTCGTTATACTGCGAGTAATAGTGCATTCACCTCGCTATATTCACATGTCCCGCCCAGCCATTTTGGCGCCTGATTTGCAGCCAATAAAGATGCTGGGCTTCTTAACCAATCACAGTAATGCTGCAGCCATCTTAGCTGTGGCATTACTGTGATTGGCTGGCCGCTCATAGGGTCTATAAAAGACCTTCCGCTGCCATTTTGCCCATAATTGCGTCCGGAGCCTGTTCTCTGTATCAGCGTAGGGCAAGAGCGTGCAGCTGCTAGGGCCTCTTAATAACACAAAAAGCAGTTTTCAGGGCTGCCTGCAGCATAGGTCAGTGTAGCATTCAGAGGGAAAGATTTATGAGCAGGGAAAGTGTTTAAAGCAAAGTGTGTCACTACCTCCATAGTACCATCCAGAAACCAGAATACAATAGCTCTTTTAAGAGCTGATAGCACTAAACAGTCACAGCAGGGAGGGAGAGATTCTGGATTTGAAAGGAAATTGGGAACTGTTTCCTCAATATTCAGTGGTTCACAGGCTGACTTGTGTCTTCCATCTACGTCTGTCACACTTATAAGTTACTAGTGGCTTTTGCAAATGCAAAGCAGCACTGTACCATTTTGTGCTGCCTGATACAGTAAAGCACCATTTATGTTTCACAATAGTTAGGGTTCCACAGCCTGACTTGTGCCATCTGTCCACGTCAGCCACACTTATATGTTACAAGTGTTTTTTACAAATACAAAGCAGGACTCTACCATTTTGTGGTTCAAAGTACTCACTTGTACTTTCTCCACAATATTTTTAGGGTCAAAGCATTCTTGGGTTGGGCTATTAACATCTGCAAATATGTCAGCAAAACCCAAAATGACAAAAAAAAACAGTTGTTAAAGGATGTGGACGTGGGCATGGTGTTGTCAGTGGTGAGTGACAAGGCACTGAGTCTGTGTCAGATCAGAATAAGTTTGATACATCCACTATGTTCCTTGCCAAATTTCCCGGTCTGGAATGTAAACGTGTATGGAAGCCAGAAGAGCGAGAGCAGATTCTGTCTTGGATGTCAGACAAAAGCCTCATCGCGTTTGTCAAGCAGCAACCAATCTTCCACAACCACATAGTCTACTGTGGATATGTGACGCCCTGGGCAAGCCAGGGGTCACAGGTCACAACACCACCACACCCCACACTCCAGGTAGGCACATCACAGCTAACCAGAAATCCTTGTTGCCTTCCTCCAGAGGCTGATGAGTCACACCAAGGGGGTGGGCCAGGCGGTTGGCTCCGCCCACCAAGGAGATCACAGTTCTGGAGGCGGGAGAAACCAGGCAGTCAGCTCAGGGATGAGCTTGAGTAAACAAGATAGCCCCGGGCAGGGGAAGAGTGAAGTCTAGCTGAGGGCTAGAAAGGAGTAAACAACCAAGTGAAAGTAGAAAAGTGGAAAAGGAGGAAAGCAAGTGAGGTGACAAGAAGGAAGGAAAGCCTGAAGGGTCCAGCTTTGTGTAGGGCCAGATCAGCAAGGTCAGCGACGGCGGTGACTGTCTGGAGGGGGACCGTTTGGAAGTTCCTGGAAGGACCCCGTTGGCTGTGTGCCCGGTGGTCTGGAGCAGTGTTCCGAAGGACAGTCAGCACCAGGGCAGGGGCCTCTCGGACCCCGGCAAGGCTAGGAGTCGCCAAATTTGCCGAATCCGTCAGTGAAGGGGACGTAGATCCCCCAGCAACCAAGTCCCGATTGAAGGCAACAGCCCAACCTGAAGCAGAGAGACACCGCCACCGCCAAGGCACCAGTTTCTCAGGGCCAGCGCCTGCGGGCAAAGTGTAGAGCTCCTCCGGCCCAGATTGCAGTCGGGGAGCGGGTAACCGGAGGGAACCCACCGCTACCATCAGTCAAACATAGGTGCAAGGAAGAGGGACATCACCGTCACCTACCGGGAGTGCAGGTGCAGCCGTCTGTGGGACCGTCCTACCAGCCGTTTGGTTTACCGTACAAACTGTGTCCGTGTCTCAGGCTGAGTGAGTACCACAGTGCCGCAAGGCACAGCGCTGCCCCCGCGTCCCTGCGCCCACCAGGCCCCGCACCTCACAAACCATCACCGGGCCCCGGGATCACCAACCCCTACCCACGGAGGGGCAACACAACACCTGGCTGCTCCCCATCACCATCCCCGGGATCCCCATCCAGAGCAGCGGTGGTGCAATCACCACAACCGTGGGTGGCGTCACGAACTATAACTATCCCAACCACAAATCCTCCCCTTTCACTCACGGGCGAGGAGTGTCGCTCGAGAAACCCCGGGATCCGGCCCACAGCTCGAGCCACCACTGAGCAGCTGCCGAACCCGAGCAGAGGGGGTGAGCGCGGTGTGCTGACACCCTCCTCCCCGCCCGCGACAACTTGGCGTCATGAACAGGATCTTACCGCTCTGCCGTCTGGTAGAGGTGCGCCTTGTTACCGCCGGAGGTATCCGGCAGAAAAATTGCAGAAGCCGCCATCTTTGGCGCGAAAAGTTCCCGCTCGAGCGTCTTCTCGAGCAGTAGAGGCGCGAAGGCCAAGACCCCGCCCAGAGAGAGGAGGGGCCGGAAAGAGCTAAGGGGGACGAAAACAAGATGTCTGCGCCCGACGGAGCCGCCGGAGGAGCGGTGGTCGCAGCCGCAGCGGCACCCGCGGATGGGAATGGGCCTGCCCAAGTCCCGGTTGTACCGGCGGGAGGTGCCGCGGCCCCCGCGCTCGCTCAGGTCATGCCGTTTTCCTTGCCCTATGCGCCCGCAGCTGCCTGGCTACCGCAGTATGATGGGAAACCGGATGCCCTACAGGCCTTCCGGAAAAAGCTTAACCCGTTGCTGGAGCTGTACCCCCTGACTGATAAGCAACGAGCGGCGATAGTGCTAGGCCAGCTAACCGGTGCGGCGGAGCAGGAAGCGGAGACCTGGGCCGAGGGGGACCGGCTCTCTGTAGCCACCATCTTTGAGAAGCTACAGACTGCCTTCGAGACCCGGACTGAAGCTGAGCTGAGGATGCAGTTTTACCAGTGCCGGCAACGAGCCGGGGATAGCATTCGGGACTATGCTCTACGTCTGCAGGCCGCCCTCCGCACGCTGAAGCGGGTGAACTCTATTAATGAGGCGGATAGCAACAAGATGTTGGTGGAGCAATTTGCGCAGGGGATGAGGTCCCCTGAGGATCGTAAACAACTCCGACTGTGGGCCCTGGAACACCCTGATGTGGACTTTGCTGTGTTAAAAGAGCGGGCTATCAAAGCACTACAGCCCCCAGCTGCTGAAGTTCTGGAACCCGTCCCGTGGCCCGTCGAGACAGCTCCTGTTGTGGCGGCCTCAGCCAAACCAACCTCTGTAATGCCTGCAGCCCCGAGCAGCACAGTCGAAGAGTTGGCAGCCCAGGTCCGTCGCATGGACGGAGACCTTGCCAAAATCCTTGCTGCACTGCAACCTTTGACCAGATCTCAGCCTCCAGCGCAGATACAGCTTGCCGACAGTCCCGAGGATGTTCCCTGGATGCAGCAGAGAAGTGCTAACAACCCGCGGAGCAGACCTCCAATCTGCTACAAGTGCCGTAAGCCGGGCCATTACTACCGACAGTGCCCGTTAAACGAGCAACCCCTGGGGCCCCGGGCCAATCCTCAGGAGTAGAACATCGTGGCCCCCCGGACTGGCGAGACCGATATATCGGGGCCTGCCCTATCATCCCCGTGGCTGTGGACGGCATACCAGTGATGGCTCTCTTGGACACTGGATCACAGGTAACTACTATACCGTACAAGTTGTACCAGCGGTATTGGGCCGTAGACGAGCTGGCGCCCCCAGACAATAGCATAACGTTGATAGCCGCTAATGGACTTCCATTGACCCAGGTGGGGTATAAACAAGTGGCTATGACAGTGGGGCAAGCTGAACTACAACACCAGGGTATGATTGTGATCATGAATGAACCTAGTGATCATAACCCGAAGATAGTGCTGGGAACCAATGTGATGGAACACTGCATGGCTGATGTGTTGACCCTATTGCAACAGCTGGCCGCCACAGCGGCGGGGAGCCGGCAGAGGGCTGTGCAGCGTGAAATCTGTGCCCTGATGTACCGCCAGCATGTAAGCTCAACAGGAGGGGAGATTGGTGGAGTGAGAGTGATGGATGTTGCTCCATTGACTGTGCCCCCTAGGAGTGAGATGATGATCTGGTGTAGGGCAGCAGTAGGGCCTCAGGGGCGTGACTACCCCGCAATGATGGAGCCCATGCCTTCCGAGCACTGGCCCACTGTAATGGCCGCCCGAGGGGTGGTGGATGTGAAGAAAGGGAGAGTGCCTGTGAGAGTGTTGAACTGTGGGGAGGAAGAAGTCAGGCTTCCCCGGTATGCCACCATTGCCAAGCTGCTTACCCTGGACCCTCACACTATCCATGAAGCCAGTCCATCCACACTCCAACCTGCCACCAACACTCCCCCACCCCAGGGGGACATAAGCGAGTGGCACCAACAGCTACATGTAGGCACTAATGATACCCCTACACATCACAGGGCAGGGGTACACAGGGTGGTGCAGGAGTACGAACAGGTTTTCAGTAAGCACCCTCTAGACTTCGGGCAGATCAAGGGGGTCCAACACCACATTCCCACAGGTGAACATCCCCCTGTCAAAGAGAGGTACAGACCTATTCCCCCTGCACATTACCAGTGTGCCAAGGACATGTTGAGGAATATGAAGGAGGCGGGGGTTATTCGGGACAGTTGTAGTCCCTGGGCCGCTCCGTTGGTACTGGTCAAGAAGAAGGATGGTACCATGCGGATGTGTGTGGACTACCGGAAGATCAACCAGATAACCCATAAAGATGCCTATCCATTACCGCGTATTGAAGAGTCTTTGGCCGCACTGAGGACTGCAAACTACTTCTCGACCCTTGACCTCACCAGCGGGTACTGGCAAGTGGCCGTGGCTCCAGAGGACCGGGAGAAGACCGCCTTCACCACCCCGATGGGACTCTGCGAATTCAATAGCATGCCGTTTGGGCTGTGCAATGCCCCTGGGACCTTTCAACGGTTGATGGAATGCTGTCTGGGACATTTAAACTTCGAGACCGTCCTGCTGTATTTGGATGATGTGATTGTTTATTCCCAGACGTATGAGGCCCATCTGGAGCACCTGGCCGAGGTGTTCGCGTCCCTTGCAAAGTACGGGATGAAGTTGAAGCCCTCAAAATGCCACCTGCTGAAACCCAGGGTGCAGTACCTAGGGCATGTGGTGAGTGCGGATGGTGTCGCCCCCGACCCTGAGAAGATCACTGCCATCCAAAGCTGGCCGAGACCAACTACAGTGAGGGAGGTAAGGCAGTTTCTGGGTCTGGTGGGGTACTATCGGCGCTTTATAAAGGGGTACACGAAGATGGCTGCCCCCATGCAAGATCTCCTCGTAGGACAGACCAAAGGTGGTAGACCCATCAGAGCCCCACTGTTGTGGGAGGAAAAGCATGAGGAGTCCTTTTGCCAGTTGAAGGCGGCCCTGACCGGAGAAGAGGTCCTGGCGTACCCTGACTATGGGCGCCCATTCATCCTCCACACGGACGCCAGTAACGTGGGGCTAGGAGCGGTCCTATCCCAGGTCCAGGAGGGAAAGGAGAAGGTGATTGCCTACGCCAGCCGAAAACTCCAGCCGACTGAAAGGAACCCTGAGAACTATAGCTCCTTCAAGCTCGAGCTACTGGCATTGGTGTGGGCTATCACGGAGCGGTTCCGTCACTATTTGGCGGCAGCAAAATTCACCGCATTCACGGACAACAATCCGCTGACTCACCTGAACACGGCCAAGTTGGGCGCGCTGGAGCAGCGGTGGGTAGCCCGGTTAGCCAACTATGATTTCACCATAAAGTACCGAGCTGGTCGTGTCAACATCAATGCAGATGCACTCTCCCGGATGCCCCATTTGTCAGAAGAGGGGTGCGAGGATGACGACCTCGAAGAGATTGAGTTGCCCGCGTTTCACCAGCCGCCTACTGAGAGGGTACAAGTATGTCAGCAAAAGGTGGATCTGGACCCGCGGCCCAGTCAAGAGTGGCAAGACGCCCAGGACCAAGCGCCGGCTGTCCGCCTTGTCAAGACCCTGGTGGAACAAGGTGCTATGGGGATAGACCCTGCCGCTCCAGCCGAAGCCCAACGCCTGTGGAAAGAACGGAAACGGCTCTACCTACACCAAGGGAGGCTATACCGTGAGCTGATCAACCAGAAGACCCATGAGAAAATATGCCAGTTAATCGTTCCTCAAGCTGATGTCGCTACTGTCCTACAGGCATACCATGATGGTGCTGGCCACTTCGGGTGGAAGAAGCTGGAGATGCTGTTGAGGGAGCGGTTCTATTGGAGTGGGATGCGTGAATCGGTGGAAGCCTGGTGCCGAGAGTGCGGTCCTTGTACGCTGAGAAGAAAGGACGAGAATAGCCAGAGGGCACCGTTACACCCTATAGTCACCCATCAGCCACTGGAGCTGGTTGCCCTAGACCATGTCAAACTCACCCCTAGCCGAAGTGGGTACACCTACGCCTTGACCATGGTAGATCACTACTCAAGATTTATTGTGGTAGTCCTCGTTAAGGACCTGACTGGTCGAACCGCTGCTCGAGCATTCCAGGCCTATTTTTGCCGACCCCATGGGTACCCCGAGAAGGTGCTGACTCACCAAGGCCCGGCTTTTGAAGCAGAAGTGTTTCACGAATTCTGCCAGTTGTACGGCTGCAAGAAGATCCGGACCACTCCGTACCACGCCCAAACCAACGGCATGTGCGAGAAAATGAACCACTTGGTCCTGGGGCTCCTCAAGACACTACCGCTGGAAGAACGGAACATGTGGCCAGAAAAGTTACCCGACTTGGTCGACATGTACAATAATATCCCGTCCAGCTCGACGAAGTGCACCCCAGCGTATCTGATGAGGGCTCGTCCTGGCCGCCTGCCGGTGGATCTGGAGATGGGGTTGGAGGCCCCGGAAGCACTCCCTTCAACGGCAGAGTGGGAAAGTCGGAGGAGGGCCCAGTACCGACATATCCAGGAGTATGTGGAGAAAAACCTCAGTCGGAGTCGAGAACAGCAAGAGCACCGGTTCAATCAGAAGGCGCCCGCAGGTCCTTTCCAGCCAGGAGATGTGGTGCTGAAACGGAAGAGAAAAGCCCACAAACTGGATGACCAGTGGGAGCAAGTCCCTTACGTCGTACAACCCACAGAGTGGGACGATGGGAAGACCTACCAGATCAGTCGTGACCAAGGGGGCACCCTGGCCACCGTTTCTTGGGACCATCTAAAAAAAATGCCCCCCAGCGTTGAAAGCAGAGGCTGAAGTACCGGTTCTTCCACCAGTGGAAAAGGCGGCAGAGGTAATCCACACTGTGATGGGTGACTTCCCAGCAAACTGGCCTACACAGAACGGCGCGGTGATACTTCCAGTGATACTGTTCCCACAACCCGTGGATGAAGAAGTAGTGGAAGCGGTTAACCGTGAGCCAGAACCAGTGCCAGTGCCCAGGGATGAACCTGTACCCAGTCCCCCTACACCTCCGCTTGCTCCACACCATAGCAGGGAGGAGGAACCGATTGTTCCCTCTACCCCACTGTCTAGCAACACTGACACTGGGCCCCGAAGGTCCACCCGGTCCAACCTAGGTAGACCCCCACTTAGGTACAGGGAGACCGTTCTAGGAGTAGAAGGGGTCCGCAAAGTGCAGGAGTGGTTGTAGTTGTTGTTTGTTTAAAAGTTTTGGAAAGAATGATAAGGAAAATGAAAATTACCGAAGTTTTACCTGATTTGCTTGTGATTGAACCGGCAGGAGCCGGCACCGTTGTCCCCGAGGGGACCGTTTAAAAATGCATGGGAACTATCCATGGACAAGCCCGTGAACTTGCAGGGCAACCACAGACGTTAGTGGCTTGTAAATATGTTGGTTACCGTTACCGTTTTCCGCAATGCCGCCTCCGGAGAGGCAGGTTGGAGGGAGGGCCCTGAGCAGAGCAGGCCAGGGCCCAGCCACCAAAGGAACCGGTGGCTACCCTCTGGAGGGAAGGACAGATCCCGCTCGGGTACCGTGTGCTGGACTGTGGGTCAAGGGGTGCTGCCTGGGTTTTAGGGGCAGCATCAGGGCCAGGTTACTTGGGTGGGAGAGAGCGGAAACCGTAACCGTAAACCGTTGCAACGTTAAAAGTAAATGTGCCTCCCGTTTTGGGAAGAGTTATTAAAAATGTTATTCATGTTTGCTTAACCTTGTTACCCCATTTTCAGAAAAATAAAACCGGTGTAGGACAGCAGCCCGCGGACGGTCTGCATTTTGCTAAGGGGGAATGTGTCGCCCTGGGCAAGCCAGGGGTCACAGGTCACAACACCACCACACCCCACACTCCAGGTAGGCACATCACAGCTAACCAGAAATCCTTGTTGCCTTCCTCCAGAGGCTGATGATTCACACCAAGGGGGTGGGCCAGGCGGTTGGCTCCGCCCACCAAGGAGATCACAGTTCTGGAGGCGGGAGAAACCAGGCAGTCAGCTCAGGGACGAGCTTGAGTAAACAAGATAGCCCCGGGCAGGGGAAGAGTGAAGTCTAGCTGAGGGCTAGAAAGGAGTAAACAACCAAGTGAAAGTAGAAAAGTGGAAAAGGAGGAAAGCAAGTGAGGTGACAAGAAGGAAGGAAAGCCTGAAGGGTCCAGCTTTGTGTAGGGCCAGATCAGCAAGGTCAGCGACGGCGGTGACTGTCTGGAGGGGGACCGTTTGGAAGTTCCTGGAAGGACCCCGTTGGCTGTGTGCCCGGTGGTCTGGAGCAGTGTTCCGAAGGACAGTCAGCACCAGGGCAGGGGCCTCTCGGACCCCGGCAAGGCTAGGAGTCGCCAAATTTGCCGAATCCGTCAGTGAAGGGGACGTAGATCCCCCAGCAACCAAGTCCCGATTGAAGGCAACAGCCCAACCTGAAGCAGAGAGACACCGCCACCGCCAAGGCACCAGTTTCTCAGGGCCAGCGCCTGCGGGCAAAGTGTAGAGCTCCTCCGGCCCAGATTGCAGTCGGGGAGCGGGTAACCGGAGGGAATCCACCGCTACCATCAGTCAAACATAGGTGCAAGGAAGAGGGACATCACCGTCACCTACCGGGAGTGCAGGTGCAGCCGTCTGTGGGACCGTCCTACCAGCCGTTTGGTTTACCGTACAAACTGTGTCCGTGTCTCAGGCTGAGTGAGTACCACAGTGCCGCAAGGCACAGCGCTGCCCCCGCGTCCCTGCGCCCACCAGGCCCCGCACCTCACAAACCATCACCGGGCCCCTGGATCACCAACCCCTACCCACGGAGGGGCAACACAACACCTGGCTGCTCCCCATCACCATCCCCGGGATCCCCATCCAGAGCAGCGGTGGTGCAATCACCACAACCGTGGGTGGCGTCACGAACTATAACAATCCCAACCACAAATCCTCCCCTTTCACTCACGGGCGAGGAGTGTCGCTCGAGAAACCCCGGGATCCGGCCCACAGCTCGAGCCACCACTGAGCAGCTGCCGGACCCGAGCAAAGGGGGTGAGCGCGGTGTGCTGACACCCTCCTCCCCGCCCGCGACAGATACACAGAAGGCTGGCCCATCCAATCCTCAACCTGGTCCTCCTTCTCCCCCCTTCATCAGTCACAGGAGATATATGACCCCAATCTTGGCCACTCTGAGGATCTGTTTTGTACATACCCATTGAATGGCTCTAGTCTCTCGCTGTGCAGCATGGAAGAGGGATGTGAACAGGTGGCATGCATTGATTCGCAAGTATTTGAGGATCTACGGCCAGAAGAAAACCATAATGAGGAACCTGATTTACTTTCTCCTAAGGTGCAGGCTGATGATGATGAGACACAGTTTCCATCATGTTAGCCTACAATCTCAAGTGGGAAGGAGGATGAGATGGAAGACGAGGTGGTCAATGATGAGTCCACTGATCCAACCTGGATCATTGACATGCATAGCCAGCACAGCAGCACAGAGGAAGATGGATATGTAGCACCAACACAGGCACCAAGGGGTGGAGGTTTACCCAGAGTAAGAACTGGGTCAACTGTTCCCAAGAGCACCCCCAATGTGGCCCAAGTCAGGGCAAGGGGGCATTCAGCAACTGTCTGGAATTTTTTTTCTCAAAGTCCTTCAGAGAAAAACATTGTAATCTGTAGCATCTGCCATACCAAGTTGAGCAAAGGCCAGGGCAAAGGCAACCTGAGCACCACCAGTATGCGGAACCACATGGCAGCCAAGCACCCCAGTAGGTGGGCTGAACACCAGAATACCAAAATTGTGTCTGTGGTCAATCCAATGCCATGTTGCCTGTGCTATGTCCTTCACAATCTGCTGTCCAGGAACCAGACGTTCATACATCCTGCCCACAAGGTGTAATTGCACAGACACAGCAAACATCAGCCACATCCACTTCCTTGTCCCAGGGAAGCGTCCAGTTGTCTGTGCCTGAGATCTTGGGAAGGAAGCGTAAATACCCAACCACGCATCCATAGGCACAAAACCTAAACTGGCACATTGCCAAATTGCTAGCCGTGGAGATGTTGTTTAGGCTCGTGGGAACACAGTGTTTCTATGATCTCTTGGCTGCGTCTGTCCCATGATACAGTGTTCTTAGCCACAACTATTTTGCCTGTTGTGCTGTCCCCATGTTACACAAGCAAGTTTTAAAAAGTCTCAACCGTGCTCTGACTAACACCGTAACAGGGAAGGTCCACCTAACAACAGACACGTGGACAAGTTGTTTTGGACAGGGGCGATACATATCTGTCACGGCACAATGGGTGAACCTGGTGGAGACTGGGACAAACTCGCAAACTGTAACATCACACATCCTACCCACGCCAAGAATAGCGGGCCCAACTTCTACCAGCGTTTCCACCTCATCATATGCCACTTCCTATCTCCCGTCCTCCTCCACCACCTGCTCCTCATCCTCTGCGAAGTTACCCTACCCATCACTGCCAAGCTGGGAGCTGTGCAGCAGCGCATCAGCAGAGTGGCAACATGCTTTGCTGAAGCTGATCTGTTTAGGTCACAAACCACACACTGCAGAAAGAGCTAAAAAAGAGCAGACCAATCAGTGGCTCTCCCCGCTGCACCTCCAACCCGGCCTGGTTGTTTGCAACAATGGGCACAACCTGGTGGTAGCTTTAAAGGCTTTAAAGCTGGTACACCTGCCATGCATGGCTCACGTGCTAAACCTAGTTATTCAGAAACTTATGAAAACATACCCTGACTTGCCGTGCCTCCTTGAGAAGGTGCGCCGTATAAGTGCCCATTTCTACCATTCCTCTACCGCTTTTGCTGGTCTTACAACCTTGCAAAAGCACTTTAATTTGCCAAGTCACCGACTCATGTGCGACCTGCCCACGAGGTGGAAATTAAAATTCTATATGTTGGTGAGGATTAGTGAGGAGCAGAGGGCAGTAGTTGAATACCAGGTCCAACATGCACGTCAGACTTAGAGTCAGCCATCACACATAACAACTGTTGAGTGGGTATGGATCGCTGACATTTGTGAGGTTCTTGAGAACTTTGAGTACTGCACCAAGCTTGTGAGTGGTGATCAGGCTATTATCAGCTTAATGATCCCGCTGCTGTGTCTGTTGAAATAATCACTGCATAATCTCAAAGAGGAAGCTTTGAGTGCCCAGCATGTGGCTATGGAGCCAGATTTCCCCATGAATGATACTACCCGACTCAGCCAATACTCTGAGGCAACATTGGGTGATGATGCGGAGGATGTGCTGACACAGTGGAATTCCACTCTGCACATGTTGCAGTGACTGTGCCAGCAGCAAGGTTTGCTGCAGTAGGCCCTCTACACCCTTGACAGTTGACAGTTTTGAAATGGCTACAAATATGGTTAGCGCTGACGATGCCATCATCAGCATCACTATTCTGCTGATCTACATATTGGAGCACACTTTTATTAATCTGTGGGAGGAGGTTTGGGGTACCAGAGGAATAGGAGGAAGCAGAAGAGGATGAGGAAGAGATAACATGTACAGGAAGGTCCGGACAGTCATCACACTTACGGGTATCACAGGAGAGCGTAGGCAATGGATGGATACGGACTCATGTTAACAGAGAAACTGGTACTGAAGGTGCAGGAGCTGAGCAGCAAATATTGGAGGATATGGTGATGGGGCAGAAAACTCCAGAAACAAAGAAGATATTGGTTCCATCTCTTTTGACTGTGGTTGGTATGAGGATACACAGAAGGAGGAGGCAAGCTTGAGCGTTAAACCGCCAACAACTCAACATGGACTTGGACAGGGCTGCCACTAGGATTTTCAGGGCTCCATACTGACAAAATGTTCCCGCCCCCTTGAGACTCCACCCCAGCTCCTCCTCCACCCCTCAAACCTTCCAAAGTCTTATTGCCACTATTGGAAAAACATGTGTGTGTTGGTATATATACAGCTCTGGCAAAAACTAAGAGACCACTGCAAAATTTTCAGTTTTTCTGATTTTTCTCTTTTAGGTATATTTTTGAGTGAAATGAAAATTGTAAAATGTGGTGATCCTTCATCCACAGATTGATTGATCTAGCTGTGTGGCATGGCGCATTGTCCTGCTGAAGAAACCAGTCCTCAGAGTTGGGAACATTGCCTGAACAGAAGGAAGCAACTGTTTTTCCAGGATAACCTTGTATGCTGCTTGATTCATATGTCCTTTGCAAAGTTTAATCTGCCGAATTCCAGCCTTGCTGAAGCATCCCCAGATCACCGATCCTCCAAATTTCACCAAATTTCAAAGTAGGTGCAAGACACTGTGGCTTGTACGCCTCTCCAGGTCTCCATCTAACCATTAGATGACCAGGTGTTGGGCAAAGCTGGAAATTAGACTCATAAGAGACGATTACCTTACTCCAGTCCCCTATGGTCCAATTGGGCAGATTAAACTTTGTGAAGGATGTATGAATCAAGCCGCATACAAGGTTATCATGGAAAACAGTTGCTTCCTTCTGCTCAGACAATGTTCCCCAGCTCTGAGGACTAGTTTTTCCAGCAGGACAATGCACCATGCCACACAGCTAGGTCAATCAATGTGTGGATGAAGGACTACCACATCAAAACCCTGTCATGGCCAGCTTAATCTCCAGAACTGAACCCCTTTGAAAACCTCTTGGATGTAATCAAGAGGAAACTTTATAGTCACAAGTAGAGATGACCGGTGTTCGAATCGAACCGTTCACCAATTTCAAATTCGAGTTGTTTTGGGCGATGTTCGAGTCGTTCAGCGAACTCGAACGATTTGCTTTACGTTCGACCGTTCGAGTTACCGTTCGATAACGGTTCGATCACCAAAAGCGTAGCTAGTTACTAGCTGGCTTTTCACTGTAATACTGTCAGTCACAATACTAATGATATTATCAAAATTCAGCGTATAATGTCCGGGGGGGACGGGATTTAGATCAGTGCTGCTGAGTGCTGAAAGAATGGCGATCGCCATTTTTTTTTCCTAACCGCGCGTACAGTGGGGTGAGCCAGGCTGTCAGCCAATCACAGACACACACACAGCAAAGTGGATTTTTGCCAGACAAGCAAGGGCATGTTTCATTGCTGTGCATGTCACATGTACTTGCCCTATAAGACCCGGCCATTTTCCCCATCGCCGCCATTATCTTGTGTGTGTCAGTCACCGCTCCCACTGCTGCTGCTGTGTGTGCTATACATTTATACAGTGCAATCTACACATCGGTTTAGGGTTTAGAGACTACATGTATTTTCAGCCCTTTTCAGGGCTAGATTAGAGCAGTTCATAGTCATCTTTGCTAGGCAGGTCTGTGCCAGCGCTGTGAAAAGGTTTTTCACAGCGCCTGTCTAAGTTAGCTCAGGCAATTCTTTGGGGCATAGTATCAGTGTGTGTGATAGTCAGTGACGTACCACTGCTGTCAAGAAAGCTACCCCACCTCTCCATTTCTACTTGCCAATTTTTAACTGCAGGTAGTCCAGGCAATTCTTTGGGGCATAGTATCAGTGTGTGTGATAGTCAGTGACGTACCACTGCTTTCCACAAACATAGCCCAGTTCTCCATTTCTGCTAGACAATTTTTAAATGCAGCTAGTCCAGGCAATCCCTTGGGCATAGTATGTGAGTAGTGTGATAGTCAGTGGCGTTGCACTGCTGTCAAGAAAGCTCCCCACCTCTCTATCTGTAGTAGCCAATTTTTAACTGCAACAAACAGTTGCCAATTTGTTCACATACAAAATGAGTGGCAAAAGGCCAGATGCTGGTGGAAAGGGGAACATCTGCTGATGAAAGACCATCTTCCAGCCAAAATAAGATGCCTACTTCTTTCCGTGGACAATCTGATATGATTCCTTTCTTACGGATACGACTATCGCTACCAAATGTAGATGAGGCACAAAAAGAGCAGGTGCTTCAATGGATCTCAAGTGCTCCATCAAGTGGCCTCTCCTCCACTTCAACTTAATCATCATCCCAAATACTCCAGTCCTCTGAGGTGTCACCCCAATCGCACTTGCTTCCTACCAGACCTCAAGTCTCCACCCGCCCTGCTGAGTATGAGGTAACAGATATAGTGGAGTCTGCAGAGCTGTTCAGTCACACTATAGCCTGGGAATCAAAGGTCTGCTCTAAAGCTGCAGTGAGTCCAGACAAGAAAATGATCTGCACTGATGCCCAGAAGCTTTGTGAGTCAGATCCAGGCCCAGATTAAGAAGGTTCTGAGCATAATATACGTAGAAGGTTATCTCCGGCACACTAATAATTTCCAATAGACCAAAAATGAACGCAGTAGTTGGATATCAAAATCTCTTTCTTTTATTTTGTTAGTGCAAAACGTGAAAAAAAGGTGCTGTACAATTGTCCGCCAGGTGTCGACGTTTCGGCTAACAAGCCTTCATCAGGTCGGACAGGCTTGACCTATACTGGAGTAATAGCTTGGTGAATGTGTAAGATGGCTGCCGGGATATGGAGACCTCCGTGTGGAGACAACCTCTATGGGGTCCCTTGGTGTTGCCGGTGTACAGGGTCAGGTCTTAAGAATATGTGTGGTTTCTAATGAGGAGATCCCGGTAGTAGTATGTGTCTCTTGCTGGAGCGTCCAGGTATTTAGAAGGTATGGCAACCAACCAGAGGTCAGGTAGCTCCGTTTAACTTTGGTACTATGGTCTGGTATATGGTCCGTTGGACTCAGAAGATGTTGGTCTCTTGGGATTATTGAGGGCAGATCCTGTGGTTTGGAGGCAGGGTCCACAGCTCATGCTAGGGATCAGGGGATTGCGCCTGATTGTTATTTGGCTAGTGACTTCAGTGGTATAGCCAGGAAAAAGGTCCGTAGGATTAATAATCATGAGAGAGTCATGTAGGGTGCAGCTCCTGTAGTATAGGGACAGGGTCCAGGACTCACGTTTACAATCAGGGTGATGAGTCTGATTGCTGCTTTAGCTAGTGACTTCAGTGGTATAGCCAGGAAAAAGGTCCGTAGGATTAATAATCATGAGAGAGTCATGTAAGGTGCAGCTCCTGTAGTATAGGGACAGCGTCCAGGACTCACGTTTACCATCAGGGTGATGAGTCTGATTGCTGCTTTAGCTAGTGCCCTCAGAGGTATGGCCTGGAGGAAAAGTCCATGGGCATGGAGGGAATTAAGGTAGCTGGCATGAGTCTGTAGTGCAGAGGTGAATCGCTCGTCCTGTGGGACTGAGCATAATATAGACCCTCATTCCCAAACTGTAACTCCTCTTGGTGGAGACAAGAGGAACATGCTGATGACAATGAGACTCAGATACCTGATTGGAATAACTTAACTATTCCGTCAGGGTAGGAAAAGGTTGGCTCTGAGGACGAGGGGAGTGAGAACACACAGGGTGATGATGTGGTTGGAGATCCCACTTACTGTCAACCCACAGTCAGGCAGTTGATGAGGTCAGCAGAGCAGGTGGAGGAGGATGCTACTGACAACGAGGTTAGGTTTCACCTTGCTGGACAGAGACGGAGTTCTGAAAGCATGTCAACGACTGCATCCTCAGCCACAACTCTGCCTCTGAGCAGACGTTGGGGTGGCTCTGCAGGTCGCATGGGCTCTAAGCCTTGCCTAGCCTGGTCCTTTTTTGACATCGCAAAGGATCACCCAACTCATGTCATCTGTAATATTTGTCACCAATCTCTAAGTAGAAGCCAAAAACTCACTAGTTTGATTACTTTGTCCATGAACCATCACATGGATATGAAGCATAAGTCGCAGTGGGAAGCTCACTGTGCTACAATGCGGACTAGCGGAGCGGGCAAACCACCGTCTGCCCCTTCAAGTGCATCCGTGTGCTCTAATTCCTCTGTGACTGTGGGGACAGCAGTCACACCTGCTTTTGGACGCAGACCTTCCACCTCTTTACCCGCAGCAGACAGTGTGATTGGCAGGTAATCAGTTGTTTTGGAAGTGGAAACAGCTGCTGGTGTTGAGCTCTCTCAGACATCGAGAGCACCACCTTTGGATGAAGGCAACATTATGTCTCTGCCTGCACCTTCCTCACAGACCAGCAGTTTGCCAGGGACACCCTATTCAACACCGTCTGAGCACAGCAGCCAGCCTTCGGCCCCTCAGATGTGGACAAGTAAAAGACCATTTCCTCCTAGCCATGACAAAGCTAAGAGGTTGACTTTCAGCATCTGCAAGCTTGTTGGCTACACAAATGCTGCCTTTCTGCCAAGTGGACACACAGGATTTTCGAGACCTTATGTCCGTCGCAGTGCCCCAGTACCAGATGCCCAGTCGCCACTACTTCTCCAAGAAAGGTGTGCCTGCAATACACCAGCATGTCGCACAAAACATTACCGCTTCCTTGAGAAACTCTGTGTGTGACAGTGTGCATTTCAAAACAGATACTTGGACCAGTAAGCATGGACAGGGGCATTACATGTTGCTGACTGGGCACTGGGTAACTATGGTGAGAGATGGAGAAGGGTCTGCTGTACAAGTCTTGCCATCCCCACGAGTTGTGCGTCAATCCTCTGTATGTAGAAGTTCTTCCACTGCTTCTGCCTCTCACACCTCGTCTGGGTCCTCCACCTCCTCCCAAAGCCTGTCAGGTGAGGCCACCTGCGTAGTAACTGCGCACAAGGAATCCCGCACACCTCCTTACTATGCTGGCAGCAGAGCTCAACGGCATCAGGCGGTCTTTACCTTGAAATGTCTGGGAAATGTGAGTCACACAGCTGACGAGTTGTGGTCAGCTCTGGAGACCGAGTTTCATCATTGGTTGTCTCCACTCAAACTGCAGCCAGGGAAGGCCATATGCGACAATGCTGCAAACCTGGTTGCGGCCCTTCGCCAGTGCAATGTGACACACGTGCCTTGTATGGCTCACGTGTTGAACATTTTTGTCCAGCAATTTTTAACCCACTATCCCGGCCTACATGGGCTTCTGCAGAGGGCACGGTCACTATGTGCTCACTTCCTCCATTCACACCCCACAGCTGAAGGACTTGCATCACTCCAGAAGTCTTTCGGCCTGACATGCGATGTGCTGACATGCTGGAATTCGACTCTCCATATGTTGCAGCGACTGTGACAGCACCACCGAGCACTGGTGCAGTACATTATGATGTATAGCCTGGGCCAACGAGATCCAGAGGTGGGGAAGATCACGCTGCTGTAGTGGTCTCAGATCAAGGACGTATGCACCCTTCTGCACAGTTTCGACATGGCGATGAAGATGTTTAGCGCTGACGATTAGTGATGAGCGAGTACTAAAAAGCTCGGGTGCTCGAGGCTCGGGTGCTCGAGGCTCGGGCCGAGCATCCCAAGTTATTCGTGTACTCGGCCCGAGCACCGAGCCCAATGTTATCCTATGGAAGACCCGAGTATTTTTATGAAATGACCCCCGGCAGCATGTAGAAACCCTAAAAATGTCACAAAAGTCTCAGAAGAATGCTCAAATGACATGGCAACAGCATGGGGAAGACCCCTTGAAGCATTTATCACTCAAAAGTCACAGCTGTGAACAATTTTGTCCGCGTTTTACGCCATTTTTACGGACTCACCAGAAAACCTTCCAAAATGACACCAAAATGAATTTTCATGGCGGAAATGTTAAGGGCACATAGCCAATAGTGAGATAGAGCTGGTGTATGTTACTTTTGGAGATTACATGAAAGATTTTACGTGAAAACATTGTGTGGCACTCCGATGTCCCTGAGAAGAGACGTACATGAAGGCCTCTTGAGTCTAATGTGCCCATTTTGAGGAAGTGGGTCTATTGTAGTATAGCCCTTTGGCAGGGCAGCCAAAAATTGGGAGGCTCCACATTGTCCCTGGATAGAGACGTGCATGAGGGCCTGTAACCCTGAAGTGCCCATTGTAAGGAAGTGGGTCTATTGTAGTATAGCCCTTTGGCAGGGCAGCCAAAAATTGGGAGGCTCCACGTTGTCCCTGGATAGAGACGTGCATGAGGGCCTGTAAACCTGAAGTGCCCATTGTAAGGAAGTGGGTCTATTGTAGTATAGCCCTTTGGCAGGGCAGCCAAAAATTGGGAGGCTCCACGTTGTCCCTGGATAGAGACGTGCATGAGGGCCTGTAAACCTGAAGTGTCCATTGTCAGGAAGTGGGTGTATTGTAGTATAGCCCTTTGGCAGGGCAGCCAAAAATTGGGAGGCTCCACGTTGTCCCTGGATAGAGACGTGCATGAGGGCCTGTAAACCTGAAGTGCCTATTGTAAGGAAGTGGGTCTATTGTAGTATAGCCCTTTGGCAGGGCAGCCAAAAATTGGGAGGCTCCATGTTGTCCCTGGATAGAGACGTGCATGAGGGCCTGTAAACCTGAAGTGCCCATTGTAAGGAAGTGGGACTATTGTAGTATAGCCCTTTGGCAGGGCAGCCAAAAATTGAGAGGCTCCACGTTGTCCCTGGATAGAGACGTGCATGAGGGCCTGTAAACCTGAATTGTCCATTGTCAGGAATTGGGTGTATTGTAGTATAGCCCTTTGGCAGGGCAGCCAAAAGTTGGGAGGCTCCACATTGTCCCTGGATAGAGACGTGCATGAGGGCCTGTAAACCTGAAGTGCCCATTGTAAGGAAGTGGGTCTATTGTAGTATAGCCCTTTGGCAGGGCAGCCAAAAATTGGGAGGCTCCACGTTGTCCCTGGATAGAGACGTGCATGAGGGCCTGTAAACCTGAAGTGCCCATTGTAAGGAAGTGGGTCTATTGTAGTATAGCCCTTTTGCAGGGCAGCCAAAAATTGGGAGGCTCCACGTTGTCCCTGGATAGAGACGTGCATGAGGGCCTGTAAACCTGAAGTGCCCATTGTAAGGAAGTGGGTCTATTGTAGTATAGCCCTTTGGCAGGGCAGCCAAAAATTGGGAGGCTCCACGTTGTCCCTGGATAGAGACGTGCATGAGGGCCTGTAAACCTGAAGTGTCCATTGTCAGGAAGTGGGTGTATTGTAGTATAGCCCTTTGGCAGGGCAGCCAAAAATTGGGAGGCTCCACGTTGTCCCTGGATAGAGACGTGCATGAGGGCCTGTAAACCTGAAGTGCCTATTGTAAGGAAGTGGGTCTATTGTAGTATAGCCCTTTGGCAGGGCAGCCAAAAATTGGGAGGCTCCATGTTGTCCCTGGATAGAGACGTGCATGAGGGCCTGTAAACCTGAAGTGCCCATTGTAAGGAAGTGGGACTATTGTAGTATAGCCCTTTGGCAGGGCAGCCAAAAATTGAGAGGCTCCACGTTGTCCCTGGATAGAGACGTGCATGAGGGCCTGTAAACCTGAATTGTCCATTGTCAGGAATTGGGTGTATTGTAGTATAGCCCTTTGGCAGGGCAGCCAAAAGTTGGGAGGCTCCACATTGTCCCTGGATAGAGACGTGCATGAGGGCCTGTAAACCTGAAGTGCCCATTGTAAGGAAGTGGGTCTATTGTAGTATAGCCCTTTGGCAGGGCAGCCAAAAATTGGGAGGCTCCACGTTGTCCCTGGATAGAGACGTGCATGAGGGCCTGTAAACCTGAAGTGTCCATTGTCAGGAAGTGGGTGTATTGTAGTATAGCCCTTTGGCAGGGCAGCCAAAAATTGGGAGGCACCACGTTGTCCCTGGATAGAGACGTGCATGAGGGCCTGTAAACCTGAAGTGCCCATAGTAAGGAAGTGGGTCTATTGTAGTATAGCCCTTTGGCAGGGCAGCCAAAAATTTTGAGGCTCCACGTTGTCCCTGGATAGAGACGTGCATGAGGGCCTGTAAACCTGAAGTGCCCATTGTAAGGAAGTGGGACTATTGTAGTATAGCCCTTTGGCAGGGCAGCCAAAAATTGAGAGGCTCCACGTTGTCCCTGGATAGAGACGTGCATGAGGGCCTGTAAACCTGAATTGTCCATTGTCAGGAATTGGGTGTATTGTAGTATAGCCCTTTGGCAGGGCAGCCAAAAGTTGGGAGGCTCCACATTGTCCCTGGATAGAGACGTGCATGAGGGCCTGTAAACCTGAAGTGCCCATTGTAAGGAAGTGGGACTATTGTAGTATAGCCCTTTGGCAGGGCAGCCAAAAATTGGGAGGCTCCACGTTGTCCCTGGATAGAGACGTGCATGAGGGCCTGTAAACCAGAAGTGCCCATTGTAAGGAAGTGGGTCTATTGTAGTATAGCCCTTTGGCAGGGCAGCCAAAAATTGGGAGGCTCCACGTTGTCCCTGGATAGAGACGTGCATGAGGGCCTGTAAACCTGAAGTGTCCATTGTCAGGAAGTGGGTGTATTGTAGTATAGCCCTTTGGCAGGGCAGCCAAAAATTGGGAGGCACCACGTTGTCCCTGGATAGAGACGTGCATGAGGGCCTGTAAACCTGAAGTGCCCATAGTAAGGAAGTGGGTCTATTGTAGTATAGCCCTTTGGCAGGGCAGCCAAAAATTGTGAGGCTCCACGTTGTCCCTGGATAGAGACGTGCATGAGGGCCTGTAAACCTGAAGTGTCCATTGTCAGGAAGTGGGTGTATTGTAGTATAGCCCTTAGGCAAGGCAGCCAAAAATTGAGAGGCTCCACATTGTCCCTGGATAGAGACGTGCATGAGGGCCTGTAAACCTGAAGTGTCCATTGTCAGGAAGTGGGTGTATTGTAGTATAGCCCTTTGGCAGGGCAGCCAAAAATTGGGAGGCACCACGTTGTCCCTGGATAGAGACGTGCATGAGGGCCTGTAAACCTGAAGTGCCCATAGTAAGGAAGTGGGTCTATTGTAGTATAGCCCTTTGGCAGGGCAGCCAAAAATTTTGAGGCTCCACGTTGTCCCTGGATAGAGACGTGCATGAGGGCCTGTAAACCTGAAGTGCCCATTGTAAGGAAGTGGGACTATTGTAGTATAGCCCTTTGGCAGGGCAGCCAAAAATTGAGAGGCTCCACGTTGTCCCTGGATAGAGACGTGCATGAGGGCCTGTAAACCTGAATTGTCCATTGTCAGGAATTGGGTGTATTGTAGTATAGCCCTTTGGCAGGGCAGCCAAAAGTTGGGAGGCTCCACATTGTCCCTGGATAGAGACGTGCATGAGGGCCTGTAAACCTGAAGTGCCCATTGTAAGGAAGTGGGACTATTGTAGTATAGCCCTTTGGCAGGGCAGCCAAAAATTGGGAGGCTCCACGTTGTCCCTGGATAGAGACGTGCATGAGGGCCTGTAAACCAGAAGTGCCCATTGTAAGGAAGTGGGTCTATTGTAGTATAGCCCTTTGGCAGGGCAGCCAAAAATTGGGAGGCTCCACGTTGTCCCTGGATAGAGACGTGCATGAGGGCCTGTAAACCTGAAGTGTCCATTGTCAGGAAGTGGGTGTATTGTAGTATAGCCCTTTGGCAGGGCAGCCAAAAATTGGGAGGCACCACGTTGTCCCTGGATAGAGACGTGCATGAGGGCCTGTAAACCTGAAGTGCCCATAGTAAGGAAGTGGGTCTATTGTAGTATAGCCCTTTGGCAGGGCAGCCAAAAATTGTGAGGCTCCACGTTGTCCCTGGATAGAGACGTGCATGAGGGCCTGTAAACCTGAAGTGTCCATTGTCAGGAAGTGGGTGTATTGTAGTATAGCCCTTAGGCAAGGCAGCCAAAAATTGAGAGGCTCCACATTGTCCCTGGATAGAGACGTGCATGAGGGCCTCAAAACATTGTTCCCATTGCAAAGGAGCGGGTCTCCTGTCGTTGTAATGTCCATTCTGAAAGAATGGGCGAAAAAATTTACCACTGGGGGTATACCTGAAACAAAGGCCAAACTATTGTAACGGTCATCATGGTGGCGCATGAGGAGAAGGAGGAGCAGTCCAGCGATTATCCAAAGTCCAGAAGTGTGTACCCATGGGTGAGTGGAGGTACATGGCAAATTCCCGTTTCAAACTTTAAATTCCGCTCTCATTTGCTGGTGGTGTGGTGACGTCTGGCCCAATCCAACCCTTGTTCATCTTGATCAGAGTCAGCCTGTCAGCATTTTCAGTTGACAGGCAGGTGCGTTTATCTGTAATGATTCCACCTGCGGCACTATAAAAACACGCTCTGACAAAACGCTAGCGGCAGGGCAGGCCAGGACTTCCAAGGCGTAGAGAGCCAATTCATGCCACGTGTCCACCTTGGATACCCAATAATTGTAAGGCACAGAGGAATGTCGGAGTACAGTTGTTCGATCTGCAAGGTACTCCTTGAGCATCTGGGCAAACTTAGGATTTCTTGTGGCACTACCCCGGACCTCAGGGGCTGTGGTACATGAGGGGCTTAGAAAACTGTCCCACATCTTAAAGACTGTTCCCCTACCTCTGGCGGATTGGACTTGTGCCTCTCTCGGCTGTACGCCTTGGGTGTCCACTGATTCCTGACCTATGCCGCTAGCATTTTGTGAGGGGAATGCTTTGCCTACTTCCGTGACTATGGCCTTCCGGAACTGCTGCATTTTGGTTGACCTCTCCGCCTCGGGAATAAGAGACATAAAGTTCTCCTTGTAGCGTGGGTCTAACAGTGTTACCAACCAGTAATGATTGTCGGCCAAGATGTTCTTAACGCGAGGGTCACGAGACAGGCAGCTTACCATAAAGTCAGCCATGTGCGCCAGACTCTTAACAGCCAGTACTTCAGTATCCTGACCAACACGATGACTGAACATGCTGTCCTCCTCCTCCTCCTCCTTCTCATCTACCCTGTCCTCTGGCCAGCCACGCTGAACCGAGGATATGACTGGTGTGCATGTCATATCCTCAATTTGGCCGGAGAGTTGCTCCATGTCTTCATCCTCCTCCTCGTCATAGTCCTCCACTGCACGTTGTGATGAGACGAGGCTGGGCTGTGTGTTATCACCCACACCCACTACTGTTTCTTGCTGCAACTCATCGCGCTCCGCCTGCAATGCATCATGTTTGTTTTTGAGCAGAGACCGTTTTAGAAGGCAGAGAAGCGGTATGGTGACGCTAATAATGGCGTCATCACCACTCACCATCTTGGTGGAGTCCTCAAAGTTTTGGAGGATGGTGCATAGGTCGGACATCCATCTCCTCTCCTCAGGTGTTATGTGTGGAGTTTGACCCATTTCCTGACGGCTTAGGTCATGCAGTTACTCAACAACTGCCCTCTTCTGCTCACATATCCTGACCAACATGTGCAGAGTTGAATTCCAACGCGTGGGGACATCACACACCAGTCTGTGAGCCGGAAGATGCAAACGGCGCTGAAAGCCGGCAAGGCCGGCTGAAACAGTAGGTGACTTTCGAAAATGGGCAGACAGGCGGCGAACTTTTACCAGCAGATCAGACAGCTCTGGGTATGACTTTAGAAACCGCTGAACCACGAGGTTGAGCACATGGGCCACGCATGGAACATGTGTCAGCTGGTCTCGCCTCAAAGCCGCCACCAGGTTCCGGCCATTGTCACACACGACCTTTCCTGGCTTTAGGTTCAGAGGTGTGAGCCAGTGATCTGCCTGCTGTTTCAGAGCTGTCCACACCTCTTCTGCATTGTGGGGTTTGTCACCTATGCAGATTAGCTTCAGCACAGCCTGTTGCCGCTTCGCCGAGGCAGTGCTGCAGTGCTTACAGCTTGGGACTGGTGTGGAGGGTAAAGTGGATGAGGATGCGCAGGAGGAGGAGGAGGCTGAAGAGCATGATATTCCGGAGCTGTAGAGTGTGGGTGAAACCCTGACTGAGGTAGGGCCTGCAAACCTTGGTGTGGGAAGGACGTGTTCCGTCCCTCGCTCAGACTGGGTCCCAGCTTCCACAATTTTAACCCAGTGTGCCGTCAACGAGATGTAGCGGCCTTGCCCACAAGCACTTGTCCACGTGTCTGTGGTTAGGTGGACTTTGGGTGAAACAGCGTTGTTTAGGGCACGTGTGATGTTTTGTGACACGTGGTTTTGCAACGCGGGGACGGCACACCGGGAGAAATAGTGGCGGCTGGGGACCGAGTAACGTGGGACAGCTGCCGCCATCAGGTCGCGGAATGCTTCTGTCTCCACCAGCCTAAAAGGCAACATTTCCAGCGCAAGCAGTCGCGAAATGTTAGCATTTAGAACTGTGGCATGTGGGGCGTTGGCAGTGTATTTGCGCCTGCGTTCAAAGGTTTGCTGAATGGATAACTGAACGCTCGCTGCGCTGGGACAAGGACGTGCTTGATGATGGTGTTATTTCTGCGTAGGCAACTGCAGGTGCAGGACCGGAGGAGGCTTGTTCGCAGGCAGCATGGACAGGGGATTGGCTCGCATGCACAACAAGCGAAGACGTAGCAGTGACATCAGCAAGCACTGCTCCTCGACTCTGTTGTACTTCCTACAAAGTCGGGTGCTTGGCTGACATGTGCCTGATCATGCTGGTGGTGGTCAGGCTGCTAGTTTTGGTACCCCTGCTGATGCTGGCACGGCAGGTGTTGCAAATGGCCTTTTTAGAATCATCTGGAGCCAACTTAAAAAACTGCCAGACTCGGGAAGACCTAACATTTGTACAGGCACCTTGTGTCGTGTTGTTGTTCTGGGGAACGGTTGCCTGACTTCTGCCTGGAGCCACCACCCTGCTTCTTACTGCCTGTTGGGATGCTACGCCTCCCTCCCCCTGTGCACTGCTGTCCTCGCTCTGCATATCCTCCTGCCAGGTTGGGTCAGTTACTGGATCATCCACCACGTCGTCTTCCTCTTCCGCACCCTGCTCCTCCTTCTGACTTCCTGACAATTGTGTCTCATCATCGTCCACCCCTTGTTGAGACACGTTGCCAACTTCGTGAGAACGTGGCTGCTCAAATATTTGGGCATCTGTACATACGATCTCCTCATGACCCACTTCAACATGAGCTGGCGAGAGGCCAGAATGTGCGAATGGAAACGTGAACAGCTCTTCCGAGTGTCCAAGTGTGGGATCAGTAATGTTCGAGGACGTGTACTCAGCCTTGTGGTAGGAAGGAGGATCAGGTTCTGAAATGTGCGGTGCAGTATCACGGCTACTGACACTTGACCGTGTGGAAGACAGAGTGTTTGTGGTGGTGCCAATCTGACTGGAAGCATTATCCGCTATCCAACTAACAACCTGTTGACACTGGTCTTGGTTCAAGAGCGGTGTACTGCTGCGGTCCCCAAGAATTTGGGACAGGACGTGCGAGCGACTAGATGTGGCCCTTTGTTGTGGCGAAATTAGAGCTTGCCCACGACCTCGGCCTCTGCCTGCACCACCATCACGTCCACTTCCTTGTTCCTTGCCAACGCCCTTGCGCATTTTGCAATGCTGTGCTGACGTGTATTCACTAGACTTGTGCGTTATATCCAAGTTTGTGCAAATCGTGCACCTGTACGCTGCCACCGACAGGCACACACGTGCGGTTTTTAAATGCAAGCACGGACGCACTAAGAACCTAACAGGTTTTTAGAAGCGACAATTACTGAGAAGTCTGACACTATCTGGACTGTTTTAGACTGTGTACACCAGCCCCAGATATGATGATGAAGGCTGGTATACGGTCACCACTAGGAATGGCTATATACCCTGCCTGCCTGCCTGCCTGCCTGTATACTGCTACAATAGTCCTGACAAGGACTCTTCTGGTCACTAGCCTGTATTCCGACCTGGCTATACCCTGCCTGTATGCAGCAACAATAGTCCTGAGAAGGACTCTGCTACTGTACTCTGACCTGGCTATACCCTGCCTGCCTGTATACAACTATAATAGTCCTGAGAAGGACTTCTGGTCACACTGTTTGCAGCCCTGCTACGGAAATAGCTATAAAGGGCTGCAAACCTTTCCCTGAAGCAGCAACACTCTCCCTGCACTCACTGTCTGGATGGCTGTGTACAGAGCACAGCGCGCCCGCCGGTATAAAGGCTCGGTCACGCTGTGCAGGCCGGCCAATCACTGCAATTCCACAACTAACAGGGCTGTGGCATTGCAGTGGTCTGCCAGCCAATCCCTGCATGAGGGCTGGCTCTCAAAAGAGCGCCAACATGCAGGGATGAAGACCACGAGTACAGCACGAGTATCGCGAGATTACTCGGTCCCCGCCGAGTAGCCCGAGTACAGTGATACTCGTGCGAGTACCGAGTAGTGACAAGCATACTCGCTCATCACTACTGACGATGCCATTATCAGCATGACAATTCAAGTCATTTACATGCTGGAGAACACTCTAAACAGTATTCGGAGTCAGATAGTGGGACAAGAGGAAGGGGAGGAAGTACAGGAGGATTCATATATGAAAAGGATACCAAGATCTACAAGGTCTAGATGGTCAGCAGCACTAAGGCGGCAGGCATGGGACGGTGGGGGAGAGGGATTAACAAGGGCGCATGGTAGCAGCCAAACTGTTGAGGAAGGTGCAGGAGAGCAGGAAGAAATGGAGGACGAACTGGCGATGGGCATGGAAGACTCAGCAGATGAGGGAGACCTTGATCACATTTCTGTTGTGCGAGGTTGGGGGGAGAGGGCAGAGGAAGGAAGCATGATTCTCACCTCGCCGCCACCAACACAGCAAAGACTTGGTCCTCCTGGATGCGCAAGACTCTTCTGAGTTGTTTGTCACCTTTTGGACACCTTAAGGTACTGTCACACTAAGCGACGCTCCAGCGATCCCACCAGCAACCTGACCTGGCAGGGATCGCTGGAGCATCGCTACACGGGTTGCTGGTGAGCTGTCAAACAGGCAGATCTCACCAGCAACCAGTGACCAGCCCCCAGCCAGCAGCGCCGCGTGAAAGCGATGCTGCGCTTGGTTACTAAGGTAAATATCGGGTAACCAATCCGATATTTACCTTGGTTACCAGCGCACACCGCTTAGCGCTGGCTCCCTGCACTCCTAGCCAGAGTACACTCCGGGTTAATTACCCGATGTGTAGTCTGGCTATCCAGCACTGACAGCGTGAGAGCGGCGGACGCTGGTAACGAAGGTAAATATCGGGTAACCAAGGAAAGGGCTTCTTGGTTACCCGATATTTACATTGGTTACCAGCGTCTGCAGAAGCCGGCTCCCTGCTCACTGCACATTCAGTTGTTGCTCTCTCGTTGTCACACACAGCGATGTGTTCTTCACAGCAGGGGAGCAACAACTAAAAAATGGTCCAGGACATTCAGCAACAACCAGCGACCTCACAGAGGGGCCAGGTTGTTGCTGGACAAGATCGTGGAGGGGTGAGAGGGAGTAATTAACATGGAGTCTTTAAGTGTGTCTGTGTATTTATTTCTATTAAAGTATTTTTTCACTGTGTGGTGTCTTTTTTTAACCCTTTATTGGAGATTTTTAATGGCCGAGTCAAACTTGCCTGACATTAAGAATCTGTGGCTTAATACTAGCTAGTAAAACAAAGCTAGTATTAACCCATTATTACCCAGCGAGCCACCGTCACCATAGCAGCTGGAAGAGTTGGATACAGCGCCAGATGATGGCGCTTCTATGAAAGCGCCATTTTCTGGGGTGGCTGCGGACTGCAATTCACAGCAGAGGGGCTCAGAAAGCTCGGGCCAACCTGTGTTGCGGATTCCAATCCCCAGCTGCCCAGTTGTACCTGGCTGGACACAAAAATGGGGCGAAGCACATGTCGTTTTTTTTTTAATTGTTTCCCCGCCATCGGCGCCCATGATTGGTTGAAATTGAAATTCATTAAATAATTAAAAAAAAGGGCTTCCCTATATTTTTAGTTCCCAGTAAGGTAAAAATAGGCAGCTGGGGGTTGGGGGCAGCCGTACCTGCCTGCTGTACCTGGCTAGCATACAAAAATATGGCGAAGCCCACGTCATTTTTTTGGTGGGCAAAAAACTCCTGCATAGAGTCCTGGATGGATTATGCTGAACCTTGTAGTTCTGCAGCCGCTGTCTGCTCTTCTGCATACACTAGTGAATGGAGCATGCCGAGCCTTGTAGTTCTTCAGCTGCTGTCTGCTCTCCTGAATACACTAGTGAATGGAGCATGCTGAGCCTTGTAGTTCTGCTTCCCCTGTCTCTCCCTCCAGCATACAGTCTTGGATGCAGCATGCTGAGCCTTGTAGTTCTGCAGCTGCTGTCTGCTCTCCTGCATACACTAGTGGATGAAGTATGCTGAGCCTTGCAGTTCTGCTCCCCCTGCCTCTCCCTCCAGCATACAGTCCTGGGTGGAAGATGCTGAGCCTTGTAGTTCTGCAGCTGCTGTCTGCTCTCCTCCATACAGACGGACAGCAGACAGCAGCTGCAGAACTACAAGGCTCAGCATACTCCATCCAGAACTGTATGCAGGAGTTTTTTACCCCCCCCCCAAAAAAAATTACATGGGCTTTGCCATGTTTTTGTATACTAGCCAGGTACAGCAGGCAGCTACGGGCTGCCCCCAACCCCCAGCTGCCTATTTGTACCCGGCTGGGAACCAAACATATAGGGAAGCCCTTTTTTTTTTTCATTATTTCATGAATTTCATGGAATAATTAAAAAAAAATGATGTGGGCTTCGCCCAATTTTTGTGTACAGCCAGGTACAACTAGGCAGCTGGGGATTGGAATCTGCAGCTCATGGTGCCCAAGCTTTCTGGCACTGTATCCACCTCTTCCAGCTGCCCTGGTGACTGGTGGCTCGTTGGGTAATAATGTGGTTAGGGCTAGCTGTATATTATCAACTGGCCCTAAGCCCGAAATTCGTGGTGTCACACCAATATTAAACATGGCCACCATGAATTTCTAGCACAGATAAAAAAAACACAACACACAGAAAAATATTTTTATTAGAAATAAAACACAACACAATTAGTGACTCCATCTTTATTGAAATAAAGAACTCCCCTCCGCAATAATCCTGGGTCAAGGGTCCCGCGACGTGCAATCTGGATCCAATATCATCTGATCGGTTTGCTGGAAGGCTTTTATACAATCAGCTGATGCATCAGTGCAAAAAACCCCCAAAAAACAAACTACACACTTTTGTGCAGACTCCTGTCCAACAGCAGCAGCTGATAGTTTAGCCGACCGGGCGGTAAAAAGTCGGCCTCACCGCTCAAATTATAATGTCAGCTGATTCCGTCAGGTGATCGCATCAGCTGATCATCGCCAGGTCTGAGAGAGAGAATAGAGAGAATAGAGAGAGAGAAAAGAGAGAGAGAGAAGGGAGAGACAGAAGAGAGAGAAGGGAGAGAAGGGAGAGAGAGAAGAGAGAGAGGAAGAGAAGAGAGAGAGAGGGAGAGAGAGAGGGAGAAAAGAGAGAAACAGAGAGTGAGAAAGAGAGTGAGAGTGAGAGATTGAGAAAAGAGAGAGGAGAGAGCAATGCAGCCTCATTCCGTGAACTGCTCCGATTTTAGAAGTGTGTCCAGCGGCTCACAGCTGATGTCCGGCTCCTCCCCTCAGTGCATAATTAGATTAAATTATAAATAAATAATAATTATAAATTAAAATTAAAAATAAATTAAATTCTTTACTGGGACGGCCGGGATTCGAACTCGTGAACTAATTCTTCTTAGGCAGTAGCTCTACCCATTGAGCCACTGTCTGTAATGAAAAGCATAGAAAGATTTGGTTAGATTAGTAGAGAATCCAGAAGTAGATTATTCAGCTACAAGGATGGATGGATCGATGGATGGAGAGAGGAATTGATGGAGAGAGGGATGGATGGAGAGAGGGATGGATGAAGAGAGGGATGGATGGAGGGATAGAGGGATGGATGGCGTGATGGAGGGAGGGATGAATGGATGGAGAGATGGAGGGAGGGATGGAGGGATGGAGGGAGGGATGGAGGGAGGAATGAATGGATGAATGGATGGAGGGAGGGATTAAGGGAGGGATGAATGGATGGAGAGATGGAGGGAGGGATGAAGGATGGGATGAATGGATTTAGAGATGGAGGGAGGGATGGATGGATGGGAGGGCAAACACCGGCACTACCGCACTCATCCTCGCACACATGCAGGCACTACTGTACGCATCATCCTCGCACACACCCAGGCACTACAACCCCCATCATCCTCGCACAAATGCAGGCATTACCTCAGTGACGTCCCCGCTGACAGCGCGGCTCACGTCAGTTGCTCCGTGGATCTGACAGAGAGCGCTCGTATTCTACAGCGCTCCTGTCAGCTTCATGTAGGAGAGCTGGATGCGTCGCGGGACCTCTGTGGATTACGTCGGACCTGGAGGGGTATTTGGGGATTTTAATAAAATGGTGAAAGAGGGTGTGTTTTTGTCTTTTATTCTTAATAAAGGATTTTTCGTTGTGTGTGTTTATTTACTTTCACTTACAGGTTAATCATGGAAGGTATCTCGGGGAGACGCCTGCCATGATTAACTCCTTATTTCCTCGATTGCGACCGCACCAGGGCAATTCGGGATGAGCTGGGTAGAGTCCCGGGACTGTCGCATCTAATGGATTCAGCAATTCCGGGTGGCTGCTGGGTGATATTGTTAGGGTGGTGGGCTCCCCATAACGTGGAGCTCCCCATCCTGACAATACCAGCCTCCAGCCGTGTGGCTTTATCCTGTCTGGTATCAAAATTGGGGGGAACCGCATTTTTTTCTTTTTGTTTTTTTTTAAATTATTTATTTGTTTTATTGCACGATATAGACCCGCCAGCCGGCGGCTGTGATTGGTTGCAGTGAGACAGCTGTCACTCATTGTGGGGGCGTGTCTGACTGCAACCAATCATGGGCGCCGATGGCGGGGAAAGCAGGGAATACCAGATTGAATAATGAAGCGGCAGCCATTTTCAAAAGAGGAAAAGCCGCCAGAGCTTTGTGACAGCCGTGCAGCGCCGCGCCCGTGATCGGTGAGTAGGAAAGAGAGAGAAATTGTGCTGGGGACGCTGGACGCATGCAGATACGCAACGTGCGCACATAGCCTTACTGTGAAAAGCCATGCTTTTGGTTATCGAACCGTTATCAAACGTATCTCGAACTGCCGAACTTGAAGCCAATCGTTCGAGTTCGGCGAACGACTCGAACACCACCCAAAATCACTCGAATTTGAAATTGGCGAACCGTTCCTATTCCTGAGTTAAAACATTTATATATATATATATATATATATATACTAGATGGTGGCCCGATTATAATGCATCGGGTATTCTATATATGTGTCCCCATCGTGGTATAGGCAGGATCCTTGTGTATGCAGCATCCTGGTCTGTGTCCCATCCTGGTAAAGTCTCCATCCTTGTATGGCCCCCATCCTGGTTTGTGGGCTGATGCTTTGATGTGGCCCCATGCTAGTATGTGCCCCCATCGTGGTGCAGCCACCATCCTGACATGTGCCCCCATCCTAGTCTGTGTGCGCAATCTGGTCTAGGCAGCCTCCCAATATAGCCATATCCAGAATGTTTCCTAAGGTGTCCCTTGTACCTGTCCGCCGGCTGCTTGCTCCTGTGCAGCATCCGCTCCACTTTTCCACTGTGGCCGGCGGTGAGTTGCAGGCTGTGGCGTTGGAAGGTGTGGGTTGGCCTGGCATGTGGGCTGATGCTGTGATGTGGCCCCATGCTGGTATGTGCCCCCATCGTGATGTAGCCACCATCCTGACATGTGCCTCCATCGTGTTATAGGTAGAATCATTGTGTATGCAGTATCCTGGTCTGTATTCCATCCGGGTATAGTCTCCATCCTTGTATGTCCCCCATCCTGGTATGTGGGTTGATGCTGGTATGTGGCCCCATCCTGGAATGTGGCCCCATCATAGTATAGGCAGGATCCTTGTGTATGCAGCATTTTGCTCTGTGTCCCATCCTGGTATAGTCTCCATCCTTGTATGGCCCCCATCCTGGTATCTGGGTGTCTGTGTTTGATATTTGTCTGTGGGCGGTATTTGATATGAGCGAGGTTGTGTGTATGTGTGTGCGCAGCGGTGTGTGTGCATGGTGGTTTGTGTGTGTGTGTGTGTGTGTTTGTGTTGGACTGTGTGGGAGTCATGGTATGTGTGTATGGCTTCATTTCCAGCTGGCCATGAATAGTAATGATTGGCTCATGAGCACTGCGGGATGCAGCTCTCCCACTAACCACTAACCACCACTAGCACATGGCTACTTAAATATTAACACTGCAGGGAATGTTAAGTAGTCGCTCATGAATAGTAATGAGCGGCTCATGAATAGTAATGATCGGCTCCTTAACATTCACAGCAGTGTTATGTGCTTCCCCTGCATTTATCATTGTTTAGTGGGAGAGCTGCGTCCCGGAGTGCTGCTGGGTTCATAGTGTGCCGCAGCTGTGTCTCCTGCGGTCCCCGTCGCTCTGTGTGTCTCTGTGGCATGGGAAAGCCCTGCGATGCAGCAGCTGAGTCTCCTCCGGTCCCCGTCCCTCTGTGTCTCTGTGGCGTAGTTGGGTCACTGACCTGCGCTTTGGGGCCTCTTGTGGGTCAGGGCTTAAGGGCGCTTTCACACTTACGTTGAACGGCATCCGTTGCAATCCGCCGCTTTGAGGAATTACGGTAACCGTGGCAGGAATCCGTTTATTCCTCATAGGCTTCTATTAAGGGCGGATTGCAACGGATGTCTTGCATTGCATCCGCCCCGTGGCGCATCAGTAGTTTTGTCGGTCACCGTCAGTGCCCATCGGGCAGAAGGAACGCTGAATGTAGCGGTTTTTGTTGCTGTAAAAAAACGCACTCTGCAGGATTCCGTCGGGATCCGTTAAGAGGCATAATGAATGTCTATGGTGCTGAATTCCGTCGCCATGTGTTTGGCGACTTATTCCAGTGCAAGATTCTGTCACGTTCTACTGAGCATGCACAACATGTCCAGCAGAATGTTCTAAATCGTTAAAAGCACTCCTGGTCTCTCTCTCTGTCTGTCGGTCTCTCTCTCTCTGTGAGTCACTCTCTCTCTCTCTGTCGGTCAGTTTCTCTCTTGGTCTCTATATCACTCTGTCAGTCAATCTCTCTGTCTCTGTCAATGTCGGTCTCTCTCTCTCTCTCTCTGTCAGAATGTCTCTTCCTCTCTCCCCCTCTCTCATACTCACTGATCACGGCACGGCACTGCACAGCTGTCACACTGTGGCGGCTTCTCCTCTTTTGAAAATGCCGGCAGCTCATTATTCCATCTCGTATTCTCTGCTTCCCCCGCCCACTGGCGCCTATGATTGGCTACAGTCATACATGCCCACACGCAGAGTGACAGCTGTCTCACTGCAATCAATCATAGCCGCCGGTGGGCGCATCTATATCGTGCAGTACAAGAAATAAATAATTTTAAAAAAATGGCGTGTGGCCCCCCCCCCAATTTTGATACCAGCCAAGATAAAGCCACACGGCTGAAGGCTGGTATTCTCAGGATGGGGAGCCCCACGTTATGGGGAGCGCCCCAGCCTAAAAATTTTAGCCAGCAGCCGCCCGGAATTGCCGCATCCATTAGATGCGACAGTCCCGGGACTCTACCCGGCTCATCCCGAAATTGCCCTGGTGTGGTGGCAATCGGGGTAATAAGGAGTTAATGGCAGCCCATAGCTGCCACTAAGTCCTAGGCTAATCATGGCAGACGTCTATGAGACACCCCCTCCATGATTAACCTGTAAGTGAAAGTAAATAAACACATACACCGAAAAAATCCTTTATTTGAAATAAGACAAAAAAACACCCTCTTTCCCCACTTTATTAAAATCCCCAAATACCCCTCCAGGTCCGGCACAATCCACAGAGGTCCCATGATGCTTTCAGCTCTGCTACATGAAGCTGACAGGTGCGGCCTCTCACTGTGAGCTCCAGGCAGCAACTGAAGTGAATCGCGCTGTCAGCGGAAAAGCGGAGACGTCACTCAGGTATTGCCGGTGTGTATGTGGTGATGATGGGTGCGGTAATGCCTGCGTGTGTGCGGTTATGTTGGGTGCGGTAGTGCCTGGGTGTGCGCGGTGATGATAGGAGACATAGTGTCGGTGTATGTGCGGTGATAATGGGTGCGGTAGTGCTGCTGAATGTGCGGTGATGATGGGAGCAGTAGTGCCAGTGTATGTGCGGTGATGATGGGATCGGTAGTGCCGGTTTATGTGCGGTGATAATGGGAGCAGTAGTGCCGGTTTATGTGCGGTGATGATGGGAGCGGTAGTGCCGGTGTATGTGCTGTGATGATGAGGGTGGTAGTGCCAGTGTTTGTGCAGTGATGATGGGAGCAGTAGTGCCGGTGTAGGTGCGGTGATGATGGGAGCGGTATTGCCGATGTATGTGAGGATGTGAGGTCAGGGTTTCGGCGAGTGATCGTGTCCTAATTGAGCGGTCGTCGCTGCTGATTGGGTGTGGGTAGAGTAAGGTGTGGGTGTGTGGGGGATGTGATTCAGGCCCGCTGCGGATTAGGTGAGAGTGGAGTGAGGGGTGGGTGTGTGTGGGGGGGTGTTCGGCCTGTTGGAGTTGTGTGGGCGTGGTTTAGGCGGTTTCAGTGTATGACGTCATTTCTTGGACAGACAGACAGAGAAAGAGAATAGGGCAATTATTTATATATATATATATATATATATATATCTCTATATATATATATATACAGTTAGGTCCAGAAATATTTGGACAGTGACACAATTTTCGCGAGTTGGGCTCTGCATGCCACCACATTGGATTTGAAATGAAACCTCTACAACAGAATTCAAGTGCAGATTGTAACGTTTAATTTGAAGGTTTGAACAAAAATATCTGATAGAAATTGTAGGAATTGTACACATTTCTTTACAAACACTCCACATTTTAGGAGGTCAAAAGTAATTGGACAAATAAATCAAACCCAAAAAAAATATTTTTATTTTCAATATTTTGTTGCAAATCCTTTGGAGGCAATCACTGCCTTAAGTCTGGAACCCATGGACATCACCAAACGCTTTGTTTCCTCCTTCTTAATGCTTTGCCAGGCCTTTAGAACCGCAGCCTTCAGGTCTTGCTTGTTTGTGGGTCTTTCCGTCTTAAGTCTGGATTTGAGCAAGTGAAATGCATGCTCAATTGGGTTAAGATCTGGTGATTGACTTGGCCATTGCAGAATGTTCCACTTTTTTGCACTCATGAACTCCTGGGTAGCTTTGGCTGTATGCTTGGGGTCATTGTCCATCTGTACTATGAAGCGCCGTCCGATCAACTTTGCGGCATTTGGCTGAATCTGGGGTGAAAGTATATCCCGGTACACTTCAGAATTCATCCGACTACTCTTGTCTGCTGTTATGTCATCAATAAACACAAGTGACCCAGTGCCATTGAAAGCCATGCATGCCCATGCCATCACGTTGCCTCCACCATGTTTTACAGAGGATGTGGTGGGCCTTGGATCATGTGCCGTTCCCTTTCTTCTCCAAACTTTTTTCTTCCCATCATTCTGGTACAGGTTGATCTTGGTCTCATCTGTCCATAGAATACTTTTCCAGAACTGAGCTGGCTTCATGAGGTGTTTTTCAGCAAATTTAACTCTGGCCTGTCTATTTTTGGAGTTGATGAATGGTTTGCATCTAGATGTGAACCCTTTGTATTTACTTTCATGGAGTCTTCTCTTTACTGTTGACTTAGAGACAGATACACCTACTTCACTGAGAGTGTTCTGGACTTCAGTTGATGTTGTGAACGGGTTCTTCTTCACCAAAAAAGTATGCGGCGATCATCCACCACTGTTGTCATCCGTGGACGCCCAGGCCTTTTTGAGTTCCCAAGCTCACCAGTCAATTCCTTTTTTTCTCAGAATGTACCCGACTGTGGATTTTGCTACTCCAAGCATGTCTGCTATCTCTCTGATGGATTTTTTCTTTTCTTTCAGCCTCAGGATGTTCTGCTTCACCTCAATTGAGAGTTCCTTAGACCGCATGTTGTCTGGTCACAGCAACAGCTTCCAAATGCAAAACCACACACCTGTAATCAACCCCAGACCTTTTAACTACTTCATTGATTACAGGTTAATGTGGGAGATACCTTCAGAGTTAATTGCAGCCCTTAGAGTCCCTTGTCCAATTACTTTTGGTCCCTTGAAAAAGAGGAGGCTATGCATTACAGAGCTATGATTCCTAAACCCTTTCTCCGATTTGGATGTGAAAACTCTCATATTGCAGCTGGGAGTGTGCACTTTCAGCCCATATTATATATATAATTGTATTTCTGAACATGTTTTTGTAAACAGCTAAAATAACAAAACTTGTGTCACTGTCCAAATATTTCTGGACCTAACTGTATATACACACACACAAACACAGTCATGACTAAAACTGTCACCACCCTTGAAGTTGTTTCAGAAAATGAAGTATTTCCCTTATAAAATTAATACACTACCCTTCTCCATAATATCCTACCACACTGCCTCGTGTATATGTCCCACACACACTGCTCCTCTGTATAATATCCCCCCCACACAGTGCTTCTCTGTGTATCCCCCCACACACTGCTCCTCTATATAATATCCCCCCACTCAATGCTTCACTGTATAATATACCCCTACACACACTGCACTTCTGTATATTTCCCACACACACTGCTCTTCAGTATAATATCCCCCTCACACACTGCTCCTCTGTATAATATCCTCCACACACACTGCTCCTCTGTATATCGGAACATATACACTGTTCCTCTGTATAATATCCCTCACACACTGCTCATCTATATATTATCCCCACACACTGCTCCTCTATATAATATCCCTCAAACAAACTGCTCATCTGTATAAAATCCCTCATACACACTGTTCCTCTGTATAATATCTCCCCGCACACATTGCTCCTCTGTATAATATCCACACACACTGCTCCTCTCTATAATATCCCCGCACACACTGCCCCTCTCTATAATATCTCCCACACACAGTGCCCCTCTGTATAATATCCCCCACACACTGGCCCTCTGCATACTATCCCCCACAAAGCTGCCCCTCTTTATATATATCCTCACACACACACTGCTCCTTTGTATATACCACACTCACACACACAAACACTGATTCTCTGTAAAATATCCTCCTGGCATGCATATATATATATATATATATATATATATATATATGTATATATACAGTCATATGAAAAAGTTTGGGCACCCCTATTAATGTTAACCTTTCCTCATTATAACAATTTGGGTTTTTGCAACAGCTATTTCAGTTTCATATATCTAATAACTGATGGACTGGGTAATATTTCTGGATTGGAATGAGGTTTATAGTACTAAGAGAAAATGTGCCATCCGCATTTAAACAAAATTTGACCGGTGCAAAAGTATGGGCACCTCAACATAAAAGTGACTTTAATATTTTGTAGATCCTCCTTTTGCAAAAATAAAAGCCTCTAGTCGCTTCCTGTAGATTTTAATGAGTTCCTGGATCCTGGATGAAGGTATATTTGACCATTCCTTAAACAAAATTTGACTGGTGCAAAAGAATGGGCACCCTTATCAATTTCTTGATTTGAACACTCCTAACTACTACTTTTTACTGACTTACTAAACCACTAAATTGGTTTTGTAACCTCATTGAGCTTTGAACTTCATAGTGAGGCATATCCAATCATGAGAAAAGGTATTTCAGGTGGCCATTTGCAAGTTGTTCTCCTATTTAAATCTCCTATGAAGAGTGGCATAATGGGCTCCTCAAAACAACTCTCAAATGATCTGAAAACAAAGATTATTCAACATAGTTGTTCAGGGGAAGGATACAAAAAATTGTCTCAGAGATTTAAACTGTCAGTTTCCACTGTGAGGAACATAGTAAGGAAATGGAAGAACACAGGTACAGTTCTTGTTAAGCCCAGAAGTGGCAGGCCAAGAAAAATATCAGAAAGGCAGAGAAGAAGAATGGTGAGAACAGTCAAGTACAATCCACAGACCACCTCCAAAGACCTGCAGCATCATCTTGCTGCAGATGGTGTCAATGTGCATCGGTCAACAATACAGCGCACGTTGCACAAGGAGAAACTGTATGGGAGAGTGATACAAAAGAAGCAGTTTCTGCAAGCACGCCATAAACAGAGTCGCCTGAGGTATGCAAAAGCACATTTGGACAAGCCAGTTACATTTCGGAAGAAGGTGCTATGGACTGATGAAACAAAGATTGAGTTGTTTGGTCATACAAAAAGGTGTTATGCATGGAGGCAAAAAAAACATGGCATTCCAAGAAAAGCACTTGCTATCCACAGTAAAATTTGGTGGAGGTTCCATCATGCTTTGGGGCTGTGTGACCAATGCCAGCACCGGAAATTTGTTAAAGTTGAGGGTTGCATGGATTCAACTCAGTATCAGCAGATTCTTGACAATAATGTGCAAGAATCAGTGACAAAGTTGAAGTTACACAGGGGATGGATATTTCAGCAAGACAATGATCCAAAACACCGCTCCAAATCTACTCAGGCATTCATGCAGAGGAACAATTACAATGTTCTGGAATGGCCATCTCAGTCCCCAGACCTGAATATCATTGAAAATCTGTGGGATGATTTGAAGCGTGCTGTCCATGCTCGGCGACCATCAAACTTAACTGAACTGGAATTGTTTTGTAAACAGGAATGGTCAAATATACCTTCATCCAGGATCCAGGAACTCATTAAAATCTACAGGAAGCGACTAGAGGCTTTTATTTTTGCAAAAGGAGGATCTACAAAATATTAAAGTCACTTTTATGTTGAGGTGCCCATACTTTTGCACCGGTCAAATTTTGTTTAAATGCGGATGGCACATTTTCTCTTAGTACTATAAACCTCATTCCAATCCAGAAATATTACTCAGTCCATCAGTTATTAGATATATGAAACTGAAATAGCTGTTGCAAAAACCCAAATTGTTATAAAGAAAAAAGGTTAACATTAATAGGGGTGCCCAAACTTTTTCATATGACTGTATATCCCCCCCCTTGTATCCTGGAATAAATGTCCCCATACTGGTTTATTTGCGCCCTTCCTAGCATATATGTTGTCCTCCTGGTATATATGTACTAATCATGGGCCTCTCCTGTTATATATGTCCCCATCCTGATTTATTCGTTCCAATCCTGATATACAGTTAGGTCCAGAAATATTTGGACAGTGACACAAGTTTTGTTATTTTAGCTGTTTACAAAAACATGTTCAGAAATACAATTATATATATATTATATAGGCTGTAAGTGCACACTCCCAGCTGCAATATGAGAGTTTTCACATCCAAATCGGAGAAAGGGTTTAGGAATCATAGCTCTGTAATGCATAGCCTCCTCTTTTTCAAGGGACCAAAAGTAATTGGACAAGGGACTCTAAGGGCTGCAATTAACTCTGAAGGCGTCTCCATCGTTAACCTGTAATCAATGAAGTAGTTAAAAGGTCTGGGGTTGATTACAGGTGTGTGGTTTTGCATTTGGAAGCTGTTGCTATGACCAGACAACATGCGGTCTAAGGAACTCTCAATTGAGGTGAAGCAGAACATCCTGAGGCTGAAAAAAAAGAAAAAATCCATCAGAGAAATAGCAGACATGCTTGGAGTAGCAAAATCAACAGTCGGGTACATTCTGAGAAAGAAGGAATTGACTGGTGAGCTTGGGAACTCAAAAAGGCCTGGGCGTCCACGGATGACAACAGTGGTGGATGATCGCCGCATACTTTCTTTGGTGAAGAAGAACCCGTTCACAACATCAACTGAAGTCCAGAACACTCTCAGTGAAGTAGGTGTATCTGTCTCTAAGTCAACAGTAAAGAGAAGACTCCATGAAAGTAAATACAAAGGGTTCACATCTAGATGCAAACCATTCATCAATTCCAAAAATAGACAGGCCAGAGTTAAATTTGCTGAAAAACACCTCATGAAGCCAGCTCAGTTCTGGAAAAGTATTCTATGGACAGATGAGACAAAGATCAACCTGTACCAGAATGATGGGAAGAAAAAAGTTTGGAGAAGAAAGGGAACGGCACATGATCCAAGGCACACCACATCCTCTGTAAAACATGGTGGAGGCAACGTGATGGCATGGGCATGCATGGCTTTCAATGGCACTGAATCACTTGTGTTTATTGATGACATAACAGCAGACAAGAGTAGCCGGATGAATTCTGAAGTGTACCGGGATATACTTTCAGCCCAGATTCAGCCAAATGCCGCAAAGTTGATGGACGGCGCTTCATAGAACAGATGGACAATGACCCCAAGCATACAGCCAAAGCTACCCAGAAGTTCATGAGTGCAAAAAAGTGGAACATTCTGCAATGGCCAAGTCAATCACCAGATCTTAACCCAATTGAGCATGCATTTCACTTGCTCAAATCCAGACTTAAGACGGAAAGACCCACAAACAAGCAAGACCTGAAGGCTGCGGCTGTAAAGGCCTGGCAAAGCATTAAGAAGGAGGAAACCCAGCGTTTGGTGATGTCCATGGGTTCCACACTTAAGGCAGTGATTGCCTCCAAAGGATTCGCAACAAAATATTGAAAATAAAAATATTTTGTTTGGGTTTGGTTTATTTGTCCAATTACTTTTGACCTCCTAAAATGTGGAGTGTTTGTAAAGAAATGTGTACAATTCGTACAATTTCTATCAGATATTTTTGTTCAAACCTTCAAATTAAACGTTACAATCTGCACTTGAATTCTGTTGTAGAGGTTTCATTTCAAATCCAATGTGGTGGCATGCAGAGCCCAACTCGCGAAAATTGTGTCACTGTCCAAATATTTCTGGACCTAACTGTATATATATACACAGTTAGGTCCAGAAATATTTGGACAGTGACACAATTTTCGCGAGTTGGGCTCTGCATGCCACCACATTGGATTTGAAATGAAACCTCTACAACAGAATTCAAGTGCAGATTGTAACGTTTAATTTGAAGGTTTGAACAAAAATATCTGATAGAAATTGTAGGAATTGTACACATTTCTTTACAAACACTCCACATTTTAGGAGGTCAAAAGTAATTGGACAAATAAATCAAACCCAAAAAAAATATTTTTATTTTCAATATTTTGTTGCAAATCCTTTGGAGGCAATCACTGCCTTAAGTATGGAACCCATGGACATCACCAAACGCTTTGTTTCCTCCTTCTTAATGCTTTGCCAGGCCTTTAGAACCGCAGCCTTCAGGTCTTGCTTGTTTGTGGGTCTTTCCGTCTTAAGTCTGGATTTGAGCAAGTGAAATGCATGCTCAATTGGGTTAAGATCTGGTGATTGACTTGGCCATTGCAGAATGTTCCACTTTTTTGCACTCATGAACTCCTGGGTAGCTTTGGCTGTATGCTTGGGGTCATTGTCCATCTGTACTATGAAGCGCCGTCCGATCAACTTTGCGGCATTTGGCTGAATCTGGGGTGAAAGTATATCCCGGTACACTTCAGAATTCATCCGACTACTCTTGTCTGCTGTTATGTCATCAATAAACACAAGTGACCCAGTGCCATTGAAAGCCATGCATGCCCATGCCATCACGTTGCCTCCACCATGTTTTACAGAGGATGTGGTGGGCCTTGGATCATGTGCCGTTCCCTTTCTTCTCCAAACTTTTTTCTTCCCATCATTCTGGTACAGGTTGATCTTGGTCTCATCTGTCCATAGAATACTTTTCCAGAACTGAGCTGGCTTCATGAGGTGTTTTTCAGCAAATTTAACTCTGGCCTGTCTATTTTTGGAGTTGATGAATGGTTTGCATCTAGATGTGAACCCTTTGTATTTACTTTCATGGAGTCTTCTCTTTACTGTTGACTTAGAGACAGATACACCTACTTCACTGAGAGTGTTCTGGACTTCAGTTGATGTTGTGAACGGGTTCTTCTTCACCAAAGAAAGTATGCGGCGATCATCCACCACTGTTGTCATCCGTGGACGCCCAGGCCTTTTTGAGTTTCCAAGCTCACCAGTCAATTCCTTTTTTCTCAGAATGTACCCGACTGTGGATTTTGCTACTCCAAGCATGTCTGCTATCTCTCTGATGGATGTTTTCTTTTCTTTCAGCCTCAGGATGTTCTGCTTCACCTCAATTGAGAGTTCCTTAGACCGCATGTTGTCTGGTCACAGCAACAGCTTCCAAATGCAAAACCACACACCTGTAATCAACCCCAGACCTTTTAACTACTTCATTGATTACAGGTTAATGTGGGAGATACCTTCAGAGTTAATTGCAGCCCTTAGAGTCCCTTGTCCAATTACTTTTGGTCCCTTGAAAAAGAGGAGGCTATGCATTACAGAGCTATGATTCCTAAACCCTTTCTCCGATTTGGATGTGAAAACTCTCATATTGCAGCTGGGAGTGTGCACTTTCAGCCCATATTATATATATAATTGTATTTCTGAACATGTTTTTGTAAACAGCTAAAATAACAAAACTTGTGTCACTGTCCAAATATTTCTGGACCTAACTGTATATATATATATATATATATACATATATATATATATATATATACACAGTACAGACCAAAAGTTTGAACACATCTTCACATTCAAAGAGTTTTCATTATTTTCATGACTCTGAAAATTGTAGATTCACATTGAAGGCATCAAAGCTATGAATTAACACATGTGGAATGAAATACTTAACAAGAAAGTGTGAAACAACTTAAAATATGTCTTATATTCTAGGTTCTTCAAAGTAGTCACCTTTTGCTTTGCACACGCTTGGCATTCTCTTGATGAGCTTCAAGAGGTAGTCACCGGAAATGGTCTTCCAACAGTCTTGAAGGAGTTCCTAGAGATGCTTAGCACTTGTTGGCCCTTTTGCCTTCACTCTGCAGTCCAGTTCACCCCAAACCATCTCGATTGTGTTCAGGTCTTGTGACTGTGGAGGCCAGGTCATCTGGTGTAGCACTCCATCACTCTCCTTCTTAGTCAAATAGCCCTTACACAGCCTGGAGGTGTGTTTGGGGTCATTGTCCTGTTGAAAAATAAATGATGGTACAACTAAACGCAAACCGGATGGAATAGCATGTCTCAGCAAGATGCTGTGGCAGCCATGCTGGTTCAGTATGTCTTCAATTTTGAATAAATCACCAACAGTGTCACCAGCAAAGCACCCCCACACCATCACACCTCCTTCTCCATGCTTCACGGTGGGAACCAGGCATGTAGAGTCCATCTGTTCACCTTTTCTGCATCGCACAAAGACACGGTGGTTGGATCCAAAGATCACAAATTTAGACTCATCAGACCAAAGCACAGAACATTCCTTGTGTTCTTCAGCCCAAACAAGTCTTGTCTGCTTGTTGCCTGTCCTTAGCAGTGGTTTCCTAGCAGCTATTTTACCATAAAAGCATGCAGCACAAAGTCTCCTCTTAACAGTTGCTCTAGAGATGTGTCTGCTGCTAGAACTCTGTGTGGCATTGACCTGGTCTCTAATCTGAGCTGCTGTTAACCTGCGATTTGTGAGGCTGGTGACTCGGATAAACTTATCCTCCGCAGCAGAGGTGACTCTTTGCCTTTTTTTCCTGGGGCGGTCTTCATGTGAGCCAGTTTCTGCGTTTGAAGGTTTTTGCCACTGCACTTGGGGACACTTTCAAAGTTTTCTCAATTTTTCAGACTGACTGACCTTCATTTCTTAAAGTAATGATGGCCACTCGTTTATCTTTACTTAGCTACTTTTTTCTTGCCATAATACAAATTCTAACAGTCTATTCAGTAGGACTATCAGCTGTGTATCCACCAGACTTCTGCACAACACAACTGATGGTCCCAACCCCATTTATAAGGCAAGAAATCCCATTTATTAAACCTGACAGGGCACACCTGTGAAGTGAAAACCATTTCCGGTGACTACCTCTTGAAGCCCATCAAGAGAATGCCAAGAGTGTGCAAAGCAGTAATCAAAGCAAAAGGTGACTACTTTGAAGAACCTAGAATATAAGACATTTTTTCAGTTGTTTCACACTTTCTTGTTAAGTATTTCATTCCACATTTTTTTCAATGAAGCTAACATTATTAAATTAAACAGAAACACACTCTATACCTTATTAATGTGGTAAATTACTATTCTAGCTGAAAACATCTGGTTTTTAATGCAATATCTATATAGGTGTATAGAGGCCCATTTCCAACAACTCCACTCCAGTGTTCTAATGGTACATTGTGTTTGCTAACTTTGTTAGAAGACTAAAGGATGTTTAGAAATCCCTTGAAAACCCTTGTGCAAGTATGTACAGCTGCAAACAGTTTTGCTGATTAGAAAAGCTATAAAACTGACCTTCCTTTGAGCTAGTTGAGAATCTGGAATTACATTACATTTGCTCGTTCCATTAAACTCTCAAAATGGCCAGAAAAAGAGGACTTTTATGTGAAACTCAACAGTCTATTTTTGTTCTTAGAAATGAAGGAGATTCCATGCGAGAAATTGCCAAGAAGCCGAAGATTTCTTACAATGGTGTGTACTACTTCCTTTAGAGGAGACCACAAACAGGCTCTAACCAGAGTAGAAAAAGAAGTGGGAGACCCTGCTGCACAACTGAGTAACAAGACAAGTACATTAGAGGCTCTAGTTTGAGAAATTGATGCCTCACAGGTCCTCAACTGGCAGCTTCATTAAATAGTATTCGCAAAACACCAGTGTCAATGTCTACAGTAAAGAGGCGACTCCGGGATGCTGGCTTTCAGGGCAGAGTGGCAAAGAAAAAGCCATATCTGAGACTGGCTAATAAAAGGAAAATATTAATATGGGCAAAAGAACACAGACATTGCACAGAGCAAGATTGGAACAAAAGTGTTATGGACAGACAAATCGAAGTTTGAGGTGTTTGGGTCACACAGAAGAACATTTGTGAGACACAGAACAACTGAAAAGATGTTGGAAGAGTGCCTGACGCCATCTGTTAAGCATGGTGGAGGTAATGTGATGGTCTGGGGTTGCTTTGGTGCTGGTAAGGTGGAAGATTTGTACAAGGTAAAAGGGATTTTGAATAAGGAAGGCTATTGCTCCATTTTGAAAGGCCATGCTATACCATGTGGACAGCATTTGATTGGAGCCTATTTCATCCTACAACAGAACAATGACCCAAAGCACACCTCCAAATTATGCATGAACTATTTAGGGAAGAAGCATGCAGCTGTTATTCTATCTGTTATGGAGTGTTCAGCCCAGTCACCAGATCTCAACCCTATTGAGCTGTTGTGGGAGCAGCTTGACCGTATGGAAAAAGTGCCCATCAAACCAATCCAACTTGTGGGAGGGTCTTCCGGAAGCATAGGGTGAAATATCTCCACATTACCTCAGCAAATTAACAGCTAGAATGTCAAAGGTCTGCAAAGGTGGAATTGCTGCAAAGGAGCATTCTGTGCCGAAAGCAAAGTCTGAAGGATAAACTTATTATTTCAAGTAAAAATCATTATTTCTAACCTCGTCAATGTCTGGACTTTATTTTCTTTTCATTATGCAACTCATTTGATAAATAAAATATGATTTTTCATGGAAAAGTCAAAATTGTCTGGGTGACCTTAAACTTTTATCTGTAGTGTATATATCCCCTCCTGGACTTTGTCCCTTCCTGGTATATATGGCAGCTTCCTGGCATATTTGCAGCAAAAAAACAAAACATTTTACTGAATCCTCTCTGAGTGGTGCCGCATTTTAGTTGGATTGTGTGGTTTCCTCGCATCCAGCTGAAGGAAGGCAGAGGCTTGGGTTAGCGGGGAGGGTTGGGGTCAGAGGGCCCCTCAACCACCCCAGGCAATCGTCTTCAGCTCACTGAGTGATTACCTGTCCCGGCCGGCTGCCGCCCACATCTCTGCCACCTCCGCAGCACTGTTACCTCCTGCAGACAGTTTGGTGAAGTCGCAGAGGAATGATGCACCTGCACCCTGCTCTGCTCCAATAACCTTGCCTGCAGCACACATGGCTATTTTTTATTTGATGCCCTGGAAAGGGCTTCCCTGCAACTTTAGCAACGTGTTGTAGTGACCAAAGTGACATCGATGGACCCCTCTGCTGTGGTTGTGACTGGGGCCTAATCAAGAGGGAGCACCGGGGTTTAACACAGTTAAGTGTGCTGGGCCCCCTCCTCACCGGATCCGGTAAACCCGTCATGGTTGTAATGACCTGATGCCCTGGACTTGGGCCACATGGAAGCATCTGACACATGAGCACCTTCTTGCTGCACTATTTGCAACATGATGACCGCATTGTTAAGATTACAAATAGTGCTGATACTGGGTTGCTACTCTGTTAGTTCCACGTTACAACACTCAATTTAGCAAGATGCTTCCACCCCTGGAAAGGGATGCGCGGATGCTGGAGCATTGAAACAAGCTTGTAGACCATCTTATCAGTACTTTTCCACAAGCCAGCAGAGCGGCACACAGCGTGCATGGCAGTTCTATAATTCCAGTAGACCAGGTTAATCTTGCTCACTATCAGATGGTGGGTGCTCAGAGAAAAAATTGATGAACTTTAAGTATAACCCTGGCACACCAAAAATAACGGGAAATGTATTAGTGCTGAAACTAATTTTTTTATTATTCGGAAAAAAACTCCAATTTCAAGTTTTGCCATATGCAAATATTTCATGCAAAATTATATCGCTGTCCTTTTAAACAATTTTTTATGCAAAATTATAAACGTTTTCGGCTATTTGAGCCTTTCTCAAATTAGATCTAGACAAAATAAATAACACAAGTACATTAATGAGCATATTTGTTACAATTTAGACAAACATGACAGATGTAAATCATACTATACAGAAGTCAAAGAACACAATCCATACAGGAATTTATATAAGAAACATGTAAATACACATCAGTGAGGATTAAGAGTGTCACCGTACTAAGTCATGGAGTAAGAGCACAAATACGTTTCAAAATTATCCAGGTAAGGGTAAGCTGCAAAAAGAAAAAGAAAAAATGGGAAACAAAATAAAAAATGTTTTCAATATGGGAAATATGATATTAATATGAATTCATAGCCCATTGAGAAGAGAATAAAAGTATATATTAATAAGCAAAAAGGAGAAAGAAGAAAAACTATAAAAATAAAGATAAATGACTTTATGTAAGATAAAAGCAAGAAAGATAAAAAATAAAATAAAAATAAAAATGAAAATAAGAGGGAAAATTTGGGAAAAAAAATGTATCAAAAAGACAGTACCTTAATAGCCAGCAAGAGAGGTGTATAAATCAAATGCAACACCTGTACAAAAGGTCAGGGTATAATTAGAAGAGCAGTGCTTGTATAATATAACGCACTTAGTGAGAGAAAGGGGTATAAAATCATTTGCAAAGACATAGGCAATTACCTTATGTAGACATAGAAGAAAGCATGAGTCAGATGCCACAGGAGTGCGGTCCCAAGTGTACAGGTGATGTGCCGCCTGCAACCATTATCCAGCTTTTAAATCCTAGTGGTAGGTCACGTGGATAATGTGATGTGATTGCCACGTGATCGTAACCATATAAGCGGAGGACGGCATGAAGCATAAGTGTTACATCTCGTGGCTCTCCTGAGGCAAGGACTGAGGCAGTCTCCCATTCCTTGCCTGCCACGAGCATTCCTGCTCAGCAGCGCCGAAGGTCTGCCAGACTGCGCAGTGTGCAGGAGATACCTTCTCAGAGAGGCAGCAGAAGGGTGACACCTAGTGGTTCTCCTGTTACAAGGAGTGAAGCGGTCTCCCATTCCTGGCCTGCCGCAGACTCTCCTGCTCAGCGGCCCCGAAGGTCTGCGAGGCTGCGCAATGTGCACAGGTTTACTGCTCAGGGAAGCAGTGAGATTCCCGTTATCTCTGCACATTGTGAGACCGAGGATCCCGCCTCTATTTCCCAGAGGCAGGAGGGTGAGCATGTGCAATGCGTGGTGGGTCCTGATTCGCTCACTGACGTCACACGGCTTGATGACAAGGCTGGTGACGTGGTGAATCCTGACTGGCCAGGCTGGGACGTCGTGGACCCTGATTGGGTCAAGTCCGTCATCTCCGCCTCGCGCCCGCCCTCGGGTGGAGCTGCACCTCCTTAAAAGCTCCCCCTGCCATCATGGCGGCGCGCGACCGTCCTTCTATGTTTGGATGTCTGGCAGCGTGCTGCCACGCCACTGCTCAGGCATTACTGTCTCTTGTGGGCTTGGCCCTTGCTGCTCCGGCAGTACCTCGTTTGCAGGCCGTGTTCCTGCCTTGCTGCTCCGGCAGTACCCCCGTCAACAGGCCGTGTTCCTGTCCCAGGTGAGCTCCTCAAGTCTCCTTTGGACTCACCTGGTTATTGAAAGCACACGTGCGTGGGCACCTCTGTGCTACCCTCGTGCCATATTCTCGTGACTTCCACTGGCACACGTGCGTGGGCACCTCTGTGCTTCCCCGTGCAACAGATACACCGAGCCGTGAGATCTGTGCCATACAACCCTCACGGGTTAGGGCAGATCGGTGTACATAGATCGTCTGTGACATTCCAGACGATCGCTAGCAGCAACCCGCTCACTCTTCACCCACCATAGCGGCGGTCCCTTACACCGCACAGTGGACCTTGACCGGCGGAAGCAGTCCATTTCCCATCTTGGCACGCTTCCCCGGGTCCCCCTCGTAACATTACGGTCGCGCCAAAGGTCTGGCTATGGCTGAAGAGCAGCAGCAGTTGCTGCGTTATGTGCAGCAGTTGGAGTCATGATTGGCAGCAGTGGAGCAGTCTTCCTCCGATAAGACTACTCTGACGACAGTCGCCACCCAGGCGGCTACCCAGGCTGTGCTATTGGGCGGAAGGTCTCCTCGCCTTGCGCTTCCAGAGCGCTTTAGCGGCAACAGCTCTGAGTGCCGTGGTTTTATAAACCAGGTTACCACCTACTTAGAGCTGTCCGCGACTCTTTACGCTACCGAGAAGGCGAAGGTAGCCTTCGTCCAGTCCCTGCTCACAGGGAGAGCGCTGAAGTGGTCCACGCCGTTGTGGGAGCGCGGAGATCGTGTGGTGAATAACTTAGCAGCTTATCTTGGGGCCATGAGAATGGTGTTCCTCGGGCCTCAAGTCACCCACGATTCCGCGCTGCGCCTCCTACGACTTCGGCAAGGGTCTGCTTCAGTCGGGGACTTTGCTGTACATTTTAGGACACTGGCCGCAGAGCTGGACTGGCCGGATAAGGTCCTTGTCCCTGTGTTTTGGGAGGGCCTGGCAGGGTTTGTCAAAGACGCACTGGCCACACGTGAGGTGCCTGCCACTTTAGAGTCCTTGATTCAGGTTGCCTCTCGCATAGACATCCGCCAGGCGGAGCGAAGGCTCGAGGTCTCTTCAGCACCCACGTTTTCTCGGCCTAAAAAGCGTCTGACTCCCGTCTTCCATCAGACAGGTCCCCCAGCTAGTCCTGTAGGCGACTCCGTGGAGTCAATGGAGGTGTCCAAGGTGGTCTCCTCTGCCCCAGGTTCTCGGTCTTGTGTCATCTGCTTTTCCTGTGGGCAGAGGGGACACATAGCTACCCGATGTCCCAAACCGTCGGGAAAAGACAGCGTCTAGTTTCTATCAGAGGGGGGACTCTAGACGCTACTTCTCCCTCTAGGTTGACTATCAGCGCCCAGTTGCAGTTCGGCACTACTCTCTTCTCTGCCCTGGCTTGCTTGGACTCAGGCGCTGAAGGCAATTTCATCTCGACCTCCCTGGCAACCCGATACTCAGTTCCCCTGGTTCTGTTGCCCAAGCCACTCAGGGTCCGGGTAGTCGACGGGTCCATACTACTCGATCCTATCACCCAGATCACCATCCCTCTCAGGATGGATGTACCACCGGGACACCATGAGCAGGTGTCCTTCCTGGTGCTTCCAGGGGGGACGGATGAGATCCTACTGGGTCTTCCCTGGTTGAGACAGCATGCTCCTATACTCAACTGGGCAACAGGGGAGATCTCATCCTGGGCAGGATCCTGTAGAGAGCACCTCGTGACTACCGAACCACCCGCTACCATTAGGTCGGTTGGGTCCTCAGGGAATACTGAGGGGCCGGGTTTACCGACACCTTATGAGGCCTACAGGGATGTCTTTTCCAAAAGGGCTGCAGATACTCTTCCTCCCCACCGGCCATATGATTGCCGAATAGACCTGAAGCCAGGCTCCGAGCCCCCCAGGGGCAGAGTGTATCCACTCTCTGCTCCAGAGACGGAGGCTATGTCCAAATATATTCAGGACAGCCTGGCGAAGGGGTTCATTCGCAAGTCTATTTCACCGGCTGGTGCAGGGTTCTTTTTTGTGCAGAAGAAGGAAGGGGATCTGCGCCCCTGTATCGATTACAGGGGATTAAATGCAATCACAATCAAGAACAAATACCCTTTGCCCCTCATTACTGAGCTACTTGATCGATTCCGCGGGGCAAAGGTCTTCACAAAGCTGGATCTACGCGGGGCGTATAATCTAGTGCGAGTCCGAAAGGGCGATGAGTGGAAGACCGCCTTTAACACCAGGGACGGTCACTACGAGTATCTAGTAATGCCCTTCGGACTCTGCAATGCCCCCGCCGTATTTCAAGACTTTGTGAATGACATTTTCCGGGATTTGTATCTTTCCGTGGTTGCATACCTGGATGACATTCTTATCTTCTCCCCCGATCTTACCACCCATCGGAGGGATGTCATCCGAGTACTTAAGAGGCTCCGCACCCATTCGTTATATGCTAAGCTGGAAAAGTGCGTTTTTGAACAGGAATCCTTGCCGTTCCTGGGGTACATAGTGTCCAGTCAGGGGTTAGCAATGGATCCGGGGAAGTTGGAGACAGTGATGAACTGGCCTGAGCCCCGCTCGCTGAAGGCGATCCAGCGATTCTTGGGGTTTATCAATTATTATCGCCAGTTCATTCCCAACTTCTCGACGGTGGCAGCACCCATCATTGCCCTTACCCGCAAGGGCGCTAATCCCAAAGCATGGACACGGGAAACGGTAGAGGCATTTCACACTCTCAAAACTCACTTCTCCAGAGCTCCCATCCTTCATCGTCCAGACATCTCCAAACCCTTCCTACTGGAGGTAGACGCCTCTTCGGTCGGTGCAGGTGCAGTCCTGTACCAGAAAAACGAACGAGGAAGGAAACATCCGTGTTTCTTTTTCTCCAAGACCTTTTCTCCGGCCGAGAGGAACTACTCCATAGGGGATAGGGAGTTACTGGCGATGAAACTAGCATTCCAGGAATGGCGGCATCTCCTGGAGGGTGCGAAGCATCCATTTGAGGTTTTTTCTGACCACAAAAACCTCACATACCTCCAGACAGCACAACGCCTGAACCCAAGGCAGGCCCGTTGGTCTTTATTCTTCTCCCGGTTCCGCTTTATTATCCGCCACCTGGCCGGTGAGAAGAACGTACGGGCCGATGCCTTGTCACGTTGTATGGTTGTGTTGGAGGAGGACGAGGAGGAGCCTCGTCTTATACTTCCCCCGGACAGCTTGAGGATGGTCACTCCCACTTCTTTGGACCAGGTGCCACCTGGCAAAACCCTCGTTCCCCCTGAACTACGGAACGAGGTGCTATCGTGGGCCCATGCCTCCAAGGTCGGGGGTCACTTCGGGGTCAAAAGGACCAGAGACCTGGTGACCAGGCATTATTGGTGGCCGAGACTACCCCAGGACATACAGGAATATGTGGGAGCCTGTATGTCGTGTGCTCGGAATAAGCCGTCCCGGCAGAGACCGGCAGGTCTTCTTCACCCACTGCCAGTGCCGGATCGTCCCTGGGAAGTGGTAGGGATGGACTTCCTGGGAGATCTGCCCAAGTCAGCAGGGCACAGGGTCGTATGGGTCATCACGGACCACTTCTCTAAAATGGTCCACTTGGTGCCTCTCCCACGACTCCCGACGTCACGTGCTCTCGCCACCTTGTTCATTCGGCATGTATTTAGGTTGCATGGCATGCCTGACAAGGTGGTGAGCGACCGGGGTCCCCAGTTCACGTCTCGCTTCTGGAGAGAGCTCTGTAAGCTCCTGCAGATAGAGCTGAACATCTCCTCCGCATACCATCCCGAGACCAATGGACTAGTGGAGAGGACTAATCAGACCTTGGTAACTTACCTCCGCCATTTTATATCCGCGCACCACGACAACTGGGCTAACCTCCTTCCTTGGGCCGAATTTGCCATTAATAATTCGGTCCATGAATCCTCTGGCCAGACTCCGTTCCTACTCAATAACGGACAACATCCCAGAATCCCGGTTCCGATGCCAATTACGTCACCCGATACTAGAGTGGAGGATTGGGCGACCAAGGCCCGGGAGATCTGGGATGACACCCAAGAGGCTCTTAAAAGGGCTAAAGACCGGATGGTGACAACGGCTGATGTTCGCCGCCGCCCTGCACCATCCTTCGCCCCTGGTGACCTAGTATGGCTGTCCTCTAAAAATGTTAACCTACGGGTACAGGCAGCCAAATTCGCCCCTAGGTATCTGGGTCCGTTTAAAGTACTACAGCAGGTAAACCCAGTGGCATATCGACTCCAGCTCCCTCCACGCTGGGCTATAGCCAACACCTTTCACGTGTCCCTCCTGAAACCCGTACGACTTAATAAATTCTCGGGGTCCCTGCCGGCTCAAACCGACTCCCCGTCCGACGACCCTGAGGTGGCAAAACTTGTGGAGACAAAAGTCATACAGGGCAAGAGGTACTACCTCGTGGAGTGGGCCGGCCGTGGTCCGGAGCATAGATCCTGGGAGTTGGAGGATCATATCCGCGCCCCGGGTTTGATAGCGGCCTTCGAGCACGGACAGGGGGGGGGGCCTAGACGAGGGGGTAATGTTACATCTCATGGCTCTCCTGAGGCAAGGACTGAGGCAGTCTCCCATTCCTTGCCTGCCACGAGCATTCCTGCTCAGCAGCGCCGAAGGTCTGCCAGACTGTGCAGTGTGCAGGAGATACCTTCTCAGAGAGGCAGCAGAAGGGTGACACCTAGTGGTTCTCCTGTTACAAGGAGTGAAGCGGTCTCCCATTCCTGGCCTGCCGCAGACTCTCCTGCTCAGCGGCCCCGAAGGTCTGCGAGGCTGCGCAATGTGCACAGGTTTACTGCTCAGGGAAGCAGTGAGATTCCCGTTATCTCTGCACATTGTGAGACCGAGGATCCCGCCTCTATTTCCCAGAGGCAGGAGGGTGAGCATGTGCAATGCGTGGTGGGTCCTGATTCGCTCACTGACGTCACACGGCTTGATGACAAGGCTGGTGACGTGGTGAATCCTGACTGGCCAGGCTGGGACGTCGTGGACCCTGATTGGGTCAAGTCCGTCATCTCCGCCTCGCGCCCGCCCTCGGGTGGAGCTGCACCTCCTTAAAAGCTCCCCCTGCCATCATGGCGGCGCGCGACCGTCCTTCTATGTTTGGATGTCTGGCAGCGTGCTGCCACGCCACTGCTCAGGCATTACTGTCTCTTGTGGGCTTGGCCCTTGCTGCTCCGGCAGTACCTCGTTTGCAGGCCGTGTTCCTGCCTTGCTGCTCCGGCAGTACCCCCGTCAACAGGCCATGTTCCTGTCCCAGGTGAGCTCCTCAAGTCTCCTTTGGACTCACCTGGTTATTGAAAGCACACGTGCGTGGGCACCTCTGTGCTACCCTCGTGCCATATTCTCGTGACTTCCACTGGCACACGTGCGTGGGCACCTCTGTGCTTCCCCGTGCAACAGGTACACCGAGCCGTGAGATCTGTGCCATACAACCCTCACGGGTTAGGGCAGATCGGTGTACATAGATCGTCTGTGACATTCCAGACGATCGCTAGCAGCAACCCGCTCACTCTTCACCCACCATAGCGGCGGTCCCTTACACCGCACAGTGGACCTTGACCGGCGGAAGCAGTCCATTTCCCATCTTGGCACGCTTCCCCGGGTCCCCCTCGTAACACATAAGGAGTTCTTTAGTGAACGTAATAGACACGTGACCGTAACCAAGTAAACACAAGACGCCATAGAACGTATAAAGAATATAAATTACAAAACTCAGCATTCACGTGAAATAATGTAGGTCTCAGTTGTACATTCATACCCCTCGGGATACGTTGAACTTTGTAAAATTCCACCAAAGTCGCCCTGTGTAATTCCAAAGCCGTCAATCTTCCTTTCTCCTTCTCGAATTCCCGGGACTTGTGTTCTTTCATAAGGATATGTAGAAATTCTCCCTGGGCCGATGCCCTAGACACAATGGCACTCGCCTGTTCCTCACTATAAGAAAACATGGGTAAAGACATAGTGATGACTATTAGAAAAATGGTAGATAGGAGCCAAGAAAAAATATACAATATACCTGGTTAATCTTGCTCACTATTATAGATGAGCGATGTTCGAGGTTCGCCAATTTCATGTTCGAGTGATTTTGCGGGGTGTTCGAGTCGTTCGACGAACTCGAACGATTTGGTAAAAGTTCGGTAGTTCGAGTTACGTTCGAGAACGGTTCGATCAACAAAAAGCCTCGCTAGTTACTATCTGGCTATTCACTGTAATAGCGTGAGTCACTGTGAATCACGCTATTATCAAAATTCAGCGTATAGTGTGCGGGGGGACGGGGCTTAGATCAGTGCTGCTGCTGAGTGCTGAAAGAATGCCGATCGCCTTTTTTTTTTTCCCTAACCGCGCGTACAGTGGGGTGGGCCAGGCTGTCAGCAAATCACAGAGACACACACAGGAAAGTGAATTTTTGCCAAACAAGCAAGGGCTTGTGTTATAGGCTGTGCATGTCACATGTCTTTGCTCTATAAGATCCGGCCATTTTCCCCGTCGCCGCCATTATCTCTCTGCTCTGGGTGGGTGACAGTCACTGCTTCCGCTGCTGCTGCTTTGTGCGCTATAGCCATACAGTACAATCTACACAGCACTTTCGGGATTAGGGACTCCTTGTATTTAAGCCCTTTTCAGGGCTGCATTACAGCCGTTCATAGGCATTGTTGCTGGGCAGGTCCGTGCAAACGCTGTGCAGGGCTTTAGATAACAGCGTCTGGCTACATCAGCTCTGGCAATTCCTTGATGCATTTTTTCATTGGCAGGGATAGAAACTGATGCTTCCTTTGCTATCCTGCTAACTACAGCACCTGTCCATTCTACTCTCCTGCCCATTTTTGCTACGCTATTTTTATAGCAAACAGTGCTGACACTTAGTGGCAAAGAAAAAGTGTCTGATAAACTAACTTAGTGTCCCACTGGTGCCAAGCAAGGTCCACCACCTCTGCATTCTACACACCTGCCCATTTTTGCTATGCTATTTTTATAGCAAACAGTGCTGACACTTAGTGGCATCTAAAAAGTGTCTGCTATACTAACTTAGTGTCCCACTGGTGCCAAGCAAGTTCCACCACCTCTGCATTCTACCCTCCTGCCCATTTTTGCTACGCTTTTTCTTATAGCAAACAGTGCTGACTAGAGATGAGCAAACCGGCCTTGGTTCGGCTGCAGTTCGGTTCGTCGAACGGAGGTCCCATTCGAGTTCGGTTCGGCGAACGTTCGACGAACCACTCGAACCGCATAGGAAACAATGGCAGGCAATCACAAACACACAAAAACACCTAGAAAACACCTTCAAAGGTGTCCAAAAGGTGACAAACAACCCACAACACAACACAAACACATGGGAAAGTGACAAGGATATATACTCATGCGAAAACAAAAGAGCAGGACAAGGAAAAAGAGGAGGAGACACAGATATAGGCATGGCACGCCCTTCTAAAATCAAGTAAAACACCGCAAGGTGACTCCAAGCGGAGTTCTCCCTTTTTTCCAAAAATTGGGCCATACACACTCCCACCCCTTCAGTGCCAGCACTTGTGCCCCAGTTGTACACTTCAGAGCTAGATTTGCATCAAGCACATTCAAAAATACGCCGTACTTAACCGTTCCTAGGATGGCACCGGGGTAGGTAGCAAAGTCTTTGCTGAACCATGACTTGTTCATCTTGGCTCCTTTTTAAAAACACTTCAAGCAAGGGTTACTCCAAGCAGAGTCTCCCTTTTTTACAAAAATTGGGCCACACAGACACCCCTTCAGTGGCAGCACTTGTGCCCCAGTTGTACACTTCACAGGTAGATTTGCATCAAGCACATTCAAAAATACGCCATACTTAACCATCCTCAGGAGAACACCGGGGTAGGTAGCTAAGTCTTTGCTGATCCCAGCTCTGTTCATCTTGGCTCCTTTTAAAAAACACAGCAAGCAAGGGTTACTCCAAGCGGAGTCTCCCTTTTTTTCAAAAAATTAGGCCCCACACATACCCACCCATTCAGTGGCAGCACTTGTGCCCCAGTTGTACACTTCACAGCTAGATTTACATCAAGCACAATCAAAAATACGCCATACTTAACCGTTCCAAGGATGACCCTGGGGTAGGTAGCAAAGTCTTTGCTGAACCATGACTTGTTCATCTTGGCTCCTTTTAAAAACACAGCAAGCAAGGGTTACTCCAAGCGGAGTCTCCCTTTTTTCCAAAAATTGGGCCACACAGACACTCACCCCTTCAGTGGCAGCACTTGTGCCCTAGTTGCAAACAGGATGCTTTGATTTGCATCAAGCACATTCCAAATCCACAAGCATTTACTCTCCCCAGGATGACACAGGGGTAGTAAATTCCTTGTGGATCCATGACTTGTTCATTTTGATGAACGTTAGTCTGTCCAGATTGTCACTGGACAGACGCGTGCGCTTATCTGTCAGCACACACCCAGCAGCACTGAAGACACGTTCAGAGACAACGCTGGCAGCTGGACACGACAAAATCTCCAAGGCGTATGTGGAGAGCTCTGGCCATTTTTCAAGATTTGAAGCCCAAAATGAGCAAGGCTCCATTTGCAAAGTCATGGCATCGATGTTCATTTGGAGATACTCCTGTATCATCCTCTCCAGCCGTCGACTATGTGTCAGACTTGTTGTCTCTGGTGGCCTTGCAAAGGAGGGTCTAAAAAAATTATGAAAAGATTCAATTAAATTGCTGTTACCAGCACCAGTTACGGTGCTACTGGTACGGGTAGACTGTTGAAGATGACGAGACCGTCCCATGTTTGTCAAGTTACAACTGGGAGATTCACTCCCTGCACCACGGTTGTTTGGTGGAAAAGCCGAGCTAAGATCGAGTAACAGCTTCTGCTGATACTCCTGCATACGTGCGTCCCTTTCTATGGAAGGAATTATGTCACAAAATTTGAACTTGTACCGGGGATCTAATAGTGTGGCAAGCCAGTAGTCATCATCACTTCTAATTTTGACAATACGAGGGTCATGTTGGAGGTAGTGCAGCAAGAAGGCACTCATGTGTCTTGCGCAGCCATGCGGACTAAGTCCACGCTGTGTTTGTGGCATAGAGGTGCTAACCGTTCTTTCTTCCTCTGTCATCTCCCCCCAACCTCTTTCAACAGAAATTTGACCAAGGTCTCCCTCATCCGCTGAGTCTTCCATGTCCATGGACAGTTCGTCCTCCATTTTTTCATGTTCTCCTGCACCTTCCTCAACATTTCGCCTGCTACCATGCGCCCTTGTTGATCCCTGTCCCCCATGGTCCCATGCCTGCCGCGTTGGTGATGATGAACGTCTGGACCTTGGTGATGTTGTTGTGTCTTGCGCATATGAATCCTCCTGTAGTTCCTCCCCTTCCTGTTGTCCCACCCCCTGACTCCGAATAGTGTTTAGCATGTGCTCCAGTATGTAAATGACTGGAATTGTCATGCTGATAATGGCATTGTCAGCGCTAAACATATTCGTCGCCATGTCGAAACTGTGCAGAAGAGTGCATAGGTCCTTGATTTGAGACCACTCCATCAGGGTGATCTGCCCCACCTCTGCATCTCGTTGGCCCAGGCTATACGTCATGACGTATTGCACCAGGGCTCGGCGGTGCTGCCACAGTCGCTGTAACATGTGGAAAGTCGAATTCCAGCGTGTCGGCACATCGCATTTCAGGCGATGAACCGGCAGGCCGAAAGACTTCTGGAGCGATGCAAGTCGCTCAGCAGCGGTGGTTGAACGGCGGAAGTGAGCAGACAGTTTTCGTGCCCTGTTCAAAAGGCCATCTAGGCCGGGATAGTGTGTTAAAAATTGCTGTACAACAAGGTTCAACACGTGAGCCATACAAGGCACGTGTGTCACCTTGCCCAGGCGAAGGGCCGAACCCAGGTTTGCAGCATTGTCGCACACGGCCCTACCAGGCTGCAGGTTAAGTGGAGACAACCATTTATTAAACTCAGTCTCCAGAGCTGCCCACAACTCAGCCGCTGTGTGACTCTTATTTCCAAGACATTTCAAGCTAAAGACCGCCTGATGCCGTTGCGCTCTGCTGCCAGCATAGTAATGAGGGATGCGTGATTCCTTCTGCGCAGTGAGAACGCTGGTGGCCTGACCAGGCAGGCTTGGGGCGGAGGTGGAGGACCCAGATGAGGTGGAGGAGGCAGAAGCAGTGGCGGAACTTGGACAGACAGAGGATTGACACACAAGTCGTGGGGACGGCAGGACTTGTGCAGCAGACCCTTCACCATCTATCACCATAGTTACCCAGTGCCCAGTCAGCGACATGGTACATCCCTGTCCATGCTTACTGGTCCAAGTATCGGTGGTGAAATGCACCCGTTCACATACAGAGTTTCTCAAGGAAGCGGTGATGTTGTATGCGACATGCTGGTGTAGCGCGGGCACACCTTTCTTAGAGAAGTAGTGGCGACTAGGCATCTGGTACTGGGGCACAGCGACAGACATAAGGTCTCTAAAATCCTGTGTGTCCACCAGGCGGAAAGGCAGCATTTCCGTAGCCAAGAGCTTACAGAGGGATAAAGTCAACCTCTTAGTTTAGTCATGGGTCGCAGGAAATGGCCTTTTATTTGTCCACATCTGAGGGACAGAGATCTGGCTGCTGTGTGTAGACGGTGTTGAGTACGGTGACCCTGGAAAAATGCAGGTTTGTGAAGAAAGTGCAGGCGTAGACATGATGTTGCCTTCATCCAACATTGGTGCTATCGATGTCTGAGAGAGCTGTACACACACACTTGTTTCCCCTTCCAAACCAACTGACGACCTACCAAGCAAACTACCTGTTGCGGTTACAGTGGTGGAAGTTGTGCGTGGAAAACCAGGTGTGACAGCTGTCCCCACAGTCCTAGAAGATGAAGAGTGCGCGGATGCACTGGAAGGGGCAGGCAGTGGATGGTTCTCTCCGCTAGGCCGCATTGCAGCATGGTGAGCTTCCCACTGGGACATATGATATTTATTCATGTGACGATTCATGGAAGAAGTTGTCAAACTGCTGAGGTTTTGCACTCTACTAACAGAATCACGACAAATTTTACAGATCACATAATTTGGGCGATCTTTTGCTATGTCAAAAAAGGACCAGGCTAGGCAAGGCTTAGAGGGCATGCGACCTGCTGATCCACCCCGACTAGTGCTCAGAGGCAGAGTGGTGGCTGAGGATGCAGTTGTAGACGTGCTACCAGTGCTCCGACTCTGTCCAGGAAGGCGCAAAGTAACTTCGTCGTAAGTTGCATCCTCCTCCACCGCCTCTGTTGACCTCCTCAAGTGCCTGGCTGTGGGTTGACAGTAGGTGGGATCTAGAACTTCGTCATCAATTGTTGTGTTTGCACTCCCCTCACCCTCAGACCGAGCCTCTTCTTGCCCTGACCGAATATTTAAGTTGTCATCCAAATTTGATATCTGTGTCTCATCGTCATCAGTATGTTCCTCATTGTCTATAACAACAGGTGTTACAGTTTGTGAAAAAGGGTCAACATTATGCTCAGAAACTTGGTCCTCACGGCCTGAAACAGAGTCACAAAGGTTCTGGGCATCACTGTAGACCATTTCCTGGTCTGTACTCACTGTAGCTTGGGAGCAGACTTCTGATTCCCAGGCTATTGCGTGGCTGAACAGCTCTGCAGACTCAGCCATCTCAGTTCCACTATACTGTGCAGGGTGGATGGAGACTTCAGAGCTGGGAGAAAGCAAGTGTGATTGGGCTGAAAACTCAGAGGACTGGTGTTTTTTGGATGCGGTAGTTGAGGTGGCGGAGAGGGCACTTGTTGGACCACTTGAGATCCATTCAAGCATTTTCCTTTTTTGGCCATCATCTACCTTTGTTCCAGTTGTTCGTGTCCGTAAAAAAGGGAGCACATTGGATTGTCCACGGTAAGTAGTAGACATCTTACTTTTGCTGGAAGATGGTCTATCTTCAGCAGATGTTAATGGAGCTTTGCCACCTTCCCCACAGACAAACCCTTTTTTTCCTTTTCCAACACGCCTCTTCCCCTTTCCACCAGCATCTGTCATTTTGCCACTCATTTTGATTGCGACAAGATTGTGCACTTAAAATGTGGTAGTAAAAATTGAGAGGTGGTGTAGATTTCAGCCATGGTCTAGCTTTATTAACAGCAGAATAAACAACAATAATTATCCCTGACAATGCAACTACGGCCCTTAAACTGGCAGCATAGTTTGCTAGTATAATGGCTTAGTAACAATGAGTTTGAGTGTGCAATGCAGTGGTGCTGCAAATAGCTTTGCACCAGTGGGACAATAATGAAATCCAACAGCCACTTTTAGGATGCCACTAAGTTTCCTCAGTGTTTGCTAGTATAATGGCTTAGTAACAATGAGTTTGAGTGTGCAATGCAGTGGTGCTGCAAATAGCTTTGCACCAGTGGGACAATAATGAAGTCCAACAGCCACTTTTAGGATGCCACTAAGTTTCCTCAGTGTTTGCTAGTATAATGGCTTAGTAACAATGAGTTTGAGTGTGCAATGCAGAGGTGCTGCACATAGATTTGCACCAGTGGGACACTAATGGAAGTCCAACAGCCACTTTTAGGATGCCGCTAAGTTTCCTCAGTGTTTTCTAGTATAATGGCTTATTAACAATGAGTTTGAGTGTGCAAAGGGCAGGAGGGTACAGTGGCAGGGTTGTGGGTCTGGGTAGAGGAAAGGAAGCCTCCCTTTCTATCCCTCCTAATGGGGAAATGCAGCGAGGAAATCCTTGTCCTTAGCTATACAGACGCTGTAATCTTGTGTAGCTGTTAAAATCTGTTTTCACGGACCTGACTGTCACCTATGGCTCTTACCCTGCCGGTATTAGCCCTTACAAGGGCTGAAAGAAACTTCTATCCCTATTCTGTATAGCGCTGTGTATAGAGCGTACACAGCAGTATCGGAGACAGGAGCTACGCCAGCGGTGACTGACACCAAGACGCAGAAGGCAGATAATGGCGTGCTGGAGGAAAATGTCCAATTTTATAATGCAGGGACATGTGACATGGACATCCTATCACACATGCCGTTGCTTCTCTGGCTAAAAGTCCACTTAGCTGTGTGTGTCTGGGATTGGCTGACATGCTGGCCCGCCCCACTACACGCGCGCGCTTAGGGAAGGAAGACAAGGAAAAAAAAAAAAAAAAATGGTGATCGCCATTATCCAAACAGCAGTGATCTGAATGCGCTGTTCCCGCACACTATACGCTGAAATTTCATAATAGTGTGAGTCACAGAGTGACTTACACTATTGCAGCGGAAAGCCAGCTAGTAATTAGCTTGTCTTTTTGCTGCTAGAACCGTTCTCGAACGTATCTAGAACTATCGAGCTTTAGCAAAAAGCTCGAGTTCTAGGTCGATGTAGAACAGCCCCCAAAATCACTCGAGCCGCGAACTGGAGAACCTCGAACCGCGAACCGCGCTCAACTCTAGTGCTGACACTTAGTGGCATACGAAAAGTGTCTGCTATACTAACTTAGTGTCCCACTGGTGCCAAGCAAGGTACACCACCTCTGCATTCTACACACCTGCCCATTTCTGCAACGCAATTTTAATTTCAAAAAGTGCTGACACTTATAGGGGCATAGTAAAATTGTCAGGGATACTACATTTGGATTCCTGTCCTGTCAAGGAAGTTACACCACATGTGCATCCTACACTCCTCTCCATTTCTGCTACGAAATTTTTAACTGCAGGTAGTCCAGGCAATCTGTGACGACGGTGCAGGCGTGGATATAATGTTGCCTTCATCCAAAGGTGGTTCTATTGATGTCTGAGAGAGCTCAACACCAGCAGCTGTTTCCACTTCAAAAACAACTAACGACCTGCCAATCACACTGCCTGTAGCGGGTAAAGGGGTGGAAGATCTGCGTCAAAAAACATGTGTGACTGCTGTCCCCACAGTCACAGAGGATGAAGAGCACGCAGATGCACTTGCTGGGGCAGACGGTGCTTGCACAGCCCCGCTAGGCCACATTGTAGCACAGTGAACTTCCCATTGCGACTTATGAATAACTTTTGCCTAAGCAAGGGACTGTTAAACAGTTGCCTACTACCTGGAAATCCCACTGCGTAGCAGGAGTAATTGTGTGTGTGTGCGAACATGACTTACCAGTGTCGCATCACAAAAGTTTACAACTTAACTACCTAAACATAGACAAAACCCGTAACCCCCCCTGAATACCCTTGTTAGCTGAAGCCTCACAGATAAGGCAGATGATAACAGTGTGAAGGCAAACCACACAGCTCAGCACCACAGTCCAGGAAATCTTGTAAAGCAACAGTCAATGCAAACATGTGTCGCTGTCCCTATATGATTTTAACTGTAACTGATAAATTGACAGAGCAGAGGCATCAAGTCTTATTGTCTATATAGTCTGCCTAAGCAGAACAGATATGTGTTTTGCAAAGAAAATAAAGTGTTGCATGCACGCATTACTGTCTGGCCCCAGCCTGCCGTACCCGGGTACTGTGGTGTCCAGTTGCCATCAATACAGAGTTTATGATCCTCTCCCGGTAAACAGTATAGACAGCACTGGAAGAATGTCGGTCTCTGGCACTGGATGCTGCTCACAGGCGTTACCGTCCTCCTCACCAAACTCCAACATGAGTCCCCTCACAATTCACCAAAGAGTTTCCGCAGTGGCTCCTTACTGTAACGCACACCTTTAGCTTTTCCTTCACTTCACAGACAGCACCTCCCCCTCTGCTCTACAAGTCCTCAGCCGAAGACCGTTTTGCTATTGCTATAGTGACCAAACTGTCAAAGTCAGATGCAAAAAAACAGCAGCCCTTTGTGGGTAGTCTGCAACAATGCATGCAATGAACGGCAAATAAGCATGTTGCATTCACAGTGGATAAAGCTCATTAATACACCCTCACGCTATCACTTCATATCCATGTGACAGTTCATGGACAAAGAACTCTAATTAGTGATTTTTTTGGACTCTACTTAGAGATTGATGACAAATCTTACAGATGACTTGACTTGGGTGATCTTTTGCAATGTATAAAAAGCCCCAGGCTAGGCATGGCTTACAGCCCATGCAACCTGCAGAGCCACCATGACTTCTTCTCAGAGGCAGAGTTGTGGCTGAGGATTCAGTTGTTGACGTGGTTCCAGTACTTTTGTCTCTGTCCATGAAGATGCAACGTAACCTCATTGTCAGTAGCATCCTCCTCCACCTCCTCTGCTGACCTCATCGACTGGCTGACTTTGATTTGAAAGTAAGTTGGATCTCCAACCTCATCATCACCCTGTGTGTTTTCACTCCCCTTGTCCTGACTCCTCAAAGCCAACCTCTTCCTGACCTGACTAAATAGTAAAGTTGTCGTTCCAATCAGGTATCTGAGTCTCCTCAGCATGTTCCCCATTGTCTAAACCAGGATGAGAATGAGGGTGTACATTATGATCAGCACCTTCTTCATCGGGTCCTGGATCAGTCTTACAAAGTTTCTGGGCATCAGTGCAGATCATTTCCTTGTCTATACTCACTGCAGCTTTGTAGCAGACCTCTGATTCTCAGGCTATTGTGTGACTGAATAGCTCTGCTGACTCAACCATCTCTGTTACCCCATACTCAGCTGGGCTGGTGGAAACTTGTGAGTTGTTTGGAAGCAAGTGCGATCGATTTGACACCACAGAGGAATGGAGTATTTGGGATATTGAAGTGGAGGTGGAGGAGAGGCCACTTAATGGAGCACTGGAGATCCATTGAAGCACCTGCTTTTTTGTTGCCTCATCTACATCTTGTAGCGATGGTCGTGTCCCTGAAAAAAGGGATCATATCAGATTATCCAGGGGAAGAAGTAGACCTCTTATTTTGGCTGGTAGTTGGTGTTACGAATCGGTGCCGCCGTAGACGCAAGCAGCCAGCTGCGTTTCCAGTTGCGCCCTGGTGTCAGCTGCCATTTTTGTCCGTCCCTCGGGTCGTCCAGCTGGCTGCTTCCTCATCCACGTCTAAGTGTGGAAAGATGGCTAGTGTGCATGCGTGTGCCGATTTACCACAGACACAGCCTACGTACAGTGTTTCGCCTAGTGAGCATGCTCAGCATGACTGTGCCATTCCTGAGGCTAAGTCCTCAGTTTGTGCTACTGAGCATGCTCCCACACTTAGTGCGAAAAGCCTCTTTGCACAGGTACTTGGACTCCGTGCCGTGTCTAAGTCCTGTGTTACGCCTACAGAAAATGCAGAAGTCTGTTTTCTGAGACTGTTTTCAGGCAAATGAGCATGCTCATGCACTTACTGCATCAGAGGCTAGGTCCATAAAGGAACTCACTGGCCATGTCCGTGAGGTGTCATTCCATGATAGTGCAGAGGGCATCAGGTGTTTCGATGATGTGGCCACTCCGGACTGGCTCGCAGAGGCCCGCCCCTATGATTTTGCACCTCATCATTGTTCGTCAGATGATTACTGGTGAGGTGTTTGGGGCGAGGCTGCCATGAGGTCATCATTGAAGTGGCGGTTCCGGATAGGTTGCTGGTTATGCCACTGATGACGTGGCAGTCTGCTTTTGGCTCATGGAGTTGCATTGTGGTCTACCTTGGGTTAGGGCTAGAGATGAGCGAACTGGTCGCGGTTCGGCTCGAGGTCGGTTCGCCGAACGGGGATCCCGTTCGAGTTCGGTTCGTCGAACGTTCGACGAACCAAACTCGAGCCAATAGGCTATAATGGGAGGCAATCACAAACACATAAAAATGCATTATAAATGTACACAAACAGTTAATAAACATTGCCATAACACTTACCGGTCCTCGCGATCCCTTCTGCACTCTGTCTCCTGCCGCTATTCCATCCGATGATCGCTGAATCCTCCCGGTGACGGCACTGGCAGCAGAGATGCAGGACCTATCGTGACGTCAAAATAGCCATGTGACCAGTCACGTGGCTATTATCTCATTGGCGACAGACTGGTCACATGACTATGACGCGTCATGTAGGACCTGCGAGTGCATCTCTCCGGTACACGGTGCACATTTGTGTATCGCCGTGTACCGGCGACATGCTCTAGCACACGGTCGACTCCCCGTTCCGTTAGGGACCGGCTGACACAGCCGGTCATTAACGGAGATCACCGGTGCCATAGCAACGCAGTTAGCGGTGACGTCACCGCTAACCGCGGCTCCGAGAGCACCGTTGCTATGGTAACGCGTCTGTCAGCGTTACCGCTGTTACCGCTGACAGCCAGCACTGATCACTCACGGAGTGAAGGCTGCACGCTGCTTCCCGATTGTAGTGAGGATTGTAGTGAGGATGAGGTTCCTCAGCCCCAAGTGATGGGCTGGTGAACCTCATCCTCACTATAATCGTCATTACTACTACACTAGTGAGGATTGTAGTGAAGATGAGGTTCCTCAGCCCCAAGTGATGGGCTGGTGAACCTCATCCTCACTACAATCGTCACTACTAATACACTAGAAAGAAAGAAGACAGAAGAGCAGGATCGTGGAGGGCTGACAGGGGGTAATAAAGATGGAGTCTCTAATGTGTCTGTGTATTTATTTCTATTAAAGTATTTTTTCTCTGTGTGGTGTCTTTTTTTTAACCCTTTATTGGAGATTCTTAATGGCCGGGTCAAACGTGCCTGACATTAAGAATCTCTGGCTTAATACTGGCTAGTAAAACAAAGCCAGTATTAACTCATGATTACCCAACAAGCCACCCGGCTCCAGGGCTGTTGGAAGAGTTGGATACAGCGCCAGATGATGGCGCTTCTATGAGAGCGCCATTTTCTGGGACGGCTGTGGACTGAAATCCGCAGCAGAGGCGCCCAGAAACCTCGGGCTAACCTGTGCTGCGGATTCCAATCCCCAGCTGCCTAGTTGTACCCGGCTGGACACAAAAATGGGACGAAGCCCACGTCATTTGTTTTTTAATTATTTCATGAAATAAGTGAAATAATTAAAAAAAAACGGGCTTCCCTATATTTTTGGTTCCCAGCCGGGTACAAATAGGCAACTAGGGGATGGAGGCAGCCCATGGCTGCCTGCTGTACCTGGCTAGCATACAAAAATATGGCGAAGCCCACGTCATTTTTTTGGTGGGCAAAAAAATTCTGCATACAGTCCTGGATGGAGTATGCTGAGCCTTGTAGTTTTGCAGCTGCTGTCTGCTCTTCTCCATACAGACAGACAGCAGCTGCAGAACTACAAGGCTCAGCATACTCCATCCAGGACTGTATGCAGAAGTTTTTTGCCCCCTGAAAAAATTATGTGGGCTTCGCCATATTTTTGTATGCTAGCCAGGTACAGCAGGCAGGTACGGCTGCCCCCAACCCCCAGTTGCCTATTTGTACCCGGCTGGGAACCAAAAATAAAGGGAAGCCCTTTTTTTATTATTTCATGAATTTCATGAAATAATTAGAAAACAAATGACGTAGGCTTCGCCCCATTTTTCTGTCCAGCCAGGTACAACTAGGCAGCTGGGGATTGGAATCCGCAGCACAGGTTGGCCTGAGCTTTCTGGGCCCCACTGCTGCGAATTGCAGTCTGCAGCCGCCTCAGAAAATGGCATTTTCATAGAAGCGCCATCTTCTGGCGCTGTATCCAACTCTTCCAGCACCTGCCTGCTATACCTGGCTAGCATACAAAAATATGGCGAAGCTCACGTCCTTTTTTTGTAGTTTTTTGGCAAAATAAATAAAAAATGCTTCCCTGGATTTTCCATTGCCAGTGAAGGTAACACCAAGCAGTGGGGGTTAGCAGCCAGTAGCTGCTTGGATTACCCTTAGCTAGCAATACAAAAAAATGCAGCGGGAGCCCATATATATTTTTTTTAATTATTTATTTAAATAACTAAAAACAAAATGGGCTTCCCTGTATTTTGATTGCTGGACATCACAGTGCTGTAAAAATAAATCTTTAAAAAAATGACGTAGCGCTCCGCGGTATTTTTGATTCTCAGCGCAGATAAAGCAGACAGCTATGGGTTGCCACCCCCATCTGCCTGCCGTTACCTTGGTTGGCAATCAAAATACAGGGAAGCCCATTAATTTTTTCTATTTAAAAAATAGTTAAAAAAAAAATGACGTTGGGTCCCCCCATTTTTGATAGCCAGCTAGGGTAAAGCAGACGGCTGTAGCCTAAAAACCACAGCTGGCAGCTTTACCATGGTTGGGGATCCAATGTGGAGGTCCCCTCAGGCTCTTTTTTATAATTATTTTATAAATATTAATAATTACACAATAAAAGTAGGGTCCCCCCCACCAGCCAAGGTAAAGCGGAAAGCTGTGGTCTGGTATTCTCAGGGTGGGAAGGTCCATAGTTATTGGGCCTTCACAGCCTAAAAATAGCAGGCCGCAGGCACCCCAGACGTGGCGCATCCACTAGATGCGCCAATCCTGGCGCTTCACCCCAGCTCATCCCGTGCCCTGGTGCAGTGGCAAACAGGGTAATAAATCGGGTTGATACTAGCTGTAAAGTAACCTGAGATCAAGCCCAGCAGTTTGTGATGTCATGGCGTCTATTAGATACCCAACATCATAAACTGTCAGTACTAACAAAAAAAAAAATCGACAAAAGAAATTTATTTGAAAAAACAGTCCCCAAAACATTTCCTCTTTCACCAATTTATTGTAAGAAAAAAAATAAAGGGGTCCCACGACGACTCTGGACCATCTAGAATATGGAGGGGAGACACTCAGGGAACGTATCCCCCATTTTCTAGGAGTGCGGACCCTTCATGTGAGGAGTGTGGGTGCAATGAATCTGCACTCACTCTTCTCGGGTCCACAGCAGCAGAGTCCATGTCGTAATGGTTGCTACCAAAGCTGCAATGCCCTGCTCATGAGGTAAGGGCATGCCTAATCAGGAGAACTACTGTAGAGGAAGCTCTTCTCACTGGTATATAGGTGCTCAGAGGTAATAATAGATAAAATTAGTGAGTAACTAAGGCACTCTAAATCTCCCAGACTAAGTCAGTAAGTCACAACGGATAGTAATGCAAAATCACTCTTTATTGGTCCATATTAAGAAAAAAAAATTTTTCATAAGCATATATGTTTTTGTCCAAAACAAGTTACAAATGACGTTTCGGCCTGAGCCTTCGTCAGATTGGACTTATCTGCATGTAATCATGAAAAATGACAATAATCAGTATCACATAAGAGTGAGCGAACAATAACATAAACTCGAACAATGTAGAGGTACAATTGGGATGCAGCAAAAAAATTGCAACACAGCAAGAAATGAAACACATGATACAAATGTCATAATACAGTACAAGGACAATATAGTAATGACAAATATGGGGTCAGAGTAGGCTTAGACAGCTCTGGTACGAAAGAGATGTCAATCATAAAGTAACATGTGCAGTAGGTGTAGAGCTACACTATGCATGGCAGAGCTAATGGGTAGACCGACCATAGAAAAAGAACGGAGAAAAAGTGGAGAAAAAGTGGAGAAAAAGTGGAGAAAAAGTGGAGAAAAAGTGAAGAAAAAGTGGAGAAAAAGTGGAGAAAAAGTGGAGAAAAAGTGGAGAAAAAGTGAAGAAAAAGTGGAGAAAAAGTGGAGAAAAAGTGGAGAAAAAGTGAAGAAAAAGTGGAGAAAAAGTGGAGAAAAAGTGGAGAAAAAGTGAAGAAAAAATGGAGAAAAAGTGGAGAAAAAGTGGAGAAAAAGTGAAGAAAAAGTGGAGAAAAAGTGGAGAAAAAGTGGAGAAAAAGTGAAGAAAAAATGGAGAAAAAGTGAAGAAAAAGTGGAGAAAAAGTGGAGAAAAAGTGGAGAAAAAGTGGAGAAAAAGTGAAGAAAAAGTGGAGAAAAAGTGGAGAAAAAGTGGGAAAAAATGGAGAAAAAAATGGAGAAAAAGTGGAGAAAAAGTGGAGAATAAGTGGAGAAAAAATGGAGAATAAGTGGAGAAAAAAATGGAGAAAAAAATGGAGAAAAAGTGGAGAAAAAGTGGAGAAAAAGTGGAGAAAAAATGGAGAAAAAAATGGAGAAAAAGTGGAGAAAAAGTGGAGAAAAAGTGGAGAAAAAGTGGAGAATAAGTGGAGTAAAAGTGGAGAAAAAGTGGAGCACCCTTTGGTGCCTTTCATGTGGCACTAAGGGGTGCTTAGCTTTGTATTTAGCCAAAAAAATGAAAAAAAAATGACGTAGGGTTCCCCCTAGTTTTGTAGCCAGCTAGGGTAAAGCAGACGGCTGCAGCCTGCAGACCACAGCTGGCAACCTCACCTTGGCTGGTAATCCAAAACTGAGGGCACCCCACGCTGTTATTTTAAATGAAATAAATAATTATAAAAAAAACACGTATGGGTCCCCCAAAATTGGATCACCAGCCAAGGTAAAGCAGACAGCTGGGGCCTGATATTCTCAGACTTGGGAGGTCCATGGTTATTGGACTCTCTCCAGCCTAAAAATAGCAGGCCGCAGCCGCCCCAGAAGTGGCGCATCCATTAGATGCGCCAATCCTGGTGCTTCGCCCCAGCTCATCCCGCGTCCTGGTGCGGTGGCAAACGGGGTAATATATGGGGTTAATACCAGATGTGTAATGTCACCTGGCATCAAGCCCTGGGGTTGGTGAGGTCAGGCGTCTATCAGATACCCGACATCACCAACCCAGTCAGTAATAAAAAAAAAATAGACGACAAACACATTTTTATTTGAAAAAACACTCCCCAAAACATTCCCTCTTTAACCAATTTATTAGAATGAAAAACAAATCCAGGTCTGGTGTAATCCAAGGGGTTGCCATGACGATCCACACTGTCCCAGTCAATGAAGAGCAGGATGTTCCCCATTGGCTGGGAGAGCAGTGCAGTGACCTGAGCTAACATCAATGGGTCAGCCCAGGTCACTGCAGGGGATGACAAGTGCTGCTGTCAGCGAGGTACATTACCTGCGCTGATCTCCAGCACACTGACAGCCCCTGTCACTGAGTTCAATGACCGGCGCCTTCACACCAAGTATCGCGAGAGGCCCGTGACGTCACCGCTAGTCAGTCTCGGGTCGGAAGCGAGAGGTGATGTGACAAGCGGCGGCCATGGAGGACAGTGACAGCGCTGAAGTCAGGATGGCAGGACTTCATCACCGCAGGTAAGCCGAGCGGGACCATGTGTGTGTGTGTGTGTGTGTGTGTATGTGTGTGTGTGTGTGTGCATGTGTACATGCCGCGGGCAGGAGGGGGCGGAGCGAGCTGAGCGGGGAAGTGTGGGCTTCCTGCACGTAACTAGGATAAACATCGGGTTACTAACCAAAGCGCTTTGGTAGGATACCCGATGTTTATCTTGGTTACCAGCTTCTGGCAGGCTGCCAGCGATGGCTCCTGCACACTGTAGCTGTAAAAAGCCCTGCTTTTTGCTGCTAGAACCGTTCTCGAACGTATCTAGAACTATCGAGCTTTTGCAAAAAGCTCGAGTTCTAGTTCGATCTCGAACAGCCCCCAAAATCACTCGAGCCTAGAACTGGAGAACCTCGAACCGCGAACCGCGAACCGCGCTCAACTCTAGTTAGGGCGGACCCAGGTTAGAAAAGTAGCTGGAGACAACAAGCAGGTGCGCAGTCTTCTATTATGCTCATACAGGGCACACCTCCATGTGTTGAACCTATTGCGGCTTTAGGCCAGAGGTAGGCAGGGATAGAACATCCGTGCAGGACGCCACCACACTTGTTAACGCAGAACGGATACGACCAGCTCCTGTCCTACCAGTCCTGCTACTGCAGCACAGTGGCAATAACTGGGCTGCTGCTGCTGCTGCGCCTGCTGTCCACAGGTGTGCCCCCTACGCACACGGACAGCGTACCCAATGGCCCCTGTGTTGTTAACAGGGAGTTCCTGGGCTGGGTGGGTGTGTGGACCCTGTGACGCAAACAGGGTTCCCAGTCTCCATCTCCGATTGTCGTCTAACTTGGTTCAGGCTACTATTTGTTTCAGAGGCGCTCAGCTCAGTATCCTCCACCTAACCTTCGGGTTTCCAGCATCTCCTTTTCCATCTAGGAGGACGGTGAACCCCAACTGGCGATTGGGATATATACCACCTTATCCAAATCTGCCAGTCCCCCCGTAACAGATGGTGTTTCTTCAGCAGATTTTACTGTGCCTTAACCCCTTCACGACCATGGATGGAAAGATCCGTCCTTGTGCCCTGGGCCTTAACGACCAAGGACGGATCTTTCCGTCATGGCGGAATCGCGGCACTGGAGCCTCCGGTGACTGCAATATGTTAACATAAACCGCAGATTCGGGGAGGAGGGGATCTGTTCCTGACCTCAGGAAGGGTGGTGCCTCCTCCCCGGACCTACGGAGGCTGTGATTGGCTGACGATTGCCACTCAACCAAACACAGCCACTGTAATGTTCCAGCCATTTAGAATGACTGAAACATTGAAATCCAGCCCTGGCCAGTGCAGCTGTAGCACTGGCCATTGGCTGGAGCTGGGTGACCTCACTGGATCACCCTCCCCCAGCTCCAGTAGCTCTGATTGGAGAGATCGGCCTTGTGACCGATTACTCCAATCACAGTGGACCTGTTTCCGGTGACCGCCCCCATGAGCTTCACTTGTCGTCCCTGCAGCACGCCAGCACAGTGAGTATACACAGTGCAATGGCAGGGTGACAAGCTCCGGTCCCATGCTGTTATGAGACCGGAGCATGGGACCCGGAAGTTGCCGCGCTGCCATTGCACTGTATGAAACCGGCGAAAAGCCTCCCGATCCACCGCCGCTGCCCTCCGCGATCTGCCACCTGTCTCCCGATCTCCTGCCCGCACCCCCACCCCTCATATCTGCTGCCGCACCCTCACCACCACACCTCCCGATCCGCTGCCGCCGCCGCCCTCCATCTGCCACAGTGCCACCGCTCCCTCCGATCTGCTGCCCGGCCCCTCCCCCTCGTGATCGGTGCCCGCCCCCTCCCCTCCGTGATGTGATGTGCTGCGCGATACCTGTCCTCCTCCATCTGTCATAGTGCCACCGCTCCCTCCGATCTGCTCCCCGGCTCCTCCCCCTCGTGATCGGTGCCCGCCCCCTCTCCTCCGTGATATGCTGCTCGCCCCCTCCCCTACGTGATGTGCTGCACGCTCCCCCCATCTCTCACCCCCGTGATGTGTGCTCCCTCCCCTGTCACCCCCGTGATGTGTGCTCCCTCACATGTCACCCGCCGTGATTTGTGCTCCCACACCTGTCACCGCCGTGATGTGTGCTCCCTCCCCTGTCACCCCCGTGATGTGTGCTCCCTCCCCTGTCACCGCCATGATGTGTGCTCCCTCCCCTGTCACCGCCGTGATGTGTGCTCCCACACCTGTCACCGCCGTGATGTGTGCTCCCTCCCCTGTCACCCCCGTGATGTGTGCTCCCTCACCTGTCACCCCCGTGATCTGTGCTCCCTCACCTGTCACCCCCGTGATCTGTGCTCCCTCACCTGTCACCGCCGTGATGTGTGCTCCCACACCTGTCACCGCCGTGATGTGTGCTCCCTCCCCTGTCACCCCCGTGATGTGTGCTCCCACACCTGTCACCGCCGTGATGTGTGCTTCCTCCCCTGTCACCGCCGTGATGTGTGCTCCCTCCCCTGTCACCCCCGTGATGTGCGCTCCCTCCCCTGTCACCCCAGTGATGTGCGCTCACTCCCCTGTCACCCCCGTGATGTGCGCTCCCTCACCTGTCACCCCCGTGATGTGTGCTCCCTCACCTGTCACCCCCGTGATGTGTGCTCCCTCACCTGTCACCCCTGTGATCTGTGCTCCCTCACCTGTCACCCCTGTGATCTGCTGTCCGCTCTCCCTCCACCTCTCACCCCGTGATCTGCGCTCTGCTCACCTCTCACCCCCATGATCTGCGCTCCCTCACCTCTCACTCTCGTGATCTGTGCTCTGCTCACCTGTCTCCTCCGTGATCTGCGCTGCGCTCCCTCTCCCACCTCTCACCCTCCCCGATCTGCTGCCTCCTTCATCTCCTGTGATCCTGCTGCCTAGATCCATCCTGTAGGGTAACTATCCCCAATCTCACCTCCCACTCCCCTTCCCCCCATCCTCTGCCGCTCCTGCATCCACTGCGCCCTCTCCCATCTGCCCCCACCCTATCCCAGCCGCCGCCGTCTCACATTCACAGATGCTCCCTTTATATGCCGCTGCCCCCCCATCTGCCGCCGCCCAATCTGCCGCCCCCCAATCTGCCGCTGTTCTGATCCATCCTGTAAGTATTGTTCGTGGCTCTTTTCTAACTATCCCCAATCGCATCTCCCACTCCCTCTCCCCCCCTCCTCCCCCACCTGCCTGCCGCCAAGTGCTCATCAGCTACGTGATTGGCTGATCAGGTACCTAATTGTTGCTCTAGTTTTTGCTTTTTTTTGTGCACCCCAAATAAAAAAAACAAAACAAAACATGTAAAATTAGGTACCTGATCAGCAATCGTCCTGCAGTCGTACTCGACTTTGGACAGGACTTCTTTTTTCCATCCCACCTAGTCCCTCCCCCCCTTTTTTGCAGAACATTTGTGCGTGCGCCCTATTTTTTTTTCTATGCCATGGGGGTCTTGTTTCCAAAATGGGGTCACATGTGGGGGAGCTCCACTGTTTTGGCACCTCAGGGAGTCGCCAAACACAACATGGAATACGCTAATTATCCTAGACAATTTTGCGTTTAAAAAGTCAAATGACGCTCCTTGCATTATGAGCCCTGCTGTGCACCCAAACATTTGATTTCCACCACATATGAGGTGTCTGTGTACTCAGGAGAAATTGCACAATACATTTTATGGTGCAATTTTTCCTGATACCCTTGTGAAAAAAAAAAGCTACCTGGTTGAAGTAACAATTTTGTGGTAAAAAATTTTTTTTTTTATTTGCACGGCTCAACTCTATTAACTTTTGTGAAGCCCCCAGAGGTTCAAAGTGCTCAAAAAACATCTAGATAAATGCCATGAGGTGTCTAGTTTCCAAAATAGGGTCACATGTGGGGGAGCTCCCGTGTTTCGGCACCTCAGGGGGTCTCCAAATACAACATGGAATACGCTAATTATCCCAGACAATTTTGCGTTTGAAAAGTCAAATGACGCTCCTTGCATTATGAGCCCTGCTGTGCACCCAAACATTTGATTTCCACCACATATGAGGTGTCTGTGTACTCAGGAGAAATTGCACAATACATTTTATGGTGCAATTTTTCCTGATACCCTTGTGAAAAAAAAAAGCTACCTGGTTGAAGTAACAATTTTGTGGTAAAAAAATTTTTTTTTATTTGCACGGCTCAACTCTATT